>NW_027507750.1:0-655000 GCF_037356315.1 Lithobates pipiens | reverse complement strand
ACCATACCATATCATACCATACCATACTATACCATACCATACCATACCATACTATACCATACCATACCATACCATACCATACCATATCATACCACACCATACCATACCATACCATACCATATCATATAATACCACACCATATCATACCATACCATACCATACCATACCATACCATACCATATCATATCATATCATACCACACCATACCATACCATACCATACCATATCATACCACACCATACCACACCATACCATACCATACCATACCATACCATATCATACCACACCATACCATACTATACCATACCATACCATACCACACCATACCATATCATACCACACCATACCATACTATACCACACCATATCATACCATACCATATCATATCATATCATATCATACCACACCATACCATACCATACCATATCATATCATACCACACCATACCATACTATACCATACCATATCATATCATACCACACCATATCATACCATACCATACCATACCATACCATACCATATCATACCACACCATACCATACTATACCATACCATACCATACCATACCATATCATAATATCATAATGTCAGGGACGCGTTGCGACTTATATAGGCATGGGGGGGGGGTCACTGGGTGATGTCATGTGGTGACCACACCCCTTATGATGTCACAGTCCCAGCATCACCCGGTGACCCCACCCCTTATGCCTATATAAGTTGCAGAGCAACACGTCCCTGACAGCCGGAGAGAGCATTGTGTCAACAACGGAAGAAGAGAAGAAGAAGGAAGAAGAAGAAGATGGCGGCGGCGACAGGACAGCGACAGCCTCAGGGCGCCCCCCTTCCCCAAAGCACCCACTCCCCCATGTTGAGGGCATGTGGCCTGGTACGGTTTAGAAGGGAGTGCGCTTGCTCGTCCCCACCCCTTTTCCTGACCGGCCAGGCTGCGTTCTCGGATAAGGGTCTGGTATGGACTTTGGTGGGACCCCCACGCTGTTTTTTCAGCATAGGGGTTCCCCTTAAAATCCATACTCTCCAAACTCCATTATCCGGCGGACTCTGGTTAAGTCCGCCGGATAGTCCGATCGTGTGTACGCGGCATAAGTCTGATCCCAGTTACCGATCTCGGCTTGTTCTTGACTATCCTTACCTGCTTGTTGCCCTGATCTTTGGCTAGCTCCTGACTATCCTTTGTTGTTGCTGTCTGCTGCTTCCTCTCTACCTCCATGCAGGGCCGGTGCACCCACTAGGCGGATTAGGCAGCCGCCTAGGGCGCACTGCCGCCTAGGGGCGCAGCTGACCCTTGCCTCCCCCTTTCTTCCTCTTCTCCCATCCCCAAGCTCCTGGCAGAGCCACTGACAGGGGACCCGGAGAGCAAGGAGTTCAGTGCGGCGGGCGGGCGGTAGCCTTGCGCTGTGGTGTGCAGCTTCTCCCCTCTCCCTCCCAGGATTTCACAATGCTGGAGGGAGATGGACGTCTGTTTAACAGGCAGGCAGCCAATAGCGCTCCTCTTCTGAGTGGGAGGGCGTGACTGCTAAGTTGCTCCGCCTCCCACTAACTCCTTAGCCAATCATATTGTCCAGCCCGCCACATTTGACCAGAAGATGTTGGCCAGAGCGGGGCGGGATGGAGAGGACCCGACATACCTGAGCATGGGGAAGGTATGAGATAAAACTTGTCCCAATGCTGGCTGCAGACAGGTATCAGTGTTCTCCTTCTCTGGTGCTGTGTGTAGGATATGCAGAGATCACACTGATCGGGAGGACTTCCCCTCATCTTCTCACCCTGCTTCTTATCTGTGGTTTTATTTACACCAAACACAGGACAGGAGAATGCCGATTAGACTTCTGTAAGACCTGCAATGACTGCTGTTTCTATAGCTATATGTGCTAGAGTCCCAGCCATGATTTGGTTGACCTTTTATTTATCTTTGAAGGAATTAGGTTGGTCAGGCTGAGAGCGTCTCAGACCTGTTAACCATTTACTGTCCTCCTTTGCTTGAGAAATTACTGTTAGTTTTTTTGGCACATTGTTATATCTTGTAAACTCCTGTTTACACATATTGCAGTGATCAATGTTTTTCCACACTGGTCACTGCTAGCCTAGGAAACGCTTGTACTATGTCGGCAGTCTCTGACCCTCTCCTGTACTATGTCTGCAGTCTCTGATCATCTCCTGTACTATGTCTGCAGTCTCTGATCATCTCCTGTACTATGTCTGCAGTCTCTGATCATCTCCTGTACCCTGTCTGCAGTCTCTGACCCTCTTCTGTACCATGTCTGCAGTCTCTGACCCTCTTCTGTACCCTGTCGGCAGTCTCTGACCCTCTCCTGTACCCTGTCGGCAGTCTCTGACCCTCTCCTGTAGTACGTTTTGCAGTCTCTGACCCTCTTCTGTACCCTGTCTGCAGTCTCTGACCCTCTTCTGTACCCTGTCTGCAGTCTCTGACCCTCTCCTGTACTATGTCTGCAGTCTCTGACCCTCTTCTGTACCATGTCTGCAGTCTCTGACCCTCTTCTGTACTCTGTCTGCAGTCTCTGACCCTCTTCTGTACCCTGTCGGCAGTCTCTGACCCTCTCCTGTAGTACGTTTTGCAGTCTGTGACCCTCTTCTGTACCCTGTCTGCAGTCTCTGACCCTCTTCTGTACCCTGTCTGCAGTCTCTGACCCTCTCCTGTACTATGTCTGCAGTCTCTGATCATCTCCTGTACCATGTCGGCAGTCTCTGACCCTCTCCTGTACTATGTCTGCAGTCTCTGATCATCTCCTGTACCATGTCGGCAGTCTCTGACCCTCTCCTGTACTATGTCTGCAGTCTCTGATCATCTCCTGTACCCTGTCTGCAGTCTCTGACCCTCTCCTGTACTATGTCTGCAGTCTCTGATCATCTCCTGTACTATGTCTGCAGTCTCTGATCATCTCCTGTACCCTGTCTGCAGTCTCTGACCCTCTTCTGTACCATGTCTGCAGTCTCTGACCCTCTTCTGTACCATGTCTGCAGTCTCTGACCCTCTTCTGTACTCTGTCTGCAGTCTCTGACCCTCTTCTGTACCCTGTCGGCAGTCTCTGACCCTCTCCTGTAGTACGTTTTGCAGTCTGTGACCCTCTTCTGTACCCTGTCTGCAGTCTCTGACCCTCTTCTGTACCCTGTCTGCAGTCTCTGACCCTCTCCTGTACTATGTCTGCAGTCTCTGATCATCTCCTGTACCCTGTCTGCAGTCTCTGACCCTCTTCTGTACTCTGTCTGCAGTCTCTGACCCTCTTCTGTACCCTGTCGGCAGTCTCTGACCCTCTCCTGTAGTACGTTTTGCAGTCTGTGACCCTCTTCTGTACCCTGTCTGCAGTCTCTGACCCTTTTCTGTACCCTGTCTGCAGTCTCTGACCCTCTCCTGTACTATGTCTGCAGTCTCTGATCATCTCCTGTACCATGTCGGCAGTCTCTGACCCTCTCCTGTACTATGTCTGCAGTCTCTGATCATCTCCTGTACCATGTCGGCAGTCTCTGACCCTCTCCTGTACTATGTCTGCAGTCTCTGATCATCTCCTGTACCGTCTGCAGTCTCTGACCCTCTTCTGTACCATGTCTGCAGTCTCTGACCCTCTTCTGTACCATGTCTGCAGTCTCTGACCCTCTTCTGTACTCTGTCGGCAGTCTCTGACCCTCTCCTGTAGTACGTTTTGCAGTCTGTGACCCTCTTCTGTACCCTGTCTGCAGTCTCTGACCCTCTTCTGTACCCTGTCTGCAGTCTCTGACCCTCTCCTGTACTATGTCTGCAGTCTCTGATCATCTCCTGTACCATGTCGGCAGTCTCTGACCCTCTCCTGTACCCTGTCTGCAGTCTCTGACCCTCTCCTGTACTATGTCTGCAGTCTCTGATCATCTCATGTACTATGTCTGCAGTCTCTGACCCTCTCCTGTACTATGTCTGCAGTCTCTGATCATCTCCTGTACCATGTCTGCAGTCTCTGACCCTCTCCTGTACTATGTCTGCAGTCTCTGATCATCTCCTGTACCCTGTCTGCAGTCTCTGACCCTCTTCTGTACTATGTCTGCAGTCTCTGATCATCTCCTGTACCATGTCGGCAGTCTCTGACCCTCTCCTGTACCCTGTCTGCAGTCTCTGACCCTCTCCTGTACTATGTCTGCAGTCTCTGATCATCTCCTGTACCATGTATGCAGTCTCTGACCCTCTCCTGTACTATGTCTGCAGTCTCTGATCATCTCCTGTACCCTGTCTGCAGTCTCTGACCCTCTTCTGTACTATGTCTGCAGTCTCTGATCATCTCCTGTACCATGTCGGCAGTCTCTGACCCTCTCCTGTACCCTGTCTGCAGTCTCTGACCCTCTCCTGTACTATGTCTGCAGTCTCTGATCATCTCCTGTACTATGTCTGCAGTCTCTGATCATCTCCTGTATTATGTCTGCAGTCTCTGATCATCTCCTGTACCCTGTCTGCAGTCTCTGACCCTCTCCTGTACTATGTCTGCAGTCTCTGATCATCTCCTGTACTCTGTCTGCAGTCTCTGACCCTCTTCTGTACCCTGTCGGCAGTCTCTGACCCTCTTCTGTAGTACGTTTTACAGTCTGTGACCCTCTTCTGTACCCTGTCTGCAGTCTCTGACCCTCTTCTGTACCCTGTCTGCAGTCTCTGACCCTCTTCTGTACCCTGTCTGCAGTCTCTGACCCTCTTCTGTACCCTGTCGGCAGTCTCTGACCCTCTCCTGTAGTACGTTTTGCAGTCTGTGACCCTCTTCTGTACCCTGTCTGCAGTCTCTGACCCTCTTCTGTACCCTGTCGGCAGTCTGTGACCCTCTCCTGTAGTATGTTTTGCAGTCTCTGACCCTCTTCTGTACCCTGTCTGCAGTCTCTGACCCTCTTCTGTACCCTGTCTGCAGTCTCTGACCCTCTCCTGTACCCTGTCTGCAGTCTCTGACCCTCTTCTGTACCCTGTCTGCAGTCTCTGACCCTCTCCTGTACCCTGTCTGCAGTCTCTGACCCTCTCCTGTAGTACGTTTTGCAGTCTGTGACCCTCTCCTGTAGTAGTTCTGCAATAAAGGGGGGCTACAGGTATGTTGGGTGGTGAGGGAAGAGGGCTGTGGGTGCAGTGGGTGGTAAAGCAAGGGAGGCTGCAGGCACAGTAGATGATGAGGAAAGGGGTCCCAGATGCAGTGGGTGGGGATGAAAGGCATGCCTAGGCACAAGTGATGGTTAAGGCGGGCCTGTAAAGAAAAATTTAATGTATAATTCAGGGCAAGGGGCTTCATAATCCAGAGCCCACCAAAATCTTCAGTACCAGGCCCATGATGCTCGTAATCCAGGCTGAACGGTCGCACTTGCAATTGGCCCTGGTGTTCACAGTGAAATAATTAAAACTGACAGATTGTCACACAATACACACTGGGATCTGTGATCAAAGAGTGTGTTGTGCTATTATTTAATGACACTTCACAAAGCCATGCAGGGTATGCAGGGGGGGGGGCGCAAGTAGCTGGTCTTGCCTAGGGTGCAAAATAGTCTAGCACCGGCCCTGCCTCCATGTAGTCTACTGTGAGCATGAACTGGGAAGCCCTAGGGATCGCGACCTGGAGCCAGGCTGCAGCTAAATCCATCCCCACCACTAGATGCCTCTGGTGAACACCTGCTGGCTCTTAGATTCTGCGCCCTGGGAAATCTCATGCTCTAGCTCCCATTGTCATCCATGTAGGTACTACAGAGTATCTGCTCTCCTGTATATCCTAGAGTTCCATCCACAGCAGTCAGCCGTAGGGTCCACTACCTTGTGGTGCACTCCAGACCCCAACGGGGGGCATCTGTCACCTGGACTCAGGTGACCTGACACTGTGACAGTGCTGTGCCTTGTCATGGTGTCAGAAGGGTTAGTGATCGTCCAAGATTCTCATTTATGCAGGTTAAGGGGCTCCAGGATTTATTTTCTGAGTGGAAAAATGTTTTTGAAGTTTCCTCCAGGATTCTTACCTCCTGGATTGGGTTCTGGAGCCCTGAGACTTTGTAGAGACTTGGGGGGGGGGGGGGGGGGGCACTGTAGATTTTAACAGATTCTTCCCCAAGCAATGGGGAAGGCAGCCAGGCACACAGCAACAGTCCTTTTATTCCGGCTCAGTAAACAGTATAGGGGATGTCTCTCTAGTATGTATTGATGAAGAAACTTGTAACAGGAGGAGGACAATGAGGAATGGGATACTCCAAAACACTTGAGCACAATTCTGCAGGGAACACTTCTCTCTCTCTCTCTCAGAGCATCAGTAACACGGTATTTTGCTTACGGCTGGGGACCATGAGATAGTTCGCAGAACAGTCTATTGGCTCACAGGTGGGGACCATGATAGAGTTTGCAGGACAGTCTATTGGCTCACGGCTGGGGACTACAAGATAGTTTGGAGGACAGTCCATTGGCACACGACTGGGGACCATGAAATAATTCACAGGACAGTCTATTGACTCACAGCTAGGAACCATAAGATAGTTTGGAGGACAGTCTATTGGCTCATGGCTGGGGACCATGAGATAGTTTGGAGGATGAACTATTGGCTTATGGCTGGGGACCATGAGATAGTTTGGAGGATGGACTATTGGCTCATGGCTGGGGACCATGAGATAGTTTGGAGGACGGCCAATAGACTGTCCTCCAAACTATCTCATAGTCCCCAGCTGTGAGCCAATAGACTGTTCTGCCAACTATCTCATGGTTTCCAGCTGTCAGCCAATAGACCGTCCTCCAAACTATCTCATGGTTTCCAGCTGTGAGCCAATAGACTGTCCTACAAACTATCTCATGTTCCCTAGCCATGAGCCAATAGACTGTTCTGCAAACTATCTCATGGTTCCCAGCCGTGAGCCAATAGACTGTTCTGCAAACTATCTCATGGCCCCCAGCCATGAGCCAATATACTGTTCTGCAAACTATCTCATGGTCCCCAGCTGTGAGCCAATAGACTGTTCTGCAAACTATCTCATGGTCCCCAGCTGTGAGCCAATAGACTGTCCTCCAAACTATCTCATGGTCCCCAGCTGTGAGCCAATAGACTGTTCTGCCAACTATCTCATGGTCCCCAGCTGTGAGCCAATAGACTGTCCTCCAAACTATCTCATGGTCCCTAGCCGTGAGTCAATAGACTGTTCTGCCAACTATCTCATGGTCCCCAGCCGTGAGCCAATAGACCATCCTCCAAACTATCTCATGGTTCCCAGCTGTGAGCCAATAGACTGTTCTGCAAACTATCTCAGGGTCCCCAGCTGTGAGCCAATAGACTGTTCTGCAAAATATCACATGGCCCCCAGCCATGAGCCAATATACTGTTCTGCAAACTATCTCATGGTCCCCAGCTGTGAGCCAATAGACTGTTCTGCAAACTATCTCATGGTTCCCAGCCATGAGCCAATAGACTGTCCTCCAAAACTATCTCATGGTTCCCAGCCGTGAGCCAATAGACTGTTCTGCAAACTATCTCATGGCCCCCAGCCATGAGCCAATATACTGTTCTGCAAACTATCTCATGGTCCCCAGCCATGAGCCAATAGACTGTCCTCCAAAACTATCTCATGGCCCCCAGCCATGAGCCAATATACTGTTCTGCAAACTATCTCATGGTCCCCAGCTGTGAGCCAATAGACTGTTCTGCCAACTATCTCATGGTCCCCAGCTGTGAGCCAATAGACTGTTCTGCAAACAATCTCATGGTCCCTAGCCGTGAGCCAATAGACCATCCTCCAAACTATCTCATGGTCCCCAGCTGTGAGCCAATAGACTGTTCTGCAAAATATCACATGGTCCCCAGCCATGAGCCAATAGACTGTCCTCCAAAACTATCTCATGGTTCCCAGCCGTGAGCCAATAGACTGTTCTGCAAACTATCTCATGGCCCCCACAGCCAAAAGGCTGGAAATGTATATGCCGAGAACCCCTCTGTGAGGGGAACTTTCTGTGTGATTTCTTTTTATTTTACTTTTGAATAAAAAGTGGGCAAAAAGCCCTGAAACATGACAAAAGGCGCTACACTTGAGCTGCGTCCTCACTAAGGATGATCTTCAAGGACATCAAATTGCAAGCGCACGTCATTGTAGACATCACATCATACAATGTTTAGTAACATGTGACAATGTAATACTAATATAATAATATTCATAGGTTGATGGGATTCAATGTCGTTATCCTTGAGTTGGCGCCTTCATTCACTGAAATAATGAACATTTACAAGTGTCTTTTGCCCGCGCACAGCCAATAAATAATGGCGGTTGGAAATAATGGTGGAAATATAAGAAGCACGGCACATGAAAAGGTTTTATCATTCACCTGAAATGATTATTATTCTCATGAATCATTGAATAGAGCTCTGCATGAAAACTTTTCCTCTATATGTGATGATTGCGCCTCACCATCTCACCCATTAATAATTGGCATTGTCTTCATCGGTGATTGGCCGCCGTGGGCTCTCCTGATTACAGCCGGATCTATAAGGTGCCACACCTATGAAAAGTGTGTTCCGGTGGGGCAAGGTCTGTGGTAATATATGCAGCGCCATGGTAATAAGTGGCACTGAGGTTATACGAAGATTCCCACAAAACGTGTCACAGGAATCCGAAACGCATATCTACAATCAATACCAAGATTTCTCAGAGTCTTCTTTCAGAATTAACCACTTAAAGACCTACATGCAGGGACGGGAGAAGTGGTATCATGCAAGGTTGGGGGGGGGGGGGGGGGGACTAGTGATGGCCGAACGGTTCGCCCGGCGGTCGTTTCGCGGCGAATTTCCGACTTTCGCCGTCCGCGGGTTCGAACGCCTTTTTCCGTCGTTCGCCCCGGCGGACTTACGTGTTTAATGTATACAAGAACTTTAACCTTTCGTGACACGTTTATCATGTGTTACAGGACAACCAATTGAGACATGACAGCTCATGGACACTTGGACATTCCCCCTAACCTATAAATACACCCGATCCGGTGGCCATTTTACATTCTTTCTTCTGTCACTGTAGGGAAAGGATCCTGTGTGGAGTAGGGACAGAGAAAACGCTAGCTATTTGGTACACAAAAGTTCTTTTCAGGACTGGTATAGGTGTTAGGTCAGCAGCCTGAGTTTCTTTTGTCAGTTTAGATAAAGGGACAGAGCGCTGTATGCTGCTATTTTAGGGACAGCTCAGCCAGATTAGTCTTTCTTCATCATCATCATCATCATCATCATTAGCTGTTACTATCAGGTCCACAAAAGAGCTGTTCCAGCTAATCGTTCCAGCCTACTCTTTTTTGCCAATTTGTATAGGGACAGGCAGGAAGCAGTGTGTCAGGCAGTGAGGATAATTTTAAAGACTTGCTGTTACTATTAGTTCCACAAAGGTTCTTTTCAGGACTGGTATCAGTGGTACGGTAATAGGCTTGTACACGTATAATATTCTTTCTTCCAAATATAGAAAGAATATTATACTTGACTGCTGCCCTTCTGCTGCAGTCTGCTAATCATTCACAACTCACTTGTTCCACAAAGCTCTTTATCAGGACTGGTAACTTGGTCTGTCTAGGGTGCTACGGTACATAGGCTTGGGTGCGGTACAGTCTGCTGTTCTGTAAGGACCGCTATCGGTCCACAATACATAGGGTTGCCGTGCACTACTGCTGACCGCTGCCCTATACTGCAGCAGTCCTTCAGCGGTATAGGGACTGACGCACAGTCTGCTAAACACTAATACACAACCTGCTTGGTCCACAAAAGTTCTTATAAGGACTGGTAACTTGGTATAGGGTGCTACGGTACATAGGCCTGAGTGCAGTACAGTCTGCTGTTCTGTAAGGACCGCTATCGGTCCACAATACATAGGGTTGCCGTGCACTACTGCTGACCGCTGCCCTATACTGCAGCAGTCCTTCATTGGTATAGGGACTGACGTACAGTCTGCTAATCACTAACACACAACCTGCTTGGTCCACAAAAGTTCTTATAAGGACTGGTAACTTGGTATAGGGTGCTACGGTACATAGGCCTGAGTGCAGTACAGTCTGCTGTTCTGTAAGGACCGCTATCGGTCCACAATACATAGGGTTGCCGTGCACTACTGCTGACCGCTGCCCTATACTGCAGCAGTCCTTCATTGGTATAGGGACTGACGTACAGTCTGCTAATCACTAACACACAACCTGCTTGGTCCACAAAAGTTCTTATAAGGACTGGTAACTTGGTATAGGGTGCTACGGTACATAGGCCTGAGTGCGTTACAGTCTGCTGTTCTGTAAGGACCGCTATCGGTCCACAATACATAGGGTTGCCGTGCACTACTGCTGACCGCTGCCCTATACTGCAGCAGTCCTTCAGCGGTATAGGGACTGACGCACAGTCTGCTAAACACTAACACACAACCTGCTTGGTCCACAAAAGTTTTTATAAGGACTGGTAACTTGGTATAGGGTGCTACGGTACATAGGCCTGAGTGCAGTACAGTCTGCTGTTCTGTAAGGACCGCTATCGGTCCACAATACATAGGGTTGCCGTGCACTACTGCTGACCGCTGCCCTATACTGCAGCAGTCCTTCATTGGTATAGGGACTGACGTACAGTCTGCTAATCACTAACACACAACCTGCTTGGTCCACAAAAGTTCTTATAAGGACTGGTAACTTGGTATAGGGTGCTACGGTACATAGGCCTGAGTGCGTTACAGTCTGCTGTTCTGTAAGGACCGCTATCGGTCCACAATACATAGGGTTGCCGTGCACTACTGCTGACCGCTGCCCTATACTGCAGCAGTCCTTCATTGGTATAGGGACTGACGTACAGTCTGCTAATCACTAACACACAACCTGCTTGGTCCACAAAAGTTCTTATAAGGACTGGTAACTTGGTATAGGGTGCTACGGTACATAGGCCTGAGTGCGTTACAGTCTGCTGTTCTGTAAGGACCGCTATCGGTCCACAATACATAGGGTTGCCGTGCACTACTGCTGACCGCTGCCCTATACTGCAGCAGTCCTTCATTGGTATAGGGACTGACGTACAGTCTGCTAATCACTAACACACAACCTGCTTGGTCCACAAAAGTTCTTATAAGGACTGGTAACTTGGTATAGGGTGCTACGGTACATAGGCCTGAGTGCAGTACAGTCTGCTGTTCTGTAAGGACCGCTATCGGTCCACAATACATAGGGTTGCCGTGCACTACTGCTGACCGCTGCCCTATACTGCAGCAGTCCTTCATTGGTATAGGGACTGACGTACAGTCTGCTAATCACTAACACACAACCTGCTTGGTCCACAAAAGTTCTTATAAGGACTGGTAACTTGGTATAGGGTGCTACGGTACATAGGCCTGAGTGCAGTACAGTCTGCTGTTCTGTAAGGACCGCTATCGGTCCACAATACATAGGGTTGCCGTGCACTACTGCTGACCGCTGCCCTATACTGCAGCAGTCCTTCATTGGTATAGGGACTGACGTACAGTCTGCTAATCACTAACACACAACCTGCTTGGTCCACAAAAGTTCTTATAAGGACTGGTAACTTGGTATAGGGTGCTACGGTACATAGGCCTGAGTGCGTTACAGTCTGCTGTTCTGTAAGGACCGCTATCGGTCCACAATACATAGGGTTGCCGTGCACTACTGCTGACCGCTGCCCTATACTGCAGCAGTCCTTCAGCGGTATAGGGACTGACGCACAGTCTGCTAAACACTAACACACAACCTGCTTGGTCCACAAAAGTTTTTATAAGGACTGGTAACTTGGTATAGGGTGCTACGGTACATAGGCTTGAGTGCGGTACAGTCTGCTGTTCTGTAAGGACCGCTATCGGTCCACAATAGATAGGGTTGACGTGCACCACTGCTGACCGCTGCCCTATACTGCAGCAGTCCTTCAGCGGTATAGGGACTGACGTACAGTCTGCTAATCACTAACACACAACCTGCTTGTTCCACAAAAGTTCTTATAAGGACTGGTAACTTGGTATAGGGTGCTACGGTACATAGGCTTGAGTGCGGTACAGTCTGCTGTTCTGTAAGGACCGCTATCGGTCCACAATAGATAGGGTTGACGTGCACCACTGCTGACCGCTGCCCTATACTGCAGCAGTCCTTCAGCGGTATAGGGACTGACGTACAGTCTGCTAAACACTAATACACAACCTGCTTGGTCCACAAAAGTTCTTATAAGGACTGGTAACTTGGTATAGGGTGCTACGGTACATAGGCCTGAGTGCGTTACAGTCTGCTGTTCTGTAAGGACCGCTATCGGTCCACAATACATAGGGTTGCCGTGCACTACTGCTGACCGCTGCCCTATACTGCAGCAGTCCTTCATTGGTATAGGGACTGACGTACAGTCTGCTAATCACTAACACACAACCTGCTTGTTCCACAAAAGTTCTTATAAGGACTGGTAACTTGGTATAGGGTGCTACGGTACATAGGCTTGAGTGCGGTACAGTCTGCTGTTCTGTAAGGACCGCTATCGGTCCACAATAGATAGGGTTGACGTGCACCACTGCTGACCGCTGCCCTATACTGCAGCAGTCCTTCAGCGGTATAGGGACTGACGTACAGTCTGCTAAACACTAATACACAACCTGCTTGGTCCACAAAAGTTCTTATAAGGACTGGTAACTTGGTATAGGGTGCTACGGTACATAGGCTTGAGTGCGGTACAGTCTGCTGTTCTGTAAGGACCGCTATCGGTCCACAATAGATAGGGTTGACGTGCACCACTGCTGACCGCTGCCCTATACTGCAGCAGTCCTTCAGCGGTATAGGGACTGACGTACAGTCTGCTAAACACTAATACACAACCTGCTTGGTCCACAAAAGTTCTTATAAGGACTGGTAACTTGGTATAGGGTGCTACGGTACATAGGCTTGAGTGCGGTACAGTCTGCTGTTCTGTAAGGACCGCTATCGGTCCACAATAGATAGGGTTGACGTGCACCACTGCTGACCGCTCACCTATACTGCAGCAGTCCTTCAGCGGTATAGGGACTGACGTACAGTCTGCTAATCACTAACACACAACCTGCTTGTTCCACAAAAGTTCTTATAAGGACTGGTAACTTGGTATAGGGTGCTACGGTACATAGGCTTGAGTGCGGTACAGTCTGCTGTTCTGTAAGGACCGCTATCGGTCCACAATAGATAGGGTTGACGTGCACCACTGCTGACCGCTGCCCTATACTGCAGCAGTCCTTCAGCGGTATAGGGACTGACGTACAGTCTGCTAAACACTAATACACAACCTGCTTGGTCCACAAAAGTTCTTATAAGGACTGGTAACTTGGTATAGGGTGCTACGGTACATAGGCTTGAGTGCGGTACAGTCTGCTGTTCTGTAAGGACCGCTATCGGTCCACAATAGATAGGGTTGACGTGCACCACTGCTGACCGCTGCCCTATACTGCAGCAGTCCTTCAGCGGTATAGGGACTGACGTACAGTCTGCTAAACACTAATACACAACCTGCTTGGTCCACAAAAGTTCTTATAAGGACTGGTAACTTGGTATAGGGTGCTACGGTACATAGGCTTGAGTGCGGTACAGTCTGCTGTTCTGTAAGGACCGCTATAGGTCCACAATAGATAGGGTTGACGTGCACCACTGCTGACCGCTCACCTATACTGCAGCAGTCCTTCAGCGGTATAGGGACTAAGAGTTTTGTCACAGGGTCATTTAAAAAATGACATGCAGAGGAAGAGGCAGGCCCTTCCGCAGGGGTGGTAGGGGTAGGGCAGGAGCAACAGGCTTGAGCCAAAGTGGGAAGTTGCAGAAGGTGCGTTCAATTACTTTAAAGGATGCACCAGACTTGGTTGAGTGGCTCGCTCAGCCTTACTCTTCTGCACCCTCCTCATCCTCTCGATCTGCACCCTCTTCTTCACTCTCTGCTATGTGCACCCCCAAAGACACTACCACCAACAACACGACCACCACCACCACCACCACATACCTTCCGCTTGAGTCACTGGAATTATTTTCCGATCCATATCAAGAGGACATTTCTGATGCGCAGCCACTCTTGGTATTGGATCAGGAAGAGGAGGTAGCAACAAGCGCTACTCAGCAGTCTGACGCCAGTACCCAGATCAGCCCAAGGAGGAGGTTGGTCCCCGGTGTTGCTGCCTACTCTACTTATAGCGGTGGGGAAGGTGACGTTGATGATGACGTGTCTAGTGATGTCACGTGGGTGCCCACAAGAGAGGAAGAGGAGGGGAGTTCAGAGGGAGATATGGACCAGCAGATAGGGAGGAGAAGCAGCAATGACTTACATTGCACAGCAGGGACAAAGCAGACTGCAAATGTATCAGGAGCGAGTCATCGACCATGTACGGTCACATCTGGCGCTCCCAGGACACCGGCACATGGCTCCGCAGTGTGGGCTTTTTTTAACGTGTCCGCTGCTGACAATAGCGTTGCCATCTGCAATCTTTGCAGTCAACGCGTTAGTCGCGGTAAGCCCAATACTCACCTAGGGACGACCGCCTTAAGAAGGCACATGAGCAGCCATCACCGAGCCCAGTGGGAGCAACGGAACACACAAAGCCACACTGCAGGCTCTCACCGTCCAGCCTCGTCTTCTACTTCTCCTTCTCCTCTCTCCTCACAATTGTCCTCCACTCCACCTTCCATCACGCCAAGCTCACATTTTTCTGCAAAAAGGCAGGCTTCCGTGGGCCTAATGTTTGAGCGTAAAAAAATGATGACGCCGGATAACCCTCTTGCCCAACGGTTGGCGGCTGGCTTGTCAGAACTCATAGCCCGCCAACTACTGCCATATAAACTGGTGGACTCGGAGGCCTTTCGCAAATTTGTGGCCATTGGAACACCACAATGGAAGGTCCCAGGAAGGAAGTATTTCTCAGAGAAGGGCATCCCAGAGCTATATGGCCATGTTCAGCGGCAAGTGAATGTATCTCTGGCACACAGTGTCGGTGCCAAGATACATCTGACCACAGACACGTGGTCTAGCAAACACGGGCAGGGAAGGTATATCAGTTTTACTGCCCACTGGGTGAACCTTCTGACGGCCGTCAAGCATGTAACCCGTGGCACCCGTGTAGATTTGGTTTTACCGCCACGGATTGCATGCAGGCCTGACTCTTCTTCTCCTCCTCCTACTCCATCCTCCTCCCTCTCCTCCTCAGCTGCCTCCTCCTTTTCCGCTGCTAGCGTCTCTTCCACTGCACCGCCCAAGCTCCCCAGAACCTATTCCACATGCCAGGTGAGACGTTGCCATGCCGTGCTGCGTCTGTTGTGCCTGGAAGCAAAGAGCCACACTGGCCCGGCACTCCTTTCAGCTTTGCGTTCACAGGCAGATGAGTGGCTAACACCGCTCAATTTGACAGTTGGTAAAGTGGTGTGTGACAACGGTGCCAATCTGCTTAGCGCATTGAAACAGGGCAAAATCACGCACGTGCCGTGCATGGCACACGTCTTAAACTTGGTCGTGCAGCGATTCCTTGTCAAATACCCTGGGGTCCAGGACATCTTGCGGCAGGCAAGGAAAATCTCGGCCCATTTCAGAAGATCTTACACGGCCATGGCTCGCCTTGCTGACATTCAGCGGCGACACCATCTGCCGGTCAGACGTCTTATTTGCGATTGCCCGACGCGATGGAACTCAACCTTCTATATGCTTGATAGGCTGCTCCAGCAGAAACGTGCAGTTAACGTCTACCTGTATGAACTCTGCGAAAGAAACGGTTCTGGGGAGCTGGGTTTTTTTTCACCGCGCCAGTGGCTGCTCATGCGCGACACATGCAGACTTCTGCGGCCATTTGAGGAGATCACCAAACTGGTCAGTCGCAGCCATGGCGCCATCAGTGACATGGTACCTTATGCCTTCTTTCTGGAGCGTGCATTGCGTCGTGTCATTGATCAGGCTGTGGAGGAGCAGGAGCGGGAAGATGAGGAAGTCGCAATGCTGGATGAATTCCCAGGGGGGGCTACTCTATCTGAGACAAGTCAACAACAGGAGTCTGATGAGGAGTCAGAGGAGGATGGTGCCGGGGCGGATGAGCAGGAGCAAGAAGAGCATGCTTTAAACCTTTCTGGGATCCCTGTTGTGCGAGGATGGGGAGAGGAGAATGAAGAGGACGACATTATCCTGGATGATGAGCAGGAGCCAGGCCACCACACCGCTTCCACTTTAGTGCAAATGGGGGCCTTCATGCTCCAGTGTTTTAATAGGGACCCCCGTATAAAAAGCATGAGGGTCAAGGACCAGTACTGGGTGGCAACGTACTTAGACCCCCGGTACAAACACAAAATGGCGGAAATGTTACCGCCGTCGCAGAGGGCTGTCAGAATGCAGCACTTCCAGGCCTTGCTTCGAGAAATGCTGCATTCTGCTTTTGCGTGCGCTGGCAGAGGAGCAATTCCCACTCCCAGAGAAGGATTTGCGGGTACCAATCCAACAGCGCCTGCAAGAAGAGGCCGGTTTGAAGATGTGTTGGTGACTTCGGATATGAGGTCATTCTTTCAGCCGACCCATCGACAGGTGTCATCCGGATCCAGCATCAGGGAACGCCTAGACCGTCAGGTGTCCGACTACATTGGGTTAACGGCCGATGTGGACGCTCTGAGGAGTGATGAACCCCTAGACTACTGGGTGGGCAGGCTTGACCTCTGGCCAGAGCTTGCCCAATTTGCAATCGAACTGTTGGCTTGCCCCTCATCCAGTGTCCTGTCCGAAAGGACGTTCAGCGCAGCAGGGGGGATTGTGACCGATAAGCGTACTCGCCTAGCTCACCACAGTGTTAACTACCTCACATTTCTAAAAATGAATGAGGCATGGATCTCGGAGGAATTCAACACATGTGATCAGTAGACCATGTATATGTCTATAAACAATTTTTGGAATCAAGCACACAGACCTTCTTAATTCATTTGGCTCACTTCCCTGACCCAAAAAAGCACACCGTACTATATGCCCCTACCCTCCTCTTTGAAGAGGTTGAGCGGTGTCATATTTCTACTGGGGCTGCTTATTATGAGGGGTTCCCACCATCCCTGTGCTGTGCTGACTTCCTCCTGGGTGTTCTTATTATGAGGGGCTCCCACCATCCCTGTGCTGTGCTGACTTCCTCCTGGGGGTTCTTATTATGAGGGGATCACACCATCCCTGTGCTGTGCTGACTTCCTCCTGGGGCTGCTTACGGTGCTGCTGTCAGCGCTGTATGTCACGGAGCTGCTGTCAGCGCTGTATGTCACGGAGCTGCTGTCAGCGCTGTATGTCACGGAGCTGCTGTCAGCGCTGTATGTCACGGAGCTGCTGTCAGCGCTGTATGTCACGGAGCTGCTGTCAGCGCTGTATGTCACGGAGCTGCTGTCAGCGCTGTATGTCACGGAGCTGCTGTCAGCGCTGTATGTCACGGAGCTGCTGTCAGCGCTGTATGTCACGGAGCTGCTGTCAGCGCTGTATGTCACGGTGCTGCTGTCAGCGCTGTATGTCACGGAGCTGCTGTCAGCGCTGTATGTCACGGAGCTGCTGTCAGTGCTGTATGTCACGGAGCTGCTGTCAGCGCTGTATGTCACGGAGCTGCTGTCAGCGCTGTATGTCACGGAGCTGCTGTCAGCGCTGTATGTCACGGTGCTGCTGTCAGCGCTGTATGTCACGGAGCTGCTGTCAGCGCTGTATGTCACGGAGCTGCTGTCAGCGCTGTATGTCACGGAGCTGCTGTCAGCGCTGTATGTCACGGAGCTGCTGTCAGCGCTGTATGTCACGGAGCTGCTGTCAGCGCTGTATGTCACGGTGCTGATGTCAGTGCTCTGTATTACGGTGCTGCTGTCAGTGCTCTGTATCTCCTGCACCCTCTTGTTTGCCTACCCTGGTCCCTGACCTTCCCTCTCCTCCATTGCCTTCATTAGCTCCATAGTCCTGAATTGTCAGAACAATTTCCCAAATAAAAAAAAAATGCTTGTAGTTATCGATCCCAAATTCACCTCATACATGTATTATGCTATTGTCCAGGTGGTGGGACTACGTGCTACCCCCTAATAATTACCCCGTGGCCGCAAATTCGACCTAAAGGTTTGCGAAATTCGCCTCCCATTGAAGTCAATGGAGCCCGCGGCGAACGGTCGTTTTCGCGAACGTTTGTGTCCGTTCGCGTTTCGCGTTCGCGAAACGTCCCGTCGGAAGTTCGTCCATCACTAGGGGGGACCTCAAGGAGATTGGGGAGAAGGGGTATTTGGGGAGTGGCAGGGGGTATGAATTGTTCTAGGAAGGCAAATTTAGGGAGGTGTGCTAGGAGGGGTGATTTGGGGAGATTTTTGTTAGGAGGGGGGCTGGGGGAAGAGGATTTGTGTTAGGAGTGGTTATTTGGGGAGATTTTTGTTGGAAGAGGGGGTTGGGAGAAGAGGATTTCTGCTAGGAGTGGTGATTTGGGGTGATTGTTGTTGGGAGGGGGTTGGAGGAAGAGGATTTGTGCTAGGAGTAGTAATTTGGGGAGATTTTTGTTGGGAGGTGGTTGGGGGAAGAGGATTTGTGTTAGGAGGGGTGATTTAGGGAGATTTATGTGGGGAGTTTGGGGGAAGAGAATTTATGCTAGGAGTAGTGATTTGGGGAGATTTTTGTTGGGAGGGGGGTTGGGAGAAGATGATTTCTGCTAGGAGTGGTGATTTGGGGTGATTGTTGTTGGGAGGGGGTTGGGGGAAGAGGATTTGTGTTAGGAGGGGTGATTTAGGGAGATTTATGTGGGGAGTTTGGGGGAAGAGAATTTATGCTAGGAGTAGTGATTTGGGGAGATTTTTGTTGGGAGGGGGGTTGGGGGAAGAGGATTTGTGCTAGGAGGGGTGATTTGGGGAGATTTTGTTTGGGAGGGGGTTGGGGGAAGAGGATTTGTGCTAGGAGGGGTGATTTGGGGAGATTTTGTTTGGGAGGGGGTTGGGGGAAGAGGATTTGTGCTAGGAGGGGTGATTTGGGGAGATTTTGTTTGGGAGGGGGTTGGGGGAAGAGGATTTGTGCTAGGAGGGGTGATTTGGGGAGATTTTGTTTGGGAGGGGGTTGGGGGAAGAGGATTTGTGCTAGGAGGGGTGATTTGGGGAGATTTTGTTTGGGAGGGGGTTGGGGGAAGAGGATTTGTGTTAGTAGGGGTGATTTAGGGAGATTTATGTGGGGGGGTTTGGGGGAAGAAGATTTGTGCTAGGAGGAGTGATTTGGGGAGATTTTGTTTGGGAGGGGGTTGGGGGAAGAGGATTTGTGCTAGGAGGGGAAATTTGGGGAGATTTTTGTTGGGGGGGGTTGGGGGAAGAGGATTTGTGCTAGGAGGGGTGATTTGGGGAGATTTTTGTTGGGAGGGGTTGGGGGAAGAGGATTTGTGCTAGAAGGGGTGATTTGGGGTGATTGTTATTGGGAGGGGGTTGTGGGAAGAGGATTTGTGCTAGGAGGGTTGATTTGGAGAGGTTTTGGTTGGGGGGGTTGGGGGAAGAGGATTTGTGCTAGAAGGGGTGATTTGGGGAGATTTGTGTTGGGAGGGGTGTTAGGGCAAGAGGTTTTGTGCTAGGAGGGGTGATTTAGGGAGATTTTTTGTTGAGAGGGGATGGGGGAAGAGGATTTGTGCTAGGAGGGGTGATTTAGGGAGATTTGTGTTGGGTGGGGTGTTAGGGAAGAGGTTTTGTGCTAGGAGGGGTGATTTGGGGAGATTTTTGTTGAGAGGGGGATTGGGGAAGCGATTTGTATTGGCAGGAGTGATTTAGGGCGATTTATGTGGGGGAGGGTGTTGGGGGAAGAGGATTTGTGCTAGGAGGGTGATTTGGGGAGACTTTGGTTGGGAGGGGGATTGGGGGAAGAGGATTTGTGCTAGGAGGGGTGATTTGGGGAGAGTTTTGTGTGTGGGGGGGAATTTGGGGATATTTTTGCTGGGAAGGGGGTTGGGGGAAGAGGATTTGTGCTAGGAGGGTAAATTTGGGGAGATTTTTGTTGGGGGGGGGGGGTTGGGGGAAGAGGATTTGTGCTAGGAGGGGTGATTTGGGGAGATTTTTGTTGGGAGGGGTTGGGGGAAGAGGATTTGTGCTAGAAGGGGTGATTTGGGGTGATTGTTATTGGGAGGGGGTTGTGGGAAGAGGATTTGTGCTAGGAGGGTTGATTTGGAGAGGTTTTGGTTGGGGGGGGGGGTTGGGGGAAGAGGATTTGTGCTAGGAGGGGTGATTTGGGGAGATTTGTGTTGGGAGGGGTGTTAGGGCAAGAGGATTTGTGCTAGGAGGGGTGATTTAGGGAGATTTTTTGTTGAGAGGGGGATGGGGGAAGAGGATTTGTGCTAGGAGGGGGGATTTGGGGAGATTTTTGTTGTGAGGGGGGGTTGGGGGAAGAGGATTTTTTCTTAAAAAATTTAGGTCAAAATGTATTTATATAATTCAGTTTGAAGGTTATAGAGAATACTTTGGTATATATTTGAATATATTATTAGTATTTTTCCCCTCATTATTTTTTCTTTCTGTTTAGAAAACTATTAGAAATATTTATTTCTTATTAACATTATAAATTCTGTATCAATATTATGAATTTCCCATATTGTGTTTGTTTCTCTCGTTGTTGTACCTTATAAATGATTCTTTTAGTGTTTGGTAATATTTTCCTCCTCTGACTTTTTCATATATCTGTATATAGACGGTTCGCTTCCTTCCAAATTGAAATTCGGATGTATCTGAATTTCCGAATTACAATAGTACTGAATTTTAACGAAAAAATAAGGAGAAAAAAAAATTCTGATGAAATTCGAAACGTTTTCTAATACTTTTCTAATTCAAACAGTTTTTTTTTTAATTTCCAAAGAGAATAAGATAGAATAGAAAATAAAGGAATAGAATAGAATAGAAAAAAAAATAAAAATAGAAAAGAATAAAACAGAAAATAAAAGAATATAATATAACAGAGTAAAACAGAACAAAATAGAATAGAGAATAAAAGAACAGAATAGACTAGAATATAATAGAAACAAATAAAATAGAATAGAATAACGTAGAATATAACCATCTTCTGAAATTTGAATCTCAAATAGAATACATTTGACTTTGAATACCTGAGAAATGAATAGAAAAAAAGGAGAATAAAAAAAGAATAGAATAGACTATAATAGAATAGAAAAGAAAAGAATAAAGAAAATAGAATGAATAAAGCCATTTCCCAAAAATTCAAATAGAATCGATTCAAATTTGAATAGAATAAAAAAAGAATAGATTAGAATAGAATTGAAATTAACAGAATAGTACAGAAAAAAAACAATATAATAGAATAGTATAGAAAGAATATAACCATTTTCTGAAATTTGAATTATGAATAGAATAAATTTGAATAGAATAGAAAATAAAATAATAGAACAGAAAACAATAGAATATAATAAACAAATAGAAAAGGAATACAATAAAAAAAATATATAATATAATAGAATAGAAAGAATATAGCCATTTCCCCAAAATTCAAATAGAATCAATTCAAACTTGAATAGAATAGAAACAATAGATTAGAATAGTAAGATGGTTATATTCATTCTATTCTATTCTGTTATTTTTCTATACTATTGTGTTATTTTCTATTCTTTTCTATTCTATTTAAATTTGAATTGATTCTATTTGGATTTTGGAAAATGGTTATATTATTTCTATTCTATGCTATTGCTTTTTTAATTCTATTATTTTCTATTCTATTTGAATTTCAGAAGATGGTTTTAATCTATTTAATTCTATTCTTTTTTTTTTTATTATATGCTGTTCATGTCTAATCTATTCTATTCCATTGTATTCTCTTCTTTCATTTTCTATCCTATTTTGTTCTATTTTTACTTTAGTCTATTCCTTTATTTTCTATTCTATTCTCTTTGGAAAACTTTTTTGGAATGTATTTAAAAACTCTGTATTTTAAAACCGAAGAAGGGAAAATCCTTACCCCACAAACACATTGGCTTGATGTACTTGTTGCTAAATTCCTGAATAATCGACTTCCAAACTCGCAATTCTTTTGGATCCCGGGCGCTCCATTCTTTCCTCGTTTCCTCATAGTCCTATATGTGGAAAAAAAAATGTTAAAGCCATACCAAAAGGGCAGCTGCCCAAGACCCAAAAGGATGTATGCCCTATCTCCATCATCAGGCGCATTCCTACTGGAAGAAATCCCTCAATTTTACCCACATAACCATCCAACCAGGACCAGCGACAGATCTAGTCAGTCCGGCGCGGTCTCCAACACATTTGAGATTTGTGAGAATTGATCGATCCTGATGCACTGATTTCCTATCTCATTTCCTGAGATCCTAAAATGCCAGGACAGTACAAATAAAATGACCACATGTGTGAGACTTTTTCACAGCCTAGCCACATAATAGAGGCCCAAAATCCAAAGAGCACCATCAGGCTTTCTAGTGGCATAAATGGCACATCTAAGTTCCTGACTACCTATCACGTGTTTGAAGGCCCTGGAGTACCTGGAAACACTCACAAAATCACCACATTTTGGATAGTTAACACCCCAAGGTATTTTTAAGGGGCATAGTGAGTCTTTTGAAGAATTTTTTTTTTTTTTTGCCACAAGTTTTTGAAAAATGTAGAAAGAATCACATTTTATTTTATTTACACAAAGTGATCAATTTAATAAGATATTTCTCACATAAATCATGGGCATACTTAGAGTTAAACCCCAAAACACATTCTGCTCCTTCTCCTGAGTATGATGACACCACATGTGTGAGACTTTTTCAGAGCCTGTCCACATAGAGAGGCCCAAAATCCAAGGAGCACCTTCAGGCTTTCTAGGGCCATAAACTATGCATCTAAATTTCTGGTTACCTATCAAATTTGTGGAGGCCATGGAGCACCAGGACAGTGGAAACACCACAAAATTACCACATTTTTGAAGAATAAACACCCCAAGGTATTTTTAAGAAGCATTGGGAGTCCTTTGAAGAATTCATTGTTTGCCGCACGTTTTGGGAAAATGCAGAAGGAAAATGAAAATACATTTTTTACACAAAGTTGTCAATTTAAGAAGATATTTCTCACACACAGCATGGACATACTTAAAATTACATCCCAAAACTCATTCTGCTACTCCTCCTGAGTATGGGGATACCACACATGTGAGACTTTTTCACAGCCTAGTCACATAGAGCGGGGTTCAAAATCCAAGGAGTACCTTCTAGGGGGCATAAGTGACACATCTAATTTCCTATCTACCTATCATATTTTAACCACTTGCCGACCGCCGCACGACGATGTACGTCGACAGAATGGCACGGGCAGGCATATGGGCGTACCTGTACAACCCTGCCTTCCCGCGGGTGGGGGGCCCGATCGGGCCCCCCCCCCCGGTGCCAGCGGCGGTCGGTATCCGTGCAGGAGCGATCCGGGATGAGGGGGCGGCCATTCATTCATGGCCACCCCCTCGTGATCGCTCCTGACGAATGGGAGTGAAGCATTGCATCACTTCCTCTCCTGTAGTGTAAACACAGGAGAGGAAGTGATGTATTCTCTCCTCCGTGTCGGTATTTTTCGTTCCGACACCGAGGAGAGAGGATCGGTGAGTTGCACCAACACGACACTACACAGTAGAACATGCCAGGCACACTCACACCCCCCCCCCCGATCACCCCCCAATTACCCCTGCCCCCCCAGTCACAGTGACACCAATTGCATTTTTTTTTTTTTTGCATTGGTGTCATTTGTGACTGTAATAACTGTTAGGGCAGTTAGGGTTAGCCCCCTTTAGTTCTAATGTACCCCCCTAACCCCCCCAATAAAGGTTTAACCCCGTGATCACCCCCGTCGCCAGTGTCACTAAGGCTGGGTTCACATTGCAGCGGTTTATGAGAACGAATGTGATTCGCACCGCACTGCAGTGCAAATCACATCCGATCTCTGTGCGATTCGAGTTCAGCCATACAGATAGTATACAGATAGTATACAGATAGTATGGCTGAATTCGTGTCGCACCCGCCGCACCCGCCGCAAACTCGCACGGGACCCTTTTTTTGGTCCGCAGCAGAATCGGATTGCATGGGTGTTCACACCATGCGATCCGAGTTTGCAGATCGCACTGCGATATGCGAACTGATCTGGGGGTGTCATTAACATTTCACTGACACTCCCAGCAGTTCGCATAGGGCAGTGTGAACTGCCGCCGGGAGGCATGCGATGCGGGAACCCGCCGCGGATTCGTGGCGTTCCCGCATCGCTCCAGTGTGAACCCAGCCTAATAAGCGATCGTTTTTCTGATCGCTGTATTAGTGTCACAGGTGACGCTAGTTAGGCAGGTAGGTATTTAGGTTCGCCGCAGCTTTTTATAGCGCCAGGGACCCCCATATACTACCGCATAAAGCCCCCTGATTGCCCCCTAGTTAACCCTTTCACCAGTGATCACCATATAACTGTTACAGGTGACGCTGGTTGGTTAGTTATTTTTTTTATAGTTTCAGGGCACCCGCCATTTATTACCTAGTCTCACTAGTGTACCCCTAAATTTAGGGGTGTCTACTTTCCAAAATGGGGTCATTTGGGGGGGGTTTGTGCCATCTTGGCATTTTATGGCCTTCAAAACTGTAACGCCCTTAGAAAGCCTGAAGGCGGTGCTTGGTTTTCGGAGCCCCGTACGCGGCTAGGCTCCCAAAAAGTCCCACATATGTGGTATCCCCGTACTCAGGAGAAGCAGCAGAATTTATTTTGGGGTGTCATTTCACATATGCCCATAGCATGTGTGAGCAATATATCATTTAGTGACAACTTTGTGTAAAAAAAAAAATAAATTTTTTTTTTTCATTATTCAATCGCTTGAGGCAAACAAATAAATTATTCAATGGGCTCAACATGCCACTTATCAATTTCCTTAGGGTGTCTACTTTCCAAAATGGGGTCATTTGGGGGGGGTTTGTACTGCCCTGCCATTTTAGCACCTCAGGAAATGAGATAGGCAGTCGTAAACTAAAAGCTGCGTAAATTCCAGAAAACGTACCTTAGTTTGTAGATGTGACAACTTTTGCGCAAACCAATAAATATACAATTATTGACTTTTTTTTTACCAAAGACATGTGGCTGAATACATTTTGGCCTAAATGTATGACTAAAATTGAGTTTATTGGATTTTTCTAATAACAAAAAGTAGAAAATATCATTTTTTTTCAAAATTTGCGGTCTTTTTACGTTTATAAAGCAAAAAATAAAAATCGCAGAGGCAATCAAATACCATCAAAAGAAAGCTCTATTTGTGGGAAGAAAAGGACGCAAATTTTGTTTGGGTACAACATTGCATGACCGCGCAATTACCAGTTAAAGCAGCGCAGTGCCAAATTGTAAAAAGACCTCTGGTCATTTACCAGCAAAATGGTCCGGTCTGAAGGTGGTTAAGAGGCCCTGGAGCACCAGGACAGTGGAAACCCCCACAAAATGACCACAATTTGGAGAGTAAACACCCCAAGGTATTTTTAAGAAGCACGAGAAGACTTCATTTTTTGCCACAAGTTTTTGGAAAATGCAGAAGGAAAATGAAAATAATTTTTTTTTACACAAAGTTGTCAATTTAATAAGACATTTCTCACACACAGCATGGGCATACTTAGAATTACACCCCTTAACACATTCTTCTACACCCGTGTATGGTGATGCCACATGTGTGAGACTTTTTCCCAGCCTAGCCACATACAGAGGTATAAAATCCAAAGAGCACCTTCAGGCTTTCTAGTGGCATAAATGGCACATCTAATTTCCTGACCACCTATCACGTGTTTGAAGGCCCTGGAGTACCTGGAAACACTCACAAAATCACCACATTTTGGATAGTTAACACCCCAAGGTATTTTTAAGGGGCATAGTGAGTCTTTTGAAGAATTTTTTTTTTTTTTGCCACAAGTTTTTGAAAAATGTAGAAAGAATCACATTTTATTTTATTTACACAAAGTGATCAATTTAATAAGATATTTCTCACATAAATCATGGGCATACTTAGAGTTAAACCCCAAAACACATTCTGCTCCTTCTCCTGAGTATGATGACACCACATGTGTGAGACTTTTTCAGAGCCTGTCCACATAGAGAGGCCCAAAATCCAAGGAGCACCTTCAGGCTTTCTAGGGCCATAAACTATGCATCTAAATTTCTGGTTACCTATCAAATTTGTGGAGGCCATGGAGCACCAGGACAGTGGAAACACCACAAAATTACCACATTTTTGAAGAATAAACACCCCAAGGTATTTTTAAGAAGCATTGGGAGTCCTTTGAAGAATTCATTGTTTGCCACACGTTTTGGGAAAATGCAGAAGGAAAATGAAAATACATTTTTTACACAAAGTTGTCAATTTAAGAAGATATTTCTCACACACAGCATGGACATACTTAAAATTACATCCCAAAACTCATTCTGCTACTCCTCCTGAGTATGGGGATACCACACATGTGAGACTTTTTCACAGCCTAGTCACATAGAGCGGGGTTCAAAATCCAAGGAGTACCTTCTAGGGGGCATAAGTGACACATCTAATTTCCTGTCTACCTATCATATTTTAACCACTTGCCGACCGCCGCACGATGATGTACGTCGACAGAATGGCACGGGCAGGCATATGGGCGTACCTGTACAACCCTGCCTTCCCGCGGGTGGGGGGCCCGATCGGGCCCCCCCCCCCGGTGCCAGCGGCGGTCGGTATCCGTGCAGGAGCGATCCGGGATGAGGGGGCGGCCATTCATTCATGGCCACCCCCTCGTGATCGCTCCTGACGAATGGGAGTGAAGCATTGCATCACTTCCTCTCCTGTAGTGTAAACACAGGAGAGGAAGTGATGCAATCTCTCCTCCGTGTCGGTATTTTTCGTTCCGACACCGAGGAGAGCGGATCGGTGAGTTGCACCAACACGACACTACACAGTAGAACATGCCAGGCACACTCACACCCCCCCTTTACCCCCCGATCACCCCCCAATTACCCCTGCCCCCCCAGTCACAGTGACACCAATTGCATTTTTTTTTTTTTTGCATTGGTGTCATTTGTGACTGTAATAACTGTTAGGGCAGTTAGGGTTAGCCCCCTTTAGTTCTAATGTGCCCCCCTAACCCCCCCAATAAAGGTTTAACCCCGTGATCACCCCCGTCGTCAGTGTCACTAAGGCAGGGTTCACATTGCAGCGGTTTATGAGAACGAATGTGATTCGCACCGCACTGCAGTGCAAATCACATCCGATCTCTGTGCGATTCGAGTTCAGCCATACAGATAGTATACAGATAGTATACAGATAGTATGGCTGAATTCGTGTCGCACCCGCCGCACCCGCCGCAAACTCGCACGGGACCCTTTTTTTGGCCCGCAGCAGAATCGGATTGCATGGGTGTTCACACCATGCGATCCGAGTTTGCAGATCGCACTGCGATATGCGAACTGATCTGGGGGTGTCATTAACATTTCACTGACACTCCTAGCAGTTCGCATAGGGCAGTGTGAACTGCCGCCGGGAGGCATGTGATGCGGGAACCCGCCACGGATTCATGGCGTTCCCGCATCGCTCCAGTGTGAACCCAGCCTAATAAGCGATCGTTTTTCTGATCGCTGTATTAGTGTCACAGGTGACGCTAGTTAGGCAGGTAGGTATTTAGGTTCGCCGCAGCTTTTTATAGCGCCAGGGACCCCCATATACTACCGCATAAAGCCCCCTGATTGCCCCCTAGTTAACCCTTTCACCAGTGATCACCATATAACTGTTACAGGTGACGCTGGTTGGTTAGTTATTTTTTTTATAGTTTCAGGGCACCCGCCATTTATTACCTAGTCTCACTAGTGTACCCCTAAATTTAGGGGTGTCTACTTTCCAAAATGGGGTCATTTGGGGGGGGTTTGTGCCATCTTGGCATTTTATGGCCTTCAAAACTGTAACGCCCTTAGAAAGCCTGAAGGCGGTGCTTGGTTTTCGGGGCCCCGTACGCGGCTAGGCTCCCAAAAAGTCCCACATATGTGGTATCCCCGTACTCAGGAGAAGCAGCAGAATTTATTTTGGGGTGTCATTTCACATATGCCCATAGCATGTGTGAGCAATATATCATTTAGTGACAACTTTGTGTAAAAAAAAAAAAAAAATTATTTTTTTGTCATTATTCAATCGCTTGAGGCAAAAAAATAAAATATTCAATGGGCTCAACATGCCTCTTATCAATTTCCTTAGGGGGTCTACTTTCCAAAATGGGGTCATTTGGGGGGGTTTTGTACTGCCCTGCCATTTTAGCACCTCAAGAACTGAGATAGGCAGTCGTAAACTAAAAGCTGCGTAAATTCCAGAAAACGTACCTTAGTTTGTAGATGTGACAACTTTTGCGCAAACCAATAAATATACAGTTATTGACTTTTTTTTTACCAAAGACATGTGGCTGAATACATTTTGGCCTAAATGTATGACTAAAATTGAGTTTATTGGATTTTTCTAATAACAAAAAGTAGAAAATATCATTTTTTTTCAAAATTTGCGGTCTTTTTACGTTTATAAAGCAAAAAATAAAAATCGCAGAGGCAATCAAATACCATCAAAAGAAAGCTCTATTTGTGGGAAGAAAAGGACGCAAATTTTGTTTGGGTACAACATTGCATGACCGCGCAATTATCAGTTAAAGCAGCGCAGTGCCAAAGTGTAAAAAGACCTCTGGTCATTGACCAGCAAAATGGTCCGGTCTGAAAGTGGTTAAGAGGCCCTGGAGCACCAGGACAGTGGAAACCCCCACAAAATGACCACAATTTGGAGAGTAAACACCCCAAGGTATTTTTAATAAGCACGAGAAGACTTCATTTTTTGCCACAAGTTTTTGGAAAATGCAGAAGGAAAATGAAAATAATTTTTTTTTACACAAAGTTGTCAATTTAATAAGACATTTCTCACACACAGCATGGGCATACTTAGAATTACACCCCTTAACACATTCTCCTACACCCGTGTATGGTGATGCCACATGTGTGAGACTTTTTCCCAGCCTAGCCACATACAGAGGTATAAAATCCAAAGAGCACCTTCAGGCTTTCTAGTGGCATAAATGGCACATCTAATTTCCTGACCACCTATCACGTGTTTGAAGGCCCTGGAGTACCTGGAAACACTCACAAAATCACCACATTTTGGATAGTTAACACCCCAAGGTATTTTTAAAAAGCATAGTGAGTCTTTTGAAGAATTTTTTTTTTTTTTGCAACAAGTTTTTGAAAAGTGTAGAAAAAAATCAAATTTTATTTTATGTACACAAAGTGATCAATTTAATAAGATATTTCTCACATAAATCATGGGCATACTTAGAATTAAACTCCAAAACACATTCTGCTCCTTCTCCTGAGTATGATGACACCACATGTGTGAGACTTTTTGACAGCCTGGCCACATACGGAGGCCCAAAATCCAAGGAGCACCTTCAAACTTTCTATGGGCATAAACTATGCATCTAAATTCCTGGTTACCTATCACATTTGTGGAGGCCATGGAGCACCAGGACAGTGGAAACACCCACAAAATTACCATATTTTGGAGAGTAAACACCCCAAGTTATTTTTAAGAAGCATTGGGAGTCGTTTGAAGAATTCATTGTTTGCCGCAAGTTTTGGGAAAATGCAGAAGGAAAATTAAAATACATTTTTTTACATAAAGTTGTTAATTTAAGAAGATATTTCTCACAGCATGGACATAGAATTACATCCCAAAACACATTCTGCTCCTCCTCCTGAGTATGGGGATACCACATGTGAGACTTTTTCACAGCCTAGCCCTAGACTGATTATGCACCGGACGTTGTATCTTATGTACCACACAAATCCACCAATTATATCAAAACCAATGTATTGTATTGGCCTCCTTTATACGAGTGATCAGGGATCATAGCTTAGTGTAGTGTCACCTATAACAGTCCGAGTTCCTAAAGCCAAGCAAGCCTAGCCTACTAGTACATGGCTGCCCCCAGGAATGCCATATTTACTGTCCATGAAGTACAGGAGGCTGAAGAAAGGAAAAACAAAAGAGTTCCCGTGGTTCCAGGAGTGCAGTTGTCCACAGGGAATGGCTGGGACTGGTGTCTCATATGCACATAGAGAGTGAGACCTGCAGATGCGTCAATTTGGGTGGAAGGCAGAAACGTGGTCAATAAACAGGCAAAGGATCAGTCCAGGGAGTGGGCAGGAATGTAATCAATAAACTGGCCATGGTCAGTACAAGAGGCAGGCAGAGGCAATACTTGTATAGAGGTGGTCAGGAACACTTTTGTTGGCTTACACGGCTCTGGTGACACTGTACTGATATAGCCGCAAACATGAACACTGTTGCTAGCTGTATGGGATCTGGTGACACTGGCACTGGTGTGGCTAGCGATCGGGAACATTAATGCTGGTTGTACTGGTCTGGAAGCACTGGCACTGGTATGGCAGTGAGTAGAAACACTGTTGCTAACTTAAACTGGTATAGTGATACTGGAACTGGTGTGGTGGTGATCAGGAACCCATTTTGTCGACTTACACTCATGTAATGACACTGGCACTGGTATGTTGGCTATTAGGAACATTGTTGCTCACTTACACTGGTATGGTGACACTGGAATTGGTGTGGTGGGCAATCAGAAACACTGTTAGTAACTTAACACTGTTGCTAGCTGCATTGGATCTGGTGACACTGGCATCACTATTGATCAGGAACATTGATGCTGGCTGCACTGGTTTGGTAACACTGGCACTGGTATGGTGGTGATTAGGAACGCTGCTGCTGACTTACACTGGTGTGATGACACTGGGATTGATGTTGTGGCAATCAGGAACACTGTTGCTGGCTTACACTGGTCTGGTGATACTGGGATCGGTGTGGTGACAATCAGGAACAGTTGCTGGCTTATGCCGCGTACCCTAGACCGGACTTTCCGGGCCGAAAAGGTCCAACGGTCTTCCTGAGAGACTTTCGATGGAGTTCCGATGGACTTCCGAACGAACAGACTTGCCCACACACGAATGGACTAAAGTCTGTTCGTTTTGAACGTCATGACGTAAGACGGGAGTAGAAAAGGAAGTTCAATAGCCAGTAGCCAATAGCTTCCCTTGTGTCGTATTTGGTCCTTCGGACCAGCACACAGGCACACGGTTTTCCCAGTAGGAATTGAGTACTTTGGACAGATTTGAAACATGTTCTATTTCTAGGTCCATCTGATTTTTTTAAGAGAAACGATCGAATTATCCCACACATAATCAGAATGTCTGACAGACTGATTCCGTTGGACCTATTCTGATGGAAAGACTGCTCGTGTGTAGGCGGCATTACACTGGTCTGGTTATACTGGGATTGGAGTGGTGGCAATCAGGAACCCTGTTGCTGGCTTACACTGGTCTGGTTATACTGGGATTGGTGTGGTGATACTGGGATTGGTGTGGTGATACTGGGATTGGTGTGGTGATACTGGGATTGGTCTGGTTATACTGGGATTGGTGTGGTGATACTGGGATTGGTGTGGTGATACTGGGATTAGTGTGGTGATACTGGGATTGGTGTGGTAATACTGGGATTGATGTGGTGATACTGGGATTGGTGTGGTGATACTGGGATTGGTGTGGTAATACTGGGATTGGTGTGGTGATACTGGGATTGGTGTGGTGATATTGGGATTGGTGTGGTAATACTTGGATTGGTGTGGTGATACTGGGATTGGTGTGGTGATACTGGGATTAGTGTGGTGATACTGGGATTGGTGTGGTAATACTGGGATTGGTGTGGTGATACTGGGATTGGTGTGGTGATACTGTAATTGGTGTGGTGATACTGGGATTAGTGTGGTGATACTGGGATTAGTGTGGTGATACTGGGATTGGTGTGGTAATACTGGGATTGGTGTGGTGATACTGGGATTGGTGTGGTGATACTGGGATTGGTGTGGTGATACTGGGATTGGTGTGGTGATACTGGGATTGGTGTGGTAATACTGGGATTGGTGTGGTGATACTGGGATTGGTGTGGTGATACTGGGATTGGTGTGGTGATACTGGGATTGGTGTGGTGATACTGGGATTAGTGTGGTGATACTGGAATTGGTGTGGTGATACTGGGATTGATGTGGTGATACTGGGATTAGTGTGGTGATACTGGAATTGGTGTGGTGATACTGGGATTGATGTGGTGATACTGGGATTGGTGTGGTGATACTGGGATTAGTGTGGTGATACTGGGATTGGTGTGGTGATACTGGGATTGGTCTGGTTATACTGGGATTGGTGTGGTAATACTGGGATTGGTGTGGTGATACTGGGATTGGTGTGGTGATACTGGGATTGGTGTGGTGATACTGGGATTGGTGTGGTAATACTGGGATTGGTGTGGTGATACTGGGATTGGTGTGGTGATACTGGGATTGGTGTGGTGATACTGGGATTGGTGTGGTGATACTGGGATTGGCCTGGTTATACTGGGATTGGTCTGTTTATACTGGGATTGGTCTGGTTATACTGGGATTGGTCTGTTTATACTGGGATTAGTGTGATGGCAATCAGGAACAGTTTTAAATTTCACCTAACATGTTTTGACATAGACCTTTCACAGACTAATTTTGACGTGTTTACTGCACTACTCTAAAAGTATGTTAATGTAACTTTGGATCTAAAAATACTTTCTAATTGCGTCTAAATGATGCTAAATATATCATTTTCAATCAGCGGAATCTTTTTTTGCCAGAAATCAGTTGCATATGTTAAACTCTTTGATTAAGTCAGCATGGCACACGGTAAATACTAAAAATCTTGTGATCCTCTTCATGGGACTTGGGTCTTCTCTCCTCCGGAGGTTGCCAGGCGTACATCCAACTTTCTTTGGCCGAAACATAAAAAGTAAAAAAGCTTCCCCTAGGAAAAAAGAGGAGTCTCTGAATATTCAGTCTTTACCTCCGTCTCAGTGGGCATTGGATGGAGGAACAAAGCCTCCGCTGGAAATGTTCTTCCGGTGCTGTGTCCTGAACATCACAATTAGCACTTGGAAGAACTTTTGTACTGAACCCGTTATTAAAGATCTGCCAAGCACACTCTTCTGAAGACCTACTGCTAAACAAATATGGCTACAATCAAATGTGGATGGGGTTCCCTGGTGACCTTGTTTTGTGGCACTTGGCAGTACCTGTCATTAATAGCAACATAACAGGAACAGAGGAACGATGGTAAACTAACATGCAGGAAAAGCCACAAAGACATAGCACCAGCCATCAGATAGTAAGGTGTTTATTTACCCTCCAAGCCAGTAGGTGCCCCTAGCATCGGGGACTCCTGCCATTACATATGTGCGACCAGTCATAGCCAAATGGCCATGTGCCAATGTGCACACAGATGACACGCTGCAGACACACAGGACAGCCCATGCCCTACGCTGTACATACATGGACTCTAGAGGTACTGCTGGGGACCAGTGCTGTAGGTACCGTATTTGACAAAAGTAAGTACACCCCTTACATTTGTGAAAATCTTTTCCTGTGACAACACTGAAGAAATGACACTTGTCTACAATGTAAAGTAGTGAGTGTACAGCTTGTATAACAGTGTAAATTTCCTGTCCCCCTCAAAATAACTCAACACACAGCCATTAATGTCTAAACTGCTGGCAGTTTACTGTCCTTCAGAGTTTACCCAGTGTGAGCAGAAAATGCCCCGGTGTAAAAAGGTGTAAACAATGCCCTATGACTGATATTAGTAGGAGGACTATTGCCACATTATTGGTGTCAGTGGGATGAATAGTGCCCCATCATTGGTGTCAGTGGGGGAATAGTGCCCCATCATTGGTGTCAGTGGGGGGAATAGTGCCCCATCATTGGTGTCAGTGGGAGGAATAGTGTCCCATCATTGGTGTCAGTGGGGGGAATAGTGCCCCATCATTGGTGTCAGTGGGGGGAATAGTGCCCCATCATTGGTGTCAGTGGGAGGAATAATGCCCCATCATTGGTGTCAGTGGGAGGAATAGTGCCCCACCCATCATTGGAGCACAGGTGTGTCAGGTGGAAGGTGTCTCTGGAGCTCCTCCAGCTGATCGGTGTGAGAGGGGAGTGGTGGGGAAATATCTCCCAGCTTTCCTGGCCCCTTTTTGGGGAAGCCATGGAGGCCAGCAGGGCCTCTCCTGCTGGAAGTTCTCAGCCATCTCCTGGGCCTTCGGGTGACATGCCTTCCTGTATACAAGCGGATCTCTCTGCCCCTGGTGAGGACGAAGGCTCGCAAGCCATTCGGGAGCGAGTGGTGGCCGGGATAAAGGTCCTGAATAGGGAGAGGGATAAGCTGTACAAGCTACGAGCGGAGCTGAAGCGTCTGAGAAGGCAGCGTGAGGGCTTACACAGCCAGAAGCGAGGATCCATGGATCCGGAGATCCAATTGGCCAAAGTCCGTGTGGACCACCAGGAGACCATTGTGGCCATGATGGAAGGCAGAGATGGGCCCTTCAAGGAGAAGTTTGGTAACGACAGGAGGTTTGGAAGGATGACAAAGATGGAGGTGGAGGAGGAGACCCCCAATTCCGCCCCCCTGCCCCCCTAGGGAGAGGTAATAAGCCCCACGCCTTCCCAGGACTCAGGAGGCATGCTGAGGACCATACAGGTAATGGAGTCTCCTATGCGGGGGGATCGGTTGGTATTTAATGAGGAGGACATTACAGATGATGTACCTGATAAAGTAAAGCCGGCAAATCCCCATGTTGTGGATAAGACTGTGTTTGTGCCTTTCACAGATGCTGACAATGCGCCTGATAACAGTCAGACTGCTAATCCTGTGTGCAGCCATGTTGTGCCTGATGATGCTGCAATGCAGCAAGACGTAAATGTAAAAAGTGTCATTTCTGTGGATGAACTACAGGTGTCAGCAGAGCCCATTAACCCTTCTTTAGCAGAGTCCAAAGCTGTTTGCCCCACTGCTGCTGAGGACTCTACAGCGCAGCATCAGGAGACAGCTGGTACTGCAGCAGTGACTGTGACCATTCTTGATGGGAGAGTGAACATTTCTGTGACTGATAACAATCACCCCAGCACCAGTGTGATGGACAATCGTCCTGCTGCGGATTCTGCTAATCCAGTTCAGACAGTTGATAATGCTAATAATGTGACTTCAGTGTGGGGCCTTGGCCCTGATAAACCCACGTTTGCTCAGGTGGTACCCTCTGCTCCTAGTAGCTCCGCTCCCAAGCGGGGTTTTCCCCTACAGCCTACTACTTTGGGCCCCCCCCCCGGGATCTGGTCTTGGGTCTCTGGCTTCTGCTGGGGGTCCTAGACGTAATGTAGTGATTCTGAAGTGGGAAGGTGGTGCAGTCCCTCCAGCGTGGCGTGCGGTGGTGGATCTCATTTTAGAAATGGGTTTTGGGGCAAATGATCTGTATGCCTTTATACATGTGTCTGGGACAAGGGATTATACGGTTAGCTTCACCAGGCCAGAGGATCTTGACCTGTTCTGGGAGCGATATGAGGCTCGGTGCAGGTCAAGACCTGAATGGGAGGGTCTGGCCCCAGTTGCGATCTCTCAGAGGTCAACAGTTAAAAAAATCACCATCATTCTGACCAATGAGAGCGTCCCCGCTCGGGATTTAGAGGTTCGGTTGCGGAACTATGGGGAGGTTTTGATTAAGCCCAGCAAAATCCTTGATGAGCGTAACATCTGGACTGGGGGTTGGTCAGTAACAGTCAGGTTGGCCAGGGATGGGAATGTTGTCCGTCACCTGCCCTCCTCGGCTTTTATAGGGAGGGATAGGATGACTATTTTCTACCCTGGTCAGCCGAAGCTGTGTCACCGCTGTGGAGAAAAGGGGCATTTGAGCTCCTCCTGTTCAGCCTTGATATGTTCAGGGTGTCGGGGTCAGGGTCACATGGCCAAGGACTGCACCAATATGATCAGGTGCAACCTGTGCCTGCGCCTTGGCCATCCCTACAGCAAATGTCCTGAAGCCTGGCACAATATGGAGAAGGAGGTAATGGATGACTTGTCAGGGCTGAACGGGATGGAGGGTGAGGCCCCTGGTGTACCATCCTCCTCTGCGGTGACGGACTCCCCTGGTCCTGCTCAGGATCCCTCTCCAGTTCCTGTGCCCACCCCTCCTGTGTCTGTAAGTATTCCTTCTGTATCTGTCTCTGTGTCCCCCCAGCCTACTGTATCCTCTCCTCTTGTGTCAGAACCTTCCAAGTCTGTGCCCCCCGTGTCAGTTACCCCCCCCCCCCCCCCAAGTCTGTCTCAAAGGGAACACCACCCCCACCAGGAGTGGCATCAGCTACTAAAAAGGTCGCTTCTTCCTCTATAAAGGAGTCTTCTGTGAAGACTACAAAGAAAAAAAAACAGAGATGATGGCATCTCTGAAGCTGACCTGCAGTACCTGGAGGAGAGAAGGAAGGTTGGGAAGCGGAAGCAGGTGGTGAGGACGGAACGGGCTCCAGTGCCTGTCTCCAACCATCATAGGTCCTCTGAATGGTATGTTTCTTCATCTGGAGCTTCTTCGGAACGAAGTTCCGATTCTGAAATGGAGTTTGAGGCGGCCTCAAGAAAGAGAGAGGCTTCTGGTGATGAGCAGCAGAGGGGAGCTAAGAAGCAATCCACCCAATAACCCAAATGGCGGTTCCCCCTCCGTTAAAAGCGGTGACAATAAATGTCGCCAGCATTAAGTCAGTAAGAGCTCGTTCTATGGTCTTCTTTTTGTTCAGCCAATTAGACGCTGAAATTTTATTTTTGCAAGAGACTAGGCTCACCTCCTTGGCAGATATTCATATGGCCAAGAGAGAGTGGAGGTATGGTCCATCTTACTGGTCTCTTGCGGCCGAGCCTTACGGTGGTGTGGCGGTGTTGTTTAAAACCGGTATGGTAAATGTCCGGCTGGTTATTGAGGTGGAGATTGGGAGATGTATGGTCTTAGACGTCCTTGTGGGGGGGCAGGACCTGCACCTAATTAATGTTTTTGGGCCGCACACAAAGTGGGACAGGAAATGCCTTTTTACAAGGATCAAGCCATTTCTTTTTACATCCCGGCAAGTGGTCTTTGGAAGTGACTTTAATACAGTAACTAGGCCCAAGGACAGGAAGGACTTCAAAGACAGGCTGGGATATGATAGCGTTTTTTTAAATAGTATGGTTAGGGATGCTGGTCTTGTGGATGTGCACATTAAGCACCTCCCGGATGACACCGGGTTCACCTTTCATCGAGGTAGTAGTCAGAGTAGGATAGATAGTTTTTTTTTTAAGGAGACCTCTGCTTTCTCGCCCCCAGTGGTGCAGGCAGTAGAGTTCTCTGATCACTGTATGCTATCTGTGGTCCTGAATGCTTCAGACGCCCCTCAGAGGGGCAAGGGCATCTGGAGATTGAATTCGACTCTACTCAAGGAAGAACATGCTAGACAATCCTTTGAGGAATTCTTTCAGGCTCAGGTGACCATCCTGGACTTTTGTAGCAGCAAGGCTGAGTGGTGGGAGCTGACCAAAAAGAGGATCGCTGGATTTTTCAGGGGCCTAGCCAATAGAAAGCAGTTTAATAAATACATGACCTACCAACGTTTACGGAGGAAGCTGGATATTCTTGTCTCGAGAGGAGATCCTGGGGCAATCTCCGAAGTGAAACTCCTCCTTAGGAAGTGTCAATATGACCGGCATGCCTCTTTGGTTCTGGAAAGGGACTATGGGAAGTACCACTCGCCTGACCCTTACCAGAACTGCAAACAAGGTGTAGCTGTTAAAACGGTTGTTGGCCTTAAGGACAGTACAGGTCCCTTGACAAAGTCCAGGTCAGGGATCCTGGAGGTTGTGAGGTCCTTTTATGCTGACCTTCTTGGGAGGAAAGAGCTTGACCGTGACAAGATGGACAGCTTTTTGGACTCTACTCCAGGTCTAAATGGTGGAGATGTTCCATTGATGGATTTGACAGAGGAGATCACAGTTGAAGAGGTGATGAGGGCGATTGATCAGCTTGCCATCAAAAAGTCACCTGGACCGGATGGCTTGACGGCTGAGTTTTACAAAGCCTTTAAGTCTATTCTGGCCCCACACTTGGTAGAGGTTTTTAACAGTTGCCTTGCTGAGGGGGTGCTTTCCCCTTCCATGAGGCACTCGGCTGTGATTCTTCTTTCAAAGGGTAAAGATCCTTCGATGATTGAGAATTGGCGCCCCATCAGCCTTCCTAATGTCGATAGAAAGATACTGGCAAAGATTCTTTTCTGGCGCCTATCGTTAGTAGCAGAGTCTTTGCTTTCTCGCCATCAGCACTGTTCGGTCCAGGGTAGAAGCACCTTCACAGCGGTTTTAGCTGTCCGGGAGGCCTTGGAGCGGTGCAGGGCTGCAGGCTGGGGAAAGTATTTGCTGACATTGGATCAGGCAAAGGCTTTTGATCGTGTTAACCTGTGGTTGCTCCTTAGTAAATACGGTCTGCCGGGTGGTTTTGTCGATTGGTTAAAGGTCTTGTATAAGGGGGCAGAAAGCTTTCCTCTTGTTAATGGTTGGGTTGGACAGTCCTTTGAGGTTGGCTCTGGAGTGCGCCAGGGTTGTCCTCTGAGTCCCCTGCTCTATGTGTTTGCAATCGACCCCTTCATCAGGAGGCTAGAGAGCGGCATGTTGTGTGGGGTGCCAGTGGGGCTCCCGGGTGAGCCACCTTTGAGGGTTGTTGCCTATGCGGACGATGTGTCGGTGATTGTCACTGGGGCAGATGAAGCAGAGGAGGTGGTCTCTCTGACATCATGGTATTCTGAAGCATCAGGCTCCAAGATCAATCAGGAAAAGAGTGAAGTTTTCTGGATGGGAAAGGAAGGTGAGGGGTTTGATCTCCCGGACACCTTTCCAGTGCCCCAGGAAAGAATTAAGATTCTAGGCATTGAATTTGGACCCGGCGATTATGGCCTCAAAAACTGGGAAGGCAGACTGGAAATTGCCAATACTAAGGTGGTCAGCTGGAAGAGATGGAAGTTATCTCTGAGGGAAAGGGTTGATCTGATTAAGACTTAACTGATTCCGATCTTCTTGTATGTCAGCTTTGTCTGCATCTTACCAGTGTCTCTCTATGCTAGGGTCAGTAGTGTGTTCTTCCAGATGCTGTGGGGGAACAGACTGAACCCCATCAAGAGGAATGTCACCTACCTATCCAGGAGGGAGGGTGGCTTAGGTATGGTCAACCCAGTTCTTTTCTTTTCACTGCTATTTCTCCAATGTAACATTGGTAATATGCTTGCAGTGGAACCTCCTGGATGGGTAGGCATATTTAGATCTTGGTTTAGGCCTTTTCTACGACTTTGGGAAGAAGGTGGCCAAGTGAAGAATCTCAGGGGTCATCGTGGTCAGCTACCAGCCTATGTTGCTCCGTGCCTGAAGTTACTACGGCAGTGGCGATTGTCGGCTGAAGATCTCAGATCGGTTCCGGGGAAAGTCCTTATGAGTCGAGTCTTGAGCGAAGTCTTTCATGACCCACTGGCCTTAAGGGATTGCCCAGGCCCAGTTTTGAGGGTAGGGTTAAGATTGATTAATTTGGACAGAGTACCCCCTAAATTTAGGGATCTGGCCTGGTTGTGCTTCCATGGAGAAGATTCGGGGGCTTGAGAGAGACAAGCGGAGTCGGGGGGCTTGGATGAAGGCGTGGAGGGGTTTCAAGCCTCCCTGACTGCCAAGAGTCTCATTCCCGGGTGTGGCCGTCTGTCTCTTGTCACCCCAGATTTTATCACTTATCATTAATGTTTGATAAATGTCTGCATACATAGGTGATGGGTTGTGCCTCTTAGACCCTCTCTGCTGCTTTATGTAAATCATTTTTCTAAACATGTTTTGCTAATGGACTATGTATATATTGTATATATTCTGGACGTTGATGTGTATTCCTTTGTTTTCTGTTGACGTTTTATAATATGGTTTTGTTTTTTTACTTTTGTATAAAGATCAATAGTGCCCCATCATTGGTGTCAGTGGGAGGAATAGTGCCCCATCATTGGTATCAGTGGGAGGAATAGTGCCCCATCATTGGTGTCACTGGGGGGAATAGTGCCCCATCATTGGGGGGAATAGTGCCCCATCATTGGTATCAGCAAGAGGAATAGTGCCCCATCATTGGTATCAGCAAGAGGAATAGTGCCCCATCATTGGTGTCACTGGGGGGAATAGTGCCCCATCATTGGTATCAGCAAGAGGAATAGTGCCCCATCATTGGTATCAGCAAGAGGAATAGTGCCCCATCATTGGTATCAGTGGGAGGAATAGTGCCCCATCATTGGTATCAGTGGGAGGAATAGTGCCCCATCATTGGTATCAGCAAGAGGAATAGTGCCCCATCATTGGTATCAGCAAGAGGAATAGTGCCCCATCATTGGTATCAGTGGGAGGAATAATGCCCCATCATTGGTATCAGCAAGAGGAATAGTGCCCCATCATTGGTATCAGTGGGAGGAATAGTGCCCCATCATTGGTGTCAGTGGAGGAATAGTGTCCCATCATTGGTATCAGTGGGAGGAATAGTGCCCCATCATTGGTATCAGTGGGAGGAATAGTGCCCCATCATTGGTATCAGCAAGAGGAATAGTGCCCCATCATTGGTGTCAGTGGGAGGAATAGTGCCCCATCATTGGTATCAGTGGGAGGAATAGTGCCCCATCATTGGTGTCAGTGGGAGGAATAGTGCCCCATCATTGGTATCAGTGGGAGGAATAGTGCCCCATCATTGGTATCAGCAAGAGGAATAGTGCCCCATCATTGGTATCAGCAAGAGGAATAGTGCCCCATCATTGGTGTCACTGGGGGGAATAGTGCCCCATCATTGGTATCAGCAAGAGGAATAGTGCCCCATCATTGGTATCAGCAAGAGGAATAGTGCCCCATCATTGGTATCAGTGGGAGGAATAGTGCCCCATCATTGGTATCAGTGGGAGGAATAGTGCCCCATCATTGGTATCAGCAAGAGGAATAGTGCCCCATCATTGGTATCAGCAAGAGGAATAGTGCCCCATCATTGGTATCAGTGGGAGGAATAGTGCCCCATCATTGGTATCAGTGGGAGGAATAATGCCCCATCATTGGTATCAGCAAGAGGAATAGTGCCCCATCATTGGTATCAGTGGGAGGAATAGTGCCCCATCATTGGTGTCAGTGGAGGAATAGTGTCCCATCATTGGTATCAGTGGGAGGAATAGTGCCCCATCATTGGTATCAGTGGGAGGAATAGTGCCCCACCATTGGTATCAGTGGGAGGAATAGTGTCCCATCATTGGTATCAGCAAGAGGAATAGTGCCCCATCATTGGTGTCAGTGGAGGAATAGTGTCCCATCATTGGTATCAGTGGGAGGAATAGTGCCCCATCATTGGTATCAGCAAGAGGAATAGTGCCCCATCATTGGTGTCAGTGGGGGAATAGTGTCCCATCATTGGTATCAGTGGAGGAATAGTGCCCCATCATTGGTGTCAGTGGAGGAATAGTGCCCCATCATTGGTGTCAGTGAGAGGAATAGTGCCCCAATCATTGGTATCAGTGGGAGGAATAGTGCCCTATCATTGGTGTCAGTGAGAGGAATAGTGCCCCATCATTGGTGTCAGTGGAGGAATAGTGCCCCATCATTGGTATCAGTGGGAGGAATAGTGTCCTATCATTGGTATCAGTGGGAGGAATAGTGCCCCATCATTGGTGTCAGTGGAGGAATAGTGCCCCAATCATTGGTGTCAGTGGGAGGAATAGTGTCCCATCATTGGTGTCAGTGGGAGGAATAGTGTCCCATCATGGGTGTCAGTGGGAGGAATAGTGCCCCATCATTGGTGTCAGTGGAGGAATAGTGCCCCATCATTGGTATCAGTGGGAGGAATAGTGCCCCATCATTGGTATCAGTGGGAGGAATAGTGCCCCATCATTGGTATCAGCAAGAGGAATAGTGCCCCATCATTGGTGTCAGTGGAATAGTGTCCCATCATTGGTGTCAGTGAGAGGAATAGTGCCCCATCATTGGTATCAGTGGGAGGAATAGTGCCCCATCATTGGTATCAGCAAGAGGAATAGTGCCCCATCATTGGTGTCAGTGGAATAGTGTCCCATCATTGGTGTCAGTGAGAGGAATAATGCCCCATCATTGGTATCAGTGGGAGGAATAATGCCCCATCATTGGTATCAGTGGGAGGAATAATGCCCCATCATTGGTATCCAGGCCCGGACTGGGACAAAAAAATAGGCCCGGGCATTTTAGAATGAGCAGCCAACTTTTCCAGGGACCGGGGGGAGGGGGGAATGTCGGTAGACATTCACGGGGGTGGCACTGTGATATAAAGGGGACTGCACTGTAAAGGAGCACTGTAATGATTACAGTGCAGTCCCCTTTATATCACAGTGTCCCTGTCCTATTGTGGCCATACAACGCTAGTACTGTCTGTCTCCTATTGTGCCCATGCTGCCCAGTGACACTGACCTGCTCTCTTTGGTGGTCCTGGACAACATGGCGCTCTCTTTCTGGTGTTGCAGTACAGCGTGGCTCGGGTACAGCATGGCCCTCTGGTGGTGGGGGTACAGCGTGGCTCTCATGGCTCTCTGGTGGTGCAAGTACAGTGTGGCGCTCTCTCTCTCTGGTGGTGCGGGTACAGCATGGCTCTCTCTGGTGGTGCAGGTACAGCGTGTCTCTCTCTTGTGGTGCAGGTACAGCATGGCTCTCTCTGGTGGTGCAGGTACACAGGGCCAGATTAAGAACATCATGGGCCTGGTGCTGAGGGTTTTGGTGGGGCCTTTTATAAACAATAAATAAATAAAAATGCAACAATTTTTTGTTATAACAAATTCAATTAAAGAGAGAGAATGAGAGAAAGAGGACGCACAAGAGCATGTGTGGGAATGACATCAGGGCAGCCTGGCCAAGGCAAGTGACGGAAGGCACAGAACCCAGAAGGAAGTCCGGGTGAAGATGGAAGTGCCCGGGCCCCGCCGGATTGATGACAGCAAAGCACTGGAGGGCTCAGTGTGACAATTTAAGTGTACCCCAATGTGCTAATATGCTGGGCATACTTGTACATTATGGCATAACCTACCCCAGGGTCTCTAAAAAGTAGTAATGTTAGAAAAGTTTACTACCACTTTAATATCACAGGAGCCTCTCATGGGGCCCCCTACTGACACTGTGGCCCTTGGGCAGTGCCTAAGTACATGGTTGTCAACATTTCAAAAATATTTTCAGGGACGCTTTTTTTTTACAAGTGCTATATTTGGAGTAGCCGACACCCCCCGTGTTCCTCTGTACATCACAATAGTAATTACAAAATGAAATAAGTACTAATAATGGGGCAGAACAAATATGAGGACTGTGAGATTTCCTTTAGTTGAACTGACAAAAGTGCCCATTCTAGAGCTGGTAACATTGAGGATATTCAGCAGGGGCGTAACTATAGGGGGTGCAGCAGTCGCGATCGCAACTGGGCCCTGTGATGCAGGGGGCCCATGCAGCCCCCTCTACATATGGCGGCAGCAACATAGGCAGCTAGGGGTACCAGTGCACCATGCACACGGGTGGCTGGAGGTGGAGGGTGACTAGCAGAGCTCCATGCTCGACTATCGCAATGACCTGTGTCCTCAGCCGGCTCCTCAGAGTACCCCTCTCCTGCTCCATGCATTGCCGCTCAGTCCGATGTCTGTTCTCCCCAGCCAGAGTCCCGCCCCCCCTGAGTCCGGCCCACACTGCACTGCATACTTCTCCCGGGTAAACAAACTTTAAACAAACAGATGCAGTGCAGCCCTATGAAAGCCCCCCGGAGGACACTGCAGGCTTGTCTGCCAGCCCCCCTCCTACCCCGTCATACACAGATGATGAAAGGTCTTTCTGGGAAATATGCCGATCACCCGTCCAGCACACTGGATGGGGCCCAGGCCAACATGGATGAGTGCGCGGACCCCATCCCCCAAACACCATTACATACCCCCTCCATCTCCCCCTGGGGACAGGGACCCCTTCTCACGTGGGGACAGGGACCCCAATCTCCCCTGGGGACAGGGACCCCTTCTCACCTGGGGGCAGTAACTTCATCTGCCCTGGAGAAAAGGACCTCATCTCTTCTGGGGACGGGGACCCCATCCTGCATAGGGACAGTCCCCCAAAGGGGCACCTAAAAATGTAAAAAAATAAATAAAAAAAAACTACTGATACCAGTGGTGGAACTACAGGGCTCACAAAGGTCATACCTGTGACCACACCATGGAGTTCCACCACTGGACTCGGAGGGAAGGGCCCTGGCTGGGGTTCAGGGGGCCCTTCATGGTTTCTTGCATCGGGGCCCTGAAGGTTCTAGTTACGCCACTGATATTCAGTATAATTTTAAAGAACATTTTTTGTGGGTAAGAGGCATAGGAGAGGAGTATGGATGGTATAAAAGTGGGAAGTATGTGCAGGCGAGGCAGAGGAATGTGGAGGGTCTAACAGTGGGCACTATGTACATGAGGAGTGCAGAGGGTATGGCAGAAGGCACTATGTACAGGAGAGGAGTGTGAAGGGTATGACAGTGGGCAGTATGCACAGCAGAGGAGTGTAGAGGGTATGACATTGGGCACTATGTATAAGAGAAGAGTGTGGAGGGTATGAGATTGAGCAATATGTACAGGAGAGAAGTGTGGAGAGTAGGACAGTAAGCAGTAATTACAGGAGAGGAGTGTGGAGAGAGGGTATGACAGTGGGAACTATGTATAGGAGAGGAGTATGGAGGGTATGACAGTGAGTAGTATGTACAGGAGAGGAGTGTGGAGGGTATGACAGTGGGCATTATGTATAGGAGAGAAGTGTTGGAGGTATGACAGTGGGCACTATGTATAGGAGAGGAGTGTGGAGGGTATGACAGTGAGTAGTATGTACAGGAGAGGCATGTGAAGGGTATGACGGTGGGCACTATGTATAGGGGAGGAGTGTGGAGGGTACAACAGTGGGCACCATGTACAGGAGAGAAGTGTATGACAGCGGGCACCATGTACAGGAGAGGAGTGTGTAGGATATGACAGGGGGCGTTGTGTATAGGAGAGAAGTGTGGAGGGTATGACAGTGGGCACTATGTATAGGAGAGGAGTGTGTAGGATATTACAGCAGGCGTTATGTATAGGAGAGAAGTGTGGAGAGTATGACAGTGAGCACTATGTATAGGAGAGAAGTGTGGAGGGTATGACAGTGGGCACTATGTATAGGAGAGAAGTGTGGCAAGTATGACAGTGGGCACTATGTATAGGAGAGAAGTGTGGCAAGTATGACAGTGGGCACTATGTATAGGAGAGAAGTGTGGAGAGTATGACAGTGGGCACTATGTATAGGAGAGAAGTGTGGACAGTATGACAGTGGGCACTATGTATAGGAGAGAAGTGTGGAGAGTATGACAGTGGGCACTATGTACAGGAGAGACGTGTAGAGAGTATGACAGCGGGCACTATGTATAGGAGAGAAGTGTAGAGAGTATGACAGCGGGCACTATGTATAGGAGAGAAGTGTGGAGAGTATGACAGTGGGCACTATGTATAGGAGAGAAGTGTGCAGAGTATGACAGTGGGCACTATGTATAAGAGAGAAGTGTGCAGAGTATGACAGTGGGCACTATGTATAGGAGAGAAGTGTGGCGAGTATGACAGTGGGCACTATGTATAGGTGAGAAGTGTGGAGAGTATGACAGTGGGCACTATGTATAGGAGAGAAGTGTGGAGAGTATGACAGTGGGCACTATGTATAGGAGAGAAGTGTGGAGAGTATGACAGTAGGCACTATGTATAGGAGAGAAGTGTGGAGAGTATGACAGTGGGCACTATGTATAGGAGAGAAGTGTGGAGAGTATGACAGTAGGCACTATGTATAGGAGAGAAGTGTGGAGAGTATGACAGTGGGCACTATGTATAGGAGAGAAGTGTGGAGAGTATGACAGTGGGCACTATGTATAGGAGAGAAGTGTGGAGGGTATGACAGTGGGCACTATGTATAGGAGAGAAGTGTGGAGAGTATGACAGTGGGCACTATGTATAGGAGAGAAGTGTAGAGAGTATGACAGTGGGCACTATGTATAGGAGAGGAGGATGAAGTAATCTGGGAAGGAAAAATGTAAAGGTTTGTGGAAGGATGTTTAGGGACTGCGTAGTGGTTAAGCGGGCCATACATGGATTGAAATTACACCAATTACGCAGAGACCAGCCATAGTCGATCTATGTATGGGCTAGCTGGTTTTACACAAGTCAACCTATTAACCGACTTGAGTACAACCAGCCTGTCAGGTTTTCCTCAAAACAATAAGTGCTGCCAGCTATAGTTAGCAGCACTAATCATTGTATTGACTGGCAGAACACAATAACACTGCGGGAGTGATCGCCCCATTCACAGGTCAGCGGGTGAGAGGGTGTGTGGGGACAGGCTGGGGAGAGATACTAGTCAGTCCCTGGGTAGGCACTGGTTAGTATCAGAGCCAGATACACACAGGTTACATACGCCACCATCGTTAGAGTGAGAGCAATAATTCTAGCACTAGATCTGCTCTGTAACTCTAAACATGTAACCTGTAAAAAAATGAAAAGCATCGCTTAGTACACAACAAAAAATCGTCCAACTTTAGTTTTTTTTTTAGGAATGAAACAGTTTCTTTCCAAAAAAAAGTCTGAAAAATTGCTGCGCAAATATCATGTAACATAAAAAGTTGCAAAGACCACCATTTTATTCCACAGGGTCTCTGCTAAAACAATGCTTGAGGGTTCTGAGTAATTTTGTAGCATAAAAAAAAATGATGACTTTTACATGTAGGAGAGAAGTCTCAGAATGGGCCTGGGTGGCGAGGGGTTAATTATCATAAGTAATATACAAATAATTATTATAAGCTCTGTGATGTCATCCTCTCCGTCTGCTGCAGAGTGTTCCAGCTGTATTTATACTGCCGCTCTGTATGTAGCGTCTGACAGGCTGTACAAGGAGCCCCGTATCTCCGGAACCATAGATGATGGCAGCCCCATATTTTAACCAGTGCTGGAGGGGGTCTTTAGCTACATACCCGCCAAATTTGGGGTCTCTGTGACTCCTGACTGCTGAGCTACAATCCTCAAAGTCAATCTTTTTTATTTTTTTTTTATTTTTTTTTTTTGGGCAAAGCGGTCTATCTTGAGAAAGGGGCCTGGAGCTGCAGCTCCAATAGCCCCTATGTTAATCCGGCCCTGCAGGTACAGCGTGGCTCTCTCTGGTGGTGTGGGTACAGCGTGGCTCTCTCTGGTGGTGCGGGTACAGCGCGGCTCTCTCTGGTGGTGCGGGTACAGCGCGGCTCTCTCTGGTGGTGCGGGTACAGCGCGGCTCTCTCTGGTGGTGTGGGTACAGTGTGGCTCTCTCTGGTGGTGTGGGTACAGCGTGGCTCTCTCTGGTGGTGTGGGTACAGCGTGGCTCTCTCTGGTGGTGCGGGTACAGCGCGGCTCTCTCTGGTGGTGCGGGTACAGCGCGGCTCTCTCTGGTGGTGCGGGTACAGCGCGGCTCTCTCTGGTGGTGCGGGTACAGCGCGGCTCTCTCTGGTGGTGCGGGTACAGCGCGGCTCTCTCTGGTGGTGCGGGTACAGCGCGGCTCTCTCTGGTGGTGCGGGTACAGTGTGTCTCTCTCTGGTGCGGGTACAGCGTGGCTCTCTCTGGTAGTGCGGGTACAGCGTGGCTCTCTCTGGTGGTGCGGGTACAGTGTGGCTCTCATGGCTCTCTGGTGGTGCGGATACAGCGTGGCTCTCTCTGGTGGTGCGGATACAGCGTGGCTCTCTCTCTGGTGGTGCGGGTACAGCGTGGCTCTCTCTCTGGTGGTGCGGGTACAGCGTGGCTCTCTCTGGTGGTGCGGGTACAGCGTGGCTCTCTCTCTGGTGGTGCGGGTACAGCGTGGCTCTCTCTGGTGGTGCGGGTACATCGTGGCTCTATCTGGTGTTGCGGGTAAAGCGTGGCTCTATCTGGTGGTGCGGGTACAGCGTGGCTCTCTCTGGTGGTGCAGGTAAAGCGTGGCTCTATCTGGTGGTGCGGGTACAGCGTGGCTCTCTCTGGTGGTGCGGGTACAGCGTGGCTCTATCTGGTGATGCGGGCACAGCGTGGCTCTCTCTGGTGGTGCGGGTACAGCGTGGCTCTATCTGGTGATGCGGGCACAGCGTGGCTCTATTTGGTGATGCGGCACAGCGTGGCTCTCTCTGGTGGTGCGGGTACAGCGTGGCTCTATCTGGTGGTGCTGGTACAGTGTGGCTTTATCTGGTGGTGCGGGTACAACGTGGCTCTCTCTGGTGTTGCGGGTACAGCGTGGCTCTATCTGGTGGTGCTGGTACACCGTGGCTCTATCTGGTGGTGCGGGTACAGCGTGGCTCTATCTGGTGGTGCGGGTACAGCGTGGCTCTATCTGGTGGTGCGGGTACAGCGTGGCTCTATCTGGTGGTGTGGGTACAGCGTGGCTCTATCTGGTGGTGTGGGTACAGCGTGGCTCTATCTGGTGGTGCGGGTACAGCGTGGCTCTATCTGGTGGGGTGAGTACAGCGTGGCTCTATCTGGTGGGGTGAGTACAGCGTGGCTCTATCTGGTGGGGTGGGTACAGCGTGGCTCTATCTGGTGGGGTGGGTACAGCGTGGCTCTATCTGGTGGGGTGGGTACAGCGTGGCTTTATCTGGTGGTGCTGGGGCTATTAGTTCCTCAGCACAGTCCTCTTTTTACATGTCTCCTGTAGTGACTGCTTGATTCCAGGTTTTCTCCCCCCCCCAGCAGAGTGCATGCTAGCTAATGTAGCCGTCTCCCTGCTGAGATCAATTGGGCCTCTTATCTCTACTACATTTCCCATGATGCCCCATTATTTTTTTCTGATTGGCCCTCTGCTGTGGCCAATCGGGAGAAAAGAACAAGCAGGAAGCTCTCATGCTGCAAACAAGCCCGACATGAGAGAGGGGGGGGGGACATCCTGACAGCGGCCCACAGCTTACACCCCCCCTCCACTGCGCAGAGGGACAGCTATGGCTGGAGGAGGAGGAACAGTAGTCCGTAGGGGCCGAGAGCGGAACTGTCAGCGTGGCCTTGAGGCTGAGCTGTGTGTGAGAGACACACAGCTCAGCCCATGCAGCCGCTAGTTCCGCTGGAGAAGGCACAGGCTGCGTCCGCGTCCGCGGCCGCATGGCGGTTGGCGAGCGGCGGCCGCGACCTGTGTTAACCCTTTTCAGGCCGCGGTCGCCGCTTACCTCCCGCTGTGCGGCCTGATCATCAACAGGCTGTGGAGCGGGCGGCCCACCGGGCAAATGCCCGGTCTGCCCTATGGCCAGTCCGGGCCTGTTGGTATCAGTGGGAGGAATAATGCCCCATCATTGGTATCAGCGGGAGGAATAGTGCCCCATCATTGGTGTCAGTGGGAGGAATAGTGCCCCATCATTGGTGTCAGTGGGAGGAATAGTGCCCCATCATTGGTGTCAGTGGGAGGAATAGTGCCCTAAGGGATGGATAAAGGCAAGCAAGGGGCCACAAGAAAAGCAGAAATGGAAGCACACCTATTGAATCACCAAAGATAAATTAATACTAAAAATGTTTTATACAGAAGTGAGTACTCAAAATGCAACTGACAAAAGGCTATAAAAACATGGACATGCACAGAACACGGGGTACAGCTAACGCGTTTCGGGGCACACGGTTATGCCATACTAAGGCCGCGTACACACGGGCGGATTGTCTGTCCAACTTAGTCCGCTGAACTGTGTTTCAGCGGACAATCCGCTCGTGTGTGGGCTTCAGCGGACTTTTTCAGCGGACTGTCTGATGGACTTTGTCTTTCGGAATTTCCGTAATTTTGTCCGTCCAAACTTGGTTTTGTCCGTCCAAACTTGGTTTCAGCGGACAGTCCGCTCGTGAGTAGGCTAGTTGGACGGACTAAGTATGGCGCATGCTCAGAAAGGATTTACACGGCCGAAGGTTGCATTGCAGTGTATTGGACGTCGTTTTTCTAGTCCCGTCGTACGTGCTGTACACGTCATCGCGCAAGCTTTCAGCGGACTGTCTGCTCATCGTGTGTGGTCAAGTCCGTTCATGCAAATATCGAACGGACTGTCTGTCGGATTGTCTGACGAACTTAGTTGGGCAGACAATCCGCCCGTGTGTACGCGGCCTAAGAGAGCGATCCGAATGTTGATTATTCTTCGAAGAGCAAAGAACATGTGAACGAGCCCTTCATTTATTGGAATTCGATTTTTCAATTGGATTTTTTTTACATGTTTTAGAATTTTAATTTAATTTTATTTGTTACGTTTTTTCACTGCCATATTGGGGGTTTTGGTAAAATATCAGAGGTGTAAATAGACCCGTGAGAATGGCGGTTCCTGTGTCTCTTTCTCTGCAACTGCACTGGAGATGAATGAATAGGAAGTGCTCAGAGGCAGTGGCGTCGCTAGGGGGTGGCTTCTGGGGCCATAGCCCCGAGTCTCTAGGGTGACCAGGGTGGGTGCTGAGGCAGAGAGGGGGAGGTCCGCCCCAGGTGCCCCACACCGGTGGGTGTCAGGCCGGCATCGCCCGCTGTGTCAGCTTTAATTTGAATCGCCGGGTGCCCACCATTACAAAGTCCCACCTCCTGGTATGGCTCCTTTGACAGACAGCACACTTGTCCTCCAATGCCGGGACATAGGTGGGAGCCGATCCAGGAGGCGGGACCTATGTGGCGATGCGCACCCGGTGATTCAAATTAAAGCTGACACAGCGGGATCCCTGGGGACCCTGATGTAATGAGGGGGGCTCTCTGGGGACCCTGATGTAATGAGGGCGGCTCTCTGGGGACCCTGATGTAATGAGGGGGGCTCTCTGGGGACCCTGATGTAATGAGGGGGGCTCTCTGGGGACCCTGATGTAATGAGGGGGGCTCTCTGGGGACCCTGATGTAATGAGGCGGGCTCTCTGGGGACCCTGATGTAATGAGGGGGCTCTCTGAGGACCCAGATGTAATGAGGGGGGCTCTCTGGGGACCCTGATGTAAAGAGGGGGGCTCTCTGGGGACCCTGATGTAATGAGGGAGGCTCTCTGGGGACCGTGATGTAATGAGGGGGGCTCTCTAGGGACCCTGATGTAATCAGGGCGGCTCTTTGGGGACCCTGATGTAACAAGGGGGGCTCTCTGAGGATCCTGATGTAACGAGAGGGGCTCTCTGGGGACCCTGATGTAATGAAGGGGGCTCTCTGAGGACCCTGATGTAATGAGAGGGGCTCTCTGAGGACCCTGATGTAATGAGAGGGGCTCTCTGAGGACCCTGATGTAATGAAGGGGGCTCTCTGAGGAACCTGATGTAATGAGAGGGGCTCTCTGAGGACCCTGATGTAATGAGGGTGGCTCTCTGAGGACCCTGATGTAATGAGAGGGGCTCTCTGAGGACCCTGATGTAATGAGGGGGGCTCTCTGGGGACCCTGATGTAATGAGGTAGGCTCTCTGAGGACCCTGATGTAATGAGGGGGGCTCTCTGGGGACCCTGATGTAATGAGGGGGGCTCTCTGGGGACCCTGATGTAATGAGGGAGGCTCTCTGAGGACCCTGATGTAATGAGGGGGGCTCTCTGGGGACCCTGATATAATGGGGGGGCCTCTCTGAGGACCTTGATGTAATGAGAGGGGCTGTCTGGGGACCCTGATGTAAGGGGGGCTCTCTGAGGACCCTGATGTAAAGGGGGCTCTCTGAGGACCCTGATGTAATGAGGGTCTCCCTGAGGACCCTGATGAAAGGGGGGGCTCTCTAGGGACCCTGATGTAAGGGGGATCCGCACTCAGATATGTAACTACTGTATATTTTATTTATTTATAATAAATTATAGATATATAGATCTATATAGAGTTATAGATATACATACATACATACATACATACACACACATGTATATTATATACATGTGTATGACTTTCTTTACTTTGCGGTTATGGGCATCTGCCCCAGATCTTTTGTAAACCTAGCAACGCCCCTGCTCAGAGGCATCCCATTCATTCATAAAATGAAGCATAGTACACCGTTTACTATGCTTCCGCTATGAATGAACACAGGTGCAATCTGTACTAATTTCTCATTTGTGTTCATTCAGGAAAGCAAAGGGCTGGTAAATATAACACATTTAACAAATCCCCCCCCCCATGCACCCGCCTGGCAGCAGGTGGGAAGAAAAGGAGAAGTCGGCAGCACTGTGGGGGGGGGGGGGGGTAGATAGCAAAGGGAAGGAGGGGATTGGGGATGATCAGAGTGACGGGTGATGGGGGGTGGAGGGCAGATACAGGAACCAATCCTTCTGTGGCTCCCCCTGCAGTGCATCTAGTGAGAGGAAGAGAAGGAGAAGCTGGCTGTGCTGATGGTGGAGCCACAGGAGGATCACACAATACAACTAGTCCTCCTGCAGGTGCCTGGGGCCCCCATGTGATAGGGGCCGGGCCCGGTACAGGACACCCGGCTGGACCTCCTCTTTGGCAGCCCTGCATGTGCCCGGCCACGTGTGCCACATGATGACTTTGCCTTTTATTTTTACTAAAATATATCAGAAGGTAGAAAAGTTCTCTTTTTGAAGCTCTCTGTGGAATCTTTCTAAATAAACAGAAGTCCTCGTTTAGACCGGAACCTCGGTAATCTCACAGACATTGTATAGTTTTCGTCCCTTTTGGCGGTGCAGGTGTTGCGGGATGTCATTGTCATCCGTCAGAATAGCGGGCTGTCGTGTTCCTTGTATGGCTGATATTTGAGTCTAAGTGCCGATAAACACTTCATGAGCACAAAGCGCTCCCTTTATTCCGACATCTCATTGTCAGAAGTTGCCGAGGCAAAGTGACAAAGCCGGAGTGTGTATTCCGAACGAATGTTTAAATGGGACGTCATTCATTGTGTGTATGGGAGCCGTCAATCAGGGATCAATCAGAGGCTTTCCAAGGGCACCAAAACCTACCTGATACATTGTTCACTTCTCCTCGACAGCCGTCACCGAAACACAATAGAAACATCAATTTCCATGATTTATTCTTTTTTTTTATCTGCAAAATGATTTTACACATTTAAGCTTTGTTGGCAGAAAGAAACACAATGGACTCTGTATGTATGTAGGAGGTCCACACTGACCACAATGGACTCTGTATGTATGTAGGAGGTCCACACTGACCACAGTGGACTCTGTATGTATGTAGGAGGTCCACACTGACCACAGTGGACTCTGTATGTATGTAGGAGGTCCACACTGACCACAATGGACTCTGTATGTATGTAGGAGGTCCACACTGACCACAGTGGACTCTGTATGTATGTAGGAGGTCCACACTGACCACAGTGGACTCTGTATGTACGTAGGAGGTCCACACTGACCACAATGGACTCTGTATGTATGTAGGAGGTCCACACTGACTACAGTGGACTCTGTATGTATGTAGGAGGTCCACACTGACTACAGTGGACTCTGTATGTACGTAGGAGGTCCACACTGACCACAATGGACTCTGTATGTATGTAGGAGGTCCACACTGACTACAGTGGACTCTGTATGTATGTAGGAGGTCCACACTGACTACAGTGGACTCTGTATGTATGTAGGAGGTCCACACTGACCACAATGGACTCTGTATGTACGTAGGAGGTCCACACTGATCACAGTGGACTCTGTATGTACGTAGGAGGTCCACACTGACCACAATGGACTCTGTATGTATGTAGGAGGTCCACACTGACCACAGTGGACTCTGTATGTATGTAGGAGGTCCACACTGACCACAATGGACTCTGTATGTATGTAGGAGGTCCACACTGACCACAATGGACTCTGTATGTACGTAGGAGGTCCACACTGACCACAGTGGACTCTGTATGTACGTAGGAGGTCCACACTGACCACAGTGGACTCTGTATGTATGTAGGAGGTCCACACTGACCACAGTGGACTCTGTATGTATGTAGGAGGTCCACACTGACCACAATGGACTCTGTATGTATGTAGGAGGTCCACACTGACCACAGTGGACTCTGTATGTATGTAGGAGGTCCACACTGACCACAGTGGACTCTGTATGTATGTAGGAGGTCCACACTGACCACAGTGGACTCTGTATGTATGTAGGAGGTCCACACTGACCACAGTGGACTCTGTATGTATGTAGGAGGTCCACACTGACCACAGTGGACTCTGTATGTATGTAGGAGGTCCACACTGACCACAGTGGACTCTGTATGTACGTAGGAGGTCCACACTGACCACAGTGGACTCTGTATGTATGTAGGAGGTCCACACTGACTGAAGTGGACTCTGTATGTACGTAGGAGGTCCACACTGACCACAGTGGACTCTGTATGTATGTAGGAGGTCCACACTGACCACAGTGGACTCTGTATGTACGTAGGAGGTCCACACTGACCACAGTGGACTCTGTATGTACGTAGGAGGTCCACACTGACCACAGTGGACTCTGTATGTATGTAGGAGGTCCACACTGACCACAGTGGACTCTGTATGTATGTAGGAGGTCCACACTGACCACAATGGACTCTGTATGTATGTAGGAGGTCCACACTGACCACAATGGACTCTGTATGTATGTAGGAGGTCCACACTGACCACAGTGGACTCTGTATGTACGTAGGAGGTCCACACTGACCACAATGGACTCTGTATGTATGTAGGAGGTCCACACTGACTACAGTGGACTCTGTATGTATGTAGGAGGTCCACACTGACTACAGTGGACTCTGTATGTACGTAGGAGGTCCACACTGACCACAATGGACTCTGTATGTATGTAGGAGGTCCACACTGACTACAGTGGACTCTGTATGTATGTAGGAGGTCCACACTGACTACAGTGGACTCTGTATGTATGTAGGAGGTCCACACTGACCACAATGGACTCTGTATGTACGTAGGAGGTCCACACTGATCACAGTGGACTCTGTATGTACGTAGGAGGTCCACACTGACCACAATGGACTCTGTATGTATGTAGGAGGTCCACACTGACCACAGTGGACTCTGTATGTATGTAGGAGGTCCACACTGACCACAGTGGACTCTGTATGTACGTAGGAGGTCCACACTGACCACAGTGGACTCTGTATGTATGTAGGAGGTCCACACTGACCACAGTGGACTCTGTATGTATGTAGGAGGTCCACACTGACCACAATGGACTCTGTATGTATGTAGGAGGTCCACACTGACCACAGTGGACTCTGTATGTATGTAGGAGGTCCACACTGACCACAGTGGACTCTGTATGTATGTAGGAGGTCCACACTGACCACAGTGGACTCTGTATGTATGTAGGAGGTCCACACTGACCACAGTGGACTCTGTATGTATGTAGGAGGTCCACACTGACCACAGTGGACTCTGTATGTATGTAGGAGGTCCACACTGACCACAGTGGACTCTGTATGTACGTAGGAGGTCCACACTGACCACAGTGGACTCTGTATGTATGTAGGAGGTCCACACTGACTGAAGTGGACTCTGTATGTACGTAGGAGGTCCACACTGACCACAGTGGACTCTGTATGTATGTAGGAGGTCCACACTGACCACAGTGGACTCTGTATGTACGTAGGAGGTCCACACTGACCACAGTGGACTCTGTATGTACGTAGGAGGTCCACACTGACCACAGTGGACTCTGTATGTATGTAGGAGGTCCACACTGACCACAGTGGACTCTGTATGTATGTAGGAGGTCCACACTGACCACAGTGGACTCTGTATGTACGTAGGAGGTCCACACTGACCACAGTGGACTCTGTATGTATGTAGGAGGTCCACACTGACCACAATGGACTCTGTATGTATGTAGGAGGTCCACACTGACCACAGTGGACTCTGTATGTATGTAGGAGGTCCACACTGACTGAAGTGGACTCTGTATGTACGTAGGAGGTCCACACTGACCACAGTGGACTCTGTATGTATGTAGGAGGTCCACACTGACCACAGTGGACTCTGTATGTATGTAGGAGGTCCACACTGACCACAGTGGAATCTGTATGTACGTAGGAGGTCCACACTGACCACAGTGGACTCTGTATGTATGTAGGAGGTCCACACTGACTGAAGTGGACTCTGTATGTACGTAGGAGGTCCACACTGATCACAGTGGACTCTGTATGTATGTAGGAGGTCCACACTGATCACAGTGGACTCTGTATGTATGTAGGAGGTCCACACTGACCACAATGGACTCTGTATGTATGTAGGAGGTCCACACTGACCACAGTGGACTCTGTATGTATGTAGGAGGTCCACACTGACCACAGTGGACTCTGTATGTATGTAGGAGGTCCACACTGACCACAATGGAGTCTGTATGTATGTAGGAGGTCCACACTGACCACAATGGAGTCTGTATGTCTGTAGGAGGTCCACACTGACCACAGTGGACTCTGTATGTATGTAGGAGGTCCACACTGACCACAATGGACTCTGTATGTACGTAGGAGGTCCACACTGACCACAGTGGACTCTGTATGTATGTAGGAGGTCCACACTGACCACAATGGACTCTGTATGTATGTAGGAGGTCCACACTGACCACAATGGACTCTGTATGTACGTAGGAGGTCCACACTGACCACAGTGGACTCTGTATGTACGTAGGAGGTCCACACTGACCACAATGGACTCTGTATGTATGTAGGAGGTCCACACTGACCACAGTGGACTCTGTATGTATGTAGGAGGTCCACACTGACCACAGTGGACTCTGTATGTACGTAGGAGGTCCACACTGACCACAGTGGACTCTGTATGTATGTAGGAGGTCCACACTGACCACAGTGGACTCTGTATGTATGTAGGAGGTCCACACTGACCACAGTGGACTCTGTATGTATGTAGGAGGTCCACACTGACCACAGTGGACTCTGTATGTATGTAGGAGGTCCACACTGACCACAGTGGACTCTGTATGTATGTAGGAGGTCCACACTGACCACAGTGAACTCTGTATGTATGTAGGAGGTCCACACTGACCACAGTGGACTCTGTATGTACGTAGGAGGTCCACACTGACCACAGTGGACTCTGTATGTATGTAGGAGGTCCACACTGACTGAAGTGGACTCTGTATGTACGTAGGAGGTCCACACTGACCACAGTGGACTCTGTATGTATGTAGGAGGTCCACACTGACCACAGCGGACTCTGTATGTACGTAGGAGGTCCACACTGACCACAGTGGACTCTGTATGTACGTAGGAGGTCCACACTGACCACAGTGGACTCTGTATGTATGTAGGAGGTCCACACTGACCACAGTGGACTCTGTATGTATGTAGGAGGTCCACACTGACCACAGTGGACTCTGTATGTACGTAGGAGGTCCACACTGACCACAGTGGACTCTGTATGTATGTAGGAGGTCCACACTGACCACAATGGACTCTGTATGTATGTAGGAGGTCCACACTGACCACAGTGGACTCTGTATGTATGTAGGAGGTCCACACTGACCACAGTGGACTCTGTATGTATGTAGGAGGTCCACACTGACCACAGTGGACTCTGTATGTATGTAGGAGGTCCACACTGACCACAGTGGAATCTGTATGTACGTAGGAGGTCCACACTGACCACAGTGGACTCTGTATGTATGTAGGAGGTCCACACTGACTGAAGTGGACTCTGTATGTACGTAGGAGGTCCACACTGATCACAGTGGACTCTGTATGTATGTAGGAGGTCCACACTGATCACAGTGGACTCTGTATGTATGTAGGAGGTCCACACTGACCACAATGGACTCTGTATGTATGTAGGAGGTCCACACTGACCACAGTGGACTCTGTATGTATGTAGGAGGTCCACACTGACCACAATGGACTCTGTATGTATGTAGGAGGTCCACACTGACCACAATGGAGTCTGTATGTATGTAGGAGGTCCACACTGACCACAATGGAGTCTGTATGTCTGTAGGAGGTCCACACTGACCACAGTGGACTCTGTATGTATGTAGGAGGTCCACACTGACCACAATGGACTCTGTATGTATGTAGGAGGTCCACACTGACCACAGTGGACTCTGTATGTATGTAGGAGGTCCACACTGACTGAAGTGGACTCTGTATGTACGTAGGAGGTCCACACTGACTGAAGTGGACTCTGTATGTATGTAGGAGGTCCACACTGACTGAAGTGGACTCTGTATGTACGTAGGAGGTCCACACTGATCACAGTGGACTCTGTATGTATGTAGGAGGTCCACACTGACCACAATGGACTCTGTATGTATGTAGGAGGTCCACACTGACCACAATGGACTCTGTATGTATGTAGGAGGTCCACACTGACCACAGTGGACTCTGTATGTACGTAGGAGGTCCACACTGACCACAGTGGACTCTGTATGTATGTAGGAGGTCCACACTGACCACAGTGGACTCTGTATGTATGTAGGAGGTCCACACTGACCACAGTGGACTCTGTATGTATGTAGGAGGTCCACACTGACCACAGTGGACTCTGTATGTATGTAGGAGGTCCACACTGACCACAGTGGACTCTGTATGTATGTAGGAGGTCCACACTGACCACAGTGGACTCTGTATGTACGTAGGAGGTCCACACTGACCACAGTGGACTCTGCATGTATGTAGGAGGTCCACACTGACTGAAGTGGACTCTGTATGTACGTAGGAGGTCCACACTGACCACAGTGGACTCTGTATGTATGTAGGAGGTCCACACTGACCACAGTGGACTCTGTATGTACGTAGGAGGTCCACACTGACCACAGTGGACTCTGTATGTACGTAGGAGGTCCACACTGACCACAGTGGACTCTGTATGTATGTAGGAGGTCCACACTGACCACAGTGGACTCTGTATGTATGTAGGAGGTCCACACTGACCACAGTGGACTCTGTATGTACGTAGGAGGTCCACACTGACCACAGTGGACTCTGTATGTATGTAGGAGGTCCACACTGACCACAATGGACTCTGTATGTATGTAGGAGGTCCACACTGACCACAGTGGACTCTGTATGTATGTAGGAGGTCCACACTGACTGAAGTGGACTCTGTATGTACGTAGGAGGTCCACACTGACCACAGTGGACTCTGTATGTATGTAGGAGGTCCACACTGACCACAGTGGACTCTGTATGTATGTAGGAGGTCCACACTGACCACAGTGGAATCTGTATGTACGTAGGAGGTCCACACTGACCACAGTGGACTCTGTATGTATGTAGGAGGTCCACACTGACTGAAGTGGACTCTGTATGTACGTAGGAGGTCCACACTGATCACAGTGGACTCTGTATGTATGTAGGAGGTCCACACTGACCACAATGGACTCTGTATGTATGTAGGAGGTCCACACTGACCACAGTGGACTCTGTATGTATGTAGGAGGTCCACACTGACCACAATGGACTCTGTATGTATGTAGGAGGTCCACACTGACCACAATGGAGTCTGTATGTATGTAGGAGGTCCACACTGACCACAATGGAGTCTGTATGTCTGTAGGAGGTCCACACTGACCACAGTGGACTCTGTATGTATGTAGGAGGTCCACACTGACCACAATGGACTCTGTATGTATGTAGGAGGTCCACACTGACCACAGTGGACTCTGTATGTATGTAGGAGGTCCACACTGACTGAAGTGGACTCTGTATGTACGTAGGAGGTCCACACTGACTGAAGTGGACTCTGTATGTATGTAGGAGGTCCACACTGACTGAAGTGGACTCTGTATGTACGTAGGAGGTCCACACTGATCACAGTGGACTCTGTATGTATGTAGGAGGTCCACACTGACCACAATGGACTCTGTATGTATGTAGGAGGTCCACACTGACCACAATGGACTCTGTATGTATGTAGGAGGTCCACACTGACCACAGTGGACTCTGTATGTATGTAGGAGGTCCACACTGACTGAAGTGGACTCTGTATGTACGTAGGAGGTCCACACTAAACACAGTGGACTCTGTATGTACGTAGGAGGTCCACACTGATCACAGTGGACTCTGTATGTATGTAGGAGGTCCACACTGACCACAGTGGACTCTGTAAGTATGTAGGAGGTCCACACTGACCACAGTGGACTCTGTATGTACGTAGGAGGTCCACTCTGACCACAATGGACTCTGTATGTATGTAGGAGGTCCACACTGACCACAGTGGACTCTGTATGTATGTAGGAGGTCCACACTGACCACAGTGGACTCTGTATGTATGTAGGAGGTCCACACTGACTGAAGTGGACTCTGTATGTATGTAGGAGGTCCACACTGACCACAGTGGACTCTGTATGTATGTAGGAGGTCCACACTGACTGAAGTGGACTCTGTATGTACGTAGGAGGTCCACACTGACCACAGTGGACTCTGTATGTATGTAGGAGGTCCACACTGACCACAGTGGACTCTGTATGTATGTAGGAGGTCCACACTGACCACAGTGGACTCTGTATGTACGTAGGAGGTCCACACTGACCACAGTGGACTCTGTATGTATGTAGGAGGTCCACACTGACCACAATGGACTCTGTATGTATGTAGGAGGTCCACACTGACCACAGTGGACTCTGTATGTATGTAGGAGGTCCACACTGACTGAAGTGGACTCTGTATGTACGTAGGAGGTCCACACTGACCACAGTGGACTCTGTATGTATGTAGGAGGTCCACACTGACCACAGTGGACTCTGTATGTATGTAGGAGGTCCACACTGACCACAGTGGACTCTGTATGTACGTAGGAGGTCCACACTGACCACAGTGGACTCTGTATGTATGTAGGAGGTCCACACTGACTGAAGTGAACTCTGTATGTACGTAGGAGGTCCACACTGATCACAGTGGACTCTGTATGTATGTAGGAGGTCCACACTGACCACAATGGACTCTGTATGTATGTAGGAGGTCCACACTGACCACAATGGACTCTGTATGTACGTAGGAGGTCCACACTGACCACAGTGGACTCTGTATGTATGTAGGAGGTCCACACTGACCACAATGGACTCTGTATGTATGTAGGAGGTCCACACTGACCACAGTGGACTCTGTATGTATGTAGGAGGTCCACACTGACCACAATGGACTCTGTATGTATGTAGGAGGTCCACACTGACCACAATGGAGTCTGTATGTATGTAGGAGGTCCACACTGACCACAATGGAGTCTGTATGTCTGTAGGAGGTCCACACTGACCACAGTGGACTCTGTATGTATGTAGGAGGTCCACACTGACCACAATGGACTCTGTATGTATGTAGGAGGTCCACACTGACCACAGTGGACTCTGTATGTATGTAGGAGGTCCACACTGACTGAAGTGGACTCTGTATGTACGTAGGAGGTCCACACTGACTGAAGTGGACTCTGTATGTATGTAGGAGGTCCACACTGACTGAAGTGGACTCTGTATGTACGTAGGAGGTCCACACTGATCACAGTGGACTCTGTATGTATGTAGGAGGTCCACACTGACCACAATGGACTCTGTATGTATGTAGGAGGTCCACACTGACCACAATGGACTCTGTATGTATGTAGGAGGTCCACACTGACCACAGTGGACTCTGTATGTATGTAGGAGGTCCACACTGACTGAAGTGGACTCTGTATGTACGTAGGAGGTCCACACTGATCACAGTGGACTCTGTATGTACGTAGGAGGTCCACACTGACCACAATGGACTCTGTATGTACGTAGGAGGTCCACACTGACCACAATGGACTCTGTATGTACGTAGGAGGTCCACACTGACCACAATGGACTCTGTATGTACGTAGGAGGTCCACACTGACCACAATGGACTCTGTATGTATGTAGGAGGTCCACACTGACCACAATGGACTCTGTATGTATGTAGGAGGTCCACACTGACCACAATGGAGTCTGTATGTATGTAGGAGGTCCACACTGACCACAATGGAGTCTGTATGTATGTAGGAGGTCCACACTGACCACAGTGGACTCTGTATGTACGTAGGAGGTCCACACTGACCACAGTGGACTCTGTATGTATGTAGGAGGTCCACACTGACTGAAGTGGACTCTGTATGTATGTAGGAGGTCCACACTGACCACAGTGGACTCTGTATGTATGTAGGAGGTCCACACTGACTGAAGTGGACTCTGTATGTACGTAGGAGGTCCACACTGACCACAGTGGACTCTGTATGTATGTAGGAGGTCCACACTGACCACAGTGGACTCTGTATGTACGTAGGAGGTCCACACTGACCACAGTGGACTCTGTATGTATGTAGGAGGTCCACACTGACTGAAGTGGACTCTGTATGTACGTAGGAGGTCCACACTGATCACAGTGGACTCTGTATGTATGTAGGAGGTCCACACTGACCACAATGGACTCTGTATGTATGTAGGAGGTCCACACTGACCACAATGGACTCTGTATGTATGTAGGAGGTCCACACTGACCACAATGGAGTCTGTATGTATGTAGGAGGTCCACACTGACCACAATGGAGTCTGTATGTATGTAGGAGGTCCACACTGACCACAATGGACTCTGTATGTATGTAGGAGGTCCACACTGACCACAGTGGACTCTGTATGTATGTAGGAGGTCCACACTGACTGAAGTGGACTCTGTATGTACGTAGGAGGTCCACACTGATCACAGTGGACTCTGTATGTACGTAGGAGGTCCACACTGACCACAATGGACTCTGTATGTACGTAGGAGGTCCACACTGACCACAATGGACTCTGTATGTACGTAGGAGGTCCACACTGACCACAATGGACTCTGTATGTATGTAGGAGGTCCACACTGACCACAATGGACTCTGTATGTATGTAGGAGGTCCACACTGACCACAATGGACTCTGTATGTATGTAGGAGGTCCACACTGACCACAATGGAGTCTGTATGTATGTAGGAGGTCCACACTGACCACAATGGAGTCTGTATGTATGTAGGAGGTCCACACTGACCACAGTGGACTCTGTATGTACGTAGGAGGTCCACACTGACCACAGTGGACTCTGTATGTACGTAGGAGGTCCACACTGACTGAAGTGGACTCTGTATGTATGTAGGAGGTCCACACTGACCACAGTGGACTCTGTATGTATGTAGGAGGTCCACACTGACTGAAGTGGACTCTGTATGTACGTAGGAGGTCCACACTGACCACAGTGGACTCTGTATGTATGTAGGAGGTCCACACTGACTGAAGTGGACTCTGTATGTACGTCGGAGGTCCACACTGACCACAGTGGACTCTGTATGTATGTAGGAGGTCCACACTGACCACAGTGGACTCTGTATGTACGTAGGAGGTCCACACTGATCACAGTGGACTCTGTATGTATGTAGGAGGTCCACACTGACCACAATGGACTCTGTATGTATGTAGGAGGTCCACACTGACCACAATGGACTCTGTATGTATGTAGGAGGTCCACACTGACCACAATGGAGTCTGTATGTATGTAGGAGGTCCACACTGACCACAATGGAGTCTGTATGTATGTAGGAGGTCCACACTGACCACAGTGGACTCTGTATGTATGTAGGAGGTCCACACTGACCACAATGGACTCTGTATGTATGTAGGAGGTCCACACTGACCACAGTGGACTCTGTATGTATGTAGGAGGTCCACACTGACTGAAGTGGACTCTGTATGTACGTAGGAGGTCCACACTGACTGAAGTGGACTCTGTATGTACGTAGGAGGTCCACACTGATCACAGTGGACTCTGTATGTATGTAGGAGGTCCACACTGACCACAATGGACTCTGTATGTATGTAGGAGGTCCACACTGACCACAATGGACTCTGTATGTATGTAGGAGGTCCACACTGACCACAGTGGACTCTGTATGTATGTAGGAGGTCCACACTGACTGAAGTGGACTCTGTATGTACGTAGGAGGTCCACACTGATCACAGTGGACTCTGTATGTACGTAGGAGGTCCACACTGACCACAATGGACTCTGTATGTACGTAGGAGGTCCACACTGACCACAATGGACTCTGTATGTACGTAGGAGGTCCACACTGACCACAATGGACTCTGTATGTATGTAGGAGGTCCACACTGACTGAAGTGGACTCTGTATGTACGTAGGAGGTCCACACTGACCACAATGGACTCTGTATGTATGTAGGAGGTCCACACTGACCACAATGGACTCTGTATGTACGTAGGAGGTCCACACTGACCACAATGGACTCTGTATGTATGTAGGAGGTCCACACTGACCACAATGGACTCTGTATGTATGTAGGAGGTCCACACTGACTGAAGTGGACTCTGTATGTACGTAGGAGGTCCACACTGACCACAATGGAGTCTGTATGTATGTAGGAGGTCCACACTGACCACAATGGACTCTGTATGTATGTAGGAGGTCCACACTGACTGAAGTGGACTCTGTATGTATGTAGGAGGTCCACACTGACCACAATGGACTCTGTATGTATGTAGGAGGTCCACACTGACTGAAGTGGACTCTGTATGTACGTAGGAGGTCCACACTGATCACAGTGGACTCTGTATGTATGTAGGAGGTCCACACTGACCACAATGGAGTCTGTATGTATGTAGGAGGTCCACACTGACCACAATGGACTCTGTATGTATGTAGGAGGTCCACACTGACCACAATGGAGTCTGTATGTATGTAGGAGGTCCACACTGACCACAGTGGACTCTGTATGTATGTAGGAGGTCCACACTGACTGAAGTGGACTCTGTATGTACGTAGGAGGTCCACACTGATCACAGTGGACTCTGTATGTATGTAGGAGGTCCACACTGACCACAATAGACTCTGTATGTATGTAGGAGGTCCACACTGACCACAATGGACTCTGTATGTATGTAGGAGGTCCACACTGACCACAGTGGACTCTGTATGTATGTAGGAGGTCCACACTGACTGAAGTGGACTCTGTATGTACGTAGGAGGTCCACACTGATCACAGTGGACTCTGTATGTACGTAGGAGGTCCACACTGACCACAATGGACTCTGTATGTACGTAGGAGGTCCACACTGACCACAATGGACTCTGTATTTACGTAGGAGGTCCACACTGACCACAATGGACTCTGTATGTATGTAGGAGGTCCACACTGACTGAAGTGGACTCTGTATGTACGTAGGAGGTCCACACTGACCACAATGGACTCTGTATGTATGTAGGAGGTCCACACTGACCACAATGGACTCTGTATGTACGTAGGAGGTCCACACTGACCACAATGCACTCTGTATGTATGTAGGAGGTCCACACTGACTGAAGTGGACTCTGTATGTACGTAGGAGGTCCACACTGACCACAATGGAGTCTGTATGTATGTAGGAGGTCCACACTGACCACAATGGACTCTGTATGTATGTAGGAGGTCCACACTGACTGAAGTGGACTCTGTATGTATGTAGGAGGTCCACACTGACCACAATGGACTCTGTATGTATGTAGGAGGTCCACACTGACTGAAGTGGACTCTGTATGTACGTAGGAGGTCCACACTGATCACAGTGGACTCTGTATGTATGTAGGAGGTCCACACTGACCACAATGGAGTCTGTATGTATGTAGGAGGTCCACACTGACCACAATGGACTCTGTATGTACGTAGGAGGTCCACACTGACCACAATGGAGTCTGTATGTATGTAGGAGGTCCACACTGACCACAATGGACTCTGTATGTACGTAGGAGGTCCACACTGACCACAATGGAGTCTGTATGTATGTAGGAGGTCCACACTGACCACAATGGACTCTGTATGTACGTAGGAGGTCCACACTGACCACAATGGAGTCTGTATGTACGTAGGAGGTCCACACTGACCACAATGGACTCTGTATGTACGTAGGAGGTCCACACTGACCACAATGGACTCTGTATGTACGTAGGAGGTCCACACTGACCACAATGGACTCTGTATGTACGTAGGAGGTCCACACTGACCACAGTGGACTCTGTATGTACGTAGGAGGTCCACACTGACCACAATGGACTCTGTATGTACGTAGGAGGTCCACACTGACCACAGTGGACTCTGTATGTATGTAGGAGGTCCACACTGACCACAACGGAGTCTGTATGTATGTAGGAGGTCCACACTGACCACAGTGGACTCTGTATGTATGTAGGAGGTCCACACTGACCACAATGGACTCTGTATGTATGTAGGAGGTCCCCACTGACCACAGTGGACTCTGTATGTATGTAGGAGGTCCACACTGACCACAATGGACTCTGTATGTACGTAGGAGGTCCACACTGACCACAATGGACTCTGTATGTATGTAGGAGGTCCACACTGACCACAATGGACTCTGTATGTATGTAGGAGGTCCACACTGACCACAGTGGACTCTATATGTATGTAGGAGGTCCACACTGACCACAATGGACTCTGTATGTACGTAGGAGGTCCACACTGACCACAGTATACTCTGTATGTATGTAGGAGGTCCACACTGACCACAGTGGACTCTGTATGTACGTAGGAGGTCCACACTGACCACAATGGACTCTGTATGTATGTAGGAGGTCCACACTGACCACAGTGGACTCTGTATGTATGTAGGAGGTCCACACTGACCACAGTGGACTCTGTATGTATGTAGGAGGTCCACACTGACCACAGTGGACTCTGTATGTATGTAGGAGGTCCACACTGACCACAGTGGACTCTCTATGTACGTAGGAGGTCCACACTGACCACAGTGGACTCTGTATGTACGTAGGAGGTCCACACTGACCACAATGGACTCTGTATGTACGTAGGAGGTCCACACTGACCACAGTGGACTCTGTATGTACGTAGGAGGTCCAGACTGACCACAGTGGACTCTGTATGTACGTAGGAGGTCCACACTGACTGAAGTGGACTCTGTATGTATGTAGGAGGTCCACACTGACCACAGTGGACTCTGTATGTACATAGGAGGTCCACACTGACTGAAGTGGACTCTGTATGTACGTAGGAGGTCCACACTGACCACACTGGACTCTGTATAAATGTAGGAGGTTCATACTGACCACAATTGACTCTGTATGTATGTAGGAGGTCCACACTGACTGAAGTGGACTCTGTATGTATGTAGGAGGTCCACACTGACCACAGTGGACTCTGTATGTATGTAGGAGGTCCATACTGACCACAGTGGACTCTGTATGTATGTAGGAGGTCCATACTGACCACACTGGACTCTGTATAAATGTAGGAGGTCCATACTGACCACACTGTACTCTGTATAAATGTAGGAGGTTCATACTGACCACAATTGACTCTGTATGTATGTAGGAGGTCTATGTTATCCACAATGGACTCTGTATGTATGGAAGAGGTCCACACTGTCCACAATGGACTCTGTATGTAGAAGGTCCATACTGACCACAATGGACTCTGTATGTAGGATATATGCATGTAGGAAGCCTCACCCTAGCCTCTCTCCTTCTGAACTCAAGCAATAAAGCTTTAAAGTCCTAAGTGACTGAGGCTCTTCCCTGTCATGTAACGCTCTCCACTGTAGCCATGGATCCACCCTGGGGTAAGGCTACTTCCACACTGGCGTTAGCGGAAAAGTGCTACTAGATTTCGTGGTGCTTTACTGTCATTTTAGTGGTGCTTTTTGGCTGCTAGCGGGTGCTTTAAACCCCCGCTCCTTTGTTGCGGTGCTGCCGAAGAGCTTTGCAGGTGCTTCAGCTTCACTGTCCATTCATCTCAATAGTTGTAATTTCACACTGGGGGAGGCACGAGAGGCGCTTTTCAGGTGCTATTTTTAGCACTGAAATGCCTGAGAAGCGCCTAAGTGTGGGTCTAAATGTTAGCCTTCTCCCTCCCTGCTGGAGGTAAGTCCACTCCTTGGTAAGTCCACTCCTTGGTAAGTCCACTCTTTGGTAAGTCCACTCCTTGGTAAGTCCACTCTTTGGTAAGTCCACTCTTTGGTAAGTCCACTCTTTGGTAAGTCCACTCCTTGGTAAGTCCACTCCTTGTTAAGTCCACTCCTTGTTAAGTCCACTCCTTGGTAAGTCCACTCTTTGGTAAGTCCACTCTTTGGTAAGTCCACTCCTTGGTAAGTCCACTCTTTGGTAAGTCCACTCCTTGGTAAGTCCACTCTTTGGTAAGTCTACTCTTTGGTAAGTCCACTCCTTGGTAAGTCCACTCCTTGGTAAGTCCACTCCTTGGTAAGTCCACTCCTTGGTAAGTCCACTCTTTGGTAAGTCCACTCCTTGGTAAGTCCACTCTTTGGTAAGTCCACTCTTTGGTAAGTCCACTCTTTGGTAAGTCCACTCCTTGTTAAGTCCACTCCTTGTTAAGTCCACTCCTTGTTAAGTCCACTCCTTGGTAAGTCCACTCTTTGGTAAGTCCACTCTTTGGTAAGTCCACTCCTTGGTAAGTCCACTCTTTGGTAAGTCCACTCCTTGGTAAGTCCACTCTTTGGTAAGTCTACTCTTTGGTAAGTCCACTCCTTGGTAAGTCCACTCCTTGGTAAGTCCACTCCTTGGTAAGTCCACTCTTTGGTAAGTCCACTCCTTGGTAAGTCCACTCTTTGGTAAGTCCACTCTTTGGTAAGTCCACTCCTTGGTAAGTCCACTCCTTGGTAAGTCCACTCCTTGGTAAGTCCACTCTTTGGTAAGTCCACTCCTTGGTAAGTCCACTCCTTGGTAAGTCCACTCTTTGGTAAGTCCACTCCTTGGTAAGTCCACTCCTTGGTAAGTCCACTCCTTGGTAAGTCCACTCCTTGGTAAGTCCACTCTTTGGTAAGTCCACTCCTCGGCCCCCCACACAGGAGGGGTGCTACAACTTCAATGGGATTTGGACTCTGCACCTGAATTTCCGTAATGTTTGCTGAGCACCGACCACCAAAACAGAAACATAAAAAAGTGAGCAGAAAAGAGATAATTATAGCCGGTGTCCCTTCCATAGGATTTTAGATTAACGATCGAATATACTGCAGTAGTCATTTCTCCCGCAATAGGAAAACTAAAATAAATGCATTATGACATTTGCTCCAACAGTTGGAAAGGTAGAGCTGAGATAATAAACAGTCGTTCATTGTGCCCAGATTGTGTCCTGCCAAACCTCATCTACCTTCCAGCCAGAGCCATCCAGGTCTTCGCGCTTCTCGGAGCGAGTGCCGGGCTTGGCAACTCATCCATCTAATTAAGGGTACATATGAATTACATGGGGTCTGTAGGTGATTAAATGGAGGTAAGGCACTAACCGCGTGAAATGAACCATGGAGCATGGATAACGCACACCATCAGAACGTTCTCCTAGACCAATCCGAATGTCGGAAATCACATTTTCTACACTTCAAAGCCAATGTACTTAGAAGCCTAAAACCGATAAGTGGGACACGTGTGATGAAGGCAGCGCTGGTGTCCCTTTCATCCTGTCCTTCATTATTACCTTTTATGTAGCTCCAGAATACTGCACAGCCCTTCACAATCCCCAGCAATCGCAGAATAAGAGATATGAAAGGATTCGCATAATCGAACAAAAAATGAAGCGGACAGTAAAACGGTCCGGCCTGCAAGAGCAGACAACCAATCTATCCATACATCTCCCACAACTAAACCCGGCGTCCCCCAAGGACCGTTTCTGATTTTTGCTCCATTAAATACCATGAGAAGCGGCAAAGAGAAGATGGATGGAGGGTCTGCATGGCAAGGGGAGGAAACATGTCAAGGTTTAAAACTGTTACAAATGGGAGTTCAATGTGGAGGGGGTGTTGCGCTTACCATATTGGGGGCCGAAGGTCAGATAGGCAAAGTGGAGCTGCAATGGTTGTTTGTGTGAAGGATGCTGGATATTCATTCTGGAAAGTTCAGGCAAAGAGGATGTTTATCCCCCCAACCCCGCTACAATTGGGTTAATTGTAAGCCAATGGCTGAGGAGAGGTAATACAGAGGAACCTCAGATTGCGAGTAACGCGGTTAACGAGCGCTTCGCAATACAAGCAATTATTTTTTTTTAAAAACCCTGACTCGGTTTGTGAGTGTTATCTTCCAAAACGAGCAGGATTCAAGCCTCCGCTGTGTGCAGTATCACATTTGTCCAGAGGTGTGGGACGCCACTGACAGTTCGGAGCCAATCAGAAATACTCTGAAACACTCGGAAAAAAAAAAACTCAGAAATACTCCAAGTTGCCAAGTGTTTCCGAGCCTTTTCGTGGGTTTCTGAGTGCAGCCGAGCCGTCTCCAAGTATTTCCGAGTCTCCCCGGCACCCTTCCACCTCTGGCCACATTTGGTATTGCATGCAATAGAAGTCAATGTGCAACGAATTATCTTTGTTTCCATTGACTTCTATGGGGAAACTCGCTTTGATATGCGAGTGCTTTGGCTTCCAAGCATTCTCCTGGAATGGATTATGCTCGTAATCCAAGGTTCCACTGTAATTGTAAAAAATAAAAATTTTCACAGTAGGTTTTTGGGGGTCAGTGAACACTTGAATTATTTAAACACTGGGGGGGGGGGGGGGGACCCATCAGGGGAATGGCACTTCCACTTGGTTGGTTATCGGTGGTTCTCCCAGGAGCTCGGTCCCCCAGGAGAACATGTGAGTTCATAACGTCTTGGAGACAGGTGAGGTGCAGCTCAGGACACGGGTGATTCTGGTTGCATTGTCAAGATTGATTGTGAATGGCTGCTCTGGTCATTCAATCCCATGTCGTGTTATTATTTTATGGGTTGGTAGAAGGACCGAGGTTGGAAAATCCATTAGTCGTGAATTTTCCTTAAAGGATAAGTTCACCTTTTTTTTCCGAATTCCAGGTCCCCTATGTACCAATATACCATTAATGTACCTCTGTTGCAGGAAAAGGGAAAGCTGTCCTATAGTCTAGGGCCGGCGTTACATCAGTCTCCAGGTATACGTCCTTAAAGGGGACCTTCAGCCATTTTCTTTTAATCTTTCCATCTATTAAATCTTCTGCCCTTGTTGTTTTATCTCTGGATAGTAAAAAATAAAAATAAAATTCTGCCAGTAAATCTCTTATACAGCCCACCTCCCGTTTATTGTCCATTCATTAGCCTAGGCTTATGACATCATGCACAGCTCCCTCTCTCACTCGTGAGAGTTTTCCAGGAAGGGAGGGGGGATGAGTCATAAGAGGGCCAATGAGAGCTGCAGAGCTGGAGGTGTGCCACTGTGTATCTGTGTAACAGGCAGCAGCTTCAGCTGCCCACAGTTAAAATGGCTGCAGTCAGACTCAGTGGAGGGAAATTTCTGCAGCATATTTGGCAATGGCAAGTACAGAATCCCAGTATTTATAAAATAATATGCAAAGTGGTTGGAGGGAAGCTTCAGAATGGCAAAGATTTTTTAATTACAAATTATGTGAGTGGACTGCAGTTCCTCTTTAAGGATTGAAAGACTGTTAATAGATAAAGAAAGGACTTCAACAGCTGACCTCATTAAAACACACCCTGCACCCGTCCTCCCCCTCCAGGAGATTATTATTATACAGGATTTATGTAGCGCCAACATTTTGTGCAGCGCTTTTACAATGTTAGGGCAGACAGTACAGTTACAATACAATTCAATACAGGAGGAATCAGAGGCCCCTGCTCGTTAGAGCTTACAATCTAAGAGGGATACAAATGAGTAAAAACCGTGGGGGATGAGCTGATGAAGAAAATGAAAGTACAGTTGTTGTTAGGTGGGGGAGGGATCGGCTTCTCTGAAGAGAAAAGTTTTCAGGAATCGCCTAAAAGTAGACAAATTAGGAGATAGTTGGACAGATTGGGGTAGGGAATTCCAGAGGATGAGAGAGGCTCAGGAGAAGTCCCGGTGGCGGTGTAAGAGAAGTCCAGCTAACAGACGTGCACCTGCGCACAAGCAAGGGCGCACCAGTGTAAAGAAGGACTTGTATTGGCGCATGTGGAGGCACGCAAAGGTGTGCGCCACTGCACGCGCATGTATGGGTGGCAAGTAGCTATTTAAACTGAGCACTTACACATGAAATTTGTTGAGTGGTCTTTCAGCTAGTGCTTGTTTACCCGATCTGTTCCAGTTTCTTGACCCGGCTTCACTTGAACCTTCTCCTTGACCTTCGCCTGCCTACCTGAATCCCGGCTTGTGTTTGACCTTGGGGCACCCCGACGGAGAAAGGAATAGGAGAGGAGGAAGTAGAATTATAAGTGACATGGAAGATACGGTGGGATAGGTAGGGTGAGAGCCAGTGAAGAGCGCAGTCACGGAGACCAAGGGAGTAAAGTTTATTGAGGAGGAGGGGGTGGTCAATGTATTGCTCCTGCCCACCTCTGTAGGTTCATGCTTCTCCAACACAATCATTATCAATGGGCATTATTGTTCCTCAATACACAGCCAGTGTCTTCCTCTGCTTATTGTTCATTTTGTACTTTACCTTCTTTTTGTGAAGATCGTTAATTTAGCAGAGCGTGCAGGAGCTGAGCGATCAGCCTATGTGGAGCAGGATCTCCTTGATGATGTCCTGGAGGAGGGGCAAAACGTGTCAGCCCCATACACACCATCAGTTTTTCTGCTGAGTTTTTCCTTCAGATTTACCAAAACCATATAATATGAGATCAAACCTTAGGAGTTTCAATTTGTATGCAATCAGGCCGGCCCTTGTACTACTATTTGTTTTGGTAAACCTGATGGAAAAACTCAGCAGAAAAACTGCTAGTGTGTATGGGGCATCAACGCATTTCTGATTTACGTACCAGTGACGCAACTTCCGGTATCCGTGGAATGCATGCTGCAGATGCGAATCCGGAACACACTGATGCCTGTTTTTCAAGCCGTCTCGTGAGTGGCGTTTTTGTTAATGCGCAGTAAATGAGTGCTGGGGCTGTACTACACTATGTACCCTCTTCTCTCTTTTTCCAAATACCTATCATTGTCTATGATCCATGTGACAGACCTAGCTGGGACTGAGGCTCTTGGAGGGGACTGAATGCCAGCCTCTTGCCTTGTGATTATGGGCCCTGGCATTTGGGGGAATGGTGCTGTTTGTGAGCTGTATGCCTGGGGACCCCTGAGGTGGTGTTACTTGGATTCAGGTCTGTGTCCCCCCAAAGACACACAGACTCTGGATATGTAAATGCCATGTTAGCAATAGAATGAGTCTAGTCTGGCTTCACACAGATTCTAAAGAGTATTTCACCTATTGTTGTTTTGTTGTTTGTGCTAATTAACCTGCAATTGAATTGTTAGTGAGCTAGGAGCCGAAAAGTCTTATCCCTCAGTCAACTAGTCTGAGTGTTGATTTAGATAATTAGCTCATGCTAATTAGGTTAGGTTTTAGTCTTCTACTGTATTATAAATACTTGACATTTTGGTTCTAATAAATCAGTCCATGTTGAGCAGCTAAGCAAGTGTCGTCTTGTTTTGGGCTTGTAAGCGGTTGGAATATCTGATTGGAGTCAGATTGGAGGAAGCGGGATATACTGACGGAAGCACTCAATTGGAGTGTGGGATCGGTTCCGTCACAGTCCACATGTGAATTGTCCTTGGAAGCCTCTCTGATCTTGGATCCATATACCACAACCCCACTAAGCATTTTTGACCCCTGGACCATAAGCTCTGGGTACAAGTGTACAAGAGCACAAGAGGGGAGGTGTTCTTTGTGACTCCTTTCAACCTGGATACTTGAATTGCCGTTGGAAGCACTTTGCACTTTACTTTATTGTATTATTTAGTATTATATTACTGCACTTTGCTACTTTATTGTTTACATCCATTAGCACTGCTAAATATTTGTATATTCGTTCCTTAAGGTTCTAGCACCTTTGTGAAAGCTGCTGTGGTCTATATTTTTGTTTGCACCAATTGTATTATTCCACCAGTGCGAGGTTTCGTTTATATTATATGTGGAGCAGAGCTTGTAAAATCTCCTTTAGATCTACCATCAACTACCATCTTTCGATCTACCATAAACTATGCAGCCTTCCACTTGATGACGCCAGTACGGCGAAACACACGTCGGAGCGGGGATCCGTCATTTCCATGTCCCATATGGGACTTCCTTATTACTACCATATTCAGAACGAGGCGTGGATCACGCGCCATTGAGAGTCTGAGATATCCATCCGCACATGCTGTAGCCACCTTGGTGCCGGGCTTGACACAGTCACATGTGAGTTCAAAATGTTGTTATCTTTTTAAACCCAATTCTGATAAAACGTACTACACCATAAGAGCTCTCTCTTTTTTTTTGTGTCCTTGGTGGAAAACTTTCCCATAGCCTCAGTTGTTGACGGAGGGGCTCCCGCAGGAGCTTCCTGATTTATCTTACAAAGTGCATTTTGACCTACCATAAATAATGGCCAAACGTTGCCATCGATCTTTTGAGCACTTATGGTGAAGTCTATGAAGAACTCTCTAATTAGAAGATTCCATTCATTTTCATGGTGTTGAGATGGTCACATTTGGACGTTTTTGTATGTTTGCAATTATTTCATGATTTATAACTATTGATTTCCATGTTGTATTCACCACGTGATTTATAGCGCCAACACCTTTACTTTTTTTTTTCAGTAAGCATATAATTATATACTCTTAAAGGGGCAGCTATCTCACTAAATCCCTACCCCAGGCGCCACTGCCAGCCATATATTCACCCTATGCAGTGAAAGGGCCCGTCTGATTGGATACACAATGATTGGATAGGGAGGTGTGTCCTTCTTTATTATTATTTATGTTTGGTTAATCTAAAGGAGATTGTACAGAGATGATACAAGCAGATTGTACGGTGTACCGTCACCTTAAAGGGAGAAGTAGGAAAGTGGGTGGAAATAAAAAAAGAGGTAGAATAGTAATGAGGGAGGTGTGGTCTTAAGAGGTAAAACACACCCTATTCTGTGATGCAGAAAGGCAGAGCATGACGGGATATGAAATTTCATGGATAAACACGATGCTACAAGAAGTGATGGACTCAAAATGCACCTTTTGAAATTTTGAACAGAGAGGTGAAGTGAGGAAATTCTACCTGAAAAGGTGAACTTTAACCTTTAGGGGGCTTTCACACTGCAGCACCTCGGCGTTGGCGCTAAAGCTTGTCTTTTAGCGGCGCTTTTGCAGCACATTTTTGGCTGCTAGCGGGGCAGTTTTTACCTTAACCATTTTCCTACCTTGGGTGTGTTAAAAACGTCTATAAAAGCCCCTCCTCTGTACACAGGACGTGTCTTGTACGCCTCTTCTTTTAGCTCCTCCTGCTCAGCTACTGTGCACAGCCAGTGAGATCCTCTGATTGGAAGCCAGTCAGGAGCCTTCCCCACTGAATAATCACTCCGACAATCTCAGTGAGAATTCAATGTAACATTTTAAGCCAAAACAACAAACAAGTAGCATAGTAGCTATCTCACCTCCTGTGTTCCCTGAGAGAGCTGCAGCTGACAGAGGAAAGTTTTTATTGTGTGCACAGGGAGTTAACTCTTAATTAACCAGGACATGCGCTTTTTTTTTTTTTTTTTACTACTTAACCCTTCACTACTTAACAGTTTCATCTTCTGCTCCATGTCTCTATATTAAATTATTTGCTGAAAATCTTTTTTTTTATAAAGCACATATATACATTATCTTTAAGGATTTACTGTTAAAAATACGTGGTTTAGGTTATATCTGTTTTATTTTAAATCATTTAGAACTATAAATTACTGATGTAAAAATGTAATGTATGCAAAAAAAAAAACGTTATTTCTTTTGTAAATAACGTTAACATGCTGTGTGCCAAAAACGTAATTTTGTAGCAAATAATATAAGCAGCAGAATAAAATGTATGTTTTCCTCACATTGATAGTACTTGTGTTCAAAATATTACTGATCAAACTTGAAAAAATATGTTTTTTTTTCAGATGTAAATTTTTTTCCCCTTAACCACTTAAGGACTGGGCCTGTTTTTCAGACTCAGTGTTTACAAGTTAAAATCATTTTTTTTGCTTGAAAATTACTTATAACCCCCAAAATATATATATATATGTGTATATATGTGTATGTGTGTGTGTGTGTGTGTATGTATGCGTGTGTGTATATATATATATATATATATATATATATATATATATATATATATATATATATATATAAATTATTTATATACATAACACCCTAGAGAATAAAATGGCGATCATTGCAATACTTTATGTCACACCATATTTGCACAGAGGTCTTACAAGCACACTTTTTTTTTGGAAAAAATACACTTTTTTTACTTAAAAAATAAGACAATAGTAACGTTCGTTTTTCTATATATATATTATGAAAGCTAATGTTACGCCAAGTAAATTGATACCCAACATATCACCCTTCAAAATTGCACCCGCTCGTGGAATGGTGACAACGTTTTATCCTTAAAAATCTCCATGGGAGACGTTTAAAAAATTCTACAGGTTACCAGTTTTAAGTTAGAGAGGAGGTCTAGGGCTAGAATTATTGCTCTCACTCTACCGATCGTGGCGATACCTCCCATGTGTGGTTTGAACACCATTTTCATATGCGGGTGTGACTTACATTCAGGGCCTTCTTTAATATTGATTGGACCCTGGGCAAAACTTTTCTTGGGGCCCCCCTCGCATGCAGCTTTGCTCTCCACCTGCTCTGAGACATACAATAAATAGCAGCTAGACTCAAAATCAGTTTACTGAATCAGATCAGGCAACTATTGCGATTGGTGGCCAGAGCTTACAGTGTATCATTACCACTCACTGACTGGTTGCTAGAGGTTACAGCACACATTATGGCTCACTGATTAGTTGTTAGAGGTTACAGCACATGATTTCTGCTTGTTGATTGGTTGCTAGAGATTACTGTGGATATGACCTCAAGGGGGTATGATATACATATCAATGCTGCTGGCTGCCCCTATTTACATATGAATGCCCGGAAATTTACATGTAAACACAGGGTCTGCCGGTGAGTCATCTGTACACAACAATAGGGCAGAGCTGGGCAGCATTAGTTGCAGCACTTCACACTGAGATATTGGGACACAGCACAGGACTAAAACCTCAAGGGATGAGGGAATTTAAACCAGGATAATTGGCAAGTATGAGACAGCTGCTTTGGGCCCCACAACAATGACAGGGCCCAGGGCAGCTGCCCCTTTTTCCCTGTCTTAAAAACGGCCCTGCTTACATTTGCGTTTGCTTCTGAGGGCGAGCTTGGCCGGAACGGGGCGCTTTAAGTTATTCAATTTTTTTTCTTATTTATTTTACATTATATTTTTTATTTTTACACTGTCCTTTTTTAAAAAAAAATGTATTGGGTCACTTTTATTCCTGTTACCAGAGATGGTTACATCCAATGTAAACATCCCTTGTAATAGAAAAAAGCATGACAGGTCCTCTTAAATATGAGATCTGGGGGATCAAAAAGACCTCACGTCTCATATTTACACTAAAATGCAATAAAAAAAAGAAAGGTAATTTTTTGTTTTTTACAAAAAAAAACATTCCTCTTTAAGAGGATTAGGCAGAAGTGACGTTTGACGTGGCTTCCGCCCTTCAATGCTATGGAGCTGAGCAGGGGCCGTCTTCTCCTCTCTCGGCATCCAGCAATCATCACTGCACTACCAACGGCTCGGGTAAGCAGCGGAAACAACCAAAGCGTGGGGGGGCGGCCTCATCCCGCCCCCAATAAAAGTGATCTTGCGGTGAATCCGCCTCTGAGACCACTTTTATCTGAAAGAGGATTGCCGGACGTTTTTGAAAAATACTGGGGTTATAACAGATAGCTGCGGCCATAACAACGGTATTTAACATCAAAGTACTGCTGTAGAATGACAACAGCCGTTCCGTAAGGGGTTAAAATGCAAATACATTTTAAAAATTCTCAGAGGACTTTAGGGTCACGAGAGAGCCCCATTTGTCCCCAAAAAACAATATATGTATCAATTCTTTATCATAAGTAATTGAAAAGTTCTAGACCAGTGCTTCTCAACCTGGGGGTCGACTGATGATTTTCCAGGGGTCACCGAATCCTGGGCTGTTCCTGAAGCCCGCACCGCTCTCCCAGCCTTTTTGTGGCCATCCAGCTGGGCTGTTCCTGGAGCACATGGCCGCCCAGCAGGGCTGTTCCTGGAGCCCTTGGCCGCCCAGCAGGGCTGTTCCTGGAGCCCATGGCCGCCCAGCAGGGCTGTTCCTGGAGCCCATGGCCGCCCAGCAGGGTTGTTCCTTGAGCCCATGGCCGCCCAGCAGGGCTGTTCCTGTAGCCCATGGCCGCCCAGCAGGGCTGTTCCTGGAGCCCATGGCCGCCCAGCAGGGCTGTTCCTGGAGCCCATGGCCGCCCAGCAGGGCTGTTCCTGGAGCCCTTGGCCGCCCAGCAGGGCTGTTCCTGGAGCCCATGGCCGCCCAGCAGGGCTGTTCCTGGAGCCCATGGCCGCCCAGCAGGGTTGTTCCTTGAGCCCATGGCCGCCCAGCAGGGCTGTTCCTGTAGCCCATGGCCGCCCAGCAGGGCTGTTCCTGGAGCCCATGGCCGCCCAGCAGGGCTGTTCCTGGAGCCCATGGCCGCCCAGCAGGGCTGTTCCTGGAGCCCATGGCCGCCCAGCAGGGCTGTTCCTGGAGCCCATGGCAGCCCAGCAGGGCTGTTCCTGGAGCCCGCAGTCGCCCACTCAGCCTCTTTGCAGGTACCCATTCAGTTCATAGCACGGCCAGGGGGGGCAGAGACTAGAGGTCAGCTGACTGGTGAGGAATGTGAAGTGGGAGGGGCTGGAAGAGATCCTATCTCCCGATTTCAGCATAGGTGTCACTGCTACGAGACCCCACAAAGTCAGTGACACAGTGTGTAACACTACCTATGATTATAGTTGCCATTAAAGGGACTCAGGGAGCGCCAAATGTCTGTGGGTTAGGGGCGCAAAATTCTTGTGTTGCCTTGGGTGCTGACAACTCACGCTACCAAAATAATTTTACTGTTGGGGTCCCCACAACTTGGAAAATTTTATCAAGGGGTCACGGCACTAGAAGGTTGAGAACCACTGTTCTAGACTCATGAACGGACACATAAATGTGAACCATGGTCTGGTCCATAGGGGGTAAACAGGTTTGAGCGCCATAGTGGTTACAAAAAAGGTAAAAAGTCCAGTTTTGCGGCACTTTCAATGCGCTTTTAGGGCGCTTTGGAAGTGAATGCCTATTCAGTGCGATGGGCAGGGCATTTAAGAAGCGCTAAATACAGCGTTCATGTCACATACCTGGTGGTTTTGAGCCTGAATTGCAGAGATAGACCTCCCCTACGGATCCCACTCGTGCCCCCCAGGAATGGGGACAGAGGGCACAGGAGTAAGGAGTGGTATGGGTGCCTGGCAGGATCAACAGTCAGTGTCAGAAGTCCAGGAACCACTTGCAGACGCCGGAGACTGGAACTGGAGAGTGGACAGGAACTGAAGTGCTGGACTGGAAGCTGGAACAGCAGCAGGCAGATAGGCTGGAAACTGGAGCGCTGGACTGGAACCAGGAATCAGCAACTGGCAGGATCCCCAAAGTGAAGTCAGGCAGGCCAGTGGTCAGGTATCAGATGGGCAGCAGAGGTACCAGGGATCAGGCAGGAGAATAGTCAGGCAGGCCGGTGGTCGGATATCAGGCAGACAGCAGAGGTACCAGGGATCAGGCAGGAGAATAGTCAGGCAGGCCAGTAGTCAGGTGTCAGATGGGCAGCAGAGGTACCAGGGATCAGGCAGGAGAATGGTCAGGCAGGCCAGTGGTCAGGTATTAGATGGACAGCAGAGGTACCAGGGATCAGGCAGGAGAATAGTCAGGCAGGCCGGTGATCAGATATCGGGCAGACAGCAGAGGTACCAGGGATCAGGCAGGAGAATAGTCAGGCAGGCCGGTGGTCGGATATCAGGCAGACAGCAGAGGTACCAGGGATCAGGCAGGAGAATGGTCAGGCAGGCCGGTGGTCGGATATCGGGCAGACAGCAGAGGTACCAGGGATCAGGCAGGAGAATAGTCAGGCAGGCCGGTGGTCGGATATCAGGCAGACAGCAGAGGTACCAGGGATCAGGCAGGAGAATGGTCAGGCAGGCCGGTGGTCGGATATCGGGCAGACAGCAGAGGTACCAGGGATCAGGCAGGAGAATAGTCAGGCAGGCCGGTGGTCGGATATCAGGCAGACAGCAGAGGTACCAGGGATCAGGCAGGAGAATGGTCAGGCAGGCCGGTGGTCGGATATCGGGCAGACAGCAGAGGTACCAGGGATCAGGCAGGAGAATAGTCAGGCAGGCCGGTGGTCGGATATCAGGCAGACAGCAGAGGTACCAGGGATCAGGCAGGAGAATAGTCAGGCAGGCCGGTGGTCGGATATCAGGCAGACAGCAGAGGTACCAGGGATCAGGCAGGAGAATGGTCAGGCAGGCCGGTGGTCGGATATCGGGCAGACAGCAGAGGTACCAGGGATCAGGCAGGAGAGTAGTCAGGCAGGCTGATGGTCAGATACAGGTGGATGGCAGGAAGGGTCACAACAGGTAGCCGGGTCTTTAAAGGTCAGATCAGGTTAGGGTACAGGGAATGCTGTAGAGCAGACAGCGGGGACCGTCTGTGACAGACAGGCCTAAATAGCCCATCTGGCACCAACAGAGGTGCGCATGCTCCCGCGATGGAGCACGCAAACACGCGTAAGAGAGCCTGGGGTGCAGATTTCTGGCAGGATCTTCATGACAGTTCCCAAGCTGCTTGTAGGACTTTAACGTCCCGCAATCGCACCTCCCCCGTGTGAAAGCGCTCATTGCAATGAATGGGAGGCGTTTTTCAGGCAATTTTTAGAGGCGATTTCTAGTGCTAAAACGCCTGAAAACTGCCTCAGTGTGAAAGGGGTCTTAATGTTCCTCTCAATCAATATGCAGCGTGTGACTTTATTTTATGATTTGAGTCCCATTGAACGGACTTGTGGGTTTCATGTGTTCCTATGAAGGAGATGATTGTATATAGGATGTATAGAATAATCAGCGCAGACACGAGTGCAACCAATCAATGTATGGATTACATGTGGACACGCCACTACTCCAAGGACGACATTGCTCTACAGACGGAGGAGAGAAGCTGAACAGAGAAATCCCGTGTTGTATTGATCGGCACGGCCAATGATCTGATTTTGGTGTAAAGGAACTTTGCGGTCAGATGGAGCTTTTTCCATTTGTCACTATTGATGTCCCTAATCAGGATAAGTGGGATAAGTGGCCGTATTCCAACCCCCATAATGCATAATTCACTACAGACATTGCGGAGCTGGGGCAGCTTTGTCTCGTAGTTTTGTCTCTATTAAGGAAAGAATTCAATTGAGATTTATTATTATTAAGGACCCCCGTCCACTACATTGTATGACCTCCAATGGAGCACAATCGGCTTCTGGATGATGATGATGATGGTGATGATGATGATGGTGATGATGGTGATGATGCACATTCATACTGAAGGCCATGAAGTAAAAGTCAGTGAAGAACATCTCTTCATTAGAGCTGGTGGAGAACTCTTCATCAGACTACACTTCATAAAAAAAAGAAGGCCAATGAATGACACATTGAGGAGATGGGAAGTCAGGACTCGGGTCTGAACCTGTGACCTCCGCTGTGTCCGGCAGGGTCTCTTTTCGCTGAGCCACCTGAGATGCTGGACAGGTCCTTGGAAAACCTTGCCTTGTTTCTTGTTTCTCTTGAACTCTTCGCTTCTCCTTTGAACTTCCTATTTAAGCCATCTCTCTGCACTTCCTGTTTGCCAGATTATTGTGCTCTCTCCAGCCAATATCTCACTCTTGTCACTTCTGCTGCCATCCTTATCTTCACTAACATTCATTACTGACCTTTGGCTTGTTCTTTGACTACACTTCTGCTTGATCCCTACCTGCTATATCTGCTACTAGACCTCGGCTTACTCTCCTCTTGGTGGGGCGATCCTGAGGACCGCGACCTGGTACCAACATGCAGCAAAATCACCATTAGGAGCTTTGGTGAATACCGCTTAGTGCTTAGACCCCATACCTCGGGTGAGCCGGCGTCATTCAGCAGGGTGACCTGCTCGTATACCTATCCAGCTGATCGGTGGGAGCCTCTTTAGTGCTAAGGATACTGGTCTCCGAGCCTGAGCCCTGAGCCCTGACCCCCGACATGTGAACTGCCTTTAAAGCCATAGATATTGATGAATAGTCCCCCCGGTGCTGCACAGTATTTCAGGTCTCACTTTTTTCAGCTTCAGGCTGTGAAGAAAACTGGATGGGTTCTGTGGAATGTTGGCCTTCTTTCTGTGTAGAAGAGTATTATATAGAACTCTATGCAGGGGGGGCCCATCCATTAGGGGTGCCCAGGCTCCACCCCCACTCTCCAGGCCATCCCCTATATGCAATGGATAGATTCATGCATACCATCAATATATCTATGGCTGTCCTATTCATGCGTCCGGCCCCTTTCAGGACATCCAGCACATGAATTACAGCGGCCGGGTTTTTTTTTTTAGGCACCTGATTAGAGCCAGAAGCTCTAATAGGCTTCAAAATATGGTGGTCTGGAATATTATGAATATTTGCTGACTGTTACAACACTGATCCTCCTCCTCCAGACCAATTGGGAAGTGGGTCTGATACCTGTCACCTGATTGGCAGAAAGAACAGGTGATCCTATTGGTTGCCTAGGAGGAGGGGGAGGTGACACACAGTGAAAACGAGGAGAAGAGCTGCTGGTGATGCCTGGATGCCAGTTCCCCGCTGCTGCCACGAATGCCCAATGCCCGCCGCTGGTCCTCGGATGCCTGATCCCTACCGCAAACTCCTTGGATGCCCGATCCCGTCTGACGCTCTTCGGATACCCAATCCCCGCTGCCACACCTTGGATGCCTGATCCCCTCCGCCACTCCTCGGATGCCCGATGCCCACCGCCGCTCCTCGGATGCCGATCCCCACCGCCGCTCCTCGGATGCCCGATCCCCAGCGCCGCTCCTCGGATGCCCGATCCCCGCCTCTGCTCCTTGGAAGCCCGACACCCACCACCGCCCCTCAGATGCCCGATCCCCACCGCCACTCCTCGGATGCATGATCCCCACCGCTGCTCCTCGGATGCCCGATCCCTGCCTTCGCTCCTTGGATGCCCAATCCCCACTGCCACTCCTCGGATGCATGATCCCCGCCTCCGCTCCTTGGGTGCCTGATCCCCACCGCCGCTCCTTGGATGCTCAATTCTCGCCACCGTTCCTCAGATGCCCGATCCCCACCACTGCTCCTTGGATGCCCGATCCGCACCACAGCTCCTCGGATGCCTGCTGATGCCCGCTGTCTAGATTGGGTAAGCGCCGGTGAACCAACCAGCAGACAGCAGGGGGGAGGAGGGGGGTTTAAATTTCCGTGAGTGGGGAGGGAGTGGGAGTGGGGGTGGGGAGGTTTGGTTGTTTGCCGCCCCCCACTAAACAAAAAAAAACACCAGTAAGCTATAGGATAATAACTGATAACCATCAAAGGATAATTTTTTAGGCAACTCCCATCTGTAAAGGAGTCATAGACCAATTGGCAGTTCCCAATCTGGAGTTTTCCACAACTTGGGTGCTGCCAGAGACCTCCATTAGCACTAAAGAAGTTGATGTTATGTAAGCTGAGAGCGCCAAAGCTGAGAGCGCCAAAGCTGAGAGCATCAAAGCTGAGAGTGTCAAAGCGGAGAGCGCCAAAGCTGAGAGCGCCAAAGCTGAGAGTGTCAAAGTGGAGAGCGTCAATGCTGAGAGCGCCAAAGCTGAGAGCGCCAAAGCTGAGAGTGTCAAAGCTGAGAGCATCAAAGCTGAGAGTGTCAAAGCTGAGAGTGTCAAAGCTGAGAGTGTCAAAGCTGAGAGCGCCAAAGCTGAGTGCGCCAAAGCTGAGAGTGTCAAAGCTGAGAGCGCCAAAGCTGAGAGCGTCAAAGCTGAGAGCGTCAAAGCAGAGAGCGTCAATGCTGAGAGCGTCAAAGCTGAGAGCATCAAAGCTGAGAGCGCCAAAGCTGAGTGCGCCAAAGCTGAGAGTGTCAAAGCTGAGAGCGCCAAAGCTGAGAGCGTCAAAGCTGAGAGCGTCAAAGCAGAGAGCGTCAATGCTGAGAGCGTCAAAGCTGAGAGCATCAAAGCTGAGAGCGCCAAAGCTGAGAGCGCCAAAGCTGAGTGCGCCAAAGCTGAGAGCGTCAAAGCTGAGAGCGTCAAAGCAGAGAGCGTCAATGCTGAGAGCGTCAAAGCTGAGAGCATCAAAGCTGAGAGCGCCAAAGCTGAGAGCGCCAAAGCTGAGTGCGCCAAAGCTGAGAGTGTCAAAGCTGAGAGCGCCAAAGCTGAGAGCGCCAAAGCTGAGAGCGTCAAAGCTGAGAGCGTCAAAGCAGAGAGCGTCAATGCTGAGAGCGTCAAAGCTGAGAGCATCAAAGCTGAGAGCGCCAAAGCTGAGTGCGCCAAAGCTGAGAGTGTCAAAGCTGAGAGCGCCAAAGCTGAGAGCGTCAAAGCTGAGAGCGTCAATGCTGAGAGCGTCAAAGCTGAGAGCATCAAAGCTGAGAGCGTCAAAGCTGAGAGCATCAAAGCTGAGAGCGCCAAAGCTGAGAGCGCCAAAGCTGAGAGCGCCAAAGCTGAGAGCGTCAATGCTGAGAGCGCCAAAGCTGAGAGCGTCAATGCTGAGAGCGCCAAAGCTGAGAGCGTCAATGCTGAGAGCGCCAAAGCTGAGAGCATCAAAGCGGAGAGCGTGTTTTTTGTTGGGAGTGCGGGAGATTTAGAAGGAAGGTGTTGGTTTTGGAGATGTTGGTCTTTGAATTGGATGCCGGGTCAGAATATCTCCCAGTCTGTAGAGGCCGGAGGGGGGGAGGGGGGTACATTTTTTGAATTGATATTTCCATAGGGGCGCAGTGATGTATTGCACTCTTGCACGGGGTGAGTAGTTACACATAAATCGCCATGTGAGGCAGGATGATGAATTGGACGCACACAGCATTCCTTTCCCCGCACCTCCAGCCTTCTCTTCTGTTTATTAACTATAAAGCAATTTCAGGGATGAAAGTGATTATCTGTAAATACACACTTTCTATTTATTCCCATTATACTTCCCTGACAGGTGCAATAAAACAGATTTAATTGAAAGTAAAAATGTGGCTGGATGAGGCCGGTCTGGTTGTTTTATAATCTTCTGCTGGAAACATCATCAGCTTTATTATATAAGGCGAAGGAGAACGGGAATGGAGGAGGGGTATGTGGTGGGAACCAATCAGCAATCACCTATCAATAATCCTCTGATAACTGTAAATATATAAATGTGATTGGGAATTGATTACTGCGGGTTTCAGCACTTTGCCGCGTTGTCGCCTACTGAGGGACGCGGCTGATTGTATTTGGATCTACCGCGCGATTATTAATAAATAGGATCAGTGCGCTTTATCAATGAGCGGTGCAAAGATCAAAGAGCGCAATCAGAAATCACTTTGGAAAAGTCACAATGTGGCGGGTGTCTTCTGATTGGACGTCATTCCTTCCATGATTTTATTGAATGAGCATGTATGGGGTCAAGTCTCAGGAGCGGCGCAGCGTGCGTTATGTACTTCGCCGCGCTCAATACCTTCTATTGCTGCTTTAATAGCGTTACCTTCAAACATGAACGGCTCAACCAATCAATGGAGAGATACAATACGGAGAAAAATCCACCTGTTCCTGAAACTGAGACAAAGTCATTGACAATTCGTAATCAGTATACAGCTTGTTACATTGTTACAACAATATAACAATGTAACAAAGTAACAATATAACAATATAACAATGTAACAATGTAACAATATAACAATATAACAATGTATTGTTACATTGTTACATTGTTATATTGTTACATTGTTATATTGTTACATTGTGTTACATTGGGATGTAAGGAAGGAATCAAAGGATTGAAACACTGACAAGTATCCATGGTCTCGGGGTGGAGGAGACATTGACTACGGCTCATTTCTTCTCGAATTGAAAGGCGATATAAAGAAGTCTGACGGTCTGGGAGGAAAAAGGTGGTTGGGAAAAAAAAATGGAGGGAGGGGGAGGGGTGTCCTCTCTTCCAGGCTTATTGTTTTATAGAATCAGAAAGTCTCTCCGGGGATGAGAGGAGCTCCGGCCGACCGCCACATTTTTTCTTTTGTTGTTGTTTTGGCCCCACTTATCTGAAGGGGGTATGTGCACATTCCAGATACTCGCCCATCCAGCGGATCCAGAGCTGTCCCTCTGAGATCCTCTCTCACGCCCGGCCACACCTCCGCCCCGCGCCTCCATGTTCTCTCTGATGTCATCGAGGAGCTTCCGGGTTCAGTGGGTGGGCCTCTCCATGACAGGTCCGCCCCCTCCACCTGTCCTTGAATGAAAGGCCAAGCCTCCTGAGATATGTGATGTCCATCTCCCCAGGGGGGCACAGCGGGCAACGTGCGCGTCATTCACCCCCCAAGGCGAGAGATGTGCATGAAGAGGAAGGGAGGAGGGGTGGAGAGGCAGGATCATCCTCAGGAGCCTGAAGGTTCACTTTATATGTATCTGAGAACAAAAAACTGAAACTATTATTTAATACATTCTTAATATTCAAAGGAAACTTCCCCATCCATCCATCCATGTCTCCATCCATCCATCCATCCATGTCTCCATCCATCCATCCATCCATGTCTCCATCCATCCATCCATCCATCCATGTCTTCATCCATCCATCCATCCATCCATGTCTCCATCCATCCATCCATCCATGTCTCCATCCATCCATCCATCCATGTCTCCATCCATCCATCCATCCATGTCTCCATCCATCCATCCAGCCATCCATGTCTCCATCCATCCATCCATCCATGTCTCCATTCATCCATGTCTCCATCCATCCATCCATCCATCCATCCATGTCTTCATCCATCCATCCATCCATCCATGTCTCCATCCATCCATCCATCCGTCTCCATCCATCCATCCATCCATGTCTCCATCCATCCATCCATCCATGTCTCCATTCATCCATCCATCCATCCATGTCTTCATCCATCCATCCATCCATGTCTCCATCCATCCATCCATCCATCCATGTCTTCATCCATCCATCCATCCATCCATCCATGTCTCCATCCATCCATCCATCCATGTCTCCATCCATCCATCCATCCATCCATGTCTCCATCCATCCATCCATCCATGTCTCCATCCATCCATCCATCCATGTCTCCATCCATCCATCCATCCATCCATGTCTCCATTCATCCATGTCTCCATCCATCCATCCATCCATCCATCCATCCATCCATGTCTTCATCCATCCATCCATCCATCCATGTCTCCATCCATCCATCCATCCATGTCTCCATCCATCCATCCATGTCTCCATCCATCCATCCATCCATCCATGTCTCCATTCATCCATGTCTCCATCCATCCATCCATCCATCCATGTCTTCATCCATCCATCCATCCATGTCTCCATCCATCCATCCATCCATGTCTTCATCCATCCATCCATCCATCCATGTCTCCATCCATCCATCCATCCATCCATGTCTCCATCCATCCATCCATCCATCCATCCATCCATGTCTCCATCCATCCATCCATCCATCCATCCATCCATGTCTCCATCCATCCATCCATCCATCCATCCATGTCTCCATCCATCCATCCATCCATCCATCCATGTCTCCATCCATCCATCCATCCATGTCTCCATCCATCCATCCATCCATGTCTTCATCCATCCATCCATCCATCCATGTCTCCATCCATCCATCCATCCATCCATGTCTCCATCCATCCATCCATCCATGTCTCCATCCATCCATCCATCCATGTCTCCATCCATCCATCCATGTCTCCATCCATCCATCCAGCCATCCATGTCTCCATCCATCCATCCATCCATGTCTCCATTCATCCATGTCTCCATCCATCCATCCATCCATCCATCCATGTCTTCATCCATCCATCCATCCATCCATGTCTCCATCCATCCATCCATCCGTCTCCATCCATCCATCCATCCATGTCTCCATTTATCCATCCATCCATGTCTCCATTCATCCATCCATCCATCCATGTCTTCATCCATCCATCCATCCATGTCTCCATCCATCCATCCATCCATCCATGTCTTCATCCATCCATCCATCCATCCATGTCTCCATCCATCCATCCATCCATGTCTCCATCCATCCATCCATCCATCCATGTCTCCATCCATCCATCCATCCATGTCTCCATCCATCCATCCATCCATGTCTCCATCCATCCATCCATCCATCCATCCATCCATGTCTTCATCCATCCATCCATCCATCCATGTCTTCATCCATCCATCCATCCATCCATGTCTCCATCCATCCATCCATCCATGTCTCCATCCATCCATCCATCCATGTCTCCATTCATCCATGTCTCCATCCATCCATCCATCCATCCATGTCTTCATCCATCCATCCATCCATGTCTCCATCCATCCATCCATCCATCCATGTCTTCATCCATCCATCCATCCATCCATGTCTCCATCCATCCATCCATCCATCCATCCATCCATGTCTCCATCCATCCATCCATCCATCCATGTCTCCATCCATCCATCCATCCATCCATCCATGTCTCCATCCATCCATCCATCCATCCATCCATCCATCCATGTCTCCATCCATCCATCCATCCATCCATCCATCCATCCATGTCTCCATCCATCCATGTCTCCATCCATCCATCCATCCATGTCTCCATCCATCCATCCATCCATCCATCCATCCATGTCTCCATCCATCCATCCATGTCTCCATCCATCCATGTCTCCATCCATCCATCCATCCATGTCTCCATCCATCCATCCATCCATCCATCCATCCATGTCTCCATCCATCCATCCATCCCTGTCTCCATCCATCCATCCATCCATCCATGTCTTCATCCATCCATCCATCCATCCATCCATCCATGTCTCCATCCATCCATCCATCCATCCATGTCTCCATTCATCCATCCATCCATCCATGTCTCCATCCATCCATCCATCCATCCATCCATCCATGTCTCCATCCATCCATGTCTCCATCCATCCATCCATCCATCCATGTCTCCATCCATCCATCCATCCATCCATGTCTCCATTCATCCATCCATCCATCCATCCATCCATGTCTCCATCCATCCATCCATCCATCCATCCATCCATGTCTCCATCCATCCATCCATGTCTCCATCCATCCATCCATCCATGTCTCCATTCATCCATCCATCCATGTCTCCATCCATCCATCCATCCATCCATCCATGTCTCCATCCATTTATCCATCCATCCATGTCTCCATTCATCCATCCATGTCTCCATTCATCCATCCATCCATCCATGTCTCCATCCATCCATCCATCCATCCATGTCTCCATTCATCCATCCATCCATGTCTCCATCCATCCATCCATCCATGTCTCCATCCATCCATCCATCCATCCATCCATGTCTCCATCCATTTATCCATCCATCCATGTCTCCATTCATCCATCCATGTCTCCATTCATCCATCCATCCATGTCTCCATCCATCCATCCATCCATCCATCCATCCATCCATCCATGTCTCCATCCATCCATGTCTCCATCCATCCATCCATGTCTCCATCCATCCATCCATCCATGTCTCCATTCATCCATCCATCCATCCATGTCTCCATCCATCCATCCATGTCTCCATTCATCCATCCATCCATCCATGTCTCCATCCATCCATCCATCCATGTCTCCATCCATCCATCCATCCATCCATGTCTCCATCCATCCATCCATCCATGTCTCCATTCATCCATCCATCCATCCATGTCTCCATCCATCCATCCATCCATCCATGTCTCCATTCATCCATCTATCCATGTCTCCATCCATCCATCCATCCATCCATGTCTCCATTCATCCATCTATCCATGTCTCCATTCATCCATCCATCCATCCATGTCTTCATCCATCCATCCATCCATCCATCCATGTCTCCATTCATCCATCCATCCATCCATGTCTTCATCCATCCATCCATCCATCCATGTCTCCATCCATCCATCCATCCATGTCTCCATTCATCCATCTATCCATGTCTCCATTCATCCATCCATCCATCCATGTCTTCATCCATCCATCCATCCATCCATGTCTCCATCCATCCATCCATGTCTCCATTCATCCATCCATCCATCCATCCATGTCTCCATTCATCCATCCATCCATCCATGTCTCCATTCATCCATCCATCCATGTCTTCATCCATCCATCCATGTCTCCATCCATCCATCCATCCATGTCTCCATTCATCCATCCATCCATGTCTCCATCCACCCATCCATCCATGTCTTCATCCATCCATCCATCCATCCATGTCTCCATTCATCCATCCATGTCTCCATCCATCCATCTATGTCTCCATTCATCCATCCATCCATCCATGTCTTCATCCATCCATCCATCCATCCATGTCTCCATTCATCCATCCATGTCTCCATTCATCCATCCATCCATCCATGTCTTCATCCATCCATCCATCCATCCACGTCTCCATCCATCCATCCATCCATGTCTCCATTCATCCATCCATGTCTCCATCCATCCATCTATGTCTCCATTCATCCATCCATCCATCCATGTCTCCATCCATCCATGTCTTCATCCATCCATCCATGTCTTCATCCATCCATCCATCCATCCATGTCTCCATTCATCCATCCATGTCTCCATTCATCCATCCATGTCTTCATCCATCCATCCATCCATGTCTTCATCCATCCATCCATCCATCCACGTCTCCATCCATCCATCCATCCATGTCTCCATTCATCCATCCATCCATGTCTCCATCCACCCATCCATCCATGTCTTCATCCATCCATCCATCCATGTCTCCATTCATCCATCCATCCATGTCTCCATCCACCCATCCATCCATGTCTTCATCCATCCATCCATCCATCCATGTCTCCATTCATCCATCCATGTCTCCATCCATCCATCTATGTCTCCATTCATCCATCCATCCATCCATGTCTCCATCCATCCATGTCTTCATCCATCCATCCATGTCTCCATCCATCCATCCATCCATGTCTCCATTCATCCATCCATCCATCCATGTCTCCATTCATCCATCCATCCATCCATCCATGTCTCCATCCACCCATCCATCCATGTCTCCATTCATCCATCCATCCATCCATGTCTCCATCCATCCATCCATCCATGTCTCCATCCATCCATCCATCCATCCATCCATCCATGTCTCCATCCATCCATGTCTCCATCCATCCATCCATCCATGTCTCCATCCATCCATCTATCCATGTCTCCATCCATCCATCCATCCATGTCTCCATTCATCCATCCATCCATCCATGTCTCCATCCATCCATCCATCCATGTCTCCATTCATCCATCCATCCATCCATGTCTCCATCCATCCATCCATCCATCCATATCTCCATCCATCCATCCATCCATGTCTCCATCCATTTATCCATCCATCCATGTCTCCATTCATCCATCCATGTCTCCATTCATCCATCCATCCATGTCTCCATCCATCCATCCATCCATGTCTCCATCCATCCATCCATGTCTCCATCCATCCATCTATCCATGTCTACATCCATCCATCCATCCATCCATCCATGTCTCCATCCATGTCTCCATCCATCCATCCATCCATGTCTCCATTCATCCATCCATCCATCCATGTCTCCATCCATCCATCCATCCATGTCTCCATCCATCCATCCATCCATCCATGTCTCCATTCATCCATCCATGTCTCCATCCATCCATCCATCCATCCATCCATCCATCCATGTCTCCATCCATCCATCCATGTCTCCATCCATCCATGTCTCCATCCATCCATCCATGTCTCTATTCATCCATCCATCCATGTCTCCATTCATCCATCCATCCATGTCTCCATTCATCCATCCATCCATGTCATCCATCCATCCATCCATGTCTCCATTCATCCATCCATCCATGTCTCCATTCATCCATCCATCCATGTTTCCATTCAGCCATCCATTCATGTCTCCATCCATTCATCCATGTCTCCATCCATCCATCCATCCATCCATGTCTCTATTCATCCATCCATCCATGTCTCCATTCATCCATCCATGTCTCCATTCATCCATCCATGTCTCTATTCATCCATCCATGTCTCTATTCATCCATCCATCCATGTCTCCATTCATCCATCCATCCATCCATGTCTCCATTCATCCATCCATCCATCCATCCATCCATCCATGTCTCCATTCATCCATCCATCCATCCATCCATCCATGTCTCCATCCATCCATCCATGTCTCCATCCATCCATGTCTCCATTCATCCATGTCTCCATCCATCCATCCATCCATGTCTCTATTCATCCATCCATCCATGTCTCCATTCATCCATCCATGTCTCCATTCATCCATCCATCCATGTCATCCATCCATCCATGTCTCCATTCATCCATCCATCCATGTCTCCATTCATCCATCCATCCATGTCTCCATTCATCCATCCATCCATGTCTCCATTCATCCATCCATCCATGTCATCCATCCATCCATGTCTCCATTCATCCATCCATCCATGTCTCCATTCATCCATCCATCCATGTCTCCATTCATCCATCCATCCATGTCATCCATCCATCCATGTCTCCATTCATCCATCCATCCATGTCTCCATTCATCCATCCATCCATGTCTCCATTCATCCATCCATCCATGTTTCCATTCAGCCATCCATTCATGTCTCCATCCATCCATCCATGTCTCCATCTATTCATGTCTCCATCCATCCATCCATGTCTCCATTCATCCATACATCCATGTCTCCATTCATCCATCCATCCATCCATGTCTCCATCCATCCATCCATCCATGTCTCCATTCACCCATCCATCCATGTCTCCATCCATCCATCCATCCATGTCTCCATTCATCCATCCATCCATGTTTCCATTCAGCCATCCATTCATGTCTCCATCCATCCATCCATGTCTCCATCTATTCATGTCTCCATCCATCCATCCATGTCTCCATTCATCCATACATCCATGTCTCCATTCATCCATCCATCCATCCATGTCTCCATCCATCCATCCATCCATGTCTCCATTCATCCATCCATCCATGTCTCCATTCATCCATCCATCCATCCATGTCTCCATCCATCCATCCATCCATGTCTCCATTCATCCATCCATCCATGTCTCCATTCATCCATCCATCCATGTTTCCATTCAGCCATCCATTCATGTCTCCATCCATCCATCCATGTCTCCATCCATTCATGTCTCCATCCATCCATCCATGTCTCCATCTATTCATGTCTCCATCCATCCAACCATGTCTCCATCCATCCATCCATGTCTCCATCTATTCATGTCTCCATCCATCCAACCATGTCATCCATCCATCCATCCTTCCATTATACCATGCATCCATGTCTCCGTTCATACATTCTTGCACTCCCCCATCCATCCATGTCTTCATCCATATTTCCATCTATCTATCTATGTTTCCATCCATGTCTCCATCCATCCATCCATGTCTCCATATTTTATTTTACTTCAAAATCACTTTGAAAGCTCCCCCTCCACCATAGCATTTCTAGCTGTGGCCATCTTGAGTAAGGGCAACATTTACTTTCTGGAATCCATCTGCCCTTAGCTCAGGCATACAGGCAGGAGGGTGTGGTTTAGCTGAGAAAGCCCCCCCCCCCCCATGAAGACTCTGGGGATGGATGACATAAATGTGGTTCCCATTGGACCGCGTTATAATTTTATCATCTTTCTAGAAATATTGAATTGGGTAATCACCGCAGGAATGACCTGACATTAGGAATGCCGGGCTGCTGAAGTATGTAAAAGCCGAAACACAAAGATGATCACACAGATTATCATTCCTGAGAATATCAATAGATTGGAAACAAAGGCGTCTACCGAGAGGATGAGAAAATAAATAGCGGAAGGAAGAGACGCGGTCACATGATATACTTCAACCTTGTAAAAAAAGGTAAAAAAGATCATTTCTGAAATTCAGCAAAAGCAGTCACGGTGCCGGCATAGTTATACCAGTCATGGTGCCGGCATAGTTATACCAGTCATGGTGCCGGAATAGTCATACCAGTCACGGTGCCGGCATAGTTATACCAGTCATGGTGCCGGCATAGTTATACCAGTCATGGTGCCGGCATAGTTATACCAGTCATGGTGCCGGAATAGTCATACCAGTCATGGTGCCGGCATAGTTATACCAGTCATGGTGCCGGCATAATTATACCAGTCATGGTGCCGGCATAGTTATACCAGTCATGGTGCCGGTATAGTTATACCAGTCATGGTGCCGGTATAGTTATACCAGTCATGGTGCCGGTATAGTTATACCAGTCATGGTGCCGGCATAGTTATACCAGTCATGGTGGTGGCATAGTCATACCGGTCACGGTGCCGGCATAGTTATACCAGTCATGGTGCCGGTGTAGTTATACCAGTCATGGTGCCGGCATAGTTATACCAGTCATGGTGGTGGCATAGTCATACCGGTCACGGTGCCGGCATAGTTATACCAGTCATGGTGCCGGTATAGTTATACCAGTCATGGTGCCGGCATAGTTATACCAGTCATGGTGGTGGCATAGTCATACCGGTCACGGTGCCGGCATAGTTATACCAGTCATGGTGCCGGTGTAGTTATACCAGTCATGGTGCCGGCATAGTTATACCAGTCATGGTGGTGGCATAGTCATACCGGTCACGGTGCCGGCATAGTTATACCAGTCATGGTGCCGGTATAGTTATACCAGTCATGGTGCCGGCATAGTTATACCAGTCAAGGTGGTGGCATAGTCATACCGGTCACGGTGCCGGCATAGTTATACCAGTCATGGTGCCGGCATAGTCATACCGGTCACGGTGCCGGCATAGTTATACCAGTCATGGTGCCGGCATAGTTATACCAGTCATGGTGCCAGCATAGTTATACGAGTCACGGTGCCGGAATAGTTATACCAGTCATGGTGCCAGCATAGTTATACGAGTCACGGTGCCGGAATAGTTATACTGGTCATGGTGCCAGCATAGTCATACCGGTCACGGTGCCGGCATAGTTATACCAGTCATGGTTCCGGCATAGTCATACCGGTCACAGTGCCGGCATAGTTATACCAGTCATGGTGCCAGCATAGTTATACAAGTCACGGTGCCGGAATAGTTATACCAGTCATGGTGCCAGCATAGTTATACCAGTCATGGTGCCGGTATAGTTATACCAGTCATGGTGCCGGCATAGTCATACCAGTCATGGTGCCGGCATAGTCATACCAGTCATGGTGCCGGCATAGTCATACCAGTCATGGTGCCGGCATAGTTATACCAGTCATGGTGCCGGAATAGTCATACCAGTCATGGTGCCGGCATAGTTATACCAGTCATGGTGCCGGCATAATTATACCAGTCATGGTGCCGGCATAGTTATACCAGTCATGGTGCCGGAATAGTCATACCAGTCATGGTGCCGGCATAGTTATACCAGTCATGGTGCCGGCATAGTTATACCAGTCATGGTGCCGGAATAGTCATACCGGTCATGGTGCCAGCATAGTCATACCGGTCATGGTGCCAGCATAGTTATACCAGTCATGGTGCCGGAATAGTCATACCGGTCATGGTGCCCGCATAGTTATACCGGTCATGGTGCCGGAATAGTCATACTGGTCATGGTGCCAGCATAGTTATACCAGTCATGGTGCCGGAATAGTTATACCAGTCATGGTGCCGGAATAGTCATACCAGTCATGGTGCCAGCATAGTTATACCAGTCATGGTGCTGGAATAGTCATACCAGTCATGGTGCCGGCATAGTTATACCAGTCATGGTGCCGGCATAGTTATACCAGTCATGGTGCTGGCATAGTCATACCAGTCATGGTGCCGGCATAGTCATACCGGTCATGGTGCTGGCATAGTCATACCGGTCATGGTGCCGGCATAGTTATAACAGTCATGGTGCCGGAATAGTTATACCAGTCTTAAAAAGTGTCCATAACATTGGATGGTCACAACTACTGTGATTGTTGGGACATCTACTCACACCAGCTGGGGGAAGGACTGCGGTCACGGTGCCGAAATAGTTATACCAGTCATGGTGCCAGCATAGTTATACCGGTCATGGTGCCGGGCCGGCATAGTTATACCGGTCATGGTTCCGGCATAGTTATACCAGTCATGGTGCCGGAATAGTTATACCGGTCATGGTGTCGGGCCGGCATAGTTATACCGGTCATGGTTCCGGCATAGTTATATCGGTCATGGTGCCAGCATAGTTATACCGGTCATGGTGCCAGCATAGTTATACCAGTCATGGTGCCAGCATAGTTATACTGGTCATGGTGCCGGGCCGGCATAGTTATACCGGTCATGGTGCTGGCATAGTTATATCAGTCATGGTGCTAGAATAGTTATATACCAGTCATGGTTCCGGCACAGTTATATCAGTCATGGTGCTAGAATAGTTTTATACCGGTCATGGTTCCGGCATAGTCATACCAGTCATGGTTCCGGCATAGTCATACCAGTCATGGTGCTGGAATAGTTATACCCGTCTTAGAAAGTGTCCATAACATTGGATGGTCACAACTACTGTAAGGACTGATTGCTGGGACATCTACCCACACCAGCCGGGGGAAGGACTCCGGTCACGGTGCCAGAATAGTTATACCAGTCATGGTTCCGGTAAAGTTATACCGGTCATGGTTCCGGCATAGTTATACCGGTCATGGTTCCAGTATAGTTATACCGGTCATGGTTCCGGCATAGTTATACCGGTCATGGTTCCGGCATAGTTATACCGGTCATGGTTCCGGTATAGTTATACCGGTCATGGTTCCGGCATAGTTATACCGGTCATGGTTCCGGCATAGTTATACCGGTCATGGTTCCGGCATAGTTATACCAGTCATGGTTCCGGTAAAGTTATACCAGTCATGGTGCCGGAATAGTTATATACCAGTCATGGTTCTGGCATAGTCATACCAGTCATGGTGTCAGAATAGTTATACCCGTCTTAGAAAGTGTCCATAACATCGGGTGGTCCCAACTACTGTAAGGACTGATTGCTGGGACATCTACCCACACCAGCCGGGGGAAGGGCTGCAGGGCAATATTCCAGGCTGAAATCTGCAATTGTCAGGAAATACACATTTCCAAAATAAATGCCAAGAATTTGAATTACCGGAATGCTTTTAATGTAAACAAAAATGCAGGAATTGACCCTTAATTAAGTTATGACTTCTAATAAAAGAGGTGAAGTGATAATTGATTAAACGTAACAAATGCCATTCTGTGGAATTCCGACCCCCCCAGTTCCTTCCATTTCCCTCCATTAGTAATGATTGCCAGCCAGGAATTTGCATATTTCTCTTCATTCTGCAGTAAATGGTCGGCTTTAATCAAACGTGCCTGAAATGCCGGCTAATACCACTAATTAGTCAGCAGCTTTCACATTTTCATATCATTCTTCTCACATTATATGAGACATAAATATTTAAAACATCATTAAGAATCTTTATTGAGTTGTGGAACATTTTGACTTTCATGAGGCTGAAAGGTTTTCTCCGTCCCTCTCCTGTCCCAAGATTTTCCTTCTTAAAGGGAATTGGAACTTTTCTGACTTATGTGGATTAAAGGAAATTGTATACCGTCCAATGTAACCTAAATTACAACTTAAAGCGGAATTCCACCCAACAGTGGAACTCGCCCCCTGACATGCCGGGGGGGGGGGGGGGAGGGGTACCCTCTTTTTAGTGGGACTTGCTGTCCCACTTCCTCTTTCCTGTTCTCGGCCGCCTAGGTGACTCCTCCTCTCGCTCTAGGTGGCCCCTCCCTGCCAGCGATCTTCTGGGATACAACACAGGTCCCAGAAGATTGGCTGGCCAATAGCAGAGCACAGCGCGACTCACGCAAGGGCAGTACACGCCCGGATGTGAAGCCGTAAGCTGTTGCTATGATGGTGCAGAGGAGAGGAGGAGGAGGAGGAGGAGGAGAGGAGCGAGGCTCCAGGCGGCCACATCACTGAACCATGGGACAGGTAAGTGTCGGTTTATTAAAAGTTGTCAGCTATGCTTTTTGTAGCTGTTGACTTTTGATAAACGAAAAAACAGGCGGAACTCCGCTTTAAGGGAGTTGTCATATATCTGACCATGGATGGGCACACACTGGATCCAAGACTAAAACTCCGAACTTTACCACATCTCCACATTATCTCTATTATCATAGCTGGTGAGGCTGAATAAGGACACCAGTCCACCCAGTTTCCTCCCAATGCTCACCGGTCACCATTCAAACATTTGCATATTGTGATCATATCCCCTCCTAAACATCTCTTCTCCAATAAGTTTAATGCTTGTAGTCATAAATGAGCTCCTTCATTCCTTATAACTGATCTCCTCCATCCCCCATGACTGAGGTTCTCCATCCCCCATAACTGAGCTCCTCCATCCCCCATAACTGAGCTCCTCCATCCCCCATAACTGAGGTTCTCCATCCCCCATAACTGAGGTTCTCCATCCCCCATAACTGATCTCCTCCATCCCCCATAACTGAGCTCCTCCATCCCCCATAACTGAGGTTCTCCATCCCCCATAACTGAGGTTCTCCACCCCCCATAACTGAGGTTCTCCATCCCCCATAACTGAGGTTCTCCATCCCCCATAACTGAGCTCCTCCATCCCCCATAACTGAGCTCCTCCATCCCCCATAACTGAGGTTCTCCATCCCCCATAACTGATCTCCTCCATCCCCCATAACTGAGGTTCTCCATCCCCCATAACTGAGGTTCTCCATCCCCCATGACTGAGGTTCTCCATCCCCCATAACTGAGCTCCTCCATCCCCCATAACTGAGCTCCTCCATCCCCCATAACTGAGCTCCTCCATCCCCCATAACTGATCTCCTCCATCCCCCATAACTGATCTCCTCCATCCCCCATAACTGAGGTTCTCCATCCCCCATAACTGAGGTTCTCCATCCCCCATGACTGAGGTTCTCCATCCCCCATAACTGAGATTCTCCATCCCCCATAACTGAGCTCCTCCACCCCCCATAACTGAGCTCCTCCATCCCCCATAACTGAGGTTCTCCATCCCCCATAACTGAGATTCTCCATCCCCCATAACTGAGCTCCTCCATCCCCCATAACTGAGCTGCTCCATCCCCCATAACTGAGCTCCTCCATCCCCCATAACTGAGGTTCTCCATCCCCCATAACTGATCTCCTCCATCCCCCATAACTGAGCTCCTCCATCCTCCATAACTGAGATTCTCCATCCCCCATAACTGAGGTTCTCCATCCCCCATAACTGAGATTCTCCATCCCCCATAACTGAGGTTCTCCATCCCCCATAACTGAGATTCTCCATCCCCCATAACTGAGCTCCTCCATCCCCCATAACTGAGCTCCTCCATCCTCCATAACTGAGATTCTCCATCCCCCATAACTGAGGTTCTCCATCCCCCATAACTGAGATTCTCCATTCCCCATAACTGAGATTCTCCATTCCCCATAACTGAAGTTCTCCATCCCCCATAACTGAGATTCTCCATCCCCCATAACTGAGGTTCTCCATCCCCCATAACTGAGGTTCTCCATCCCCCATAACTGAGATTCTCCATCCCCCATAACTGAGCTCCTCCATCCCCCATAACTGAGATTCTCCATTCCCCATAACTGAAGTTCTCCATCCCCCATAACTGAGATTCTCCATCCCCCATAACTGAGCTCCTCCACCCCCCATAACTGATCTCCTCCATCCCCCATAACTGAGGTCCTCCATTCCCCATAACTTAGGTTCTCCATCCCCCATAACTGAGGTTCTCCATCCCCCATAACTGAGCTCCTCCATCCCCCATAACTGAGCTCCTCCATCCCCCATAACTGATCTCCTCCATCCCCCATAACTGAGATCTTTCATCCCCCATAACTGAGCTCCTCCATCCCCCATAACTGAGGTCCTCCATCCCCCATAACTAAGGTTTGCCATCCCCCTTAACTGAGCTCCTTCATCCACCATAACTGAGGTTCAACATCCCCCTTGACTAAGCTCTTCCAGCCCCCCATAACTGAGCCCCTCCATCACCAATAACTGAGCCCCTTCATCCCCCATATCTGAGCTCCTCTACCCCCATAACTATCACATGGTACCTGGGCCAATCAGAGCACCCTGTACCATGTGATTAGCTGTAGCCAATCACAGATCACTAGTGATCACAGCTGTCATGAATGATTAACCCATTCATGACAGTTGACAACTTTGCTGTTACAATGATGCTCGCCCCCAGTATGTAGTGGACTAATGTCATTTATATAGCCTTTGCACAGTTGGTTTGAAGCAACAGACAGACTGATCTTCATCATTGATATAAATAATCCAGAGAATATACAGTCTCTGTACTCACAGGACGTTACCATAGGAGAGCGTTCATTATCAGAGGGAGTGTGCCTTCTGGTCATAGGCAGAGGATGTTCCTGCAATCTGCGCTGACTCCACCACTCCGCACCGCTCACCGGAGTGCATGTAATGAAGATGGAGCCTTCCCTGAGCTATCCCTCCTCACCAGGAACCCCTGACCCCAAGCTAATCACAGCTCCTCACTCACCCTACCATTTGCTCACATGAAGCATGCCAGAACCATGTGGGCTCCCTTATTTAAAAAGGTTTAAAAGGCCATTGAAGTTCACAAGAGTTTGCAGCACCCAATCAGACAGCTGTTCCCTCTGAGACACCAACAAAGGGGGACTATTTCCGCTAACAAACGCCACTCAATCCGTATAATGGCACAGCGCCATCTACTGGATGGAGGAAAACCTTCACCTGCCTACAGTCCCCCCTCTTAACAAAAGCCGTCCTTGGCATGAAATAGACAATAGAAGCATTGCATATTGACAATCATGGAGGCACAATAAAAGATGTCATGCATATTAGGAATATTTTACAATCCTCTAGTAGATCTCTCAGGACAATTACCTTCATCATTACTAAAGAAACTATTGAAAGAAAAAACACTGCGCTATCCCAATGTTGAAAAGCTGCAAACACACTAAAATAATTGATATTTTAGGTATAAAGTGTACAGTTTATAAAAAGTGTAGCACTAAAAAATATATTACAAACTTAGTGAAAGAATATATATAACATCCCCGCGTGCAACCACGTAGATTTTGTGCTATCTATAGTGGAAACTTTATATTGATAAACGCAAAAAGCATATCAATGAAACATTTGCCAAATAGAATTGTGCTTATGTATAAAACAAGAAATTATCAATAATGAACAAAATAAACATAAAGTCTCTTTGTTTAGAATAAAGTGTTCAAGTCCCACGTGTGTAGTTAAGTTTCGAATAGACCATCCAATCTTAAAGGATTCACATGCGAACACCCAAGTGCCAGTCCCACCACCTCTGTGGATGCGGGCTTACCAGATGTATCTGACCCAAAAGAATGTATATTCCAAGGCTCATACACGCTTGTACAATATCTGCAGGAATCCAAGCTCGCAGGTGCTGGAATGCCAAAAAACATCAGAGCAGTCTTTTCGCCAACACAGCCATTAGGTTTTCTCCAAACACATAGAGTGATGGACACATAAAATGGAAAGATAGGGCCATATAGCGTAATTCCATTAAAAAAGATGAAATTTATTAAAAGATAGTAACAAACTCACATTTATGAAGTTCATCAAGCTCTTTCAAATAAAAATTGGCAGCAGTGGAGTTCTCCCAACGCGTTTCGTCCTCATAGACATCGTCTTCCATTGGCAGTGTTCTGTCCATAACGATCAGTTCCTCGTCCACTGAAGCCATGAGCGGTGGTACCCCAACCTGTTCAGCACTTTCCTCCAGCTGCGGTTTACCCACAGCCTCAAACCATCACCAACCACCTCCGATGGTTGAGCTCCTGGTAATGTAAGTCTCTATTGGGGCCAGGTACCACTCCAAGGGTAATGTATGTGACAGTCAAGGGTCAGCCTCAGAGACCAGTATCTATAGCAGTAGAGAGGCTCCCACCAACTAGCGGGATAAGTACACCAACAGGTAACCCTGTCGAATGACACAGGCTCATCCAAGCTGCAGGGTCTAAGCATAAACCGTTATTTACCAGAGCTTTTGCTGAGTGTTAGTGTCACGTACCAGGTGCGAGGCCGAGGTGCTCCCCTTGAGGCTAAGTGCAGTGCACCTCTGGAAGTGCCACAGGGAGTGCAGTGCAAAAAGAAGCACGGTTTGCCAGTTGCTGTGGTTTCATGCGCTGATCACCGGAAGGTTGCTGGAACAAGAAAGATGCACTGTAGGGCAGGTGGACTTGCGGAGTCCTGGGTGAACTGGGCAGTTGGACAATCCGGAAACAGAACCAGGAGCCAGGCCGGGGGTCATGCATGGTAAATCAGTCAATGTGAGATTCAGGTAGCAGAACTGGAACAAGCCGGAGTCATACACGGTGAGACAGGTTGCAGCAGAGTCGGTGAGCCAAGCCGAGATCAAACACAGTGGAGCAGACAAGAGCAGAGCCAGTAGTACAAGCCAGAGGTCAAGCCAGGATAACATGTTAAGCATGCCGGGTCGGTAACGGGAGGTCAAAGATCAGGAAAGACAGGAGCACAGGAACACAGGGGAGCCGATGATAATCCAGCAATGCACAGGTCTCAGCAGCAGGTTTATTTAGGCCAGGAGGCACCACTGCGTATCTGCGTGCGCCTGTTAGCGTTGTTGCTCATCTGCGTACGCCAATATGCACGGGAGTGCGCCTGATGCGACCATGATGGGTGTTGGTAAGATTGCCAGTTCTTTGGCCATTTCCCTGAGAGTTAGTACCAGGTTGCGGTCCTCAGGATCACCCCACCCGGAGGTGAGCAAGCCGGGGTCCAGTAGCAGATATAGCAGGTAGGGATCAAGCAGAAGCGTAGTCAGTAAAGAAGTCAAAGGACAGTAAGGAGTGGTAGAGGAGATAAGGACAAGTGCAGGTGGGCAAAGGAGCAAACTTTTGTCTGGAGAGAGCACAATAATCTGGCAAACAGGAAGTGAAAAGACATGGCTTACATAGAAAGTTAATGGGAGGAGCAAAGAGTTCAAGGTTCACCAGAAACAAGAGACAAGGCAAGATTGTCCTAAGAGATCAGACATTGAGCTGTCCAGTACCTCACATAGCAGAGTGAGAACAGCCACAACCAGACACTGCAGAGGTCGTAGGTTCGGATCCAGACTCTGGCACTGTCTCAAGGAGGGGTAAGCTGCCGAACTCAGATTCAGTAGGCCGAACACCCGTCCTAAAGACACAGGGCTGCAACATGTTCTGATGTAGGGGTCACTTCACTCCCCCTTCAACTTCAACTTCCAAATAATTATGAACTGGGGAGTTTGGGGAAGGTTTTAGTTCAACTCTCTAAGTGCACAACTGAATTTCAGCTTATTACCCCTTTCGTACTTAGGGTCTTTAATGAGCACTCCCCCCCCCCCCCCCCCAGCTTTAATCAGCTATTACTCCCCTTAAATAAATCAACTTCATGTATTTTTTCACATGAATTCCACAATTATTCATCGATTGGTAGTGCAGAGAATTATGGGAATGTGTATGTTCAGAATATAGAAGAATTGTCACCACAGTGTACACAGATATTCTTCCGGAAGTAATACATCCAAGAATGAAAAGAAGAACGCACAACGATCGCTCTGCATACTGCTGATTGTCTTCACCTCCTGTGAGCGTGGAATACAGATGTAATGAGGAGATGCGTGGGGCGGTGAGAGGTCCCTCCTGGATTGTAGTGATGGGGAAATCTCTGCTCCTTGCCTTTCCTGCGGGGTCACAGCCAGTTCAGGATTACTCCACGCATCTCCATTTACATAAATGCTTCTTCACTTTGAACGTCTGTGTGAAAGTCTTAAAAAGGATGTAGAGGAGTGGTGACCGCCGGCACACGGGTGAGGGGGCACAGCCCCAATCCGGGAGACGAGAAATAAAAAAAGTTCAGAAAGTTTTCAGAGAAGTCAAAACAAGTGAAATGCAAGAAAAGGAGACGAAACGCACAGAGGGAGGTTAAAACTTAAAGCGGAACTCCGGGAAGATATAAGAAACAATAATTAAGGCAGTTCTGTATCCATTAAAGGAGAAGCACAGGGAAATCCGATTTGGCTGGATGTCAGGTCACCTTGAGGCGAGGTGACAGGTGCACACCGTAGGGATCAGGAGTGCACCGCAAGGTTGTGGACCCTACGGCTGACTGCTGCAGACTGGGGACAGAGCATAAGGGTTAGAGCGTAAGATTCCCTGGGGCGCGGAGTCTAAGAGCCAGCAGGTGTTCACCAGTGCCTCTAGTGGTGAGGATGGACTTGGCTGCAACTGGCTCCAGGTCGCGACCCCCAGGGTCCCCCAGCTCACACCCACAGTAGGCAACAGGAGGATAGGGATGGTGAGGGACAAAGCCAAGGTCGGGGCCACAAGCAGACAGGAATAGTCAGGGACACGCCAATAGGTCAGGATCACGGGCAAACAAGGATAGTCAAGGACACGCCAAAGTTGGTAACGGAACAACAGACGAGCACACGGCAGGTAACAGGAAGCTAAACACACAAAGGAATACACAATGGTTGATCAGCAGGGTTGGCCTGCAGTGCACAGGTTAATATAAGGTTCCCTGATAGGAGCTAGGGTGGAGTCATGCCAGAGCATGGATTACAAAAGCAGTCAGGTGAGGGTCGGCTGGTCTCTAGAGATAAACACATGGAAACAGGTAAGCAGATTAACACTATTGCATAACCATGACAGTACCCTCCCTTTTACTAGGCCTCCCCCTCCTCCGCCTGGGTCCAGGCTTAAAGGGAAACTCCAGTTGGAACCTCCTCAACAGACTAGGAGCAAAGACCTCAGATGCAGTGATCCAAGACCTCTCCTTGGGGCCAAACCCTTTCCAATGTACGAGGTACTGAAGAATGCCTTTACGGAGTCGGGAATCCAAAACTTGACTAACCTCGTATTTTGGATTATCCTCAGAGACTGGAACCGAGGTAGGGAGAGGACTTGAGGACTAAAGGCTTTTTAGGAATGGGTAGGGGCATGAGAAGATCAGGAGTCTGAGCAGGGTCCCCCAGACCCTTAAAGATGAGCTGGGCATCTAGAACAGGACCACCAGACTGGGCAGAGGTCAGTGGATCCCTGAGGTCAGGTTGGTTAGAAATTGACATGTCACAAGAGTCAAGCTGGGTAGCTGCAACACAAACAGAATGCAGAGAACCCTGAGAAAAAGATTGAAAACCCCTCCTGGCCGAATGAGGTATTCTATCCAAAGCATGGATTGAGCCTCTTAAATGGGTTTGAACGGACATAGTAGTAGTAGGGTAAGGCCAGGTTACAGAAGGTCCTGAACAAGAAGCAGGAAGCTCATTGGGCATGGGCTGGACTGGCATAACTGGTGCAGAGGCCGACTGAATAGTATTGTCAGGTGTAGCGACCATCTCAATCGCATCACAGGGCGTTTGGCTGTGTATCCAAGGGAGATTAGGGACAGGCAAAGGTAAATGGTTATGCAAACTGGAGTGAATGATCGACTCAGGTTCATAGGTGGGCCCCTCATCCAGAGTACCACATGACCCAGAGAGTGCACCAGTCCGACTATTGCAGGACGCATCCCAGAGATCGCTATATACAGCGGGAAGAGCAGAAGATACTGGGATGGTGGTAACAGGAAGTTTCTCTTTTGGGGTACCCTTGAGTAGGCAGGAAGAGGAACAGGAAGAACCCCAAGCCAGGATCTGTCCAGCAGACCAGTCAACGTGTGGAGAATGGAGCCGTAACCAAGGAAGACCTAATATGATAGGAGATGAAGCCTTAGGTAAGACAAGGAAGGAAATCCACTCCTGGTGGAGTGTCCCTACTGACATCTTAACAGGAATAGTCTGGAAGCGGATAGGGCCCCCTGGGAGAACCGTGCCATCAATCGCCAAGACCACCAATGGCGTTGTAAGGGGCAAAAGGGTAAGTCTCATGGAGGATGCAGTTTCCCAATCCATGAAATTGGCAGCGGCTCCGGAATCCAGATGTGCCGAGACCGAACGAGAGGAAGCACCGACATGAAGCAACACAAAAAGGAGAAGACGAGAAGGTGAAGGTGATATTTCAGGGTCTAATACTCCACCTTCCAGATGTATTAGCCCTGAGCGTTTTTCCAGACGAAGAGAACAAGTGTCACGGAAATGACCTTTGGCCCCACAATAGAGACATAGGCCCAGAGTTCTGCGCCTAGCGCGTTCTTCGGGAGATAACTTTGTCCAGCCCAACTGCATAGGTTCCTCAGCAGGCAGGGGGCGCTCCTCGGATCGAAGAGAAGGGACTGGGGGCTCAGGCTGCCTAAAGAACGTGGAGTGCTGGCGTCTTTTTTCCAGGGCCCTCTCCTGAAAGCGAATATCGATCTGGTTACACAAGGTGAGGACACTGTGCAGATCAGCAGGAAGGGATCTTCCTGCTAATTCATCCTTCACTCTATCAGAGAGGCCATGTAAAAAGGTTGTATCTAGGGCCTCATTATTCCAGCTCAATTCAGCTGTGAGGATACAGAACTGAAGAGCATACTGTCCCACAGACGCAGACTCTTGACGGAGACGTAAAAGAGCACTAGCCGCTGAGGAGACACGACCCGGTTCCTCGAAGATATTCCGAAAAAGTTTCAAGAAATCAGACAGGCTAGAAACCACTGGATCATTCAGTTCCCACAGAGGGGCAGCCCAAGCTAACGCCTCGCCGGACAGGAGGGATATGATATATGTGACTTTCGCCCGATCAGACAGAAAGTTTTGGGGCTGAAGTTCAAAATGAATTGTGCACTGGCTAAGGAACCCCCTGCAAGCCTTGGAGTCCCCAGAGAAACGGGCCGGAGCTGGTAGTTGTAATGAATGTGTGGTTGCGACTGATGCGATAGGTGCAGCGGCAGATAGCGGTTGAGGTTGTTGAACCGGGAGTCCTAATGAGGCCTGAACCTGTTCAACACGGGATGCCAAATCCTGAAGGAATCGCATCACCTGGGTCTGATGCGATTCTTGAGTCTCAAGTCTGTGAACTAAGCTCTGCAACGGATCATCTGCAGGAAGCGGCACGTCAGCTGGGTCCATGGCTGATCAAACTGTCAGGTCACCTTGAGGCGAGGTGACAGATGCACACCGTAGGGATCAGGAGTGCACCGCAAGGATGTGGACTCTAAGGCTGACTGCTGCGGACGGGAGACAGATCCCACTGGGGTTAGAGCGTAAGATTCCCTGGGGCGTGGAGTCTAAGAGCCAGCAGGTGTTCACCAGCGCCTCCAGTGGTGAGGATGGACTTGGCTGCAACTGGCTCCAGGTCACGACCCCCAGGGTCCCCCAGCTCGCACCCACAGTAGGCAACAGGAGGATAGGGATAGTGAGGGATAAAGCCAAGGTCGGGGCTACAAGCAGACAGGAATAGTCAGGGACACGCCAATAGGTCAGGATCACAGGCAAATAAGGATAGTCAAGGACACGCCAAAGTCGGTAACGGAACAACAGACGAGCACACGGCAGATAACAGGAAGCTAAACACACAAAGGAATACACAATGGTTGATCAGCAGGGTTGGCCTGCAGTGCACAGGTTAATATAGAGTTCTCTGATAGGAGCTAGGGTGGAGTCATGTCAGAGGATGGATTACAAAAGCAGTCAGGTGAGGGTCGGCTGGTCTCTAGAGATAAACACATGGAAACAGGTAAGCAGATTAACTCTATTGCATAACCATGACACTGGACTTCTCCTATGAATCACTAGAGTGGAGATCGCTCTGCACTCCTGTGACCTTTTTTCAGCAGACAGCGGGCTGAAGTCCACTGTCTGCTGATGTCACGACCATATGGACAGAATTCGACCACATGCCTGGATCGGCACTTGGCTTAGTCTCTCAGCAAGCCACCGAGAGCCTGAGCTGGCCCCTCCACAGCCAAGCACTCCTGTGAGCAAGAGAGCTGGTGAGCTGCTCAGGGAGCTGTGAGAACCGAGTGATCTGCAGTGTTTGATCGCTCGGTTCTTTGCGTTAAAGGTGACGGTGGACAGATGCAGCATCCACCTAGGTTAGTATGATTAGTAAACAAAAGAAAACCCTTCACATCTCTTCTAATCTCATAATGAATCAGTTTTTTGTTTTTTTGCATGGTATATTACTACTAGATAGGGAGAGGCAAAGGTCTCTGCAAAAAGCACAGCCAAGGCCAAGATTTGTCCCATGGTGCCACTTAAAGCGGAGGTCCACCCTAAAGTGGACCTTCCACTCATCGGAACCCTCCCCCCCTCCGGCGCCACAATTGGCACCTTTCAGGGGGGAGGGGGGTGCAGATACCTGTACAGTACAGGTATCTGCACCCACTTCAGGGATAGCTCTCTGCGGAAAGGGGCGTATATTACGCCCCTTTCCACAAGTGCCCGCCCCTTTCCGCAAGTGCCCCGCTGCCTGCTGGGAAAACACACAGATCCCAGAGGCAGCGGGGACCGTCCTTATTGCGCAGCGCGGCTCGCGCATGTGCAGTAGGGAACCGGGAAATGAAGCCGAAAGGCTCCATTTCCTGATTTCCATACCCAAGATGGCGGCGACAGCACCCGAGAAACGATCTACAGATCGGCTTCGGGTGCCGACATCGCGGGCGCGCTGGGCGGGTAAGTGTCACTATTTTAAAAGTCAGCAGCTGCAGTATTTGTAGCTGCTGGCTTTAAAAAAAAAAAAAAAACGCGGAGTCCCGGTGGACTCCCACTTTAAGGCCAGATGTTGGTCCACACCAGATTAGAGGAAGGACGGTAGGTGTCCAACAGAGTGACTTCTAGGGAAAAGGCTGGGAGATCGGTCCCCACCCGCTCACCCATGGAAAGAACATTTTTTTTAAAGGACTATCTCGGTACCAACTTAAACAATGTATACTCAAAGTTTGATACAAAGATTTTCCAATTCATTTATAGAAAATACTATAAAAACAGGATATCCAGATACTTCATGGAAAACATCATAAAAAGGTGCATGGTAACAATCCATGTATATCACCAACATATGACCACAGGTAAGTACCAGGGGCGGACTGGCAACTCATGGGGCTCCCGGGCAATAGGAGATTATGGGGCCCCCAGGCAATCAGAGATTATGGCACCACACAGTATACACATAAATGTACACACAGTATATACAGACATGGTTCTATTGGCTGAGAAGGTACTGGAGAGGTGGGGCAGCTATAATCTCAGGATTTTTAGACCAAAGGGATGTCGGTAAGGGACATTTCACAGACAGATGTAAAAAAAACACAGATGTTTACATACTGTCCCTGGTTTTACTAAGGCAACCCTGATGGGGCCCCCTAGTGGCCTGGGGCCCTCGGGCAGTGAAAAGTGGTCGAATGGTCAGTCTGCCCCTGGTAAGTACATACATTACCATTCCCATGCTTCATGCCACATTGATTACAAATGGTGACTGGACATTGGTCCTCCTGTTCGGCGGAGCCATGTGCAGCCCAATGTGTCCGATGGCTGACCCTCATTTTATTTCTTTTCCTTACCACTTACATTGCAGGTCCCAGGGTTCCAGGGATTTCTTCCCTGCATTGACCCGCCACTGGCTTACCAGTTGTCTATCTCAATTAAGGAACATAACTGTAATTTTGATCCCTATCAAGTTGAATTCCCCTTTCCCCCCCGGACCCAGAGTAGTGTAGTTTTTCTAGAAAAGGTTGCCCACTCTTGATATCAAATTGCCCCCCCCCCCCCCCATTTGCTAGCCCTTGTTTTCCTCCCTACTTTTCTTTCCTCCCCCCCCCCACCATTTTCACTCCTTCCTTTTCCCTTCTCCCCCTCTCTCTCTCACCCCCCTCCCTTCCCCATTCTTTGTTTAACCCCAATTCCCCCCTCCTCTCCCTTTCCTCCCCAATTATTCTTTTATGGCTGAATATTTTTCACTTATACACTGTTATTATCCAATATAGACGTTTTCCCATTTTTGCACATCCCCCATAGCCGTCGTGGGGGGAACTTTGGTGGTGCTCTGACTCCGGCTAGGCTTGGGTTCCGGGTAAGTGACACCGCTCTCTTTCCTCCCCCTTTACTTTTTTTGTTATATTCTGTTACACATTATGATGTTTTGACATTTGGTGTTTATTATTATAATAATAGATTACAGATATTTTTCCTGATGAAGCGGTAGAAATCGGCGAAACACGTTTGGAACAATGATATCCGTGGGAACCCGCCATATCCTGATTCCCCTTAGCAGGGACATGAATGTTGGAGATATATATGGATTGTTACCATGCACCTTTTATGATGTTTTTCATTAAGTGTCTGGATATCCTGTTTTTATAGTATTTTGTATAAATAAAGAATTGAAAAATCTTTTTATCAAACTTTGAGTATACGCTGTTTAAGTTGATACCGAGATATCCTTTAAAAAAAAAAATGTCTGTCTATGGGTGACTGGGTGGGGATGGATCGGATTGGATGATGGTACACCATGCTCAGTTTGGATGTAATCTACATTAATAGAGGTTTTCCTTTCTTAGAGTACCTTCTAGGATGAAAGTTCAAAGCAATATAAGACTTCCATGTGTGATGGAAAACTTTGTAAGAAGTCAACTTCCTAGCCTTAAATAGGGTAGGATTGACAGAATATGAATTACCCCCGTTACTCAAGGCCGTGGCCTCATGTGATAATTTGAAGTGTGATGCCATCTTGTTTGCACCTACAATAAGTCCTCAACATAAAAGTAAACTCCTTGGCTGGCACCAGCATAAGGCTACTTAGGCAGCCAGCTTAGGGCACCAAGATAGGGGTGACGGTAAAATCCGAATCCCCGGCCACTTGCTGGGGATAGTGACAAGGCTGCTGATAAGGGGGTAGCACCTATCCTTCTTTACTGGGCCCGGGCAAGCAGACGAATGAGATGTGTGCAGGGGAAGGGGTGACCAGTGCAGTTGAAGGTTAAATACAGGAACCGATCCCCTGTGTGTCCCTCCTTGCAGAAGCTTAAAGCAGGTTTCTCCTCCTCTCCCTCTCGCCGGCTTTCAGCTGCTGCATGTAGAGACACACAGGGAATCAGTTCCTGTAACTGCCCACTCCAACAAAACTGGACCCTCTCCCTGTGCACCATCCTTCAACCCCTCCCCCCCCCCCCCAACTGCTATTCTGAGCTGGCTTAGTGACCTGGAAGGAGAAAACAGAGAGTCCCGGAGCAGAAGGAGAGAAAAGGATTCGAGCAGGGACGGCATGACAGGTGTGGACAGCACAGTCATGCTTTTGGGAAGAAAAATTTGTCCCCTTTAAGAAAAGGGAAGTGGCCAGAGCAGGGGAGGCGCTCGGGTTCGAAAGCTAGGAGGAAGGAGGGGGAGAGACGTCAGTAGTGAGCGGCGGAGGAGAAGATTCCCACCCACCCTCCCGAGTAGGGTTAATAAGGGCGGTAAGGACAGCCCGTGGCAGTGGTGGGGTCTTTTATATGCATATATAACATGATTGGTACCCATATGTGGTATTGGGTTAACATGGTTGGTACCCATATGTGGTTTGGGGTTAAAATGGTGGTACCCATCTGCGAATGGGGTTATCAGGTACCTTCCAGTTAACGAGGGGTTAACCTGGAAGGGGTGAAAGGTAGGTCACTGCGAAAGTTGAGTACCGTCTCCGGGTCCAGGGGTTTGCGACTGGAGGCCTAAAGTTAAAAGAAGTTTGTCTCAGTGACCAGTGGGGTGTGTTACTCTTGAAGACCCCAAAAGGACATAAAAGTGGGGTTAAGAGTTATTTAAAATGTTATTTATTTAATTTTAAAGTAATTGTTAATAAAAGGCCATCAAGGCCATTTACTCCAAAATCTTGCCATGTTATTTGTGAGGGGGTTTGGAGGGTTTGGATATTATGTTTAATGGGTGGCTTAAGCGTCTGTGGGTTAGGTCCTTCACATGTCATGCAGATCCCATAAGGCAGTGAGGCTCAGTAGAGGAGTGGGTTTCCTGGGCCGGGGAGAAGAAATGTGGAGTCACTTTGTGTGCTTTAAGCTGCTAGCAGACTGCTCACCGCTGCCCCTGAGACGTAGAGCACCATGGATGATGAGGGAGACTGCTGCCTGAATAAGAGAAAGCATGTTACAGACACTGGGCTGCCAACAATAAACTGTGGGGGATCACCTGCTAACACAGGAGTTGGTGAGAGGCTGCTGGCCAGACCCCACTACACTTTGCAAGAAAGAAACAGTGTTGCCAGTAGGTATCACAGAGTCAGTGCCATTAACAGTGACATGATCCTAAGCACTGCGGACATAAGAGTTGGGCCCAGACGAGCTGGCCAGCAGAAGAGAGAAAGAGTGTATATTTAAGACTGCTGAACAGTTAGGGTGGTAAAAGTCTTGTTGGCTAGCATTGCCCCAGTATTGGGTTTAGAAGAAGTTACTCTCTGCACCCATGTCTTCAGTATATTTTAATCTACTAGTCACCTATTTGCAGTATTTTTCTGGCTGTAGTTTAGCTGTTTGTTGTAACTGTTTGTAGCATTATTGTTGTTTCAGATCTCTTCTGCTACCGGTGCTGCATATATATCAGCAATAAATACCCCCCCCCCCCAGCCAGGTGTGTCAGAGTGTGGGTTGCTATTTGCAGAGTTATGGGTAGAGGAACAAAGGACCCAATATACATTATAATTATACAGGATTTATATAGCGCCAGCAGTTTACGCAGCACTTTACATTATAAAAGGGAGACAATACTATTGCAATACAATAAAATACAAGAGGGTTGAGAGGGCCCTGCTCATAAGAGCTTACAATCTAATAGGGTGGGGCACGTGGTCCAAAAGGTTGTAACTGTGGGGAATGAGCTGATGGAAGTGGTAGGAGATCAGTTGGAGGCGTGATAGACTTCCCTGAAGAGATGAGTTTTCAGGGATCGCCTGAAAGCAGCAAGCGTAGGAGATAACCGGACAGAGGTAGAGAGTTTCAGAGGATGGGAGAGGCTCTGGAGAAGTCCTGGAGAGGGCTTGGGTGATATTTGGAGACACGATTAGTGATGTAGCTGGGGGCAGAGTTGTATTGGCTTTGTATGATGTTGTTAGTATTTTGAATTTAATTTGCTGGCCAATTGGAAGCCAGTGGAGGGATTGGTGGAGAGGGGTGGAGGACACTGAATGGAGACCAGTGGAGGGATTGGTAGAGAGGGGTGGAGGACACTGAATGGAGGCCAGTGGAGGGATTGGTAGAGAGGGATGGAGGACACTGAGTTGGGGCCAGTGGAGGGTTTCGCAGAGAGGGGTGGAGGACACTGAATGGAGGTCAGTGGAGGGATTGGTAGAGAGGGGTGGAGGACACTGAATGGAGACCAGTGGAGGGATTGGTAGAGAGGGGTGGAGGACACTGAATGGAGACCAGTGGAGGGATTGGTAGAGAGGGGTGGAGGACACTGAATGGAGGCCAGTGGAGGGATTGGTAGAGAGGGGTGGAGGACACTGAATGGAGGTCAGTGGAGGGATTGGTAGAGAGGGGTGGAGGACACTGAATGGAGATCAGTAGGGGGATTAGTAGAGAGGGGTGGAGGACACTGAATGAAGGCCAGTGGAGGGATTGGTAGAGAGGGGTGGAGGACACTAAATGGAGGCCAGTGGAGGGATTGGTAGAGAGGGGTGGAGGACACTGAATGGAGGTCAGTGGAGGGATTGGTAGAGAGGGGTGGAGGACACTGAATGGAGGCCAGTGGAGGGATTGGTAGAGAGGAGTGGAGGACACTGAATGGAGGTCAGTGGAGGGATTGGTAGAGAGGGGTGGAGGACACTGAATGAAGGCCAGTGGAGGGATTGGTAGAGAGGGGTGGAGGACACTGAATGGAGGTCAGTGGAGGGATTGGTAGAGAGGGGTGGAGGACACTGAATGGAGGCCAGTGGAGGGATTGGCAGAGTGGGGTGGAGGACACTGAATGGAGGCCAGTGGAGGGATTGGCAGAGAGGGGTGGAGGACAACAAGTGGACGCCAGTGGAGGGATTGGCACTGAATGGAGGACATTGGAGGGATTGGTAGAGAGAGGTCAAGGGCAACAAGCAGATGCCAGTGGAGGGATTGGCAGAGAGGGGTGGAGGACAATGAGTGGACGCCAGTGGAGGGATTGGCACTGAATGGAGGACACTGGAAGGATTGGTAGAGAGAGGCCAAGGGCAACAAGCAGATGCCAGTGGGAAGATTGGTAGAGAGGGGTGGAGGACACTGAATGGAGATCAGTGGGGGGATTGGTAGAGAAGGGTGGAGGATGAGTGGAGGCCAGTGGAGAGATTGGCAGAGAGGGGTGGAGGATAGTGATGGCCGAACAGTTCGCCCGGCGGTCGTTTCGCGGCGAATTTCGGCTGTTTGCGGTCCGCCCGTTCGGCGGACTATTGGCGCCGTTCGCCCGGCGGACTTCCGTGTTTTTACTGTGTAAAAGAACTTTGACCCGATGACACATCCATCATGGGGTACAGGACAGCCAATTGAGACATTTCAGCACATGGACACTTGGACATTCCCCCTAACTTATAAATACACCCGATCCGGCGGCCATTTTACATTCTTTCTTCTGTCACTATAGGGAGAGGTTGCTGTGTGGAGTAGGGACAGATAAAACGCTAGCTATTTGGTACACAAAAGTTCTTTTCAGGACTGGTATAGGCAGTGGCGTAACTAGAACCTTCAGGGCCCCGATGCAAGAAACCATGAAGGGCCCCCCTGAACCCCAGCCAGGGCCCTTCCCTCCGAGTCCGGCAGTGGAACTCCAGGGCGTGGTCACAGGTATGACCTTTGTGAGCCCTGTAGTTCCACCACTGGTTGGGGAGAACAGACATCGGACTGAGCGGAAATGCATGGAGCAGGAGAGGGGTACTCTGAGGACACAGGTCATGCGGGGAATGCACAACTAAAGAGCAGCCAGTGCGATCGTAGAGCATGGAGCTCTGCTAGTCACCCTCCGCTTCCAGCCACCCGTGTGCATGGTGCACTGGTACCCCTAGCTGCCTATGCTGCTGCCGGCCATATGTAGAGGGGGCTGCATGGGCCCCCCTGCAGCACAGGGCCCAGTTGCGGTCGCGACTGCTGCACCACCTATAGTTACGCCCCTGGTTATAGGTGTTAGGTGTATATAGTTTTGCTGTGCTACTGATTGTTGCAGCAGCCTGAGTGTCTTTTGTCAGTTTAGAGAAAGGGACAGGACGGTGTGTGCTGTAGGGACAGTCAGTTTAATCAGTAGCTGTTACTATATTAGGTCCACAAAGGTTCTTTTCAGGACTGGTATCAGTGGTATGGTAATAGGCTTGTACACGTATAATATTCTTTCTTCCAAATATAGAAAGAATATTATACTTGACTGCTGCCCTTCTGCTGCAGTCTGCTAATCATTCACAACTCACTTGTTCCACAAAGCTCTTTATCAGGACTGGTAACTTGGTCTGTGTAGGGTGCTACAGTACATAGGGTTGAGTGAGGTACAGTCTGCTATTCTATAAGGACTGGTATAGGTCCACAATACATAGGGTTGAGGTGCACTACTGCTGACCGCTGCCCTATACTGCAGCAGTCCTTCATCGGTATAGGGACTGAGAGTTTTGTCACAGGGTCATTTAAAAAATGACAGGCAGAGGAAGAGTCAGGCCCTTCCGCAGGGGTGGTATACAGGGGTGGGTCATATTTCTACTGGGGCTACTTATTATGAGGGGCTCACACCATCCCTGTGCTATGCTTATTATGAGGGGCTCCCACCATCCCTGTGCTATGCTGACTTCCTCCTGGGGCTGCTTACGGTGCAGGTGTCATTGCTGTATGTCATGCTGCTGATGTCAGTGCTCTGTATCACGCTGCTGATGTCAGTGCTCTCTATCACGGTGCAGGTGTCAGTGCTGTATATCACGGTGCTGGTGTCAGTGCTGTATATCACGGTGCTGGTGTCAGTGCTGTATATCACGGTGCTGGTGTGAGTGCTTTATGTCACGCTGCTGATGTCAGTGCTCTCTATCACGGTGCTGCTGTCAGATGACTCTATCACGGTGCTGATGTCAGTGCCCTCTATCACGGTGCTGTTGTCAGATGACTCTATCACGGTGCAGGTGTCATTGCTGTATGTCACGCTGCTAGTGATCATCTCCTGCACCCTCTTCTTTGCCTACCCTGGTCCCTGACCTTCCCTCTCCTCCATTGCCTTCATGCGCTCCACAGTCCTGAATTGTCACAATTTCCCATATAAAAAAAGAATGCTTGTAGTTGTCGATCCCAAATTCACCTCATACATGTGTTATGTCATTGGCCATGTGGTGGGACTATGTTTGCACAGCTATTAATTATTTTGTGGCTGCAAATATGACCTGTAGGTTTGCAAAGTTCGCCTCCCATTGAAGTCAATGGGGCCCACCGCGAACGTTCCGGTTTGCGAACTATCGGCTGCGTTCGCGGTCCGCGTTCGCGAAACGTCCTGTCGGAAGTTCGTCCATCACTAGTGGAGGACACTGAGAGGTTGGTAAGGTAGATAAGTCTAGGGTCAGCAATCATGATAGACTGAAGTGGGGAGGAGCCTATGGAGAGGTAGGTCAATGAGAAGGGAGTTGCAATAGTCAAGGGAGTGGATGAGGAGCTTGGTGGTGTCATTAGTTAAAAAGAGGCAAATTTTAGAGATGATACAGGGGTGAGGTCTACAAGCTTTTGACAATGATTGGATTTTGGGCTGAAGGGACAAGTCAGGGGTTGGCATTGCACCGAGTACCCTGGAATAAGGGGAGGGATTGATGGTTGCCTTATTGACCTTGATGGGAAAGTCATGGAGGGGGGCACGGGTGGAGGGAATTTTGTCACCTCGGTTTTAGAGAAATTTCATTAAAGGAAGTGGAGGGACATCCAGGCTGATATGTCAGTTAGTAAGTTGGTAATGGGTGAGGAGCCTGAAGGAGTGAGGTGAGGGGCAGAGAGATAGATTTGGGTGCCAATCGGCTTGGTAGAGATGGTATTGGAAGCCATGGAAGGCTATCAAGGGACCAAGGGAGGGGTTGTAGATAGAGAAGAGAAGGGGTCCAAGAACAGAGTGTTGGGGGCAGGGTCGGGACAAGGGGAGGGACGGCTGCCCCTGGCGCAATGGTTTATTGCAGGGGTAGGGGGCACCCTGGCCCTAACCCTAAGGGAAAGGGGGGCGCAGTTTGGCATTTTGTCCCGGCACTGGTTGGGGGACCCCTACAGACAGAGGAAATGCATCCAATGAAAAACATCCCACAGCCTGTTTGGGGGTGATTATAACAAAAGATTATAATTTGGGTTCACAACAGTTCTGCCCCCCAACTATCACACCCGTACACCCCGTCCTGCAATCATTACTGCCTTGTTTATTCCTTGTGACGCTTCTTTCCGCCCTCCTTTCTATTGTCTTCTTATCGATGTCATTGTCACCTCCACCTAATCCAGGTGTGTGTCATTCCGGGATTTGTCTCCTGATTGGAGCTCTCGTTCCCGTAAATCCGGACGTGTGGTTGTCAGGGAAACAAAATAATAATAATAACAATAATATATCTATTGTGTTGGGTTTGGTCGGCCCACACAGAGCACGGGATTTATAGCAGCTGGGAAGAGTCGTACATTTTATTCAGAAGAAATGTCAACCTCACCGATCCCGAGGTCAGAGCAACTTCAATCCATGAAATGATGGAAGACGTAGCCGGAGGATGACGAATGTAAGAAAATAATATCCTATTCCTGTAATGTATTTATATATATATATATATACACTATATTACCAAAAGTATTGGGACACCTGGATTTTCACACATGAACTTTAATGGCCTCCCAGTCTTAGCCCTTGTACACACGGTCGGAGATTCTGACAACCAAATTTTGTCCGTCGGATTTTGTCCGAAACTATTGCATACACACAGTCAGACAAAGTTATCAGAAAATCCGATCGTACTTAACGTGATGACGTAATTTCGTTACGATGGGACTACATTCAGGCTAGTAGCCAATAGCTTTGATGTAGGAATTTGATCTGAGCATGCGTGGCACTTTGTCCAATCGGAATTCTCTACACATGATCGGAGTATGTCCGATCGGAGCATTTTGTCGGAAAATATTTCCAACAAGTTGGAAAATTTGGTCCGACGGATATTCCAACGGAATCAGTCCGATGCAGACCACACACAGTCAGATTATCCGACAACACGGTCCGATCAGACACATTCCGACGGAATCTCCGACCGTGTGTACAGGGGCTTAGTTCGGAGGGTTCAATATTGAGTTGGCCCTTTGCAGCTATAACAGCTTCACCTCTTCTGGGAAAGCCGTCCACAAGGTTTAGGAGGGTGGGATGGGAAGGTTTGACCATTCCAGTGGCATTACTAGGGTTGGTGTCACCCCCTCCCCCCCAACCACCAACTACAGTCCCCTCTCAGTACAGACCCCCCTCCACTTACTATAGACCCCCCATTAGTATAGACCCCCCCATCAGTACAGACCTCCCTCCACTAACTATAGACCCCCCATTAGTATAGACCCCCCCATCAGTACAGACCTCCCTCCACTAACTATAGACCCCCCATTAGTATAGACCCCCCCATCAGTACAGACCTCCCTCCACTATAGACCCCCCTCTCATAGCGCCCCCCCTTGCACATGTCCATCTACATATATAGCATTGTACAGACCTCAGAATAGCGCGGACGGATATACACAGCGGACAGCGGTACGTGTCCCTCTGGCTCCTCCTCCTCCTCTGTGGATGTAAACAGGGAGGAGGAGGCGGCTTCCATCTGCTCCGCTGAGGGACACAGCCACGAGATCCAAGAGGCAGATCAGTGTAGGGCGGTGTTGGTGGTGCCGCTACTCACGGGTGTCACCGCTTTGGTGGATGTCACCGGGTTCGGCCTGCAACCCCCGCCCCCCACCCGCCGATGTCAATGGGAGCGTGTTTATAGGAATGTTTGTCCATTCAGGCACTCTTGTTGGATGAGAAGGCCTGGCTCGTAGTCTCCGCTCTAATTCCACCCAAAGGTGTTCTATCGGGTTGAGGTCAGGACTCTGTGCAGGCCAGTCAAGTTCCTCCACCTCAAACTCACTAATTCATGTCTTTATGGTCCTTGCTTTGTGCACTGGTGGGCAATCATGTTGGAACAGAAAAGGGGGTCATCCCCAAATTGTTCCAAAAAAGTTGGGAGCATGAAATTGTCCAAAATGTCTTTGTATGCTGACGCCTTAAGAGTTCCCTTCACTGGAACTAAGGGGGCCAAGCCCTGAAAAACAACCCCCACACCATAATCCCCCTCCCCCACTCCATAATCCCCCCTCCACCATAATCCCGCCTCCACCAAATGATTTGGACCAGTGCACAAATCAAGGTCCATAAAGACGTGGGTGAGCGAGTTTAGGGTGGAGGAACTTGACTGGTCCACACAGAGTCCTGACCTCAACCCCATAGAACACCTTTGGGATGAATTAGAGCAGAGATTGCAAGCTAGGCATTCTCATCCAACATCAGTGCCTGACCTCACAAATGCGCTTCTGGAAGAATGATCAAACCTTCCCATAGACACATCTCCTAAACCTTGTGGACGGCCTTCCCAGAAGAGGTGAAGCTGTTATAGTGGCAAAGGGCCAACTTAATATTGAACCCTTTTTCTTCCTCCAAACATGGTGAGTCCTCCTCAAGAAGGCCCATCTACAGTCATTGCAATCAACATCTACATGATTCACAGAAGGATCGGGGGAGAAAGTTCTGTGGTCAGATGAGACCAAAAATTCAGCTCTTTGGTCTTAACTCAACTCGCCATGTTTGGAGGAAGAAAAATGCTGACTATGACCCTGAGAACACCATCCCTACAGTCACACACGGAGGTGGGAACATGAACACCATCCCTACAGTCACACACGGAGGGGGGAACATGAACACCATCCCTACAGTCACACACGGAGGGGGGAACATGAACACCATCCCTACAGTCACACACGGAGGTGGGAACATGAACACCATCCCTACAGTCACACACGGAGGTGGGAACATGAACACCATCCCTACAGTCACACACGGAGGGGGGAACATGAACACCATCCCTACAGTCACACACGGAGGGGGGAACATGAACACCATCCCTACAGTCACACACGGAGGTGGGAACATGAACACCATCCCTACAGTCACACACGGAGGTGGGAACATGAACACCATCCCTACAGTCACACACAGAGGTGGGAACATGAACACCATCCCTACAGTCACACACGGAGGTGGGAACATGAACACCATCCCTACAGTCACACACGGAGGTGGGAACATGAACACCATCCCTACAGTCACACACGGAGGTGGGAACATGAACACCATCCCTACAGTCACACACGGAGGTGGGAACATGAACACCATCCCTACAGTCACACACAGAGGTGGAAATGTGATGCTTCGGGGTTGTTTCTCTGATAAAGGTCCAGGCCGACTTTGCTGCATTGAGGGGCCAATGGACGGGGCCATGTATTGTAAGATCTTGGAGGAGAACCTTCTTCCCTCATCCAGAACACTGAAGATGGGTCATGGATGGGTCTTCCAGCATGACAATGACCCAAAACATACCGCCAAGGCAACAAAGGAGTGGCTCAAGAAGAAGCACATGGAGTGGCCTAGCCAGTCTCCAGACTTTAATCCTATAGAACATTTATGGAGGGAGCCAAAACCTCGAGTTGCCAAGAGACAGCCAAGAAACCTTAAGGGTTTAGAGAAGATCTGTAAAGAAGAGAGGACCAAAACCCCTCCTGAGTAGGGATGAGCTTGGTGTTCGAGTCGAATGCATGTTCGCACGTTTGGCGAATACCGAACGTTATGGACCGTTGGCGCCAAATTCGTGTGGCGCCCACAGTGCACTGCGCCATTGCAGTGCATTGCTGGCTCATGATTGGCCAAGCATGCACTGTGACCCCGCATGCTTTTCCAATCACAGCGCCGGCAGCGAAGAGAGCCTTAATTGGCCACAGGCAGGATGCCTGTGGCCAATTATAGCTCAGGGGGTTTAGTACACGCCCCACACTATATAAGGCCGCCAGCGTGGCGGCCTTGCGTGGTGTGTTCCGGCGTGCAGGGAAAGAGCTAGATAGGCAGGGACAGTGTGTTCTTTTCTCAGGCGTCTGCAGGAGTTAGTGGGTGTTGTGTGCCTCCAGCCAGGGGCGGACTGACCATTGGGCCACTAGGGGGCCCCATAAGGGTTGCCAGCCTCAGTAAAACCAAGGAAAGTATGTAAAAATCAGTGTTTTTTTTTTACATGTCTCTGAAATGCCCCTTACCGACATCCTTTTGGTCCTTAGATTGTAGCTGCCCCACCTCTCCAGTACCTTCTCAGCCAATAGAAACATGTCTGTGTATACTGTGTGATTGTATACTGTGTGTGTGTTTGTGTATACTGTGTGGCCCCATAATGTCTGATTGCCTGGGGGCCCCATAATCTCCTATTGCCCGGGGGCCCCATGAGTTGTCAGTCTGCCCCTGCCTCCAGCACAGTATACACCTGTATCTACCCTTTATTGCTGATGTTCTCTAATACAGGCATCTGCAGCCTTTACAGTGGGTGTTGTGTGCCTCCAGCACAATATACACTACCCAATTGCTGGTTTTCCCATCCCCCTTCAGGCCATTACCATGTCTGGAAGGCCAGCAAGGAGAGGCAGACAGGCGCGAGCCGATAAAAGAGGGCAAGCAGGCTCTGTGTCTAGAGACAACAGTGCTGGTCGTGGACGCGATGCATCGTCATCAGCACGTGGCCATGGGACACGCTTGTCCTTATTTTTGGCAGCTGGATGTGTTGAACCGCAACATGCCAACGACTTGGTAGAGTGGATGACCAAGCCCTCTTCATCCTCCTCATCCTCTCTCACCCAGTCTCAGGGTAGTAGCAAAGCAGCTGCCAATGCATCGTCTTCCCTCCTCTCAATGTCATCATCAGTGACTCCTTCCCTAGACCCACCACGTCCTCCTGAGGAGTCTCCTGAACTCTTTGAGCACAGTGTTGGGTACATGCTCCAGGAGGATGCCCAGTGTTTGGTGGGCTCTGATGATGACACTCAGCTAGAGGAAGGCAGTAGTGTGAGCATAGTGCCTATGCTGATGCTGAGTGACTGTCCTGTTATGTTGACTGACTATCCTCTTCCTACTCAATGATCCTGCTGATATGTTGGAAGAACATTTCTGGCTCTGGGTGATGCCATCAGCCCAATTTTTCAGCCCCTGCTTAACAGGGGCGTTTAATTACAATTTTTGATGCAATGCTTTGCAGCAGGGCTAATTCCTGCAATAAAACTAGAGTATATGGCAGAGGTTGCAGTGTGGTGGCAGCAGCACCAGTGCCTAAGGCCCAATTTTTCTGCCCCTGTTTAACAGGGACATGTAATTACAATTCTTGATATAATATTTCACAGGAGGGCCCCTTCCTGTGCCCACCCAGAGTAACTGTGAGGACTTATAGTGTTGTGGCACCAGCACCACAACCACCAAAGGTCAATTTTTCTACCACTGTTCAACAATGGCATGTATCTACAATTCTTGATAAAATCGTTCACAGCAGGGCGCTCCAGCGCCCACCAAGAGTCACTTTGAGGGCTTACAATGTTGTGGCAAAACCAACACCTTGTTCCGCCATTTCTGCAGAGCATATAGGGCAGGCCCCTACTTTCAAACATCCAATTTACAAACATCTCCTACTTGCAAACGCAAGGAGACAGCAGCAAGTGAGATGAAAAAAAAAGGACGACAAAACAAATTATACAGGGGTGATAACCCTTCCCTATGTTTTCCAAAAAGCTTAAAAATAGTTTTTTTGACTGGAGCTACACTTTAAAAATGTACCAGTTGAAAATTACAAACAGATTCAACTTAACACAACAAACCTACACAGTCCCTGTCTTGTTTGCACCGCCTGTATACTGCTGTTCTGAGTATATAGGGCCTGGGGGCCATACGCATTTCCTTTTTTTAATATGGGTACGGGGTTCCCCTTAATATGCGTACAAGACCCAAATAGGCTGGTAATGGGCAGGGAGGGCTACCCATGCCATTTTTCTCAATGATTTTCAACCATATTGCAGGAACCAGATATAACATTAAAACCACAAGCAGTTTTAAATGATGTTATTTCCGTTTAATGTCATTTTGTGCAGGGACTGTTCTAAACACGGGAAACACGTGGCACTTCACAGGCATACTACAGACACCCCCCAGGTACCATATTTAAAGGAATATTTCACTTTTTTTTTTCACTTTAATCGTCATTAAAATCAGTGCTCCCGGCAAAACGGCCATTTTTAAAAACATTTTAGGCAGTGACCCATGTCCCCTGAGGCAGGAGCCAGGTCCCCAAACCCTTTTTAGGACAATATCTTGCATATTAGCCGTTAAAATTAGCACTTTCCATTTCGAACGTTCGAGTCCCATAGACTTCAATGGGGTTCTAAAGTTCGTAACAAACGTGGGGTCCGTTCGAAAGTTCTGGTACGAACCGAACCGGGGGGTGTTCGGCTCATCCCTATTCCTGAGATGTGTGCAGACCTGATCACCACCTACAAGAAACGTCTGACCTCTGTGATCGCCAACAATCATGTTTTGCTTGGGGATCAAATACTTATTTTACTCACTGAACTGCAACTCCATTTATAACATTTGTATCATGTGATTTTTTTGGATTTTTGGTTGATCTTCTGTCTCCATCATATAAAATACACCTCTGATAAGAATTATAGACCCTCCATTTCTATGTAATTTGGCAAACTACACAATCTGCAGAGGAGACGATCATTATTGTCCCCAATGTATATATTAAGTGCTGGAGGTGCAGAAATGCGTTCCCCGTGTTCCTGCTGAAAGAAGCCCCGTATATATGCTGTATACAACCCCTGCCCGTGTGGTACTAGGGACAATGTAACACCAGCTCTAGGTACCACTGCAAATCATGGAAAGAGCTTGTCCATGCTACACTTCCTCCTCGCGGTTTATTACCCGTCCGGTCCACCATTCGTCATTCTTTTACATGAAACGCGTTGAACATCTACAATGAATGTCATTTGTTCTTTCATTGCATAACTAGGAAGTGATTGCCCAACCTGTATTTTCCAATTGCTACAATGATATCCTCCATGCAATGCATGCATAAAAAAAAAAATCCAATTTCCCGTGCGGAGCGCGGCTCGCTGTTTATTGGCCGGCACGCTGAGAATTAGCTTGTACATGAGACAAATTTAATGAGTTTTTTAAACGGAGAACATGTGACGGGGCGCGCTGTAGATAGAGGAATCTATTTCTTCTACAACTCAGGAGTTCATTACCGATATTGTTTTCCATTAATGGATGATGAATGAGGATATTTCCACCCCGAAATCAGGGACACCAGAGGTGCCTTCAAGCCGCGGCCGATCGTTACGTTTCTCACAATCCGTAGACGATGTGTTCATATTAGGAGAGGGCAGCCTGCGCTAACCAATCGCGTGCCTACGCGTTCCGTTGCTTAGTAATCTTGATAGCGGGGACGTGATATAAACTGGCATGTGGGAAAAGTGCGCCCGTTGCCTGACACGCCACTTATGGTTGTGATAATTGCTCCGTATTTACTTGGAATTACATACCAACAGCTTAACCCTTTGCTGGAGAATGCCAATGAAATGTAGGCGATTCTACTCGATGGGAGGCTTCCAGCCGCTATTGCGGGTTTATTTGGTGGATCGCTGTAGGAGGAGGGAGGACAATGATTGTTAGAAGAAGAGATGCAGCTAAACATCCAAAGAGGAGGCAATGAGGTCAGTCTGCTGAAGGCAAATAGACCGGGCACTTTGCAAAGTGCAGTTGTATTCTGCATGGACAGATGCTCCAGAACTTTGTGAATGAGCAGAAGCTCTGCTGACCTCCATCATCCAATCATGTGTGTAGAGCTACCCCCGAAGGTTCTGTTCTCCGCCTCTCAACCCCAAGAACAGTCTCAGCCCCTCTGGTAGCACTTCAATAGGATCATCACGAGGGTTGTCCCCAAAACACTTTTTTAAGACCGAGTACCGATACTTTTTTTTTTCAAGTACTCACCGATACCAATTACTGATTTTTTTTTAATGTCATGTGACAGTTTGACTGATGGCCACTGATAGGTGGCACTGACTGATGGCTGGAACTGATAGATAGCACTGACTGATGGGCACTGATAGGTGGCACTGACTGATGGCTGGAACTGATAGATAGCACTGACTGATGGGCACTGATAGGTGGCACTGACTGATGGCTGGAACTGATAGATAGCACTGACTGATGGGCACTGATAGGTGGCACTGACTGATGGCTGGAACTGATAGATAGCACTGACTGATGGGCACTGATAGGTGGCACTGACTGATGGCTGGAACTGATAGATAGCACTGACTGATGGGCACTGATAGGTGGCACTGACTGATGGCTGGAACTGATAGATAGCACTGACTAATGGGCACTGATAGATGGCACTGATAGGCAGCACTTTTGGGCACTCATAGGTGGCACTTATGGGCGCTGAGAGGTGGCACTTATGGGCACCGATAGACAGCGCCCTGCATCCCTGCCCCCAGCAAGCTTACCCATAGTTCTACTGCTGCCAGATCGATCTAAGCTCTGCCCTCTCCGCCTGCCGTATTCCATTTGCAAGTATCGGATTAGGCATCTGCCCTCCCAACCCAAAGCCCCTTGTCCCCATGTTATTGAGGACAAGGGCCTCTCTCCCACAACCCTGGGCCATGGTTGTGGGGGGGGGGGGGTCTGCGGGCAGGGGGATTATTGCAATCTGGACGTCCCCTTTAACCTGGGGGCCCCAAGATCCCACCCCCCCTATGTGAATGAATATTGGGTACATGGTAACCCTACTCATTCACAAAAAAAGTGTCAAAAAGAAAAAACACACAGTTTTTCCTTTATTAAAAATAAAGAATAATGTCCCCCTGATGTAGATCCATCGTCAAACATGACGCCCACTGCACCACCGGAACCTGGAATAAAAAAGCGCCGCCTGTGAAGAAGGCTAACCATTGACTGCCTGCTCCGCCCTCTGTTAGTTCTTAAATATGTAAGGGTCGGGGGCACCAAGCGATGCCACCGCCCCATTGTGACATCACCGACCCAGCATGCACCGGCCGGTCATTTTCTTTATAAATGTCGGCTTTACTGCAGCAGGTTCTATACATGCTTCAGATGCTCCACTTCTTTTTATTGTTGCACTTTAAGCATCATTAAAATCACTGCTCCTTTAAAAACTATCTTTTTAAAAAAAAACATTTTTGCATTGATACATGTCCCCCAGGGCAGTACCTGGGTCACCATACCCTTTTTATGCCCAATTACTTGCATATAAGCCTTCTAAATGAGCACTTTTGATTTTTCAAGTTCAGGTCCCATAGACTTTAATAGGGTTAGGGGTTCGGGTCCAAACTTTTTCCCTGTCTGGGAGTTCTGGTGCAAACCGAACCGGAGGGTGTTTGGTCCATCATTAATGTGCAAGAAAAAAATGCTGTTTTTTTTTTTTTTTTTTCCTCGCATGTGATTGGGTATTCTTTGCAAAGGGAACCTTTACCTCATTTACTAAGCTCTGGAGAAAGTACACGGTCTATTTGCCTTTAGTAAATCAACCTCAATGTCATAGAGCAGCAGCTTACTTACACACAGCACAAAAACAAAAATAAGATCTGTATGGGACCATCATAGAAAAACTCTGCATGCCCCGAGCATTTCTAGAAACGGCCATCTTGAGTAAGGGCAGATTCATGTAGCATTTACTTCCTGGAATCTGCCCTTAGGTCAGACATGCAGGCAGGAGGGTTTTTTTTTTTTTAGTTGAGAAGGCCCCTCCTCCCATGAAGACTCCTGGGATGTATGACATCATTGTGGCCTAGGCCAGAAACCAGGAAGACACTGTACGAGGTGGTATCAAAAAGTTTTGAGACTAGTTTTGGAACACGCCAGAAGATGGCAGCACAAGGCCCCATGCGCAGTCACATGGAGCACCGACCTTCATAAGTCAATGTGCCAAAAGACATCGTTCTGTGTACATCAGGAACTGCGTAACTGGTTCTATTCTGACCACGTTTGTCACCACGGCTGCTATTTCATCATGGACAGCAAGTTGGAACAAAGTACAAACATGAAAGTCTGCGTGAAACCGAGTAAATCTGCCACAGAGACGTTTGACATGATTTTTTATCATGCTGCAATGAGCCGTTCGAGGTGTTTAGAGTCTGAGGTATCCCCAGGCTGCTGACCCAGGATCAGAAAGAACCCCAAGGCGAAGGCTCCCAAGAACTCCATCAGCGTGCCGTAAGGACGAATTTGGCAGCAACGCATGCGCATGTTCAAAGTGAGTATTGCTCGGACTGTTCCGTATGACACATCGACAATGATAGCGACGTTGTGGATTGTTCTCCTTCGATCGTCATGCACAAGTCGCCTAATGGTTTTGGCATTTTCGGGGGTTGAGCTCGTTGAAGGTCTTCCTGATCTCTCATCATTTTCCAGTGATGTTTATCCACTCTTGAAGCGTGCATGCCACTCAGAGCTCCTCGGAGGACCATGTCTTTTGGCACACTGACTTATGAAGGTCGGTGCTCCCCGTGACCGTATTACCTCTAGCAGAGATCACAGTACTCCCCTGTCAATGCCTCCAATCACTGATCACTGTATCAGTGTCACAGATTCCCAAAAAGCGTCAAAAGTGTCAGTAAATGTATGATTGTCCTCTATGACTCTCTATGACTCTATATAACTCTCCATGACTCTCTATGACTCACTATGGCTCTCTATGACTTTATATTACTCTCTATGACCCTATATGGCCCTCTATGACTCTATATCACTCTCTATGACCCTCTATGGCTTGCTATGACTCTCTGTGACTCTATATGACTCTGTATGACTATCTGTGGCTCTCTATGACTCTCTTTGGCTCTATGTGACTCTCTATGGCTCTCTATGACTCTGTGACTCTCTATGACTTGGTATGGCTCTCTATGAATCTTTATGACTCTCCATGGCTCCCTATGACTCTACTCTCGATGACTCGCTGTAGTTCTCTATGATTCTTTATTGCTCTTCATGCCTCTCTATGATTCTTTGTGGCTCTCCATGACTCTTTATGGCTCTCTATGACTATATATGACTATTTATGGCTCTCTATGGCTCTGTGACTCTCTATGACTTGGTATGGCTCTCTATGACTCTTTATGACTCTCCATAGCTCCATATGACTCTCGATGACTCGCTGTGGCTCTCTATGACTCTTTATTGCTCTTCATGCCTCTCTATGACTCTTTGTGGCTCTCCATGACTCTTTATGGCTCTCTATGACTATATATGACTATTTATGGCTCTCTATGGCTCTCTTTAACTCTCTATGACTCTCTACGACTTTCTATGACTCTGTGGCTCTCTATGACTCTCCATGGCACTCTATCACTCTTTATGACTCTACATGGCTCTCTATGATTCTATGTGCTTCTCTATGGCTCTCTATGACTCTATGTGACCCTCCATGGTTCTCTATGACTCTCTGTGGCCCTCTATGGCTGTCTATGACTCTCTATGACTCTTTATGACTCTACATTACTCTCTATGACTCTCCATGGCTCTTCAAGACTCTCTGTGGCTCTTTATGACTCTCTATGGCTCTCTATGACTCTCTATGGCTCTCCATGGCTCTCTATGACTGTCTATGGCTCTCTATTACTCTCTGCGGTTCTGTATGACTCTCTGTGGCTCTCTATGTCTCTCTATGACTCTCTATGACTCTCTATGGCTCTCTTTGACTCTCTATGGCTCTCTTTGACTCTTTATCACTCTGTATGACTCTCTATGACTCTTTGTCACTCTCTATGACTCGCTATGGCTGTCTATGACTCTATATCACTCTGTATGACTCTCTATGGCTCTCTTAGACTATTTATTGCTGTCCATGGCTCTCTAAGACTCTATATGACTCCCTGTGGCTCTCTATGACTCTTTGTGGCTCTCTATGACTCTCCATGGCTCTCTATGACTCCCTGTGGCTCTCTATGACTCTCTATGACTCTTCGTGGCTCTCTATGACTCTCCATGGCTCTCTATGACTCCCTGTGGCTCTCTATGACTCTTCATGGTTCTCTGTGGTTCTCTATGACTCTAGTAAAGGAGTAGTTCCCAGGGATCGGTCGGTGGAGTGTGGAAAAGGAGGCTGAGTTCATCAGATTCTCGCCATGAGTAATGTATTTTCCTTCTGCTAAGTATCAGGCTTTGTAATGCGTGTCGCGCTCTTCATAATCGCTGTCTGCAATACACGCCTATTACCGCCATTAATTGTGAAAGGGGTCGGGGATTTCAGCTCCTGTGTATGTAAGTCATCATCCAGCGGGCATAACATTAATTAACCCCGCATGTGTCGTCTTTATATGGTATCGTTCAGCTTTCTGAGGGCAACGTCTGAATGGGGGAGGGGAGGGGGTGTCAAGCGCCATTCTTTGTAGTGTCCATAGCGAAGCGCCTGGATTCTATTTCTGTTGCTGGAGTCGCAGCAAAACGCCTCGAAGGTGACAACTCCGAGACAAAGGGCAACGCCGGCCCGGAATGTGGAGCTTCCCCAATACCTGAGAAAAATACTTTGTTCATTAAAAGGTAAATAGTTTAGAGCAGCAATCTCCAAATTGTGGCCCTTTGATTGCATTTATCTGGCCCTTGGGGCACTATTCCTCCCACCAACACTAATGATAAGGCACTATTCCCCCCCACTGATACCAACGATGGGGCACTATTCCTCCCACTGACACCAATGATGGGGCACTATTCCTCCCACTGATACCAATGATGGGGCACTATTCCTCCCACTGATACCAACGATGGGGCACTATTCCCCCCACTGACACCAATGATGGGGCACTATTCCTCCCACTGACACCAATGATGGGGCACTATTCCTCCCACTGACACCAATGATGGGGCACTATTCCCCCCCACTGATACCAACGATGGGGCACTATTCCTCCCACTGACACCAATGATGGGGCACTATTCCTCCCACTGACACCAATGATGGGGCACTATTCCTCCCACTGATACCAACGATGGGGCACTATTCCTCCCACTGACACCAATGATGGGGCACTATTCTTCCTACTGATACCAATGATGGGGCACTATTCCCCCCACTGACACCAATGATGGGGCACTATTCCTCCCACTAATACCAATGATGGGGCACTATTCCCCCACTGACACCAATGATGGGGCACTATTCCCCCACTGACACCAATGATGGGGCACTATTCCTCCCACTGATACCAATGATGGGGCACTATTCCTCCCACTGATACCAATGATGGGGCACTATTCCTCCCACTAATACCAATGATGGGGCACTATTCCCCCACTGACTCCAATGATGGGGCACTATTCCCCCACTGACACCAATGACGGGACACTATTCCTCCCACTGACACCAATGATGAGGCACTATTCCCCCACTGACACCAATGATGGGGCACTATTCCCCCACTGACACCAATGATGGGGCACTATTCCCCCCACTGATACCAATGATGGGGCACTATTCCTCCCACTAATACCAATGATGGGGCACTATTCCCCCACTGACACCAATGATGGGGCACTATTCCCCCACTGACACCAATGATGGGGCACTATTCCCCCCACTGATACCAATGATGGGGCACTATTCCTCCCACTAATACCAATGATGGGGCACTATTCCTCCCACTGACACCAATGACGGGGCACTATTCCTCCCACTGACACCAATGATGGGGCACTATTCCCCCACTGACACCAATGATGGGGCACTATTCCTCCCACTGACACCAATGATGGGGCGCTATTCCTGCCACTGACACCAATGATGGGGCACTATTCCTCCCACTGAAAATAGCATGTGCAATGTGTTTCCTTTTGAGGCTTTAATGTAAAGAGATGGGATGGGGGGTGTCTGCATGCAGTGTCTTTGTAGAGTGTACACAGGGTGGGTTTCTGCCCACTCACCAATCTTGGTGTTACCAAGGGTCAAGGGAATAGGATGTCCCAGAACAGGCTCTTGAATAATTTGTAACAGTGAAGGGTGGTGGGCCATGCAGGGTTTCTACTATAACTGTACCAGTGACCCTGATAGTCACAGAGAGCTGGCAATGGTGGATCCGCTCGCTCACTCAAGACTCTCCACACTGCCTAGGCCCCCCTCCAGCAGAGCCCAAAATCCACCAGGACAGGGTTGTAGGGAAGAGGCCCTTGACTTCATCTACATGTGGACAAAGTGTTTTGCCAGGGGCCCATCCTGGGAGGCATAGGTGTGCGCAGACTATTGCATTAGGGTGTGCACCCCAAAGCTCCTACCGGTGGCGGCTGGTGCTCAAAATTTTTTGGGAGGGGTACAAAAATGAAAAAAAAAATCATCAATTGCAGCCACTGTGCCCTCAAATGCTGCCACTGTGCCCTCAAACGCTGCCAGTGTGCTCATAAAATTCTGCCAGTGTGCCCTTGAATGCCCCCAGTGTGGGTTCTCCATGCATCTCCTGCCATCCTCATCTCCCATCCTCTTCTCCCGATAGGCGTTCAACAGTGGCACCTGTCTTTTCAGCCAATCAGGTGATGGGTAACAGATCCGAGCACCTGATTGGTTTGGTTTAGTGTTAGGAAAGCGAATATTCATTCGCTTTTCTATCACAGCTGAGTGACCTGCGAGTGCCCAGTATGGCGCTCACAGGTCACTTTTTTTAAACCTATTAGAGCCTATGGCTCCAATCAGGTGCTTCAAACCCCCCCCCCCCCCCCGCAACTGTAATTCAGGCACCCTGCGCCTGAAAAGGGTCCGGGCACCTGAATAGGGGGTGGCAGCGGCGGCCATAGATAGATTCATGCTATGCATGAATCCATCTATTGGTGATAGAGGGGGTGGCAGGTGAGAGGGGGTGGCGCCCATACGCCCTTAATGCACGGGCTGCCACTGGCTCCAACACACATGTGTTTGACATATTTACTGACCTCTTCCCTGCTCTCCATTCTGAAACAATGGGAGGAGAGGGGGGGGCAAGGGAGTGCATGTGGGACCCGGGCAACAGAAGGAAGAGGAACAGGGAGCGGAGGGGTGGCACATATTAGTAAGGATCCCCTATATTTTCCTGCTGTGGCAGCTGAATGTTGATGAGAGGGAGAGGAGGAGAAGCCTACTCTCAGCTGCTGCAGGAGGAGCATACAGATCGGTTCCACTAAATTCCACCACCGCCACCTCTCCTGGTTCTGAGGGTCGGTAAGGAAGGATTGCGGTTTACCTGTCAACTGCCCACCATTGACAGGTTGCCAACCCAAGGATTAGGGTGTGCCCAGGCACACCTGGCACACCCCTTGTTGGGAGGCTTGCTCCCTCTTATGTTGGCATTGGGACCTGATATTGTTCATGAGAGGAGGGAGGAGTCACGCACGCTCTGCCCCCCATCTCTTAGCAACAGAAGGAAGAGGAACAGGGAGCGGAGGGGTGGCACATATTAGTAAGGATCCCCTATATTTTCCTGCTGTGGCAGCTGAATGTTGATGAGAGGGAGAGGAGGAGAAGCCTACTCTCAGCTGCTGCAGGAGGAGAATACAGATCGGTTCCACTAAATTCCACCACCGCCACCTCTCCTGGTTCTGAGGGTCGGTAAGGAAGGATTGCGGTTTACCTGTCAACTGCCCACCATTGACAGGTTGCCAACCCAAGGATTAGGGTGTGCCCAGGCACACCTGGCACACCCCTTGTTGGGAGGCTTGCTCCCTCTTATGTTGGCATTGGGACCTGATATTGTTCATGAGAGGAGGGAGGAGTCACGCACGCTCTGCCCCCCATCTCTTAGCAACAGAAGGAAGAGGAACAGGGAGCGGAGGGGTGGCACATATTAGTAAGGATCCCCTATATTTTCCTGCTGTGGCAGCTGAATGTTGATGAGAGGGAGAGGAGGAGAAGCCTACTCTCAGCTGCTGCAGGAGGAGAATACAGATCGGTTCCACTAAATTCCACCACCGCCACCTCTCCTGGTTCTGAGGGTCGGTAAGGAAGGATTGCGGTTTACCTGTCAACTGCCCACCATTGACAGGTTGCCAACCCAAGGATTAGGTTGTGCCCAGGCACACCTGGCACACCCCTTGTTGGGAGGCTTGCTCCCTCTTATGTTGGCATTGGGACCTGATATTGTTCATGAGAGGAGGGAGGAGTCACGCACGCTCTGCCCCCCATCTCTTAGCAACAGAAGGAAGAGGAACAGGGAGCGGAGGGGTGGCACATATTAGTAAGGATCCCCTATATTTTCCTGCTGTGGCAGCTGAATGTTGATGAGAGGGAGAGGAGGAGAAGCCTACTCTCAGCTGCTGCAGGAGGAGAATACAGATCGGTTCCACTAAATTCCACCACCGCCACCTCTCCTGGTTCTGAGGGTCGGTAAGGAAGGATTGCGGTTTACCTGTCAACTGCCCACCATTGACAGGTTGCCAACCCAAGGATTAGGGTGTGCCCAGGCACACCTGGCACACCCCTTGTTGGGAGGCTTGCTCCCTCTTATGTTGGCATTGGGACCTGATATTGTTCATGAGAGGAGGGAGGAGTCACGCACGCTCTGCCCCCCATCTCTTAGCAACAGAAGGAAGAGGAACAGGGAGCGGAGGGGTGGCACATATTAGTAAGGATCCCCTATATTTTCCTGCTGTGGCAGCTGAATGTTGATGAGAGGGAGAGGAGGAGAAGCCTACTCTCAGCTGCTGCAGGAGGAGAATACAGATCGGTTCCACTAAATTCCACCACCGCCACCTCTCCTGGTTCTGAGGGTCGGTAAGGAAGGATTGCGGTTTACCTGTCAACTGCCCACCATTGACAGGTTGCCAACCCAAGGATTAGGTTGTGCCCAGGCACACCTGGCACACCCCTTGTTGGGAGGCTTGCTCCCTCTTATGTTGGCATTGGGACCTGATATTGTTCATGAGAGGAGGGAGGAGTCACGCACGCTCTGCCCCCCATCTCTTAGCAACAGAAGGAAGAGGAACAGGGAGCGGAGGGGTGGCACATATTAGTAAGGATCCCCTATATTTTCCTGCTGTGGCAGCTGAATGTTGATGAGAGGGAGAGGAGGAGAAGCCTACTCTCAGCTGCTGCAGGAGGAGAATACAGATCGGTTCCACTAAATTCCACCACCGCCACCTCTCCTGGTTCTGAGGGTCGGTAAGGAAGGATTGCGGTTTACCTGTCAACTGCCCACCATTGACAGGTTGCCAACCCAAGGATTAGGGTGTGCCCAGGCACACCTGGCACACCCCTTGTTGGGAGGCTTGCTCCCTCTTATGTTGGCATTGGGACCTGATATTGTTCATGAGAGGAGGGAGGAGTCACGCACGCTCTGCCCCCCATCTCTTAGCAACAGAAGGAAGAGGAACAGGGAGCGGAGGGGTGGCACATATTAGTAACGATCCCCTATATTTTCCTGCTGTGGCAGCTGAATGTTGATGAGAGGGAGAGGAGGAGAAGCCTACTCTCAGCTGCTGCAGGAGGAGAATACAGATCGGTTCCACTAAATTCCACCACCGCCACCTCTCCTGGTTCTGAGGGTCGGTAAGGAAGGATTGTGGTTTACCTATCACCTGCCCACCATTGACAGGTTGCCAACCCAAGGATTAGGGTGTTCCCAGGCACACCTGGCACACCCCTTGTTGGGAGGCTTGCTCCCCCTTATGTTGGCATTGGGACCTGATATTGTTCATGAGAGGAGGGAGGAGTCACGCACGCTCTGCCCCCCATCTCTTAGCAACAGAAGGAAGAGGAACAGGGAGCGGAGGGGTGGCACATATTAGTAACGATCCCCTATATTTTCCTGCTGTGGCAGCTGAATGTTGATGAGAGGGAGAGGAGGAGAAGCCTACTCTCAGCTGCTGCAGGAGGAGAATACAGATCGGTTCCACTAAATTCCACCACCGCCACCTCTCCTGGTTCTGAGGGTCGGTAAGGAAGGATTGTGGTTTACCTGTCACCTGCCCACCATTGACAGGTTGCCAACCCAAGGATTAGGGTGTTCCCAGGCACACCTGGCACACCCCTTGTTGGGAGGCTTGCTCCCCCTTATGTTGGCATTGGGACCTGATATTGTTCATGAGAGGAGGGAGGAGTCACACACGCTCTGCCCCCCATCTCTTAGCCATCTAGGCTGTACGCTCGGATAGGGGTCTGATTATGGATCTTGGGGGGGGGCGCACTTTTTTTTTCTTGTTTTTTTCAGATAAAATCCACCGCAGACTGCAGATCAGCGACACCATTGTTAATGAGAATGAAAATGTCAGCAATGGGAAGTTGTGCAATGCAGGATCGCACTGTCGCACGCTCGGGACTGATATGAAAATGTGTAATTTCTGAGTAAGCTGAAGGACAAACGCCGAGTGGGAGTGCCGCTCCCAACACCATAAGCACTTTCTGTGCCAAATCCCGTCTCTTCTTCAATGAGACTCCGGAGCTTGGCACTTTCTGCAAACACAATGGAATTAGTGATTCTCCATCCTCCTCTGCACACCCAGCAAGCCTCTGCCAGGCGGGCACAGTTCACCCCTAATGAATCTAATTCTCCAGCTCCCCGGAGGAATCAAATGTTCTCTTATGTAATAAAGAAAAATCCAAAAGTCAGCTATGATCCTGAAAGGTCCCGATTTGTGAAGGACACGACGCGTTCCGGAAACATTTCCATAATCTACTGAAGACAACCTGAAACAACGAACGAAGAGCGAGCGGGAAGAGGTCAGAGCGGGGGGGATGGGGCTCCGTACAGCAATTACTTATTATCTGGGTAAGAAAAACTGAAATAGCAATCAGGTCCAGATCCAGAAATAGTAACTATTAAAGTATCAGCCCCCAGATAAAAGGGGATACACCTGATAAACCCAACAGGAACATGGAGATCCCATCATAAATGCCACCGCAGAGATGACACCGGCAACCTCAGGAGCCGAGATCCTCCCCTGACAGCTTTTCACATTGCCAGCAGATTCCGGGGATTTCTGGGTCTGACCAGCTTCGGTGAGCTCCCGAAGTTTGCACAACACCAGTGCTCTTTGCTCTGCCTCTTTATATAAAACAGTTCATCTAAGGAGGTGTGTCAGGCCCACCAGAACATTTCATGTGGCCCTCACACCTCTCCTGCAGCTAAGATACCACCCTTGTGCGTGTGCCAGAGAGGCTGACCTCTGCCGCCCCTTGTCTCAGCAATCGGCAGTCGAAAGGAGGACAGATCTCCTCCTACAGATCCTGCACCTCTCTCTGCAGTCGCAGCAACCCCTTGTCTCTGCCTCCCATGGCATTCAGCTGACTCCAGCTCTCCTCTGGTCCAACTCAGCACTTTCTGCTTCCCATCTCCACCACTGGAAGCCACAAAAGGGAAGGAGGGGGGCACTGTGATTTAAGGGAGAGACACTTGACATCTGATGAAAAGGAGGGGGTGCTCCCGACATTTAGATCTAGTCTTACAGATACAAACGGCCCCTTGAGGGCAACCCTAATGTGGCCCACAATGAAGTTGAGTTAGACACCCCTGATGTAAGAGATTATACAGAAGGGGAAGGGTTCTGTCCTTGCCGGTGTCGTGTCGAATACTGTCCCCCGTCGGATAGTGTCCGCCCTGTAGTGCGTTTGCACAGTACGGAGGACAAGGAGACGCTGGAAGTCTCCGATGATGAACGGAGTCCAGGTTCAAGCCCCACCATCCACGTGGACATAGAGTTAGAATAAAAAATTGCCAAGCGAAGCGAGGCCGTGCCTGAAGCGTGGCAAGGGGCCCTGTTACTAAGTGCTACCGTATGTCCACTTGGATGGTGCGGCTTGAACCTGAACCTGCGCAGTATGGGGCGGACACTATCCGATGGGGGGACAGTTTTTGACAGAACACTGGCAAAGCCCTCCTCTCTTATTTCATTGGTTTGATGGCGTGTAGGCAAGTGCAGTCTACTTTCTCCACTGCAGGTGGCGCTGTTCTGCAGCGGCAATGCAGTTGGAGAGGAAGTCAAGAGGAACATGGCTCCTCTATGATTAACCGGGTCACTGGGGAAGCTATCCAATTGGATGCTGATGCCTCTTATGACTCTAGCAGCCTCCTTGGGTCAGGCAGAGCCTATTTAAGGCCCTGGTTCCCAGGCTCTGCAAGAATTTGCAAGTGAGTAGAGCAGGGACAGGTACCCCACCTGGTAGGGATAGAATTCACGGAAGGGAAAGATTCTTGAGCATAGGGATCACAATTTCTCTGGTCATCTTCCCGCTTGGGCACGAGATGGTCAGGCTGCATTCTGCCCCTCCTAACAGGCGCTGTGCTTTTGGCTGGGGCCTGCTCTCTACATGCTGTCGGGATCCCGGCTGGGCTGTCTTTGCTTCAATACAAGTTCTTCATATCACATTTGGACTGTGTGTGTTTTTGCTGCTGCACCCCACCTACAAGTGTATAGGGCAATTGTGACCAGGCTCCGTGGCCCCCTCCTACCATTGATGGCCCTCCCATGCAGTATCCCCTGCTCTTGCTCTGCTTCATGCTACCTACTACCCCTCATCGTACCTTGATTTCTCTTAGTCCAAGCAAAATATTTCCAGTGCCCACATTCCTGAAGGTGGCTGTAAATGTAAGTGGGTGCTGCAGCGACCACCAGCTGGAAACTGAACCACACCGAGGATCTCCAGAACAGGTCCAAAGCTTTATTCAGCGATCACATCAGAGTTACCAAAGCGACCTTTTGAAGCCTCACAGGACCCCTTCATGAAGTCACCTGCCCGATGAAGGGGGAACTCTGAAACGTCGCTTTGGTAACTATGATGTGATCGCTGAATAAAGCTTTGGACCCGTTCTGGAGATCCTCGGTGTGGTGGTGACATACGTCTCACTTTGATTGCACTTCACACAGGTCTTCCAAAAACTGATGGCAGAGACCAATGACTCCTTTTTTCTTGTAGTTGAGAAGGTACACAACTTGACTATCCTCTTCAATGATCTTCCCACCATCATAGGGGGGCTTAGACAAAGTGCTTGATCTGTGCTTGTCATTGGCTCTCATCTTGTGGACTACAAAGGAGATGTGGATCTCCATTGCAATTTTCTAGAAGAAGCTGCGTGAAGATGGAGAACGGTTAGCAGGGAGGTAGTGAAGACATTCTATAAGTCGGGGGGTCTTCCCTATCTTGAACTACCAAACTCCATACACAGCACTATGTGCTACATACCACGGAGAACCACAACCCATACACAGCACTGTGTGCTACATACCACGGAGAACCACAACCCATACACTGCACTGTGTGCTACATACCACGGAGAACCACAACCCATACACAGCACTATGTGCTACATACCACGGAGAACCACAACCCATACACAGCACTGTGTGCTACATACCACGGAGAACCACAACCCATACACAGCACTGTGTGCTACATACCACGGAGAACCACAACCCATACACAGCACTGTGTGCTACATACCACAGAGAACCACAACCCATACACAGCACTGTGTGCTACATACCACAGAGAACCACAACCCATACACAGCACTGTGTGCTACATACCACGGAGAACCACAACCCATACACAGCACTGTGTGCTACATACCACGGAGAACCACAATCCATACACTGCACTGCGTGCTACATACCACGGAGAACCACAACCCATACACAGCACTGCGTGCTACATACCACGGAGAACCACAACCCATACACAGCACTGCGTGCTACATACCACAGAGAACCACAACCCATACACAGCACTGTGTGCTACATACCACAGAGAACCACAACCCATACACAGCACTGTGTGCTACATACCACGGAGAACCACAACCCATACACAGCACTGTGTGCTACATACCACAGAGAACCACAACCCATACACAGCACTGTGTGCTACATACCACGGAGAACCACAACCCATACACAGCACTGCGTGCTACATACCACGGAGAACCACAACCCATACACAGCACTGTGTGCTACATACCACGGAGAACCACAACCCATACACAGCACTGTGTGCTACATACCACAGAGAACCACAACCCATACACAGCACTGTGTGCTACATACCACAGAGAACCACAACCCATACACAGCACTGTGTGCTACATACCACGGAGAACCACAACCCATACACAGCACTGTGTCCTACATACCACGGAGAACCACAATCCATACACTGCACTGCGTGCTACATACCACGGAGAACCACAACCCATACACAGCACTGTGTGCTACATACCACGGAGAACCACAACCCATACACAGCACTGTGTGCTACATACCACAGAGAACCACAACCCATACACAGCACTGTGTGCTACATACCACAGAGAACCACAACCCATACACAGCACTGTGTGCTACATACCACGGAGAACCACAACCCATACACAGCACTGTGTGCTACATACCACGGAGAACCACAATCCATACACTGCACTGCGTGCTACATACCACGGAGAACCACAACCCATACACAGCACTGTGTGCTACATACCACGGAGAACCACAACCCATACACAGCACTGCGTGCTACATACCACGGAGAACCACAACCCATACACTGCACTGCGTGCTACATACCACGGAGAACCACAACCCATACACAGCACTGCGTGCTACATACCACGGAGAACCACAACCCATACACTGCACTGCGTGCTACATACCACAGAGAACCACAATCCATACACTGCACTGCGTGCTACATACCACGGAGAACCACAATCCATACACTGCACTGCGTGCTACATACCACGGAGAACCACAACCCATACACAGCACTGCGTGCTACATACCACAGAGAACCACAACCCATACATAGCACTGCGTGCTACATACCACGGAGAACCACAACCCATACACTGCACTGCGTGCTACATACCACGGAGAACCACAACCCATACACAGCACTGCGTGCTACATACCACGGAGAACCACAACCCATACACAGCACTGCGTGCTACATACCACGGAGAACCACAACCCAATACACAGCACTGCGTGCTACATACCACGGAGAACCACAACCCATACACTGCACTGCGTGCTACATACCACGGAGAACCACAACCCATACACAGCACTGCGTGCTACATACCACAGAGAACCACAACCCAATACACAGCACTGCGTGCTACATACCACGGAGAACCACAACCCATACACAGCACTGCGTGCTACATACCACAGAGAACCACAACCCATACACAGCACTGCGTGCTACATACCACGGAGAACCACAACCCATACACAGCACTGCGTGCTACATACCACGGAGAACCACAACCCATACACAGCACTGCGTGCTACATACCACGGAGAACCACAACCCATACACAGCACTGCGTGCTACATACCACGGAGAACCACAACCCATACACAGCACTGCGTGCTACATACCACGGAGAACCACAACCCATACACAGCACTGCGTGCTACATACCACGGAGAACCACAACCCATACATAGCACTGCGTGCTACATACCACGGAGAACCACAACCCATACACTGCACTGCGCTTGTCATACATAACAGGCTCTGAGGGCAACACATCATATACTATACCGTATGCACCTGCCTCCATATTTTCCTCTGTATGCTACACAATACCTTGTCCATCACTTGCCTTGGACCGCCACACTCAGTCCACTGCTCTATACACGGCATTCTCGGACCTGCCACACTCAATATGCTGCACTGAATACTACATGCTCCGGACTACCACACTCCATACACTATGCTGTACATTACATACAGCGAACCACCATACTTGCTATGCACCACTGTATGTATCATCATTTGGAGAGCAGTGCTCTGTACACTGCGCTGTACATCGCATACCATGCACAGCCACAATCCATACACTTGGCTGGATTTCTTCTTACCTTGGCCATTCTTGTTTTACTCTCTCTGCAGGTAGTGACTGTCCCCGGTTACGAGATCCTCATCAGCCATTATGTCCTTGCTGAGCTTATGTACCATCGGTGCAAGTAGCAGAAACTGGTTTACAAACTTGAGTACAGGTACACCTACTGCCCAAGATAAAGAATGTTAAGGAAACAAAAAATAAATTATGTGAGATTATTTTGTGTGTTGAACTTTCTTTAAACGTCTCCTCAAGGTTGGTACTTTGGGGTGACGTTGGTAGGTTGAAATGCAATCTCAAGTCTCTTTGGATGTCATACAATTCCTGATCCTGAGATTCCAGCTCCAACCACTGGTCCAGGCCATTAGAAGGATATTGGATGAGCAAATGGAGCTTTCAGGTGTATCCAGCTTTCATCCGGCCAACAGCAGACCAGCATTTCAGCTGCGGGAACCTGATTAAAGCTGAATCAGCATTTCCATTGATGTATATGGTGTGACAGTGCAAGGCTCTACACTGCATAAATGAAGATAAAAACCCCATAGAGTTCTCACTAATGCCGAGCAAGGGGTTCTGGAATGACCAGGCTGACTTGAGAAAGGTGGACCAGGATCTGAACCCACAAACTCTGCTGCATCCGGCAGTAGCTCTCTTGTTGAGACACCTGAGATTCTAGACATCATCCTGTCTGATTCCTTGAATAATCTTGCCTTATACCTTATTTCAGGTGAACCTTGAACTCCTTGCTCCTCCCATGCACTTCCTGTTTGCCTCATATTGTGCCCTCTTCAGCTGATATCTTGCCCCTTTTTGTACCTTCTGCTGCTGTATCAACTCCACCACTCGTTGCCGACCTTTGGTTTGTTCCTTTACTACGCTTCAGCTTGATCCCAACTTGCAACCACTTGCTACCGACCTTTGTCTTGTTTACTGACTGTGCTTCTGCTTGATCCCAAACCTGCTATATCTGCTACCGGACCCCAGCTTTCTCACCTCCTGAGGACTGCAGCCTAGTACTTACATGTAGCAAAACCCATCCCCACCACCAGAAACTCTGGTGAATACCGGTCAGTGCTTAGATCCCCCACCTTGGGTGAGCCCACGTCATCCGCCAGGGTGACCAGCTTGTGTACTTGCTGGTTGGCGGGATACTCTCTACTGCTATAGCTACTGGTCTCCAAGCCTGACCCCTGACCTTGACAGCGGTTTTTACAGCTTTCTAAAGGTTTTGGTAATCCTGCATTGAGTTCCAGAATTTGAAGCCTTCAAAGAGCCTAGGAAAGGGATGAAGCCTCCAAGCATGTGTCCAAATCTTACCAGGGAGACCAGCAGGGTGTGTGTGCCGCTGTGCACAGTCCTTATAATCTAGGACCTGACATAAAATCGGGTGTCAGGAAGATCCTGCCAGCAAAAGTCAGTCTGGGCCTTCCGCCGTGCGTGTGCCTGTTGGTGCCAGATGGGCTATTTAACTCGGTCTGTCACATTAAGCTCTTGCTGTCTGATCTACAGCGTGCGAGTATCCTGACCCTGAGAACCGGCCTTCTGTGACCTTTGATCCGGCTTGTCTACCTACAATTCCTGCTATCCGCCTGCACCTGATCCCGGCCTTTCTGACTGCCCTTCTGCTTTATCCTCCAGTACCTCTGCTGTCTGCCTGATTACTGACCCGGCTTGTCCGACCATCCTCCTGCTTGCTCCTTTGGTACCTCCGCTGACCGCCTGACCTCCGACCCGGCCTGTCTGACTTCCCTGCTTCCGGCATCCTGGTTCCTGGTGCCTGTCTGCTGTCCTGCCTCCAGTTGTTGATCCAGCTCCTGCCTGCAGTCTAGCTTCAGCCTGAGTTCCTGCTTCTGTGTCCTGGTTCCAGCTGCCTACCTGCTGTTCTGCTCCAGCCTGCTGCACCTGCCTGCTGGTCCAGCTCCTTCCCGGTCCCAGCCTGTCTCCTGATCCTGCCGGAGGTTTCGCTACACAGTACTTCCTGGGTTCCAGACCCCTCCGCTGATGTTGATCATGCCAGGCACTCGTGCCACTCCGGACTCTTGTGCTTCCTGTATACTCTAAAAGGGCCCTCGAGTCGGAGTCGCAAGAGAGGTCTCTCCCTGCAGGTCGGGCTCTTCCACTAGGTACGTGACATTGGGGATCTACCCTACTATAGGCATCTGCGATGCTGCAAGGGAGCAGCCAGAAGAAATCTTTGGAGGGAACAGACAGGAGGACCCAACCCAGGCCAGGGAGTGGGCCAAGTTGGCTGGAAGCTGAATGTACAGAGAGACCTGCAAGACGTTCAGAGGTTGTACATTAGCACAGGGGGTGTTGGGAGGTGGTCTAAGGGACCATATCAAAGGCCTAACCTGAAGGCCTGAGCATCAGAACTGTGAAAGCAAGTCAGAAGGCCTAAGGATGTTTTCTTTTGTATTTTGAAGTAGTGGTGGAACTTCCTGAGAGGACAAATGCTTTGTTGAACTTTCCCTTTCATAGTAAAAGTGGGCCACCAAGCCCTGAAACTGCATTTCCCGACTGTCATGGACTCACTTCTAAACTTTACACCACTGAGCTAACGTCCCCAAACATTTCAATGGGTAGAGAGGCAGTTCTGAGGATAACATGCGCCGTGTACACAGGCCCTGTGAAGGTCTTACTCTGATTATTTTAATGAGTCTCCGAGTCTTTTGTATGCGGCAGAGCTAGGAGCTTGTTGGCGAGATCTTTTCCTGGGAATCCTAAAAGGAGGTCGGAGACCAGAGCCTCCTCGTCCACTCAAAGCTGAAACATCATTAACAACTCCGAGGATCTTTTGTCTTCCCCTGAATTGAAAGAAAGAAGAAGAAAAAGAAACATTATTTCTATCATTTGTTTCTACAATGAAAGAGATGTCGGGAGGGATTGGTTACCTGCGGAGGGGGTAATACAGAAGCGCATATTAAACAAATTCGATAACAAGGCGATTGAACACTTCTAGAAGCGCGCTTCTATTCCTCATCATTACCGCCATTTGTTTTTACTGATCTGTAAAGCTGACAGTCACAGCGCTCTCATTTGTCCATAAAACATGTTTAATATCCGACTTATTAAGTAGAACTGATTGGGATTCGCCGACTTTTTCCAGGTTTAATGTATTATAATGCTCTTCAAACTTCCGAGCAGCTACTCACACTAACAACACGATCTACATAAACATTTACAGACTTCCCGGTAAAGTGGCTCTGAACAGCAGCAATAAAAATTCCTAATTAGTCTTAATCGTGTCATTGAGCAGAGATGAGTTTAATAGGCCAGCTGAGACTCGTCCTACCCAACCGGCAAAGCAATCCACCCGCTGGCGGTATCTGGATCCAGATCTGCTCTACATCCACCTATGGGGTGCTGGGTCATGCTGGGAGGTCTAAAGGTGGTGGTTGGTGTATTGCGGAATATCACTGAGCTTTCTACCTAATTAAGAGTTTTTGGAGACTATTTTTTTTTTTGTTGTTGTTTCAATAAATTATACTTTCCATCAGGACTGAAATTATAAAGCAAAAAGCGGTGTGCAGCGCTCTGCTGCGATAAACGTGCAAAAGAGCTTTAATGTATAATAAAGAAATACAGACCTGAAATTTATAATTCTGTGACGTAATTAAAGGAATCCTTCCGTGTGTTCGAAATAATTCCAATAATGAAGGCGCTGTGTTCAAACCACTCATCAGAAATCAAGTAATAACCAGCGTCAAATGAACGCGCTTCACCCAACGTGCTAAGGGATAATATGCACCTCCACCAATCTAGATACTCATAGTTACATAGTCAGGTTGAAAAAAGACACAAGTCCATCCAGTTCAACTACAAAAAAATAAAAATAAATAATATCATACAATCCCATATACCCAATTCTATACCCACAGTTGATCCAGAGGAAGGCGAAAAACCCCAGCAGAGCCATGATCCAATTTCCTAAAGCAGGCGAAAAAATTCCTTCCTGATCCCCCGAGAGGCAATCAGATTTTCCCCGCATCATCTTTACCTATACTCACCAGATAGCGGACAACTCACCAGATAGCGGTCAACAACGGGCTTTGAACTGTTGCTGGGAAGCAAAGTGGTCTCCTGCTCTGGTGCAGTGATCAGGTGGCAGACTTTAAAGGCATCATACACTGCGCAAAAAAGCTCCCCAGCGGGACCCCAAATAATTCCGATAATGAAGGCGCTGTGTTCAAACCACTCACCAGAAATCAAGTAATGACAAGCTTTAAATGAAAGAGCTTCACCCAACGTGCTAAGGGATAGCTTGCCACGCCCGTGCACCTCCACCAATCTATACACTTATAGTTACACAGTTACATAGTTACATAGTAAGGTTGAAAAAAGACACAAGTCCATCCAGTTCAACTACAAAAAAAATAAAATAATATCATACAATCCCATATACCCAATTCTATACCCACAGTTGACCCAGAGGAAGGCGAAAAACCCCAGCAGAGCCATGATCCAATTTTCTAAAGCAGGGGAAAAAATTCCTTCCTGATCCCCCGAGAGGCAATCGGATTTTCCCCGCATCATCTTTACCTATACTCACCAGATAGCGGACAACTCACCAGATAGCGGACAACAACGAGCTTTGAACTGTTGCTGTGAAGCAAAGTGGTCTCCTGCTCACGTGCAGTGATCAGGTGGTAGATTTCAAAGGGATCATACACTGCGCAAAAAAGCTCCCCAGCGGGACCCCAAATGACGCTCATATATAGTGTAGTATTTAACTAGTATTGAAAACAGTTACAGTAGCTGCAGCGTAAAACCAATAAAAACGGTCAGAAAACAAACAGAGGTAGCCGCCGCTCCTACACTGCGGACGTGGTGACAAAGACGTTAGCACATAGGCCCCCTTCCAACGTGTTTCAGAGTGTCAGGAAAGAAGAACTATGCCCAGGCACATCGTTTTGTGCAGACGGAGAATTTCTGTTAGCCAAATCCACAGACGGAGAAATCCATGGACAGATAATTCCCCTCAGCCTGACTCGCACACATGTGCGTGCACACATGCTCACACGTAAGAGCTCCGGCATGTGCACCTGCACTTAGTGGTGCCAAGTGGGCTATATAAACACCTTTGCTGCACTAGGACCTTGCCTTATGGTCTACAGCATTCTGCTATATGTTTCTTGTGTTTGATGCTGATGCCGTTCTGATCAGTCTGACCACACTTGAACTGTACCTGAACCGACCTCTGACTTGCTCTTTGACCACGTCTCTGCTTGATCCCACTGTCTGCTCACCTGTCAGGGAACTCACCGTACGTATGCCCGTCCCCGCATAGCAGCAGTTCCCGTTCGTTCCAGGCACCATGCGCGGTGTCTCCGTCAGAGGCATACGAGTTCCAGAACGAACGGACATATGCTAAACCGAACACGTGGATGTACGCCAATCCGAACATGCGAAAACACCCGCGCAAACTGAACGGATGTACGTCTTCACGCACGGACGGCCACTTCCACCAATCCTGGCTCACTACCCCCTATATAAACAGGGTCCTGGCCTGACAGCAGTGCTGGATCGTCTTCAGCTGTTCCTGTAAGGCCGCGTACACACGCGGGGACTGTTCACCCAACTTTGTCCGTCAAACAGTTTTGGCAAACAGTCCGCTCAAAATTAGCATGGACGGACATGGCCACACACGACGAACGAACAGTTTGCTGAAACCGTGCGCGATGACGTGAACGGCACGTACGACGGGACGAAAAATACGACGTCCTATACACTGCATTATAACTTTCGGCGTGAAAATCCTTTCTGAGCATGCGCGCAACTTTGTTTGACGAACAAGCCTACACACGAGCGGACTGTTCGCTGAAACAAGGTTTCAGCGGACAGTTTTACGGAATTTCCGAAAAACCTTGTCCGTCAAACTGTCCGACAAAGTTGGGCGAACAGTCCGCCCGTGTGTACGCGGCCTAAGACCTGATCATTGCTCCTGAGACCTCGCTCCTGTGACCTCGCTCCTGTGACCTTGCTCCTGTGATCTTGTTCCTGTGACCCGTTCCTGATACCCACTCTTGGATTCCTATCTCCTGGACAACCTCTGACCCTGGCTTGGACTTTCGACTTTGGCTTGTCTCCTGATTTGGTACCTCGTTTGCTTGCACGTTACCAGACCCCTTGCTTGTTCCTGATTACGCACCTGTCTCTTGTTATTGTACCGCATTGCCTGCCAGTTGCCGATCCTGCCTGTTCCAGACACGTAGTGCTCCCTGCACACCTGCTGATCTTCCGGTGCCTACGTACGTAACCAGTCTACACCTCTTCTACCGTGAGGACCCAGCATCTTCAAGGCCTTCTACTTCCATCTGCAGGCACCTGCACCCTTTCGTGTCCTCACGCTCCCTGTTCCCATCTCCAGGGGCGTGGTGACCGGAACCGTGCGAGAGGCCACCCTCAGCAGTCTGACTCTGCTGTAAGGTACGTGACAGTACGATCCAGCCAAACATGGAGTCAGACAGGGGGGCCTCACCTCTGGAAACTTTGTGCCAACAGATCTCTGCCCTTACCCAAGCAGTTCAAGGCCTGCAAGACGGTTACCATCAACTCGAGGAGAGGGTGGAGTCATTAACTCCAAACACTACTACCTCCCAAGGGGCTACAGCATCTCGGTCCGCCGGTCCGGCAACTCCAGCATCCATGCCTGCAATAGTGGTGCCATCCCCGGAGCCTCGAGTTCCTACCTCAGAGCGGTTTTCCGGAGATCGCAGCAAATTCTGTGCTTTTCGTAATGCATGCCAATTATACTTCCTGTTACAGCCTCGCACCTTCTCCTTGGAAAGCACAAAAGTTGGGTTCATCGTCTCCTTGCTTCTGGGGGAACCTCAGACCTGGGCCCATCGCCTCTTGGAACAGGCCAGCCCTCTACTTGACACTACGGACTCTTTTCTGAATGAGATGGCTAAATTATACGACGATCCTCAGCGTGCCACCACTGCTGAGGCCAGTCTCCATGCTCTGCGACAGGGTCGCAGACCTGTAGAGGATTACGTGACAGACTTTAGGCGGTGGAGTTCTGACACTCAATGGAACGACGCCGCCCTACGTTACCAATTCCGCATTGGACTGTCCGAACCATTAAAGGACGAATTAGCCCGCATCGAAGTTCCCAGTTCTTTGGAAGACCTCATACAGGTATCAATCCAAATTGACCGCCGTCTTAGGGAACGGAGAGCTGAAAGAGTTGGCCAGTTTCGCCCCACTTGGATGTTACCCAAGGTTCCTAATTATCCTCCTACCTCCACACCTGCTCCCATCTCCGAAGCTCCAGAGCCAATGCAACTAGGATTACTTCGCTCACCATTGTCTTCTGAGGAGAAGCTACGCCAGCGCCAGAACAACCTTTGCCTCTACTGTGGGGAAGCTGGTCACTATGCGAATAAATGTCCAAATAAAATTCGTAAGTTCAAAGACTCACCTCTTGTATCCAATGCATTACCTCTGACGAAATCAATTCATATAGCTGTTCCCTTTTCCTTACAGCTTCCAGGAGGAACACTCCAGGTCCAAGCTATAATTGATTCGGGCGCCTGTAGTTGCTTCATTGACCATACTCTCGTTCTGCAACACAACATTCCATTGGCACTCAAGCAACGCCAACTTTCTATACGGTTAGCGGATGGATCCAACATCAGTTCAGGTCCCATTACCCATGAGACTCAACCACTGCTCGCCAACATTCTATCCGGTCACCAAGAATTAATCTGCTTGGATGTCATTTCTTCACCACTCTTCCCAATCATTTTGGGAATGCCATGGTTACAAGCCCATAATCCCCAAATAAACTGGATAACCGGTGAGGTAGTGTTTCGGTCCACTTATTGCCTCCAAAATCGTGTCAGGACCTCAAACCACCTGGTTCCGGTCATTGCCTGTTCGGGTCCTACATCTGAGCTCCAGGAGTTGGTCCCAACCACATACCACAAATTCCTGGACGTGTTTGACAAAAGAAAGGCAGACACACTACCTCCTCATCGGGTCTACGATTGCCCAATCGAGTTATTGCCTGGAGCCGAAATTCCATTCGGGAGGATATTCCCTCTATCGGAACCTGAACTCCTGGTCCTCAAAGAATACATCAATGAGAACCTCAAGAAAGGATTTATCCGACATTCATCTTCTCCAGCCGGTGCTGGAATATTTTTCGTTGAAAAAAAGGACCATTCACTCCGCCCATATGTGGATTACAGGGATTTAAATAAAGTGACGATTAAAAACCGCTACCCCCTTCCATTAATTCCAGAATTATTCCAGAGACTTCGATCAGCCAAAATATTTACAAAGCTGGATTTACGAGGGGCCTATAACCTCATCAGAATCCGTAAGGGGGACGAATGGAAAACGGCTTTTCGGACACGTTTTGGCCACTTTGAGTATCTGGTCATGCCATTTGGACTCTGCAACGCCCCAGCCACTTTTCAACATTTTGTTAATGACATTTTCAGGGACTTTTTGGATTTATTTGTAATTGTTTATTTGGATGATATTTTGGTATTTTCAGACTCTCTAGAAACCCATCGTGACCATGTGAAACAAGTTCTCCTGAGATTAAGGCAACATGGGCTCTACGCCAAGGCCGAGAAGTGCGAATTCGAACGGCAGACCATTCACTTCCTGGGTCTGGTAATATCAACGGAGGGAATAGAGATGGATCCTCAAAAGGTTTCAGCCATTTTATCCTGGCCACCTCCAACTGATAAAAAAGGGGTACAACGCTTCATTGGATTCTCTAATTTTTACAGGAAGTTTATCAAAAACGTTTCCAGTGTTATAGCCCCCATCACGCAACTCACCAGCAAACAAAACCGTTTCCGATGGTCCATCGAGGCCCAAGCTGCGTTCGATAAACTAAAAGGATTATTCACATCGGCCCCAATACTCAAACACCCTGATCCTGCTCTACCTTACACTCTGGAAGTGGACGCTTCAGAGAGCGCTGTAGGCGCCATTCTGTCCCAACGCCAAGGGCCTAAATCATTAATGCATCCTGTAGCGTTCTTTTCCAAAAAACTAAATACATCAGAAAGGAACTACGATGTGGGAGATCGGGAACTTCTAGCAATCAAACTGGTTTTAGAAGAATGGCGGTACCTTCTTGAGGGGGCAACACATCCAGTATTGATTTTTACAGATCATAAAAATTTGGAATATCTCAGAACAGCTAAGCGTCTCAGGCCCCGGCAGGCAAGATGGGCTCTGTTCTTCTCCCGTTTTAATTTTCACATAACCTACAGACCAGGATCCAAGAATAGTAAACCCGACGCATTATCCCGCAAGTTCTCTGAAACTGAAGCCTCATCCCCTCCAGACACTATTTTGCAAGCTGGAAACTTCCTATTAACACAAACCAGTTTTTTATCACAGGTTCGGCAGTCGTCTCGAGGTGCATCAGTCCCTCCAGATATGAACCTCCAAGAAAAAGACGGCCTTTTCTGGCGAGGAAGCAAATTATTCATCCCTCAAAACCTTCGCACCTCCGTTCTACAGGCTTGTCATGACTATCCCCTGGCGGGTCACTTCGGGGGTCACAAAACGACAAATTTAGTTCAAAGGCATTTCTGGTGGCCAAACCTCGCGAAAGACTGCAGGAACTATGTTAGCTCTTGTTCAACCTGCCTCCGGAATAAAAACAGCAAAAATAAAGCCTGGGGATTATTGAGGCCATTACCTATCCCTGAAAGACCATGGGATAAGATCGCAATGGACTTTATTGTTGAGCTTCCCCCCTCTGAAGGATTTTCCTCTATCTTCGTGGTGGTGGATCGCTTTTCTAAAACGGCACACTTTATTCCCATGAAGGGAACCCCATCTGCAACCGAGACAGCCAGAGTATTCATTAGAGAAATTGTCAGACTCCATGGAATTCCCGGTGATATTGTCTCTGATCGTGGAGTCCAATTCACGTCAAAATTTTGGAAATCATTATGTGAAGCTCTGGGTATCAAGTTAAATTTCTCTTCAGCCTACCATCCCCAAACAAACGGGCAGACCGAACGCACTAATCAAACCTTGGAACAATATTTACGTTGTTTCACTTCTTTTTCTCAGGAGGATTGGGCTTCGTTACTACCTTTAGCAGAATTTGCATTTAATAACTCTACTCATTCCGCCACAAACCAGTCACCATTTTATTCTAACTATGGTTTTCATCCTTCCTTCCTGCCAACATCCTTACCGGATTCTCCTGTACCAGCCGTCCAGGATAGGCTGAATTTCTTTGTTATCAACAATCAGGTACTTAAAGAAACCCTCTCTAAGGCTCAGGGGGACGATAAAAAAAATTTTGACAGGAAGAGAAGGGGGGAATTGGATTTAAAAATCGGAGATCGTGTATGGCTGTCAACCGCAAACCTGAAACTGGCGTGTCCCTCTAAAAAATTGGGACCCAGATATTTGGGGCCTTTTCCAATTAAGAAGAAAATTAATTCGGTAGCCTATGAACTTGAACTTCCCGGCTCATTTAAAATCCATCCTGTATTTCACACTTCTCTACTTAAACCTGATGTACCCAATTCCTTTCCAGATCGGGAGTTAGGCCCTCCAGAAGCTATATTGGTAGACGGGGAGGAGGAGTTTGAGTTCAAAGCCATTCTGGATTACAGGAAGCGCCAAGGACAAAACCAATACTTGATTAAGTGGAAAGGCTTTGGCCCCGAAGAAAATTCCTGGGAACCCGAAGCGAATCTTCATGCCCAGAGGCTTATACTGGCTTTTCATCGCTCTCAAAGGTCGGTTCAAAGGGGCACCCGGAGGCTGCCCTTAAGGGGGGGCACTGTCAGGGAACTCACCGTACGTATGCCCGTCCCCGTATAGCAGCAGTTCCCGTTCGTTCCAGGCGCCATGCGCGGTGTCTCCGTCAGAGGCATACGAGTTCCAGAACGAACGGACGTATGCTAAACCGAACACGTGGATGTACGCCAATCCGAACACGCGAAAACACCCACGCAAACTGAACGGATGTACGTCTTCACGCACGGACGGCCACTTCCACCAATCCTGGCTCACTTCCCCCTATATAAACAGGGTCCTGGCCTGACACCAGTGCTGGATCGTCTTCAGCTGTTCCTGTAAGACCTGATCGTTGCTCCTGAGACCTCGCTCCTGAGACCTCGCTCCTGTGACCTTGCTCCTGTGATCTTGTTCCTGTGACCCGTTCCTGATACCCACTCTTGGATTCCTATCTCCTGGACAACCTCTGACCCCGGCTTGGACTTTCGACTTTGGCTTGTCTCCTGATTCGGTACCTCGTTTACTTGCACGTTACCAGACCCCTTGCTTGTTCCTGATTACGCACCTGTCTCTTGTTATTGTACCGCATTGCCTGCCAGTTGCCGATCCTGCCTGTTCCAGACACGTAGTGCTCCCTGCACACCTGCTGATCTTCCGGTGCCTACCTACGTAACCAGTCTACACCTCTTCTACCGTGAGGACCCAGCATCTTCAAGGCCTTCTACTTCCATCTGCAGGCACCTGCACCCTTTCGTGTCCTCACGCTCCCTGTTCCCATCTCCAGGGGCGTGGTGACCGGAACCGTGCGAGAGGCCACCCTCAGCAGTCTGACTCCGCTGTAAGGTACGTGACAGTACGATCCAGCCCAAACATGGAGTCAGGCAGGGGGGCCTCACCTCTGGAAACTTTGTGCCAACAGATCTCTGCCCTTACCCAAGCAGTTCAAGGCCTGCAAGACGGTTACCATCAACTCGAGGAGAGGGTGGAGTCATTAACTCCAAACACTACTACCTCCCAAGGGGCTACAGCATCTCGGTCCGCCGGTCCGGCAACTCCAGCATCCATGCCTGCAATAGTGGTGCCATCCCCGGAGCCTCGAGTTCCTACCTCAGAGCGGTTTTCCGGAGATCGCAGCAAATTCCGTGCTTTTCGTAATGCATGCCAATTATACTTCCTGTTACAGCCTCGCACCTTCTCCTTGGAAAGCACAAAAGTTGGGTTCATCGTCTCCTTGCTTCTGGGGGAACCTCAGACCTGGGCCCATCGCCTCTTGGAACAAGCCAGCCCTCTACTTGACACTACGGACTCTTTTCTGAATGAGATGGCTAAATTATACGACGATCCTCAGCGTGCCACCACTGCTGAGGCCAGTCTCCATGCTCTGCGACAGGGTCGCAGACCTGTAGAGGATTGCGTGATGGACTTTAGGCGGTGGAGTTCTGACACTCAATGGAACGACGCCGCCCTACGTTACCAATTCCGCATTGGACTGTCCGAACCATTAAAGGACGAATTAGCCCGCATCACAGTTCCCAGTTCTTTGGAAGACCTCATACAGGTATCGATCCAAATTGACCGCCGTCTTAGGGAACAGAGAGCTGAAAGAGTTGGTCAGTTTCGCCCCACTTGGATGTTACCCAAGGTTCCTAATTATCCTCCTACCTCCACACCTGCTCCCATCTCCGAAGCTCCAGAGCCAATGCAACTAGGATTACTTCGCTCACCATTGTCTTCTGAGGAGAAGCTACGCCGGGGCCAGAACAACCTTTGCCTCTACTGTGGGGAAACTGGTCACTATGCGAATACATGTCCAAATAAAATTCGTAAGTTCAAAGACTCACCTCTTGTATCCAATGCATTACCTCTGACTAAATCAATTCATATAGCTGTTCCCTTTTCCTTACAGCTTCCAGGAGGAACACTCCAGGTCCAAGCTATAATTGATTCGGGCGCCTGTAGTTGCTTCATTGACCATACTCTCGTTCTGCAACACAACATTCCATTGGCACTCAAGCAACGCCAACTTTCTATACGGTTAGCAGATGGATCCAACATCAGATCAGGTCCCATTACCCATGAGACTAAACCACTGCTCGCCAACATTCTATCCGGTCACCAAGAATTAATCTGCTTGGATGTCATTTCTTCACCACTCTTCCCAATCATTTTGGGAATGCCATGGTTACAAGCCCATAATCCCCAAATAAACTGGATAACCGGTGAGGTCGTGTTTCGGTCCACTTATTGCCTCCAAAATTGTGTCAGGACCTCAAACCACCTGGTTCCGGTCATTGCCTGTTCGGGTCCTACATCTGAGCTCCAGGAGTTGGTCCCAACCACATACCACAAATTCCTGGACGTGTTTGACAAAAGAAAGGCAGACACACTACCTCCTCATCGGGTCTACGATTGCCCAATCGAGTTATTGCCTGGAGCCGAAATTCCATTCGGGAGGATATTCCCTCTATCGGAACCTGAACTCCTGGTCCTCAAAGAATACATCAATGAGAACCTCAAGAAAGGATTTATCCGACATTCATCTTCTCCAGCCGGTGCTGGAATATTTTTCGTTGAAAAAAAGGACCATTCGCTCCGCCCATGTGTGGATTACAGGGATTTAAATAAAGTGACGATTAAAAACCGCTACCCCCTTCCATTAATTCCAGAATTATTCCAGAGACTTCGATCAGCCAAAATATTTACAAAGCTGGATTTACGAGGGGCCTATAACCTCATCAGAATCCGTAAGGGGGACGAATGGAAAACGGCTTTTCGGACACGTTTTGGCCACTTTGAGTATCTGGTCATGCCATTTGGACTCTGCAACGCCCCAGCCACTTTTCAACATTTTGTTAATGACATTTTCAGGGACTTTTTGGATTTATTTGTAATTGTTTATTTGGATGATATTTTGGTATTTTCAGACTCTCTAGAAACCCATCGTGACCATGTGAAACAAGTTCTCCTGAGATTAAGGCAACATGGGCTCTACGCCAAGGCCGAGAAGTGCGAATTCGAACGGCAGACCATTCACTTCCTGGGTCTGGTAATATCAACGGAGGGAATAGAGATGGATCCTCAAAAGGTTTCAGCCATTTTATCCTGGCCACCTCCAACTGATAAAAAAGGGGTACAACGCTTCATTGGATTCTCTAATTTTTACAGGAAGTTTATCAAAAACGTTTCCAGTGTTATAGCCCCCATCACGCAACTCACCAGCAAACAAAACCGTTTCCGATGGTCCATCGAGGCCCAAGCTGCGTTCGATAAACTAAAAGGATTATTCACATCGGCCCCAATACTCAAACACCCTGATCCTGCTCTACCTTACACTCTGGAAGTGGACGCTTCAGAGAGCGCTGTAGGCGCCATTCTGTCCCAACGCCAAGGGCCTAAATCATTAATGCATCCTGTAGCGTTCTTTTCCAAAAAACTAAATACATCAGAAAGGAACTACGATGTGGGAGATCGGGAACTTCTAGCAATCAAACTGGTTTTAGAAGAATGGCGGTACCTTCTTGAGGGGGCAACACATCCAGTATTGATTTTTACAGATCATAAAAATTTGGAATATCTCAGAACAGCTAAGCGTCTCAGGCCCCGGCAGGCAAGATGGGCTCTGTTCTTCTCCCGTTTTAATTTTCACATAACCTACAGACCAGGATCCAAGAATAGTAAACCCGACGCATTATCCCGCATGTTCTCTGAAACTGAAGCCTCATCCCCTCCAGACACTATTTTGCAAGCTGGAAACTTCCTATTAACACAAACCAGTTTTTTATCACAGGTTCGGCAGTCGTCTCGAGGTGCATCAGTCCCTCCAGATATGAACCTCCAAGAAAAAGACGGCCTTTTCTGGCGAGGAAGCAAATTATTCATCCCTCAAAACCTTCGCACCTCCGTTCTACAGGTTTGTCATGACTATCCCCTGGCGGGTCACTTCGGGGGTCACAAAACGACAAATTTAGTTCAAAGGCATTTCTGGTGGCCAAACCTCGCGAAAGACTGCAGGAACTATGTTAGCTCTTGTTCAACCTGTCTCCGGAATAAAAATAGCAAAAATAAAGCCTGGGGATTATTGAGGCCATTACCTATCCCTGAAAGACCATGGGATAAGATCGCAATGGACTTTATTGTTGAGCTTCCCCCCTCTGAAGGATTTTCCTCTATCTTCGTGGTGGTGGATCGCTTTTCCAAAATGGCACACTTTATTCCCATGAAGGGAACTCCATCTGCAACCGAGACAGCCAGAGTATTCATTAGAGAAATTGTCAGACTCCATGGAATTCCCGGTGATATTGTCTCTGATCGTGGAGTCCAATTCACGTCAAAATTTTGGAAATCATTATGTGAAGCTCTGGGTATCAAGTTAAATTTCTCTTCAGCCTACCATCCCCAAACAAACGGGCAGACCGAACGCACTAATCAAACGTTAGAACAATATTTACGTTGTTTCACTTCTTTTTCTCAGGAGGATTGGGCTTCGTTACTACCCTTAGCAGAATTTGCATTTAATAACTCTACTCATTCTGCCACAAACCAGTCACCATTTTATTCTAACTATGGTTTTCATCCTTCCTTCTTGCCAACATCCTTACCGGATTCTCCTGTACCAGCCGTCCAGGATAGGCTGAATTTCTTTGTTATCAACAATCAGGTACTTAAAGAAACCCTTTCTAAGGCTCAGGGGAACGATAAAAAAAATTTTGACAGGAAGAGAAGCGGAGAACTGGATTTAAAAATCGGAGATCGTGTGTGGCTGTCAACCGCAAACCTGAAACTGGCGTGTCCCTCTAAAAAATTGGGACCCAGATATTTGGGGCCTTTTCCAATTAAGAAGAAAATTAATTCGGTAGCCTATGAACTTGAACTTCCCGGCTCATTTAAAATCCATCCTGTATTTCACACTTCTCTACTTAAACCTGATGTACCCAATTCCTTTCCAGATCGGGAGTTAGGCCCTCCAGAAGCTATATTGGTAGACGGGGAGGAGGAGTTTGAGTTCAAAGCCATTCTGGATTACAGGAAGCGCCAAGGACAAAACCAATACTTGATTAAGTGGAAAGGCTTTGGCCCCGAAGAAAATTCCTGGGAACCCGAAGCGAATCTTCATGCCCAGAGGCTTATACTGGCTTTTCATCGCTCTCAAAGGTCGGTTCAAAGGGGCACCCGGAGGCTGCCCTTAAGGGGGGGCACTGTCAGGGAACTCACCGTACGTATGCCCGTCCCCGTATAGCAGCAGTTCCCGTTCGTTCCAGGCGCCATGCGCGGTGTCTCCGTCAGAGGCATACGAGTTCCAGAACGAACGGACGTATGCTAAACCGAACACGTGGATGTACGCCAATCCGAACACGCGAAAACACCCACGCAAACTGAACGGATGTACGTCTTCACGCACGGACGGCCACTTCCACCAATCCTGGCTCACTTCCCCCTATATAAACAGGGTCCTGGCCTGACACCAGTGCTGGATCGTCTTCAGCTGTTCCTGTAAGACCTGATCGTTGCTCCTGAGACCTCGCTCCTGAGACCTCGCTCCTGTGACTTTGCTCCTGTGATCTTGTTCCTGTGACCCGTTCCTGATACCCACTCTTCGATACCTTCTTGAGGGGGCAACACATCCAGTATTGATTTTTACAGATCATAAAAATTTGGAATATCTCAGAACAGCTAAGCGTCTCAGGCCCCGGCAGGCAAGATGGGCTCTTTTCTTCTCCCGTTTTAATTTTCACATAACCTACAGACCAGGATCCAAGAATAGTAAACCCGACGCATTGTCCCGCATGTTCTCTGAAACTGAAGCCTCATCCCCTCCAGACACTATCTTGCAAGCTGGAAACTTCCTATTAACACAAACCAGTTTTTTATCACAGGTTCGGCAGTCGTCTCAAGGTGCATCAGTCCCTCCAGATATGAACCTCCAAGAAAAAGACGGCCTTTTCTGGCGAGGAAGCAAATTATTCATCCCTCAAAACCTTCGCACCTCCGTTCTACAGGTTTGTCATGACTATCCCCTGGCGGGTCACTTCGGAGGTCACAAAACGACAAATTTAGTTCAAAGGCATTTCTGGTGGCCAAACCTCGCGAAAGACTGCAGGAACTATGTTAGCTCTCCTGTCTCCGGAATAAAAATAGCAAAAATAAAGCCTGGGGATTATTGAGGCCATTACCTATCCCTGAAAGACCATGGGATAAGATCGCAATGGACTTTATTGTTGAGCTTCCCCCCTCTGAAGGATTTTCCTCTATCTTCGTGGTGGTGGATCGCTTTTCCAAAACGGCACACTTTATTCCCATGAAGGGAACTCCATCTGCAACCGAGACAGCCAGAATATTCATTAGAGAAATTGTCAGACTCCATGGAATTCCCGGTGATATTGTCTCTGATCGTGGAGTCCAATTCACGTCAAAATTTTGGAAATCATTATGTGAAGCTCTGGGTATCAAGTTAAATTTCTCTTCAGCCTACCATCCCCAAACAAACGGGCAGACCGAACGCACTAATCAAACCTTGGAACAATATTTACGTTGTTTCACTTCTTTTTCTCAGGAGGATTGGGCTTCGTTACTACCCTTAGCAGAATTTGCATTTAATAACTCTACTCATTCTGCCACAAACCAGTCACCATTTTATTCTAACTATGGTTTTCATCCTTCCTTCTTGCCAACATCCTTACCGGATTCTCCTGTACCAGCCGTCCAGGATAGGCTGAATTTCTTTGTTATCAACAATCAGGTACTTAAAGAAACCCTTTCTAAGGCTCAGGGGAACGATAAAAAAAATTTTGACAGGAAGAGAAGCGGAGAACTGGATTTAAAAATCGGAGATCGTGTGTGGCTGTCAACCGCAAACCTGAAACTGGCGTGTCCCTCTAAAAAATTGGGACCCAGATATTTGGGGCCTTTTCCAATTAAGAAGAAAATTAATTCGGTAGCCTATGAACTTGAACTTCCCGGCTCATTTAAAATCCATCCTGTATTTCACACTTCTCTACTTAAACCTGATGTACCCAATTCCTTTCCAGATCGGGAGTTAGGCCCTCCAGAAGCTATATTGGTAGACGGGGAGGAGGAGTTTGAGTTCAAAGCCATTCTGGATTACAGGAAGCGCCAAGGACAAAACCAATACTTGATTAAGTGGAAAGGCTTTGGCCCCGAAGAAAATTCCTGGGAACCCGAAGCGAATCTTCATGCCCAGAGGCTTATACTGGCTTTTCATCGCTCTCAAAGGTCGGTTCAAAGGGGCACCCGGAGGCTGCCCTTAAGGGGGGGCACTGTCAGGGAACTCACCGTACGTATGCCCGTCCCCGTATAGCAGCAGTTCCCGTTCGTTCCAGGCGCCATGCGCGGTGTCTCCGTCAGAGGCATACGAGTTCCAGAACGAACGGACGTATGCTAAACCGAACACGTGGATGTACGCCAATCCGAACACGCGAAAACACCCACGCAAACTGAACGGATGTACGTCTTCACGCACGGACGGCCACTTCCACCAATCCTGGCTCACTTCCCCCTATATAAACAGGGTCCTGGCCTGACACCAGTGCTGGATCGTCTTCAGCTGTTCCTGTAAGACCTGATCGTTGCTCCTGAGACCTCGCTCCTGAGACCTCGCTCCTGTGACTTTGCTCCTGTGATCTTGTTCCTGTGACCCGTTCCTGATACCCACTCTTCGATACCTTCTTGAGGGGGCAACACATCCAGTATTGATTTTTACAGATCATAAAAATTTGGAATATCTCAGAACAGCTAAGCGTCTCAGGCCCCGGCAGGCAAGATGGGCTCTTTTCTTCTCCCGTTTTAATTTTCACATAACCTACAGACCAGGATCCAAGAATAGTAAACCCGACGCATTGTCCCGCATGTTCTCTGAAACTGAAGCCTCATCCCCTCCAGACACTATCTTGCAAGCTGGAAACTTCCTATTAACACAAACCAGTTTTTTATCACAGGTTCGGCAGTCGTCTCAAGGTGCATCAGTCCCTCCAGATATGAACCTCCAAGAAAAAGACGGCCTTTTCTGGCGAGGAAGCAAATTATTCATCCCTCAAAACCTTCGCACCTCCGTTCTACAGGTTTGTCATGACTATCCCCTGGCGGGTCACTTCGGAGGTCACAAAACGACAAATTTAGTTCAAAGGCATTTCTGGTGGCCAAACCTCGCGAAAGACTGCAGGAACTATGTTAGCTCTCCTGTCTCCGGAATAAAAATAGCAAAAATAAAGCCTGGGGATTATTGAGGCCATTACCTATCCCTGAAAGACCATGGGATAAGATCGCAATGGACTTTATTGTTGAGCTTCCCCCCTCTGAAGGATTTTCCTCTATCTTCGTGGTGGTGGATCGCTTTTCCAAAACGGCACACTTTATTCCCATGAAGGGAACTCCATCTGCAACCGAGACAGCCAGAATATTCATTAGAGAAATTGTCAGACTCCATGGAATTCCCGGTGATATTGTCTCTGATCGTGGAGTCCAATTCACGTCAAAATTTTGGAAATCATTATGTGAAGCTCTGGGTATCAAGTTAAATTTCTCTTCAGCCTACCATCCCCAAACAAACGGGCAGACCGAACGCACTAATCAAACCTTGGAACAATATTTACGTTGTTTCACTTCTTTTTCTCAGGAGGATTGGGCTTCGTTACTACCCTTGGCAGAATTTGCATTTAATAACTCTACTCATTCCGCCACAAACCAGTCACCATTTTATTCTAACTATGGTTTTCATCCTTCCTTCTTGCCAACATCCTTACCGGATTCTCCTGTACCAGCCGTCCAGGATAGGCTGAATTTCTTTGTTATCAACAATCAGGTACTTAAAGAAACCCTTTCTAAGGCTCAGGGGAATGATAAAAAAAATTTTGACAGGAAGAGAAGGGGAGAACTGGATTTAAAAATCGGAGATCGTGTGTGGCTGTCAACCGCAAACCTGAAACTGGCGTGTCCCTCTAAAAAATTGGGACCCAGATATTTGGGGCCTTTTCCAATTAAGAAGAAAATTAATTCGGTAGCCTATGAACTTGAACTTCCCGGCTCATTTAAAATCCATCCTGTATTTCACACTTCTCTACTTAAACCTGATGTACCCAATTCCTTTCCAGATCGGGAGTTAGGCCCTCCAGAAGCTATATTGGTAGACGGGGAGGAGGAGTTTGAGTTCAAAGCCATTCTGGATTACAGGAAGCGCCAAGGACAAAACCAATACTTGATTAAGTGGAAAGGCTTTGGCCCCGAAGAAAATTCCTGGGAACCCGAAGCGAATCTTCATGCCCAGAGGCTTATACTGGCTTTTCATCGCTCTCAAAGGTCGGTTCAAAGGGGCACCCGGAGGCTGCCCTTAAGGGGGGGCACTGTCAGGGAACTCACCGTACGTATGCCCGTCCCCGTATAGCAGCAGTTCCCGTTCGTTCCAGGCGCCATGCGCGGTGTCTCCGTCAGAGGCATACGAGTTCCAGAACGAACGGACGTATGCTAAACCGAACACGTGGATGTACGCCAATCCGAACACGCGAAAACACCCACGCAAACTGAACGGATGTACGTCTTCACGCACGGACGGCCACTTCCACCAATCCTGGCTCACTTCCCCCTATATAAACAGGGTCCTGGCCTGACACCAGTGCTGGATCGTCTTCAGCTGTTCCTGTAAGACCTGATCGTTGCTCCTGAGACCTCGCTCCTGTGACCTTGCTCCTGTGACCTTGCTCCTGTGATCTTGTTCCTGTGACCTTGCTCCTGTGACCTTGCTCCTGAGACCTCGCTCCTGTGACCTTGCTCCTGAGACCTCGCTCCTGTGACCTTGCTCCTGTGATCTTGTTCCTGTGACCCGTTCCTGATACCCACTCTTGGATTCCTATCTCCTGGACAACCTCTGACCCTGGCTTGGACTTTCGACTTTGGCTTGTCTCCTGATTCGGTACCTCGTTTACTTGCACGTTACCAGACCCCTTGCTTGTTCCTGATTACGCACCTGTCTCTTGTTATTGTACCGCATTGCCTGCCAGTTGCCGATCCTGCCTGTTCCAGACACGTAGTGCTCCCTGCACACCTGCTGATCTTCCGGTGCCTACCTACGTAACCAGTCTACACCTCTTCTACCGTGAGGACCCAGCATCTTCAAGGCCTTCTACTTCCATCTGCAGGCACCTGCACCCTTTCGTGTCCTCACGCTCCCTGTTCCCATCTCCAGGGGCGTGGTGACCGGAACCGTGCGAGAGGCTACCCTCAGCAGTCTGACTCCGCTGTAAGGTACGTGACATCACCGTTGCCAGCTCCAGCCTGAACCTGACTACTCTGCTGCCTACTGCTCTGTTCCTGAAGTGGCTGCTAGTGACCTACCCGGCTTGCCTGACCCTGCTTTGTGTCCAGCCATCCTTATACCTGCTGTCTGCCACCTACCAGCCTGCCAAGTACCTGCTGTCTGCCACCTAACAGCCTGCCAAGTACCTGCTGCCTGCCACCTAACAGCCTGCCAAGTACCTGCTGTCTGCCACCTAACAGCCTGACAAGTACCTGCTGCCTGCCAGCTGCCAGCCTGCCAAGTACCTTCTGTCTGCCACCTACCAGCCTGGCAAGTACCTGCTGCCCTGCATCAAGTTTCAGCCTGCATCCAAGTATGCACAGACTGCTCATCTGCAGCCTTCACCAGCTAAACTTTTAGGCACTCGTGCCACTCCAGGCTTCCATGCCTCCTGTATACTTTATCAGGGGTACCAAGCCAGAGGTGTAAGAGAATGCCTCCCTCTCCATGACAGGCTCCATCTCCAGGTATGTGACACAGAGGCTTCAAAGGGTCTCGGGAAGGATGAAGCCTCCTGTCTCTTACTAGGGAGACCAGCAGGGTGTGCTGTGCCGGTGTGCCCAGTCCTTATAATCCAGGGCCTGATCGTAGTTTAGGTCTCCAGTCCACCCTTCTCGGGAGTCCATGAGGCTGCAAGGGAGCGGCCAGAAGTGTGCAAGTCTGCACAGTGCAGGAAAAGTCTTTGGTGGAACAGACAGGAGGACCAAATCCAGGCCAGGGAGTGAACCTAGGTGGATCCTTTGAGCATGTGCATGTGCACGAAACGCGTTGGGAGGGGCCTATGTGCTGATGTAATTGCCACCACGTCCTCATGATAGGAGCGGCAGCTACCACTGTGAGTTTTCTGGCCTTTTTTTTTTTTTTGCTTTTAGTCTGCAGATACTGGGTACTAGGAGTCTAGGACCGTAGGACAGACAACAACAATCATTCAGAGACTGGTGGCCACTGATCATAGAGAGGTGCACAGGGGATGCTTGCTTCAGTTCCCTCAAGACACAGTCCTCCGCCGCCGCTTCACCACTCCGAGTGTCTGCCTGCTGAGAGTTAGTTACATGCTGCAGGAGAGTAGGAACATCAGCAGCCGGGCGCCCTAGGCAGCTGCCTAGTTTGCCTAGTGGTAGCGCCGGCCCTGATTCCATCATTTCTCGATCCCTATCCAAGTTCTAATCCCTCGATGTGCCTGGCTGTGCAGGGTGGGGGGATCCCAGTTCTACTTGCGGCTCCTTAGGGGGTGTGCAAAACTTTGTTCGTCCTTTTCTTTCAAGATCAAATCAATATTATTTTGATCAGTTGTGACTGGCCCCTTAAACGGTGTGGGACCCCATAGGCTGGTGGTGCCTTCTATGCCTACTTAGTAATCCGGCACTGACTCTTCCAGCCCAAGAAAGCTGAACTCTCAGGTAGTCAGAGTCAGCCGCGTTCTTTAACCACTTGGTTCCCACACTACGTCTATTGACGTCTATTGACGTCATGGGGTTTCGGTGGTTATATCTGAATGATGCACTGAGGCCACAGACATCATTCAGATATTGCCGTTTTCAGCCGGCGATTCCCTACACCATAAGAACGATCATAGTGGCTGTTCTGCCGCTTGATCGTTCTCACGGGCCCCTCCCGCCGCCCTCCGGTGCTTCTACCGACTCACCGTTTCCATCGGTGAGTCGGTCACAGGATCCACCGGCCCCAGCAAGTAATCATAGAGATTTCCGGTGGACCAGATCGTCCCCGGAGTCTCTATGATCGTTCGGAGGCCGGGCGCGATGTTATGACGTCACGCCCGGCCTCGGTATTCAAATTAACGGCGCCGATCTGGCTAGGAAGCCAGGATCGTTTTTTTTTTTTTTTTTTATTCTTCCCAGCCTAGAGGTGAGATGTGGGGTCTTATTGACCCCCCCATATCTCACTGTAAATAGGTCCGATCGTGCCATATTCCTATTACAAGGGATGTTTACATTCCTTGAAATAGGAATAAAAGTCATCAATTTTTTATTTTTTTTTTAAGTGTCAAACAAAAAAAATAAAAATAAAATTAATAATAATAAAAAAAAAAATGTAAAGCTCCCCCTGTCCCCGTGAGCTCGCACACAGAAGCGAACGCATACGTAAGTCCCAACCACATATGAAAACGGTGTTCAAACCACACATGTGAGGCATCGCCGCGAACGTTAGAGCGAGAGCAATAATTCTAGCCCTAGACCTCCTCTGTAACCCAAAACATGTAACCGGTAAAAAAATGTAAAGCGTCGTCTATGGGGATTTTTAACCCCTTCCCACCCGGCCAATGCATATATACGGCCGGGTGGGAGCCATCTACTCCTGATAGGACGTTCAGGAACGTCCTTCAGAAGTAGCGGGATCGCGCGCGCGCTCGTGTCACCCGGACACGGCACATCTCAGATCGGCAGGAGGGCTCTGTGATTGGCCCTCCTGATCACATGACGGCCGTGTCCAATCACGGCCGTCATGTGATGTAAACTAACAGCCGGTTGCTAGGCAATCGGCTCTCCTCTCCTCACACGGAAGTCATCGCTGAGGAGGGGAGAGCAGATCGCTGCAGCCGGCTGATGATCAGTGAGTATGAGATGTTTTTTACAGCTTTTTACTCACTGATCATCAGTGTAGTGTCACCACACAACACACCACACAGTACAAACACAGTCCCCACATATGTCCCCAAAACACACATGTCCCCAAAACATACATGTCCCCAAATAATAAAAACACATGTCCCTAATAATAAAAACATGTCCCCCACATATGTCCCACTAAAATCACTTGTCCCAATGATTATCTGCACACATATGTACGTGATCACCTGCACACATATGTACATGATCATTTGCGTACATATGTCTGTGATCACACAAACCAATTATTATACACTTAACGGAATTTTTTTTACCAAAAACATGTAGCAGAATACATTTTGGCTTAAATTTATGACAAAATTTGATTTTATTGGATTTCTTTTCAAATAGAAAAAAGAAAATATTGTTTTTTTTCCAAATTTCCGCTTTTTTTGCGCTTATATCGCAAAAAAAAAAAAAAACGGAGTCGTAAATCAATACCACCAAAATAAAGCTCTATTTGTGCGAACAAAATGATAAAAATTTCATTTGGGTACAGTGAAGCATGACCGCGCAATTGTCATTCAAAGTGCGAGAGCGATAAAAGCTGAAAATTGGGCTGGGAAGGAAGGGGGCGAAAGTGCCCGGTATTGTAGTGGTTAAATACCAAAGTTTGGCGCCATTCCACGAGTGCGTGCAATTTTGAAGCGTGACATGTTGGGTATCTATTTACTCGGTGTATCCTCCTCTTTCACATTATGCAAACAAATTGGGCTAACTTTACAGTTTTTTTTTTTTTTTTAAGCATGAAACAGTTTTTTTTCTGAAAAAAACGCGTTCGAAAAATTGCTGCGCAAATACCGTGCGAGATAAAAAGTTGCAATGACCGCCATTGTATTCTCTAGGGTCTTTCTAAAAAAACATATATAATGTTTGGGGAGTTCTATGTAATTTTCTAGCAAAAAAATTAGGAATCTTACATGTAGGAGAGAAATGTCAGAATTGGCCTGGGCGCGAAGTGGTTAAGGGTTAACTGACAGAGCTGTATAAACATGTGATTTATTATAGCGAGCGGCGCCGATCGTGTTTTCTGATTCCTGGAGAAGATTGACACGCGAAGCGTCGGCCGTAATCTTATTGCTATCAGCACTTATGAGTTAAAAGCTGTTTTTAGCGAGTGCTCAATCTTTAATTAAGCAGGCTATTATAAGCGCGTTTTAATTAAGGGCATATTCATTTCCCCCTCATTAATCTAAGCGGTGCCTTTCGGATGGGAAGTGGCAGCGATGTGCACAGAAGTGCGGATCCCGCCATCACATTCATGGCCCAGGAATGGAGTGCGGATGGACTACCGGATGATGAATGGTTCTGGACGATCGTACACAATTAGAAGAAGGGCGTGCGTTCAATGCGTCGCCCTCAAAGGCCAATAGAACAATGCGGAGAACTGCGCTGGTTTGGAAGCTCTACGCAGTTAACCTTTTCATATCACTCCATTATGTTTCCATTCTCAGGACGGGGATGTTGGCCGCCAGAAGCAATGAACTGACCTGAGGGCAGGTTGCTGAAGTCCCACGTTTGACACCAACATCCCTCAAAATATGGAGAGTGAAAAAGACTACTAAATAGGGATGAGCTTGGAGTTCGAGTGAAACTCATGTGCGACTCGAATATTGCCTGTTCGGCCAACAGCGAACAATTTGGGGTGTTCGCGGCAAATTCGAAAAAAACCCAGGGAACACCCTGTACAAGTCTATGGGAGAAATCTAAAGTGCTAATTTTAAAGGCTAATATGAAAGTTATTGTCCTAAAAAGTGTTTGGGGACCCGGGTCCTGCCCCAGGGGACATGGATCAATGCAAAACAAAAACAGACGTTTTTTCAGGAGCAGTGATTTTAATAATGATTAAAGTGAAACAATAAAAGTGTAATATTCCTTTGAATTTCGTAGCTGGGGGTTGTCTATAGTATGCCTGTGAAGGGGCGCATGTTTCCCGTGCTTAGAACTGTCCCTGCACAAAGTGTCATTTCTGCAGGAAAAAAAGTCATTTAAAATCACTCGCAGCTATTATGAATTGTCGGCTCCGTAATACAGAGAACACTCAATGAAAGTCATTGATAAAAAAAAATAAAAAAAAAAAGCGTGGGGTTCCCCCAAATTCAATTACCAAGCCCCTTTGGGTCTGGTATGGATATTAAGGGGAACCCCGCGTCAAATTTTTAAAAGAAAAAAACGTGGGGTTCCCCCCAAATATCCATACCAGACCGTTCAGGTCTGGTATGGATTTTAAGTCAATTGACGGCTACAGCGCGGATCTCCTTTTCCGGGACTATGTCTATTGACGTAGTCGCTCTGTGATCGGCAAGTCCATGAGACTCGCCTGATCACCGATCCGTGCAAGGGGTCGATCCCGACCCCTTATCACGTGATCAGCTGTCAGCCAATGACAGCTGATCATGTGATATAACGGAGCCGGTAATCGGCTATTATTCCTCCTCGCGCTGACAGCGCGAGGAGAAAAAAAAAAAGCCGATCACCGGCGGCCGTGATCGGGACATCAGTCCCGATCACGGCCAGCAATGCAAGCGACCACCTGCCCCCTGCCAGTGCCCACCTGCCCCCTGCAGTGCCATCCTGAATAAAAGTAAGTGCCCCCCGTCAGTGCCACCCAGCAGTGCCCATAGTGCCACCCAGCAGTGCCCACAGTGCCACCCACAGTGCCACCCAGCAGTGCCACCCAGCAGTGCCACCCACAGTGCCACCCACAGTGCCCACAACCTGCCTCAAAGGTGCTGCACCCCAGTGCCGCCCATCAGTGCCCAGCAGTGCCGTCCATCAGTGCCCAGCAGTGCCACCTATCAGAGCCACCTATCAGTGCCACCTATCAGTGCCCATCAGTCCCATCTCTCAGTGGTACCTATCAGTGCCCATCCGTGCCACCCATCCGTGCCACTTATCCGTGCCACCCATCCGTGCCATCTTATCTGTGCCCATCTTTGCCCATCAGTGCCGCCTTATCTGTGCCCATCGGTGCCGCCTTAACTATGCCTATCAGTGCCCATCAGTGCAGCCTATCAATGCCCACCAATGCAGCCTATCAGTGCCCACCAATGCAGCCCATCAGTGCCCACCAGTGCAGCCTATCAGTGCCGCCTCATCACTCAGCGCACTTCAATGAAGGAGAAAAATGACCCGTTTGCAAAATTTTATAACAAATTATTAAAACATGATTTTTTTTTTTTTTTTTTGCATCTTTTTTGTTTGTTTAGCAAAAAATAAAACTCCGAGCTGTGATTAAATAGCACCAAAAGAAAGCTCTATTTGTGGGAAAAAAATGATAAAAATTTCATTTGGGTACAGTGTTGTATGCCCGCGCAATTGTCATTCAAAGTGCATCAGCGCTGGAAGCTGAAAATTGGTCTGGGCAGGAGGGGGGTGACAGTGCCCAGTAAGCAAGTGGTTGAAAATGGCGTGGATTTCCCCCTAAAAATCCATACCAGACCCTTTAGCCAATGCATCATGTCCCCATGTTGATGAGGACAAGGGCCTCATCCCAACAACCCTGGCCAGTGGTTGTGGGGGTCTGCGGGCAGGGGGGCTTATCAGAATCTGGAAGCCCCCCAGATCCCGCCCCCCCTGTTTGAAATGGTAAAGGGGTACAAAAGTACCCCTACCGTTTCACAAAGAAAGTGTAACCAAATGTTAAAAAAGACACACACGCCGTTGGGAAAAGTCCTTTATTCAAAATAAAAAAAATATTCCAGCGGTGGTAATCCACTCTTGCTCTCCAGCGATGGACGATCATCTCTCCGGGGTCCAGCGACGGGTGATCTCCCCCTCCAGCACAGCGAATCCATCCATCCTCTGTCGCCACTGGAGGAAACACTGCGGGAATCCTGGCAGCCTGACACTTCTTATCTGAGGAGGGCGGGGGCACCCATCACCTAACCCCGCCCCCCTCTGACGCAAGGGGAAAGCCGGGCTTTCGGATAAAGGGTCTGGTATGGATATTTGAGGGGAACGCCACGCCATTTAAAAAAAAAATAATTGGCGTGGAGTTCCCCTTAATATCCATACCAGACCTGAAGGGCCTGGTAATTGAATTTGGGGGAACCCCACGCTTTGTTTTTTTTAATAAATGACTTTCAATGAGTGTTCTCTGTATAACGGAGCCGACAATTCATTATAGCCGCGAGTGATTTTAAATGACTTTTTTTCCTTGCGAAATGACACTTTGTGCAGGGACAGTTCTAAGCACGGGAAACATGCGCCCCTTCACAGGCATACTATAGACACCCCCCAGGTACGACATTTAAAGGAATATTACACTTTTATTGTTTCACTTTAATCATTATTAAAATCACTGCTCCCGAAAAAACGGCCGTTTTTAAAACTCTTTTTTGCATTGATCCATGTCCCCTGGGGCAGGACCCGGGTCCCCAAACACTCCCCTGGGGCAGGACCCGGGTCCCCTAAACACTTTTTAGGACAGTAACTTGCATATTAGCCTTTAAAATTAGCACTTTTGATTTTGAACGTTCGAGTCCCATAGACTTTAATAGGGTTCTAAAGTTCACACGGAGTTTAGGTCTGTTCGCAGGTTCTGGTGTGAACCAAACTGGGGGGTGTTCCGCTCATCCTTAGTACTAAGGTGCTATCACATACACTATATTGCCAAAAGTATTGGGACGCCTGCCTTTACACGCACATGAACTTTAATGGCATCCCAGTCTTAGTCCGGAGGGTTCAATATTGAGTTGACCCTTTGCACCTATAACAGCTTCACCTCTTCTGGGAAGGCCGTCCACAAGGTTTAGGAGGGTGTCTATGGGAATGTTTTACCATTCTTCCAGAAGAGCATTTGTGAGGTCAGGCACTGATGTTGGACGAGAAGGCCTGGGTCACAGTCTCCGCTCTAATTCATCCCAAAGATGTTCTATGAGGTTGAGTTCAGGACTCTGTGCAAACCAGTCAGGTTCCTCCACAACAAACTCGCTCATCCATGTCTTTATGGACCTTGCTTTGTGCACTGGTCCAAATCATTTGGTGGAGGGGGGATTATGGTGTGGGGGGGTTATGCTGTGGGGGGAGGGGAGATTATGTTGTGGGGGTTGTTTTTCAGGGATTGAGCTTGGTCCCTTAGTTCTAGTGAAGGAAACTTAAGGCGTCAGCATACCAAGATATTTTTGGACAATTTCATGCTCCCAACTTTGTGGGAACAGTTTGGGGATGGCCTCTTCCTGTTCCAACATGACTGCCCGCTAGTGCACAAAGCAAGGGCCATAAAGACATGGATGAGCGAGTTTGGGATGGAGGAACCTGACTGGTCTGCACAGAGTCCTGACCGCAACCTGATAGAACATCATTGGGATGAATTAGAGCGGAGACTGTGAGCCAGACCTTCTTGTCCAACATCAGTGTCTGACCTCACAAATGCTCTCCTGGAGTGCCACAGTGCCTAGGGGCGATTTAGTTTGCATTGTGCGCTATACAAGTATTTCATTCATTCATTCAATGATCAAACCTTCCCATAGACACCCTCCTAAACCTTGTGGACTCCCAGAAGAGTTGAAGCTGTTATAGCTGCAAAGGGTGGGCCAACGCAATACTGAACCCTATGGACTAAGGCATGCGAGTAAGGCAGGTGTCCCAATACTTTTGATAATATAGTATATATAAAAAACATACTATATGGTTAAAACTTCATATGCTTTTAGTTTTGTTCTTATCAAATTTGTAGTGTGTGGCGTCCTCTTATGTAGGCTTCTAGGATGATTGGGATATTTTTGGCCCCTCCCTAATCATTGGAGCAGCTATTGATTTCTATGGACTGTTCTGGAACTCACAGCCTGCAGGTTTGATTGTTTCCCCTGCATTCCGGAGGTTTCCGGAGTATAGAGGGCGAAAATCAAATGGGCAGCCTGAATATTTATGGTGCTCCGGACAATCTCTGGGGAGGTGTGCCCAGTAGGTGGATACAGGGAGCATAAATAGTCTAAGGTCTGGAGCAGCCCCGGCCTGGTCATGCTGGAGAACCTTGCAGCTTTAGGGGGCTACGGCTGAGGCAGTCCTGCTGGAATCTTCTGATACTCATTGAGGTCCTAGCCATAGCAGACCTTGGGGGCCTATATCTAGTCACTATTGGAGCTATGGACATGGTCTAGAGGACTTGCTGGGGAAGTGCCATGTGGGGGCTGGGAGGTGTGCAGTTGCCATGGGAATCTGTGAAAACCGACCCAAACCCAAGAATCCAGTGACTGTCTGCTGTTCTACTTTAGGAGCCAGTGGTAGTTCTCCCCTGGGACTGCTCCGAGCCAAAGCTCTCTGTCAGGAAAGGAACATTCGTGTGTGCGGGCACACAAACCTAAGGAGTTCTGCCCCGTGGCTGGATTGCGGTGTGAAAGTGGGTGTGTATGTGGAAGCGTGTGTTGGCACTAGAGGGGTTATGTAAACGGCACTAGTGCAGCGTGTCAGTACCGTTTGGTCTATTATGTTCCCATGTTCCTGTAACCAGTTCTGCTTGACCCTCTGTTGCTGACTTGATCTGACTCTGTCTGAACGCCGCCTGTACCACCTTGTCTACACTCTTCAGGATAATCCCCCTCCTAGAAAACAATAGGGGGACAATGTGATAGGAGGCACTTTGGGTGGAGGGCTTGTGGAACCCAGCGTACCTTAGAGAGGTCGGAAAACTTCTTCTTCAGCTCCCCACGTCTCTCCTAAGTGTAAGTTACCCTGTGTCTATTAGGGGCACAGGGTGACCAAGAACCCCAGTTGGGTCTCCACTAACCAGACTCACCGTACAACCACACCGGACTCAGCATTTCCTTTTACCCCTGTTAGCCCGGGTTCTATATGTGTGGTTTGTGTTGAAAGAATGAAGGGGCTCTTTCACTTCGTACAGTAATATTTCTGAACAATATCCCTCAAGAAAATATGAAGATAAATCATTTAACCTTTCAGGCTCCTATATTGTTTGAGGTGTGGCTGCATCCCATTTTTCTATCATTTCTGTCTGCCTTGGGAGCAACCTATTATGGGATGTATATGTGGATTAGCTGGGGGAGGGGGGATTTCTCCAGCAGTCGTCATTATGCAAAGCAGGGGGGTTGTCCTCTGAGTGTGTATCTCTTTGTGCCTGTGTTTGAATAAATAGTCTGATGTTTTCCACCCTACACTGATGTCCCAACAAGTGACTGGGTGGGCTAAGGGGTCTTGGATTGTGCTGGTACTCAGGGCCGTCTTTAATATTGATTGGGCCCTGGGCAAAAATTTGCTTAGGGCCCCCCTCCCCCCATGCAATTTCGCTCTCCACCTTCTCTGAGACATACAATAAATAGCAGCTAGACTTAAAATCAGTTTACTGTATCAGATCAGGCAGCGATTGCGATTGGTTGCCAGAGGTTACAGCATATCATTACTTACTGATCATTACATTACTTGCTTACTGACTGGTTGCTAGAGGTTACAGCACTCCTTAAGGCTCACTGATTAGTTGCTAGAGGTTACAGCACATGATTTCGGCTTGTTGATTGGCTGCTAGAGATTACTGTACAGCAATACTACTCACTGGTTGCTATAGGTTACAGCACATCATCTCCTCACTGCAGGGGGCATGATATACATATGAATGCTGCCTTATTTACATATCAATGCCGTTGGCCTCAGCTATTTACATATGCATGGCACTGCTATTTACATATGAATGCTGGTTATTTACATGTAAACACAGGGTCTGCAGGTGAGTCGTCTGTACACAACAACAGGACTAAAACCTCAAGGGACAAGGGAATGTAAACTGGAATAGTTGGCAAGTATGAGGCAGCTGCTTTGGGCCCCACAACAAAGACAGGGCCCAGGGCAGCTGCCCCTTTTGTCCTGCCTTAAAGACGGCCCTGCTGGTACTGAACAAAGGAAGCTTGTACAGAGGACAGACTCTTCTTGAGCACGGGGGTCCATGACAGACAATCACCCTGCAAAGGAAGGGTCCCAATGCAACAGCACTGGAGCCGATACCCAAGGGGTTAAAGTGATTGTAGACAATCACCTTGTAAAACAACTAATTCCATTTAAAATCGAATTGAAAGGCAAAACATCTGGGTATAGATATAAAAATAACATTATAAATCCCTTTTTTCCCATTTTTTTTTTTTTTTATAAGTGATCACATTCCCTCTGTTCTCAGTTGCATAAAAGCTGAGGGAGAAGCAGCAATGGCACACTGATATTCCCAGGGAATGGCTGTGAAGGGGAGGAGTTTCAGGACAAATCTGATCATTGGAGGAGAGCAGGCTGAGTTCCCAGCACAGCTAGAGAACTGACCACGCTTATCTCTCATCCCCAATAGGGTCAGTTTCTAATTGGGAGGGACTGGCAGGATCACCAGGGACTTCACACAAAGGAAGCAACAAAAAGAGAACAGGAGACTTCTTCATAACAGTACATGGGGCAGCAGCCACATACTCGATCAGGAATATGAAATGCTGGGGTAACAAACACTTTAAAGCAGCGAATAGTAATTAGGATCCTATATCCAGGCCTATACTCACGATATCCCCTTATACTTGGATGACCCAGGCTAATATCAGCCAGACACTTTTCCTGTAAATCTCCAGGGCAGATCCTCAGTGATTCCCATTGCTTTGGCTCCAACTGATTTCAGCAAATAGCCCCTCCCCCAGCTCTCATTGAACTGGGTCCTCAATGGACTCCATCAGACTTCAGCTACATCGCCCAAAGGGGCTGCAGCCCTTCAGGCTGAGATCTTCCTCCCCTCTTGGACAAGACTCCAGGCCTCAAACTATTTATGCACTCCCCAGCCACCTACCGGCCGATTCTTTCCCAGGGATTGGCTGAGACTACATAAATCTTCAGGCCAAGAGTTTCTGCCTCTTCCGGCCCACTACATTCTAAAATCCGCTAGAAGGCAAGGGGGGAGTAGTTGAGCCTGCAGCCAGCGAGACCCAAAACAGCCTTCAAAAAAAAATAAAAAAATAATAAAAACCCACCGCCACTCCAACGATTACAGAGGAGCCAAAAACTAGATTTACATGAGCCTCTCTAGCAACCTTTTCTAGGAGTGCGCTACACAATATTTTATTGAAACAATGTATAAAAAAAACCCCATTAAAGCGGGGCTCCACCCTAAAGTGGAACTTCCGCTCATCGGAACCCTCCCCCCCTCCGGCGCCACAATTGGCACCTTTCAGGGGGGAGGAGGGTGCGGGTACCTGTACAGTACAGGTATTTGCACCCACTTCCGGCATAAATATCCGCAGAATCTGCGAATATTTACGCCACTTCCTGCGGGTCCTGTTATGGCTGTTTTTATATCTCACTTAAATGACTAACGATACAAGAAAATAAGTGATCAAACCTTTGTCTACATAAGAATAAAAATGAACGATAACAGTGCGAAAAGATAAACAATTACCTTTATTTATACAGAAAAGAAACTTTAGAATAATTAGAACTTATCATATAACTCAAGTGATGTTACAAGTACAGAGTTGCTTAGACTGCAAAGATAATTTAGGTCATATGCTTACAACAGACATACACTTTCTATATATTTATCAATATTTCAAGATAAGTCCTACGAAAGAAATAATTAGAAATAGAAGAGACATGATAAAAAGGAGAGAGAGAGAGAGAGGGAGAGAGAGAGGGAGCGAGAGAGGGAGAGGGGGGGGGGGGAGAGAGAGAGATACGTTACACAGACTTCCGGTCGCCCTCCATGGTCTAGAAAATCAAGAGGCAGATCAGCTAATTCTAGCCCTATTTTATATGCATTCTGGGCCAATCAGAAGATGGAACGCACCCATTGGCTCTGATTGGTTCAGGATGGCTCACACTCTGATTGGTTATAATTTCAAGCCCAGTTGAGCATCAAACTTCCGATGCCTCTATGAGCAACTTCCTTTGATCTCTGACCCTGCCAGTTCCAACTTAAGACCGGTTTAATTATCTCTGGATTTACAACCGTCAGCCCTCTTTGATACAACATAAATTAGCATTTAAAAGAGGCACTATATCTGAAATGGCCATCTCTGTGAACAATAGGGTAACTTAGATACTGTACAAACAGCAGAAAAACAGGTTTGTGTGTTTGAGATACCAAGAACAGTAAATATTCTAGTATACATGTTACACATATATATATATCTAAAACAGGGCATAGTAAGTTAATTGGTCCTCACAATGGCTTTCTTTTAAACTCTTTGATATAAATATTATCCTTCAAAATCGCTACCACAGTTCCCCCTGAAGTTCATTCTTGAACTGACACCCTGGTTCAGTGATTTTGTACCCATCCACAACAGCCCAGAAGCCCCAATCCTTCCCCACCACCACGGCCTCCTTTCTTGAACACGCCGGAACTCCTCCATGTAGGCTTGAGACAGCCACAAGAAATCCTGGTGCCCTTGAGACTTCACATCCAAACCATGAGTGTCTGTACTACAATGTTTCATCGCCCCTCTGCCTTGGATGAGCGGAACTCCAACATTGAGAGCGGGATCCTGACATATCTGGTCCTGTAACGGTTGCTCCAATTGGATCGGACCACGAGACAACACTTTTCAGCATGGTGAAGGGCAGTTCAGGAGAGTCCTATTTGTTGCATATTTGTCTCAAGAGATGACTTGTCTCAAGGATGTCTTCTGGTGGGGGTTGGGTGAGCCTCCGGACAGTCGTGCGTGAATGCAAAAAACAACAAAAAAGGTACAATGTCAGTGTACAGATAGTGGAGGACTACCAGACAGGAGCAGCGGGTTGGCCATTGAGACCCAATACTTATAAGGGGTGCAATGTGGACGAGTATAGTGGGCTCCCCACAGGGAATAGAGTCCCAGCAACAGCCAGTATCATCCATGGCCCTTGATGGTAGGGATAGTCAACACTGCCTGTTATTGCCAGGTCCCTGGGTTCACCACACCTGCTCGCGGTGCTCAGGTTAAAGCAGGAAGTAGAATTACATTAAGGCAGAAATGGTAAAGCCTTCCAATTTACAGCTCATCTCTGCTATTCCAACAAGCGTTCCAGAAGACTAATACATTTTACTTTTAAAGATATAGAAGAACATTATCAGCTAATTGACTGGTATCATTACTTAAAGTAATTAAAGATAAGAATATGAAATAAAGAAAGTAGGAACAAGAAAATAAAATAAACAAAAAGAATAAAAACACATACAGGTTTAATGCTACTTCAACCCAGATGTCAAAGAACATTGAATCTGCATTCATTAAAAAACAAACGAACAATATATAACTGTCCCGAAAAATTATTACAAGGTGCCCTGAAAAATGATACATTGCCACTGTTACCGCAGCAACTTAGCAAAAAATGTAAAAAGAGGAACAAAAGAATAAAAACAGGTGACTCCTCTCCCATATTAGTGATCAACAGGTGAACCGGATCACTGTCACAAAAAATTTACAAGTCTGGTACAAAAAATATAAAAAAAATAAAATAAAAATAAAAAAAAGGAGAGAATAAAACAATGGTTGCCAAAAAAAGTTTTAGAATTTAGTCAAACCCGACTGCAGTTTGTTGCTCAAATTGTCTTAGAGGCTTTTCCCAAAATAACAAAAAGAAAAAAATATAGTTCAAGGGTCCTCTTTTAAATGCGACAATACTCCACATCAGTCTCTTAATAGCTACCCACATCAGGACAGCAACAGGGTGGAGTTTACTAAAAGCTGTGGCCCTAATAAACTTTTCCCATTAAGAAACCTTAGTTGGAGATATTTAGATTCACCTCTTTTGATTGTGAGCTCACCCAAATCATCCACTTCACTCCTAAGACATCCTGATTTCAAGCTCTCTTGTTACCTCCTCCCATGCTCGACATCAAGATTGCTCCAGAACCTCTGGAACTCCACCATCCCCGTATGTCCAGCCAGCACCTACCCTGACCACCACTAGGTGATCCCAAAAAAAACTTTTATTACGGGAAGTCTACCCCGCCTCCACCTAAAATGTTACCTCAGCCAGCTCCCTATTCCCAGCCGCTATTATTTTTGTACCACCCTCTTCTCCTTAGATCATAAACCCCATTGATCAGGGCCCTTCTATTTACGCCCTGCATAGACTGTTGGCACTAAATTTAAATCTAAATTCTGTTGCCCCAAACCACCCAACTACCCAACTTTTAACTCCTCCCGAATCCCAATGGAAGTTTCAATAGGGGATGTCAGGATTTTTTTTATAAAACCTTTTCTCTGGGGTAATAGGGGTCCACCCTTGTGTCCCTGCTATATCTATTACCAGAACAGGGGAAGATGTGCAATAGACTCCCTGAGGTAGTGTACCATGCTGAGAACAGTTCAACCCATATAGCAGCATATAGGGCATCACTGGACATTCAATACCAGCAGCAATACCTTTGTCTCCAGCACTCATCAGTACCAGTCATCTGAGGCTGTCCAGACTCAAACCATCAGAACAAGATGGACTCCAGGGTGTAACACCGTAGAGTCTGATAGGATAGCATCCAGATTGACCACAATATCTGCACAACGTTCCATCCCTGCCATTAAGGATGCGAACAGTGCAAGTTAGATTTTTTTTTCATGATCCTGGAACGGAGTCATCAACCAATCTATTACGACTCATAGGCAACCTGGATACTACCCCCTGCCTGCTTATCCTTGCAAAGTGATGCTGGACAGAGCAAGTTGGTTTTACTAACCCCCTTCCCTGATATGTAGCACAAGACCTCCCAATGTGGTCCAGAGTATCTCCAGCTCCGTAGTGTTATAAGGTACCCAGTGCCCCACCTCCAACTCCGAAGGCAGTCTCCCTTAACCCTCTCTTTTATCCTAAGTATGGGAAATGTTCTGAGTATCCGAATTGAAACCACCTGCCAACAGGTACACCTTCTCCCTCCTGTATCAATTTGGTAATCAGACCATGTTATCCTTCACCGATACAAAACAAACTGTCCACACTCTTTAGACCAAACTCCCATGAATGACAGTGGCACAGTGCAACATTGGGGCACTGGTCTTCTTGGCACGCAGGCCATAGACCACTAGTTAAGGTACACTAGGACAGGGAGGACACTGATAGGTATTAACTGATGAGAATACAGCATGCCCACACATATATCCAAAGTGAGGGTCCTTGGAACCGCCAAGAGCACCCCATACAAACTTCCAGCACAACTTTTCTCCAGACTGAACCCAAACTATACAATACGGGGCCAGACCTATACACTTTCAACTTGTATACAATCTGGCATATAGTATGCAAACTACACATCTGCAGGTAAATCGCATGCAAGGAAATTGGAGAATAAAAATTGCATAATGTATATCCAGCTCGAGGAACTGTTGCTACCCGACACAACTTGCCAACAGGCAAAGAAAAATCCTTTGCAGGACTAAGGCGCTGTGATCATTGAACAGTAGTAGGTACACAAGCCGACCGGTGTGCCTTGAAACACACCAATATTCATTAGGTAATTGATAACAAATAACCACATAAAAGCAGACAAACAGGAAACTCTAGGAAAAAAAAAATAGGATTGCATGGTGACACGGAAGGAACCAGTTGTGAACTACACTTGGGGACACCCAGTTAGCTAGGCACATTAACATACCTTAGCCTAAGGCAAAGAGCTACACTTGCAAATAAAGCACTGGCAGTGTGTATCTAATTACAATGACAGCAGGGGGGGTGAAGCAGTCTTTAACACAAGTCTTGTGAGATAACATCTAATCGCTGACCCTTACCAGTTAAATCCATGGAACTACAAGTATCAACATGGCTAATCAGTGGTGCAAAGAAACTCGTTCATACCAGAGCTTCATACATGTTGGATCAGAACATACCACACACGCTTAGGTAGTCCGAAACACAGCTGATTGGGCTAACAAATAGAAGCATCCTCTAGATATCGGTGCTGAAACCAGGAAAAAGAAAAAAATCGTCTATGGTGATGGTGATTTTCTTTGTTCTGTAAGCCAGGAAACCCAATTATTGAATCTGAGGGATAAAAACACCAATAAAATAAAACAATAATCAATTTTTCGCCTGAAAAAACTGGTTATATACCTGTGATAAGAGATTAGCATGTTAAACCAATATACATCACATTACATTACATAAATAGTGCACTTTTTTTTTTAAATACCCCAAAAATTGTTGAGCTCAACTCATTAATATGTATTACTTAGTACATATTAATACCACGTGGATTTTTGTTTTATGGTATACCAATAATTCCCCCAAAAAATGTATTCACCATGGTGAGAGAGAAAAAAATTAGCAACTTGTAGTAAACCTTTCTAGCGGTTACCAATTCATCTCGCAGACCTGTCCTTTCTGGAAAAAACAAACACAATTTAGTAAATACACCTTTTCAGTTCATTAGTACAAGTCTTGGCTCAGGTCATTGCATGTCAATACAGTTTGCTTTACATTCTCACTGACCTGGTCAGAAGGAAGGGGGGTCATTAGAATGGGCTGTCAGCAGCTGTGAACAAACTTCACACAACACATCAGTATTGCATACTCCACACCCCCCACACTCACACAATTAGATCAAAGATGACCTCTAGATATCACACCTATTAACATTTCTATCAGAACCTGTACTTCTTGTTAAACCCATAACATCTGTTTGGTAAGTTTGAAATTCGTTCCGAGATCCATCCCATTTCATTCTCCCCTTCTCCGCCTGTATGGGGGCAATAAAAAACTCTTACCTTCCCGGGATTTATTCTTGCAGAAACACCAGGAATGGAACATTGTTGGTACATACCTTAAGTGTGGAGGATGTCCCCCTGAATTCAGACATACCCAAATCCCTTGCTCTGTTATCTCCTGGGCAGCTGAAGTCCTATGGCCGTGTCATCTTAGTGCGATGAGCACAGTACAGATCTTCCCGTACATTAAGTTTCTTACAATACCTCTTTACAGTCCACCGATCCCAATCTTGCATAACCCAAGGCCCATATTTATTACCCATCCTTTATGGACGATGGACCTTGATTCCCCCAACCTTTTTACCGGTTGTCTTTACCCCAGAGGTAGCTACTCTCTGGCCAAGAATTGGGTTGACAGGCCCTGCCCCTGTCATCGTTGCTGCTTTTTTTTTTCACTACTTGTCAGAACAGTTTTTTTTTTTTCCTCGGGCTCTGCGAACAGAGGACCCGGCGCGTTACTTTTTTGGAGCGGTTAAGGTTTGCGCCTTTTATCACTATAACCGGCCCCGCCTCTCCGATTATTGTACACGGCCTGTGCGGGCTGCTAGCGTACTACTCCGATTGTTCCCTGTTCTGACTATAGTCCTTCAAAAAAATTAGCCTGGAGATTATCCAAACTATAATAGTTCAATCTCCCCGTGGACTTTTCTGAAGTATTCCAAAAGAAATGCTTAATGAAGGGCTAGTACTTCTGTTATCTCAATGATTGGCATAAACTTGTAGTACAGGAGGCCATCCACTGAGGCACACCTCATTTCTATATGATTTGTAGCATTTATAATGTTTACAGGTCTAATTACAAAGCTTACCATCCACAGTTAGCAGTTTACAAAAAGACAGATTCATACTAGGGCTGAAACAACTAATCGTCCATGAAATCAATTGACTACTACCTTCACAAATCGATCAATCGGCCAGTAACATAATGGGGTAAAAGAAACAAAATTGAGCCCTCTATTGTACAAAAAACAACACTTTCACAGATCTACAGTACAAATTAACCCCTTATAGTAGTGACTATCTGCTCCTCCTGCACCACAAGGGAATCCCTAGCCTTCTCAACACCATTATGTTACCAAATGTCCTAAGCCTGGCTCACATCCATGTCCGCGCCCTCTGGTGCTTTCTGAGACACATTCACATCTATGCTCTCTTCAGCCGCAGTATACCTGGAAAGGGTCAGGGAATCCTCCCTCAACGCAAAAGGGTGCCTTTTTGGTTCAACCCACTTTAATGGAGAGGCTGCAGAAAAACATGCAATACGTCCCTGCAGCCTCCAATCTGACCTACAACAAACTGGCTAATAGAAAATGAAAATCGCAGCAAAATCGCATGCATGAAAATCAAAAACGCACAGCAAAAAGCACTGCAGAAACAGATCAAAAGCAAACTGCATAGGCCTGCACCAAGCTCCATGCTGGCCACACATATCAACTCTCAGGCGAGAAAACATTGACGAAAAATCCATTTACATTCGCTGAATGTTTGAAATTTAACTTGTTTTTAACATCCTGTTTTTAAAATCAACGTAATTTCTGAACGAAAACCACACACACCGCCAAAAAAATTCCTTTGACCAAGAAGTTCCCTATTATCTCCAAATCTTCCCATCACTGTAGTTGAAAACAAACATTGATCCGACCCCATCAACGGTCAAAACAAATTAACCGAACGCTCCCAAAAATGACATTCTTCTTGACGGAAGAATTAAACAATAAACACAGTATACATCCTCTGTCTGCCACTCTGTTCCCTAACCATATAGATGGTTATTTACATTCACCACGGCATAGAAATATTTAAAAACAAACCGCTTCTTTCTTTAAACCCCACATATTAACCAAATCATACACCATGCTTTCCCCCAAGGCTATCAACCAATTAACCAAAAAATAATCGCCCAACCAATCGATTATGAAAACAATCGTCAGTTGCAGCCCCAATTTATACACACAAGATCATTCCGTGCGACTTAGGCTCTGTTTCCACTAATGCAACTTGCCATGCGACTTTGGACACAAAGTCGCATTACAAGTCCCAGCCCATTGATTTCACTAGCACCAGTCCCAATCAATGCGACCCAAAGCTGTAATGAGTATGAAAAGGTACCTGCACCACTCCTATGCGACTCCGGGTGCAACTCCGACCCAGAGTGTACATTTGGATCAAAGTTGCATTCAAAGCCACCCCAAAGTCACCCCGCACAGTCACACTCTAAATCATGAGACTCTGAAGTTGCACAAGTGGAAACACAGCTCTATGCCCACCGGTGTGTGTCCCCATGACAATGGTTGTCCTAATCTCATTCAAAGGGTCAACTGAAATTGCTTTTTGGAAGAGGCACATATCCTTTTCTCAAAGACTCCAAATTTCACCATTATTCGCATGTACAATTTCATTTTATATATCCACATTATTCAAAATCAGTCTCATTAAAGTATTAGTACAGACAAAAGGTTATATAAATATAAACAATGTTCAAAAGAAGCTTGTTAGTTTGATGGTCCTACAGGGAAGACAAACATACAAACAATGACATAAAAATTCTTACCGTTTCTCGAGTTTGTCTTGCCCTCCACATACAAACGTTACGCTTCCTCACAAAGGGGCACCATCTGTTATGGCTGTTTTTATATCTCACTTAAATGACTAACGATACAAGAAAATAAGTGATCAAACCTTTGTCTACATAAGAATAAAAATGAACGATAACAGTGCGAAAAGATAAACAATTACCTTTATTTATACAGAAAAGAAACTTTAGAATAATTAGAACTTATCATATAACTCAAGTGATGTTACAAGTACAGAGTTGCTTAGACTGCAAAGATAATTTAGGTCATATGCTTACAACAGACATACACTTTCTATATATTTATCAATATTTCAAGATAAGTCCTACGAAAGAAATAATTAGAAATAGAAGAGACATGATAAAAAGGAGAGAGAGAAAGAGAGAGAGAGAGAGAGGGAGAGAGAGAGGGAGCGAGAGAGGGAGAGGGGGGGGGGAGAGAGAGAGGGGGAGAGAGAGAGAGATACGTTACACAGACTTCCGGTCGCCCTCCATGGTCTAGAAAATCAAGAGGCAGATCAGCTAATTCTAGCCCTATTTTATATGCATTCTGGGCCAATCAGAAGATGGAACGCACCCATTGGCTCTGATTGGTTCAGGATGGCTCACACTCTGATTGGTTATAATTTCAAGCCCAGTTGAGCATCAAACTTCCGATGCCTCTATGAGCAACTTCCTTTGATCTCTGACCCTGCCAGTTCCAACTTAAGACCGGTTTAATTATCTCTGGATTTACAACCGTCAGCCCTCTTTGATACAACATAAATTAGCATTTAAAAGAGGCACTATATCTGAAATGGCCATCTCTGTGAACAATAGGGTAACTTAGATACTGTACAAACAGCAGAAAAACAGGTTTGTGTGTTTGAGATACCAAGAACAGTAAATATTCTAGTATACATGTTACACATATATATATATCTAAAACAGGGCATAGTAAGTTAATTGGTCCTCACAATGGCTTTCTTTTAAACTCTTTGATATAAATATTATCCTTCAAAATCGCTACCACAGTCCCCCCCGCTGTCCGCTGGGAAACACACGGATCCCAGGGACAGCGGGGACCATCCTTATTGTGCATGCGCAGTAGGGAACCGGGAAGTGAAGCCTCAAGGCTCCACTTCCTGATTCCCATACCCAAGATGGGGCGGCGGCAGCACCCGAGAGACGATCAAGAGATCGGCTTCGGGGTGCCGACATCGCGGGTGCGCTGGGCGGGTAAGTGTCATTATTTTAAAAGTCAGCAGCTGCAGTATTTGTAGCCGCTGACTTTAAAAAAAAAAAAAAAAAACGGCGGAACTCCGGCTTTAAATCAAGATCAATCATATCCAAAATTGATCCAGATTAGATGCGATTGTCCTCGATTTTATGGGTCTTTTATACAATGTTTCAATAAAATATCGTACGTTTTTTCTAATAAGATAATTGTTGGTATGGGCACCGAAGCCAGCTTTTTTCTGTATATGGATGTATACATTTCAGGGGTTCTACCCCCTCCCCCCATCTAAAAATAAAACGTCTCCTATGGCCGTTCTTTAGTTGAAGACATTCTTCTCACTTCCTGTTCTGGTGACACGACAAAAGTCTCACAGACAGCAATACAACCCTCAGAGAGGTTCTGCCTCTTCTCCATCTTATTCTAAAAACTGAATTTTAGGTGATTCTCCTATTTTTTTATTTTTTATTTTTATTTATTTTTACTTTTTTTCTATTTTTATAGAATGAGCAGATTTTCTGAACTCTTCTGTCCCCAGTCAATAGAGCGGTGTAACGTGTTTGTTTAATTGATTGCGGTGCCGCGACAACCGCCAGACCACAAACCTCAAATATTTGCTGGCTGATTCCCTCTCGCTCTCCAGCCGATGATGGTACGCGCCCCCGCCCCCCCCCCTCCCCCCCTTCCGCTGTTTACCTATTAGGAGCTGATGGAGAAGACGGAATACGATAAATTAATTAGGGTTCGGCTTATATTACATTTTTTTTTTTCAATTATCCGGCTTGTGGAAGGTTTGGCTCCGGTGGGATTGAGGGATTAGAGACGTGGAAAGACTTTGGTAACCCACCCATGCTATTAGGAGATTCCTTAAAAGGAATGGATTTAATAATCTTGCTTATCTCCAGACATAACATCACAAGACTTCCTCGCTTGTCTTTCAAGTAGAGCGCCGATATTTTATACCGCGGTAAATAAAACAAGATAGCTGCAGCGGATGCCGAGGACGGGAGAAATGATTCCTTAACTCTTTGCTTGGAGCTCCCGGTATGCAGAAAAGTATCAAATATTCACAAATAATATATTTTATTCATCGCTACAAAGCAAAGAATTTGGGAAAACATTTGTTTACATCATTATGGATTTGTTCGTCTGTCTGCTTGTAGCGCTCCTTCATCTGTGTAGATAGAAAGAATGGCGAGCCTCTAAATGTGTGGGGCCCCGCCAATATTGTAAAATGCCCCCCATCCCCCTCACGGAGCTTCCGTGTAAGTAGCAGCCCGACCTCTATTCCATTGTTGGCGCTTTTCAAAGTGAAGCTTCAATCATAAAGAACTAGAAACCCATGGAGGTTCCTTCATATGTATACATTATATTCTTATAAATGTAAACCTCTTTGGGGGGGCTACCTTCGCTACGTGGAAGAATGAGCTTGATAATAAAGTTGACAGCGCCTCCATTTAGGATAGGACCTCTACCCAGGACAGTGCCTTCACCCAGGACAGGGCCTTTACCCAGGACAGGACCTTCACCCAGGACAGTGCCTTCACCCAGGACAGGGCCTTTACCCAGGACAGGACCTTCACCCAGGACAGGACCTCTACCCAGGACAGGACCTCTACCCAGGACAGGGCCTTCACCCAGGACAGGACCTCTACCCAGGACAGGGCCTTCACCCAGGACAGGACCTCTACCCAGGACAGGGCCTTCACCCAGGACAGGGCCTTCACCCAGGACAGGACCTCTACCCAGGACAGGGCCTTCACCCAGGACAGGGCCTTCACCCAGGACAGGACCTCTACCCAGGACAGGGCCTTCACACAGGACAGGGCCTTCACCCACGACAGGACCTCTACCCAGGACAGGACCTCTACCCAGGACAGGACTTCTACTCAGGACAGGACTTCTACTCAGGACAGGACTTCTACTCAGGACAGGACTTCTACTCAGGACAGGACCTATACCCAGGACAGGGCCTTCACCCAGGACAGGACCTCTACCCAGGACAGGGCCTTCACCCAGGACAGGACCTCTACCCAGGACAGGGCCTTCACCCAGGACAGGGCCTTCACCCAGGACAGGACCTCTACCCAGGACAGGGCCTTCACCCAGGACAGGGCCTTCACCCAGGACAGGACCTCTAACCAGGACAGGGCCTTCACACAGGACAGGGCCTTCACCCAGGACAGGACCTCTACCCAGGACAGGGCCTTCACACAGGACAGGGCCTTCACCCACGACAGGACCTCTACCCAGGACAGGACCTCTACCCAGGACAGGACTTCTACCCAGGACAGGACTTCTACTCAGGACAGGACTTCTACTCAGGACAGGACTTCTACTCAGGACAGGACCTATACCCAGGACAGTGCCTTCACCCAGGACAGTGCCTTCACCCAGGACAGAACTTCTTCCCAGGACAGGACTTCTACCCAGGACAGGACTTCTACCCGGGACAGGGCCTTCATCCAGGACAGGGCCTTCATCCAGGACAGTGCCTTCACCCAGGACAGGGCCTTCACCCAGGACAGGGCCTTTACCCAGGACAGGACCTCTACCCAGGACAGGGCCTTCACCCAGGACAGGACCTCTACCCAGGACAGGGCCTTCACCCAGGACAGGACCTCTACCCAGGACAGGGCCTTCACCCACGACAGGACCTCTACCCAGGACAGGACCTCTACCCAGGACAGGACTTCTACCCAGGACAGGACTTCTACTCAGGACAGGACTTCTACTCAGGACAGGACTTCTACTCAGGACAGGACCTATACCCAGGACAGTGCCTTCACCCAGGACAGTGCCTTCACCCAGGACAGAACTTCTTCCCAGGACAGGACTTCTACCCAGGACAGGACTTCTACCCGGGACAGGGCCTTCATCCAGGACAGGGCCTTCATCCAGGACAGTGCCTTCACCCAGGACAGGGCCTTCACCCAGGACAGGGCCTTTACCCAGGACAGGACCTCTACCCAGGACAGGGCCTTCACCCAGGACAGGACCTCTACCCAGGACAGGGCCTTCACCCAGGACAGGACCTCTACCCAGGACAGGGCCTTCACCCACGACAGGACCTCTACCCAGGACAGGACCTCTACCCAGGACAGGACTTCTACCCAGGACAGGACTTCTACTCAGGACAGGACTTCTACTCAGGACAGGACTTCTACTCAGGACAGGACCTATACCCAGGACAGTGCCTTCACCCAGGACAGTGCCTTCACCCAGGACAGAACTTCTTCCCAGGACAGGACTTCTACCCAGGACAGGACTTCTACCCAGGACAGGGCCTTCATCCAGGACAGGGCCTTCATCCAGCACAGTGCCTTCACCCAGGACAGGGCCTTCACCCAGGACAGGGCCTTTACCCAGGACAGGACCTTCACCCAGGACAGGACCTCTACCCAGGACAGGACCTCTACCCAGGACAGGGCCTTCACCCAGGACAGGACCTCTACCCAGGACAGGACCTCTACCCAGGACAGGGCCTTCACCCAGGACAGGACCTCTACCCAGGACAGGACCTCTACCCAGGACAGGACCTCTACCCAGGACAGGGCCTTCACCCAGGACAGGACCTCTACCCAGGACAGGGCCTTCACCCAGGACAGGGCCTTCACCCGGGACAGGACCTCTACCCAGGACAGGACCTCTACCCAGGACAGGGCCTTCACCCAGGACAGGACCTCTACCCAGGACAGGACCTCTACCCAGGACAGGACCTTCACCCAGGACAGTGCCTTCACCCAGGACAGGGCCTTTACCCAGGACAGGACCTTCACCCAGGACAGGACCTCTACCCAGGACAGGACCTCTACCCAGGACAGGGCCTTCACCCAGGACAGGACCTCTACCCAGGACAGGGCCTTCACCCAGGACAGGACCTCTACCCAGGACAGGGCCTTCACCCAGGACAGGGCCTTCACCCAGGACAGGACCTCTACCCAGGACAGGGCCTTCACCCAGGACAGGGCCTTCACCCAGGACAGGACCTCTAACCAGGACAGGGCCTTCACACAGGACAGGGCCTTCACCCAGGACAGGACCTCTACCCAGGACAGGGCCTTCACACAGGACAGGGCCTTCACCCACGACAGGACCTCTACCCAGGACAGGACCTCTACCCAGGACAGGACTTCTACCCAGGACAGGACTTCTACTCAGGACAGGACTTCTACTCAGGACAGGACTTCTACTCAGGACAGGACCTATACCCAGGACAGTGCCTTCACCCAGGACAGTGCCTTCACCCAGGACAGAACTTCTTCCCAGGACAGGACTTCTACCCAGGACAGGACTTCTACCCGGGACAGGGCCTTCATCCAGGACAGGGCCTTCATCCAGGACAGTGCCTTCACCCAGGACAGGGCCTTCACCCAGGACAGGGCCTTTACCCAGGACAGGACCTCTACCCAGGACAGGGCCTTTACCCAGGACAGGACCTCTACCCAGGACAGGGCCTTCACCCAGGACAGGACCTCTACCCAGGACAGGACCTCTACCCAGGACAGGACTTCTACTCAGGACAGGACTTCTACTCAGGACAGGACTTCTACTCAGGACAGGACTTCTACTCAGGACAGGACCTATACCCAGGACAGGGCCTTCACCCAGGACAGGACCTCTACCCAGGACAGGGCCTTCACCCAGGACAGGACCTCTACCCAGGACAGGGCCTTCACCCAGGACAGGGCCTTCACCCAGGACAGGACCTCTACCCAGGACAGGGCCTTCACCCAGGACAGGGCCTTCACCCAGGACAGGACCTCTAACCAGGACAGGGCCTTCACACAGGACAGGGCCTTCACCCAGGACAGGACCTCTACCCAGGACAGGGCCTTCACACAGGACAGGGCCTTCACCCACGACAGGACCTCTACCCAGGACAGGACCTCTACCCAGGACAGGACTTCTACCCAGGACAGGACTTCTACTCAGGACAGGACTTCTACTCAGGACAGGACTTCTACTCAGGACAGGACCTATACCCAGGACAGTGCCTTCACCCAGGACAGTGCCTTCACCCAGGACAGAACTTCTTCCCAGGACAGGACTTCTACCCAGGACAGGACTTCTACCCGGGACAGGGCCTTCATCCAGGACAGGGCCTTCATCCAGGACAGTGCCTTCACCCAGGACAGGGCCTTCACCCAGGACAGGGCCTTTACCCAGGACAGGACCTCTACCCAGGACAGGGCCTTCACCCAGGACAGGACCTCTACCCAGGACAGGGCCTTCACCCAGGACAGGACCTCTACCCAGGACAGGGCCTTCACCCACGACAGGACCTCTACCCAGGACAGGACCTCTACCCAGGACAGGACTTCTACCCAGGACAGGACTTCTACTCAGGACAGGACTTCTACTCAGGACAGGACTTCTACTCAGGACAGGACCTATACCCAGGACAGTGCCTTCACCCAGGACAGTGCCTTCACCCAGGACAGAACTTCTTCCCAGGACAGGACTTCTACCCAGGACAGGACTTCTACCCGGGACAGGGCCTTCATCCAGGACAGGGCCTTCATCCAGGACAGTGCCTTCACCCAGGACAGGGCCTTCACCCAGGACAGGGCCTTTACCCAGGACAGGACCTCTACCCAGGACAGGGCCTTCACCCAGGACAGGACCTCTACCCAGGACAGGGCCTTCACCCAGGACAGGACCTCTACCCAGGACAGGGCCTTCACCCACGACAGGACCTCTACCCAGGACAGGACCTCTACCCAGGACAGGACTTCTACCCAGGACAGGACTTCTACTCAGGACAGGACTTCTACTCAGGACAGGACTTCTACTCAGGACAGGACCTATACCCAGGACAGTGCCTTCACCCAGGACAGTGCCTTCACCCAGGACAGAACTTCTTCCCAGGACAGGACTTCTACCCAGGACAGGACTTCTACCCAGGACAGGGCCTTCATCCAGGACAGGGCCTTCATCCAGCACAGTGCCTTCACCCAGGACAGGGCCTTCACCCAGGACAGGGCCTTTACCCAGGACAGGACCTTCACCCAGGACAGGACCTCTACCCAGGACAGGACCTCTACCCAGGACAGGGCCTTCACCCAGGACAGGACCTCTACCCAGGACAGGACCTCTACCCAGGACAGGGCCTTCACCCAGGACAGGACCTCTACCCAGGACAGGACCTCTACCCAGGACAGGACCTCTACCCAGGACAGGGCCTTCACCCAGGACAGGACCTCTACCCAGGACAGGGCCTTCACCCAGGACAGGGCCTTCACCCGGGACAGGACCTCTACCCAGGACAGGACCTCTACCCAGGACAGGGCCTTCACCCAGGACAGGACCTCTACCCAGGACAGGACCTCTACCCAGGACAGGACCTTCACCCAGGACAGTGCCTTCACCCAGGACAGGGCCTTTACCCAGGACAGGACCTTCACCCAGGACAGGACCTCTACCCAGGACAGGACCTCTACCCAGGACAGGGCCTTCACCCAGGACAGGACCTCTACCCAGGACAGGGCCTTCACCCAGGACAGGACCTCTACCCAGGACAGGGCCTTCACCCAGGACAGGGCCTTCACCCAGGACAGGACCTCTACCCAGGACAGGGCCTTCACCCAGGACAGGGCCTTCACCCAGGACAGGACCTCTAACCAGGACAGGGCCTTCACACAGGACAGGGCCTTCACCCAGGACAGGACCTCTACCCAGGACAGGGCCTTCACACAGGACAGGGCCTTCACCCACGACAGGACCTCTACCCAGGACAGGACCTCTACCCAGGACAGGACTTCTACCCAGGACAGGACTTCTACTCAGGACAGGACTTCTACTCAGGACAGGACTTCTACTCAGGACAGGACCTATACCCAGGACAGTGCCTTCACCCAGGACAGTGCCTTCACCCAGGACAGAACTTCTTCCCAGGACAGGACTTCTACCCAGGACAGGACTTCTACCCGGGACAGGGCCTTCATCCAGGACAGGGCCTTCATCCAGGACAGTGCCTTCACCCAGGACAGGGCCTTCACCCAGGACAGGGCCTTTACCCAGGACAGGACCTCTACCCAGGACAGGGCCTTCACCCAGGACAGGACCTCTACCCAGGACAGGGCCTTCACCCAGGACAGGACCTCTACCCAGGACAGGGCCTTCACCCACGACAGGACCTCTACCCAGGACAGGACCTCTACCCAGGACAGGACTTCTACCCAGGACAGGACTTCTACTCAGGACAGGACTTCTACTCAGGACAGGACTTCTACTCAGGACAGGACCTATACCCAGGACAGTGCCTTCACCCAGGACAGTGCCTTCACCCAGGACAGAACTTCTTCCCAGGACAGGACTTCTACCCAGGACAGGACTTCTACCCAGGACAGGGCCTTCATCCAGGACAGGGCCTTCATCCAGCACAGTGCCTTCACCCAGGACAGGGCCTTCACCCAGGACAGGACCTTCACCCAGGACAGGACCTCTACCCAGGACAGGACCTCTACCCAGGACAGGGCCTTCACCCAGGACAGGACCTCTACCCAGGACAGGACCTCTACCCAGGACAGGGCCTTCACCCAGGACAGGACCTCTACCCAGGACAGGACCTCTACCCAGGACAGGACCTCTACCCAGGACAGGGCCTTCACCCAGGACAGGACCTCTACCCAGGACAGGGCCTTCACCCAGGACAGGGCCTTCACCCGGGACAGGACCTCTACCCAGGACAGGACCTCTACCCAGGACAGGGCCTTCACCCAGGACAGGACCTCTACCCAGGACAGGACCTCTACCCAGGACAGGACCTCTACCCAGGACAGGACCTCTACCCAGGACAGGGCCTTCACCCAGGACAGGACCTCTACCCAGGACAGGGCCTTCACCCAGGACAGGGCCTTCACCCAGGACAGGACCTCTACCCAGGACAGGACCTCTACCCAGGACAGGACCTCTACCCAGGACAGGGCCTTCACCCAGAACAGGACCTCTACCCAGGACAGGACCTCTACCCAGGACAGGACCTCTACCCAGGACAGGACCTCTACCCAGGACAGGACTTCTACCCAGGACAGGACTTCTACTCAGGACAGGACTTCTACTCAGGACAGGACCTATACCCAGGACAGTGCCTTCACCCAGGACAGAACTTCTACCCAGGACAGGGCCTTCACCCAGGACAGGGCCTTCACCCAGGACAGGACTTCTACCCAGGACAGGGCCTTCATTCAGGACAGGGCCTTCATCCAGGACAGTGCCTTCACCCAGGACAGGGCCTTCCCCCAAGGCAGAGCCTCCACCCAGGATAGGACCCCCACCTAGGACAGTGCCTTCACCCATGCAGGATCTCTACCCAGGATAGGGCCTATACCAAGGACAGTGCCTTCACCCAGGACAGGACTTCTACCCAGGACAGGGCCTTCCCCCATGACAGGACCTCTACCCAGGACAGGGCCTATACCCAGGACAGTGCCTTCACCCAGGACAGGATCTCTACCCAGGATAGGGACTTTACCCAGGACAGTGCCTTCATCCATGACAGGACCTCTGCCCAGGACAGGGCCTTCCCCCAGGACAGGACCTATACCCAGGACAGGGCCTATACCCAGGACAGTGCCTTCACCCAGGACAGGACCTCTACCCAGGATAGGGCCTTTACCCAGGACAGTGCCTTCATCCATGACAGGACCTATACCCAGGACAGAGCCTTCACCCAGGATAGGACCTTCACCCAGGGCAGAGCCTCCACCCAGGATAGGACCCCCACCCAGGGCAGGGCCCCCACCTAGGATAGGACCTTCACCCAAGACAGTGGCGCGACCCAGCACAGGACCCCCACCCAGGACAGGGTCTTCACCCAGGACAGGGCCTCTACCCAGGATAGGACCTTCACCTAGGACAGAGCCTGCACCCAAGACAGGACCTTCCACCCAGGACAGGACCCCCACCTAGGATAGGACCTTCAGCCAGGACAGAGCCTCGACCCAGCACAAGGCCCCACACAGGACAGGGCCTCCACCCAGGACAGGGTCCCTACCCAGGACAGGGCCTCCAGCCAAGATAGGGGCTCCACCCAGGACCGGGCCTCTGGGAACAGAGGGGATACCCTTCCTGAGAAATAATCATAAATCTAATCAAAGAAATTGGGAGCAGAAGAACTACTGCACCCAGCATATAACAGTATCCATAAGTATATAGATGTACATCAGTATAGAAATAATATAACCTTTATATAAGAAGAGATTAATAATAGTCCATAGATCCAATGTACAAACAGAGGTTATCAGCAAAGGGCCCAATAGGAGTCCTGGTGGAATTGTGCACTGGGTTTCCTCCAGATGAATGTTATATACAGGTATTGATAGAGCTACAGTACCTCCAGATCAATGCTGCAGCAAAGTCCAGCTGCAGGGGCCCATAAAATTATGTAGCATCTGTCTTTGTGGCAGAGAGCTGAAGACATAATCAGCGGTAATAAGGGAAATCCTACAATCGTTGTCCAACCAGCCTGGGACGGAGCTTCTCACCAGCAGGAACTGTGTTGTTGCAGTGGAACTCATAGTCAGCCTATCTAGTCTAGTGTGATGGTCAGTGGGAAGAAGGCCCCTTACACGTGTGGCCCCCTTACAGATAGCTAAAAACATCAATGGTGTCAGTGGCAGAAATTTCTAATTGCTTAAGGAACCCCTAGCAACCTCTGGAGGAACCCTGCTTAAAGGGGTTGTAAAGGTAAATGTTTTTTGACCTTAATGCATTCTAAGCATTAAGGTGAAAAAACATCTGACAGTGCCGGCTCCCCTAGCCCCCCCGTTTTACTTACCTCACCCCTCGAAAGTCCTGCGCTCGTCCCCGACGTCCTTTCCAGCATTCAGCCTGGCCGCTGATTGGCTGGAGTGGATGGATGGAAAGCAGCGCAGCCATTGGCTCGCGCTGCTGTCAATCACATCCACTGATGCGGAGCGCCGGGGGGCGGGGCCGTGTGATACAGCAAGAGGCTAAAGCCGCCGGCTGTATCACGGGAGCGCAACCGCAGATGCTTCTCACCATGTGAGAGAGCTCGCATGAACGTGAGAAGTACCTGCGGGAGGAAGCCGAGACAGCCGCCGAGGGACCCCAGAAGAGAAGGTTCGGGGGCCACTCTGTGCAAAACGAGCTGCACAGTGGAGGTAAGTATAACATGTTTGTTATTTAAAAAAAAAAAACTTCACTTTACAATCCCTTTAAGAAAGCCTGATCTAAAATGTCAATTTATTCATATATATGTTTTTTTTAAATCCCCTTTGGAACATCATAAAATATATACATGCAAACTTTTTTGGTACTTCATGTACTGTAACTACAGAACCAGTAACATCACCATTAAATTCCGTGACTGGTGTATGCTGATATATGGTTTTCTAATTCCACTCTTGTATTACTTACCCTTACCTTCCTAATAAAACACACCGCACCTTCTGGATTAAATGGCCGTCTGGCCCCTTTATTAACAACCATAACAAAATTCCATAAATTAACTTCCATTTAAATATATATATATATATATATATATATATGTATACTGTATATAAATATATATAACAACTTTTGACATATACTGATTGCAGGGCTGGACTGGGACAGAAATTTGGCCCTGGACTTCATCCAGACCGGCCCACTTACATTTTGAGTGTCCCATCAGCACTCCCTTACATCAGAGTGTCCCATCAGCACCCCCTTACATCATAGTGTCCCATCAGCACCCCCTTACATCAGAGTGTCCCATGAGCACCCCCTTACATCATAGTGTCCCATCAGCACCCCCTTACATCAGAGTGTCCCATCAGCACCCCCTTACATCAGAGTGTCCCATCAGCACCCCCTTACATCATAGTGTCCCATCAGCACCCCCTTACATCAGAGTGTCCCATCAGCAGCCCCCTTACATCAGAGTGTCCCATCAGCAGCCCCCTTACATCAGAGTGTCCCATCAGCAGCCCCCTTACATCAGAGTGGCCCACTGAGCCATCGGCCCACCGGGAAACTCCCTGTAGGCCCGATGGCCAGTACATGCCTGACTGATTGTTATTTCTGAGGTTCATGAAGGAAGGTATTCGGCTGTACCACCACCACTTCCGCACCCTGGCCCCTAGCCACAATCCCACCAGCACAGTGACAACTATTGCCACCTTCTTGCCCACTACAGCCCGAGCCCATGATTACCATATAGGGAAGGTACCCATACCGAGATAGGCCCAACCCATTCCACACCATATACTGTATACCTTCCACCATTCCGACCTTCACGAACCAGAGACCCCTGCATACCACCTGAAACAGAAAACATATCGTCAAAATTATCAGGATCAACTACAGGGAGGGAGGGAACAAAAAGGTCTATGGTGTTGCCTCTTCGCCTGCTCACCCCCAACTGACTAATCCCCACCCCCACTGACCATGTTACCTATGTAAACCACACCTCTTATCTCTCTCATTGCACCAAACCCATTCTAAAACCTTTTTAACCACCCCCCTTCCAGGAAACACCCCGTGCAACCACTAACATCAACTCCCAGTCATGTGGGCCCTCCACCCAGGTTCTCTTTGCTCCAGGCCTCTTCTATTTGCCTGCACAGCGGTTGGGTTAACCACACCCATAGACCATGGACCAGGCAGGTAAGATCTGGCAGATGGACCGAATGTAATACAAAAGTGGTCATAGTGTTTTATGAGCTTCTGCAGGTCATTCAAATGTCACGTGTTGGTGGAGTAACTCTTACTCTATATTATTATTATTCAGGATTTATATAGCGCCAACAGTTTGCGCAGCTCTTTACAATATGAGGGCAGACAGTACACTTACAATACAAATCAATACAGGAGGGATCAGAGGGCTCAACTCGTTAGAGCTTACAATCTAGAAGGGAGGGTCAAGTGGAAACAAAAGGTAATAACTGTGGGGGATGAGCTGATGGAGAAAATGAAAATACAGTTAGATGTGGGTGGGGAGGCTTCTCTGAAGAGAAGGGTCTTCAGGGATCACCTAAAAGCTAATAAAGTAGGAGATAAGCGGACAGATTGGGGTAGGGCATTCCATAGGATTGGGGAGGCTTTGGAAAAGTCCTGGAGGCGAGTATGGGAGGAGGTGATGAGGGAGCTAGAGAGCAGGAGGTCTTGAGAGGAACGAAGAGAACGAGTAGGTTGGTATATAGAGACTAAGCTAGTGATGTAGCTGGGGGCAGAGTTGTGGATGGCTTTGTACGTAGTTGTTAGTATTTTGAATTTAATTCTTTGGCTGAGCGGAAGCCAGTGGAGGGATTGACAGAGAGGAGTAGCAGACACCGAGCGATTGGTAAGGTGGATGAGTCTGGCAGCGGCATTCATGATGGATTGAAGGGGGGATAGTCTATGTAGAGCCAATGAGAAGGGAGTTGCAGTAGTCGAGGCGAGAGATGACCAGCGAGTGAATGAAGAGCTTTGTTGTCTCATTGGTTAGAAAGGGGCGTATTTTGGAGATGTTGCGGAGGTTGAGGCGGCAGGATTTGGACAGTGATTGGATGTGTTGCTTGAAGAACAGTTCAGAGTCCAGGACTACACCTAGAACCTTGGCATGGGGGGATGGGCTTATGGTTGTGCCATTGATTTTGACAGTGAGATCAGAGGAAGGGGCATATGGGGGAGGACAAATTATAAGTTGGGTTTTGGATAGATTGAGTTTGAGGAAGTGATGTGACATCCAGACTGATATATCTGATAGTAAATTAGTGATACATGAGGAGACAGAGGGAGTGAGCTGAAGGGTAGAGAAATAGATTTGGGTGTCGTCAGTATAGAGGTGGTATTGGAAGCCGTGGGAGGCTATCAGATGACCCAGGGAGGAGGTGTAGATTGAAAATAGGAGAGGTCCAAGAACAGAACCTTGGGGGACCCCAACAGAGAAAGGAAGAGGAGAGGAGGAAGTAGAGTTGTAAGAAATGCTAAAGGTGCGGTGGGATAAGTAGGAAGAGAACCATCGTAGAGTACGGTCACGGAGACCAAAGGTGTGGAGTTTTTTGAGGAGGAGGGGAGAGTACAGTCACAGAGACCAAAGGTGTGGAGTTTTTTGAGAAGGAGGGGGTGGTCAACCGTATCAAAGGCAGCAGAGAGGTCCAGGAGGAGGAGTACAGAATAATGTCGATTGGTTTTGGCCGTTAGTAGATCGTTTGTTAGTTTTAGGAGAGCAGTTTCTGTGGAGTGTTGAAGACGAAATCCAGACTGAAGGGGATGAAGAAGGCCATTATCAGCGAGGTGGACACTCAGTCGATTGTAGACCAGACGTTTGAGTAGTTTGGATAAAAAGGGGAGCGAGGAGATGGGGCGTAGCTTGTTAGGATTGGATGGGTCCAGTGAGGGTTTTTTAAGTATGGAGTGACAAGTGCGTGTTTTAGAGAGTTGGGGAAGATGCCAGAAGAGAGGGAGAGATTGAAGATGTGGGTTTGAGAGTGTAGAATAGAGCCAGAGGGTGAACGTAGCATTTGTGAGGGAACAGGATCCAGAGGGCAGGTGGTAAGGTGGACATTGGCAAGTAGTTTAGCAACTTCGTCTATAGTGGTGGGGTTGAAAGAGGGAAGTAATGATTGTGCCTGTGGGCATGATGTGTAAAGTGTGGAGGGTATCAGAACAGTAGAGATCTTCGTGCAAATTGTATCAATCTTCTGTTTGAAGTGATTGGTGATCTCCTGGGCAGTGAGTGAGTTGGCGGGTGAAGGACGAAGTAGAGAGTTGAAAGTAGAGAAGAGTTGACGGGGACGGGATGATAGGTTGCTGATGAGAGTGATAAAATAGTTCTGCTTGGCAGAGCGGAGGCTGGAATTGTATTTTTGGAGGGCAGATTTATATTGGTTGAAATCTCTCTGAGACTTGGTCTTGCACCACAGGCGCTCATGACCACGACTACGTTTTTTCAGACTTCTAGTGACATCTGTTTGCCAAGGTTGAAGGGGTCGGGGCTTTATTCTGTGTGTAGTGAGGGGGGCCAGTGAGTCCAGAGAGGCTAGAAGTGAAGTGTTGTAGACAGAAGTGGCTGGGTTGGTGCAGGATAGGGGTGAGATTTTGTCATAGAGGTTGTCAATAGCAGAGTAGAGAAGAGAAGGGTTGAGATGACGTAGGTTTCTGCGGGTAACTTTAATGCGGTTGGCGGGAGAGGAGGTGAAGGAGAGGGAGAGAGTGAAGCTAATAAGGTGGTGATCAGAGAGAGGGAATGGATAGTTGGAGATGTTGCATGGAGTGCAAAGGTGAGAGAAAACGAGGTCAAGGATATTGCCTTCGGAGTGAGTAGGATCATGTATCCACTGTTTCAGGTCAAAGGAGGAGGTTAGGCTGAGAAGTTTGGAAGGAGCAGAGGTGTTAGTATTAATAGGGATGTTGAAGTCCCCGAGAATTATTGTGGGGATTTCAGAAGAAAGAAAATAGAGTAGCCAGGCAGAGAAGTCATCAAGGAATGTTGATACCAGTCCAGGGGGCCTGTAGATCACGGCTATTCTTAGAGAGATTGGAGTGAAGAGACGAATGCAGTGTGCTTCGAAAGAGGAGAGTGACAGAGAGGGAGGGGGGTGAAGTACCTGGAAGGTGCTATGTGGGGCTAGAAGGATTCCGACACCTCCTCCCTTCCATCCACTGGATCTGGAGGAGCGAGTCCAGAGAAGATCACCATGGGAGAGGGCAGCAGAAGACGCAGTGTCTGATTCGTGGAGCCAGGTTTCGGTGATGGCGAGTAGGTTAAATGAGTTGGCGATAAAGATGTCATGTAGAGAGGTGAGTTTGTTGCAGACAGAGCGGGAGTTCCAAAGGGCACAAGAGAAAGGGAGTCTGGTCTTGGGAAGAATAGAAATGGGAACTAAATTGTGTTGATTGCGGCTGCTGCCAGAGGGTGCAGGGTGATGGGTGCAGGGTGATGGGTACAGTTTAATGATGGAGGCCCGGGGTTTGGGGATATATCTCCAGAGGATAGGAGAAGTAGGAGGGTGAGGGAGGTAATATGGGAGTGGGATTTATATGAAGGGACATGCCCCAGGGTCTTGGAGATTTTTAGTGTGTGTGGATTTAGAATTAGCAGGAGTTGGTGGGTGCCGTAATAAGGAGAGGACAGAAGTGAGGGTGATATATATATATATATGCTATGGGGGGGGGGGAGAAGAGTGGTGGAGGAGAGATAATTTTAGTATAGAGGACAGAGCTGTCAGAAGGAGTGGTAGAGAATGCATGTTATAAGGAGAAGGTGCTAAAGGGTTAAACGAGGTCCCCTGGTGTCTTTGCGGTGTTTTTCTAAGTATTTTCTTGTGTCCCTTCGCTGAAGTGCAGAGTCAGAAGTGCTTCCACTTATAGAAATCCCCCCCACTTGGAGAAAGATCCCCAGTTGCAAGTGTGCCCCCTGCAAAAGCTTCCCCCAAAATGAAGCTTAGCTTTATACTGATAGGGGTGGGGTATGGGTGGATTTCAATTATCACTCAGTAGGTAATAAAGGTTGGCTGGTTAACAGGGCCAAATTCTAACTTCAGAAACAGACTAGCAAGAGGGCACTAAAGTTAGACGGGCCATCATTTTGGGTAAGACAAGGGAGATAATAAAGCATTGTGATGTGGACAGGGCTACAGACTGTTGAGCAAAAACAACATACCAGCATTTTTAAAGACACACATGAAAAGCAGATAGCAGTGTTTCAGTTTTGGGTGGAGATGGTTCAGTTAGCACATACCTGTAGGGTGAGAGAAGAGATTCTCAGATGAGACAGTCAGATAATCAGTTAATAAGTGCAGAGTCAGAAGTGCTTCCACTTATTGAAATCCCCCCACTTGGAGAAAGAGCCCCAGTTGCAAGTGTGCCCCCTGCAAATGTAACTACGGTATAGTAACTCATTGCCGGTAAATAATGTATTCCAAGCAGAAGCAAGGTGCGGTCATTGAGTTCCTGATGAAGGAGGGGTGCAGGTTGTCCGACATCCACAGAAGGCTACAGAATGTTTACAGAGATGACACCATTGATTAGCAATGTGCACAGGTAGATGAAGAAGTTTAAGATGTGAGTAAGTAGGAGTTGCTAGCCTTTGCAGATGACCTACTCCTATATATTTCCCACCCAGAATCCACTCTTCCCAACATTAGGTCTACCATTAAATCCATTGGCTTAATCTCAGGTATCTATCAGTTTTGACAAATCAAAAGCACTCTACCTAACGAATCATCATAATCCACCTTGGAGTAACCTTTATCCACTAACCTGGTGTAAAAAAAAAACATTTCTTACCCTGTTGTATTTACAACCAAAAACCTCTATAATTTATATTAGATTAACACTCCTCCCTTCCTACCATCTTTAACCACCCCAGTACAGTGCACTTACACCCCCTTCCTGACCAGACCTATTTTCAGCTTTCAGCGCTCTCACAGTTTGAATGACAATTACTCAGTCATGCAACACTGTACCCATATGAAACTTGTGTCCTTTTTTCCACACAAATAGAGCTTTCTTTTAGTGGTATTTAATCACTAGGGAGTTTTTTTATTTTTTGTGCTATAAATAAAATAAAACGTAAATTTTGTGAAAAAAATGCCTTTTTCTTAGTTTTTGTCATAAATCTTTGCTAATTAGTAGATTTTCTTCATACATTTTGGCCAAAATGTATACTGCTACATATCTTTGGTAAAAATAACCCACATTAGTGTATATTATTTGGTCATTGTGAAAGTTATAGAGTCTACAAACTATGGTGCGAATCACTGAAAATTGATCACATCTGATCAGACCCTCAGTACATCAGGTGAGTCTCATTTCTTGAGACACCAACAAGTCAGGAAAGTTTAAATACCCCTCAAATGACCCCTTTTTACAAAGTAGACATTCCAAGGTATTAAGTAAGTAGCATGATGAGTTTTTTTAAGTTGTAATTTTTTCCCACAATTCTTTGCAAAATTAAGATTTTTTTTTTTTTATTATTTTTTTTTACAAAATTGTCATATTATCAGGTTATTTCTCAGGCACAGCATATGCATACACCAAATTACACCCCAAAATACATTCTGCTCCTCCTCCTGAGTACGGCGATACCACATGTGTGAGACTTTTACACAGCCTGGCCACATACAGAGGACCAACATTGAAGTGGCACCTTCAGACGTTCTACGAGCAAAAATGACACATCTCATTTCTCAACCACCTATTACACTTTTGAAGGCCCTGGAGTACCAGCACAATGGAATTTCCCATAAAATGACCCCATTTTGGAAAGAAAACACCCCAACGTATAATCTGTGAGGCATAATGAGTCTTTTGAATGGTTAATTTTTTTCCAGAAGTTTTTGGAATATGGGGAAAAAAATTAAAATGCATTTTGTTTTACACAAAATTGTCAATTTATGAGATATTTCTAACACATAGCATGTATATAGCAAAAATGACACCCCAAAATACATTCTGCTACTCTTACCGAGTACGGCGATACCACATGTGTAGGACTTTTACACAGCCAGGCCACATACAGAGCACTAACATTGAAGTAGTACGTTCAGGCATTCTAGGAGCATAAATGACACATCTCATTTCATTCCTACCCATCACACTTTTGAAGGTCCTGGAGCACCAGGACAGTGAAATTACCCACAAAATGACCCCATTTTGGAAAGCAAACACCCCAACATATATTCTATGAGGCATGGGCTGCAAATAGGTACTCTGGTACTCTGATGGCCTGGTGACAGGTACTCGGGTACACTGTTGAACCGTGACAGATACTTGGGTACCATGATGGACTGTGACAGGTACTCGGGTACCCTGATGGACTGTGACAGGTACTCGGGTACTCTGATGTGCCGTGACAGGTACTCGGGTACTCTGATGGGCTGAGACAGGTACTCGGGTACCCTGATGGACTGTGACAGGTACTCGGGTACTCTGATGTGCCGTGACAGGTACTCGGGTACTCTGATGTGCCGTGACAGGTACTCAGGTACTCTGATGGACTGTGACAGGTACTCGGGTACTCTGATGTGCCGTGACAGGTACTCGGGTACTCTGATGGGCTGTGGCAGGTACTCGGGTACCCTGATGGACTGTGACAGGTACTCGGGTACTCTGATGGACTGTGACAGGTACTCGGGTACTCTGATGGGCTGTGACAGGTACTCGGGTACTCTGATGGGCTGGGACAGGTACTCTGGTACTCTGATGGCCTGGTGACAGGTACTCGGGTACCCTGATGGACTGTGAAAGGTACTCGGGTACTCTGATGTGCCGTGACAGGTACTCGGGTACTCTGATGGACTGTGACAGGTACTCGGGTACTCTGATGGACTGTGACAGGTACTCGGGTACTCTGATGGACTGTGACAGGTACTCGGTACTCTGATGGGCTGTGACAGGTACTCGGGTACTCTGATGTGCCGTGACAGGTACTCGGGTACTCTGATAGACTGTGACAGGTACTCGGGTACTCTGATGGACTGTGACAGGTACTCGGGTACTCTGATGGACTGTGACAGGTACTCGGGTACTCTGATGGGCTGTGACAGGTACTCGGGTACTCTGATGGGCCGTGACAGGTACTCGGGTACTCTGATGTGCTGTGACAGGTACTCGGGTACTCTGATGTGCTGGGACAGGTACTCGGGTACTCTGATGGGCTGTGACAGGTACTCGGGTACTCTGATGGGCTGGGACAGGTACTCGGGTACTCTGATGGGCTGGGACAGGTACTCGGTACTCTGATGGCCTGGTGACAGGTACTCGGGTACACTGTTGAACCGTGACAGATACTTGGGTACCATGATGGACTGTGACAGGTACTCGGGTACCATGATGGACTGTGACAGGTACTCAGGTACCCTGATGGACTGTGACAGGTACTCGGGTACTCTGATGGGCCGTGACAGGTACTCGGGTACCCTGATGGACTGTGACAGGTACTCGGGTACTCTGATGGGCTGGGACAGGTACTCGGGTACTCTGATGGGCTGGGACAGGTACTCAAATACTCTGATGGACTGTGACAGGTACTATGAGGGGTGGTGAGAGGTCCTCTTTATTGGGGGGGGGCAATCAGTGTGATTGGTGTACACCAGGCGGTAACGAGATGTTACCGCAATCTCCTCCTCACACACGATCGGTGTGTGAGGAGGAGAACAACCGGGTAACATCTCGTTACCGCGGTTTGTTTACATTTTAGTGATCGGCTGTGAAAGGATCACAGTCGATCACGTGGGTAAACAGCCGGCCAATGGCTGTTTACCAGCGTCGGTGACGAGCAGTGTTCCCGGAGAACACTCCGCCACTGACGTGCACAGCCGGGTTGTGACCATCTGTGATCCGCCGTGACTTCATCACCATCATAACCATCATCATAACCAATGGCTGTTCACCCCCTTCGGTGGCGAGCGGTGTCTCCGTGACACGCCGCCACCGAAGAAACAGGGATGCGCGCGCACGATCGCGCGCATTCCCTGTTTAAACGGGAGGCCGTCGTTTGACGGCCGGCGGTCAGCATCTAGTTAAAGACATCTCTCACTACTTGGACACAGGTTAATATTTCCTACATGGGCGGAGGAAGCTTCATCAAGATGGTAGCTTTTCCCAAACTTTTTTACACCTTATGCCGTGTACACGTGGCCGGACTTTTCAACAGCAATGGTTCCGACGGAACGAATCCGGCGGACAATTCGATGGTGTGTGGGGCTTCATCAGACCTTTGCTGTCGAAAAATTTCAACTGACTTTAGATTTAGAACATGTTTCAAATTTTTCTGACTGACTCGAGCTTAAACAAGCTGTACACTCACTACTTTACATTGTAGACAAGTGTCATCTCTTCAGTGTTGTCACATGAAAAGAGAGAAGAAAAGATTTACACAAATGTGAGGGGTGTACTGACTTTTGTGAGATACTGTAAATAAGGGATTGAATTCACAGCACCTCACTCACTGTACACGGACAGAATTGACCGAAATATGACTCCTCGAAACAACCTGTGATATGTCCTTCATGCCCACAAAGAACTCCTGTCCACTGAGGGGTCCGAGAATCCCCTTTTATCCTCCGCGTGGCACAAGATACGTACACACTGCACACTGAAGAGCCACGCCTCACTTTTTCTCCACTTATGGAGCAACCTTGACCCATGCATCTGGGAGTTCACCCCTTCTCTGGAAGCCCCCTTTTTACCCCCTTATAACACCCCCTTTTACTTATTCCTTCCCCCTTTTGACCTTTAACCTTTTCCACTCAACCCTCCCTCAAATAAATAGACCACTCCGGAGTTTGGAGTGTAAATGGCCATAGCAGCCTTTATTTAACAAATCTTCAAACCAAAACTTAAATAACTTTATTACTATATATAAAAACACTATATTGCAACGGCAATTTAAAACTCCCAGTCAGTTGGTCTTTGACGGTACCTCGGTTCCCTCCTTTGAACTTTACACTTTCCACCAGTACACTGCAGGACCAAATTTTACCACACCAGGCCTCCGGAGACAACCACCTTTCCTACAGTGCCACCAATCCCGTATTCCAGCCTACCCTTCCGCTGGCATACACCAAAAGGGGGCACATACCACCTATGAGCCCCCCCACACTTCCATCACATCAGTTTCTTTACCCCGTCAAAGACCAAAGACACCGCCGTTACAGCTGCTATGACGATCCGCATCACCGAAGCCTTCAAGAAAAGGAAACACAGACAAAACAACAAGAAAACACACCAACAATAAAAAATACAGTGCTAATCCACACACACATGGGCGGGTGGGTGGGCAACTTCTCCCATGTTGTGACCCATGCCTGCCTCCCGACTCCTCCCCTTCTTTATATATAACTCCACCCCTCTTTTCTTCCTCCATTGCTCCACCCCCTTCTCCTCTCCTATACTTTTTTTTTAACCCTGCAGTTGCTTCCCCGAGCCTCAGTCATGCCCAGCCCTTCACCTCCATCCTTGCCTTAATTTCCGGGCCTCCCTGGACCGTCCTAAGTCCTCCGGACTTCCCACTCTCAAACAGTGGCATCACGAGGGTCTTCTTTATATCTCATTTTTGCTAGATAGTGACAGCAAACAACCATTTCCCTCTAGTGTTGCCTCTGAGAAATATTGACGCTCATCTTTGAATGATTTATGTGTGGTAATAAATAGATGTCTTCTCACTTCCTCCGTCTTCTTAAGTCATCAGCATCACTTTCCTTGCTCCTGGCTGGGCAGGAAGGGCATCCACTTTGTCATGGTCAGAGGTCAGGCTTGGAGACCAGTAGCTATAGCATTAGAGAGGCTCCCACTGACCAACAGGATAAGTATACAAGGAGGTCCCCTTGGCAGATGACACAGTCTCACCTGCGGGGTCTAAGCACTGACCGGTATCACCAGAGCTCCTGATGGGGGTAATGGGTTTTGCTGTGTGTTAGTACTTGTGACAGACCCAACCAGGACAGGGGCTTTTGGAGGGGACTGCAGGTTAGCCTTTTCCTACTGACTATGAGCCCTGACATTTGAGGGAGCTACAAGAATTCAGGAAGATGTCCTGTTTTATAATGCAAGATGACATTCCCATATTTAACAGTCAAGGAAGCCATGATGGTCTCTGCTAACTTGACACTCAGTGAGAAGATGTATGTAATAAGAATGCTGGATAATGAGCTTTGGACAGCCTTGGGTCTTCTTGAACACTGGTGCCGGACTGTCTGGGTGGGCATCAACACCTAGGCTTGTCTAGGTGACTAGTTGATAATTAGTTTACTTTTTAATTAGCTTACTGTTCATGTTTATGTCAGCTGTTCACTAGATGTACATTTACATAGTTTAGGATAACGTGATCAAGCTCATACCTGATTTTGTGTGGTATACATTCTGTGTAAATTTACAATAAGTCAGTTCCAGTGTGCACCTAAGCTAGTGTCGTCTAGTTCTTGGGTGCAATTCTCAGCTATAATACCTGGTTCCTGGTTCCAAAGTGGAGAAAGCTGTATCTTGGTGGAGGCACCCAGGCTGTGTGACAGGCGGTCCGTCACAGTATCAAGTTGCAGGCCTCAGAATTGCCCCACCAGGAGATGAGCAAATCGGGGTCCAGTAGCAGATATAGCAGGTTGGGATGGAGGGATGAAGTGGATGCGTAGTCCAGGAGCAAGCCAACGTTCAGTAACAAGTGGAAGTGAAGATATGGAGAGCAGCAGGAACAACAAGAGTGAGGTATTGATTGGAGAGAGCACAATAATCTGGCAAACAGGAAATGCAGAGATATAGCTTATATCAGGAAGGTAATGGGAGGAGCAAAGGCCTTAGAATTGCCCCACCAGGAGATGAGCAAACCGGGGTCCAGTAGCAGATATAGCAGGTTGGGATGAAGGGATGAAGTGGAAGCGTAGTCCAGGAGCAAGCCAAAGTTCAGTAACAAGTGGTAGTGAAGATATGGAGGGCAGCAGGAACAACAAGAGTGAGATATTGATTGGAGAGAGCACAATAATCTGGAAAAAAGGAAATGCAGAGACATGGCTTAAATACCTGGTTCCTGATTCCAAAGTGGAAAAAGCTGTATCTTGGTGGAGGCACCCAGGCTGTGTGACAGGGAGTCCATCACAGTATCAGGTTGTAGGCCTCAGAATTGCCCCACCAGGAGATGAGCAAAGTGAGGGCCAGTAGCAGATATAGCAGGTTGGGATGAAGGGATGAAGTGGAAGAGTAGTCCAGGAGCAAGCCAACGTTCAGTAACAAGTGGTAGTGAAGATATGGAGGGCAGCAGGAGCAACAAGAGTGGGAAATTGGTTGGAGAGAGCACAATCATTTGGCAAACAGGAAATTCAGAGACATAGCTTATATCAGGACGTTAATGGGAGGAGCAAAGGCCTCAGAATTGCCCCACCAGGAGATAAGCAAACCGGGGTCCAGTAGCAGATATAGCAGGTTGGGATGAAGGGATGAAGTGGATGCGTTGTCCAGGAGCAAGCCAAAGTTCAGTAACAAGTGGAAGTGAAGATATGGAGGGCAGCAGGAGCAACAAGAGTGAGATATTGGTTGGAGAGAGTACAATAATCTGGAAAAAAGAAAATGCAGAGATATGGCTTAAATCAGGAAGGTAATGGGAGGAGCAAAAGGTTCAAGGCTCAAGAAAAACCAGGTTCAAGGCAAGATCATTCAAGGAATTGTGCAGGTGTCCGGCATCTAGGTGGCTCAGCAAGAAGAGATATCTCCAGACACAACTGAGTTTGCAGGTTCAGATCTGGAGCCTGACATTCTTCCATAGACAGTCGAGGGTAGTAGGACATGTTGGGAAGGACTTCTGGTTCCCCTTAGTAAGTCCCTCATCCTGTGTGCACAGTGTAGTTTATGGCTCCATTTAGTTTGCAGCCACTTATTGGGCAGGTCAATGATTGCCTTCTATAATGGTCATGAAAAGTCCCGCTATCATTGAAAGCTAATGGGTGAAATTTCGCTTTACTAGATAAAAGTCTGGCGCTCGGCGCGGGGCCGCCACTCTCCGTATCACACAAGGAGGTTACAAGACGGATTTTTATTTGCCAACACAAAGAACATAAAATGTCATGCGAGAGACTGAGCGTGTCATCGGCGGTCAAACATCTCCGAATCAGATGTACAACACCTGCAATTTCTTTGAGGCTCCAGCAATATCCTAAAATGTGTCGGTGGCGGTCGCTCTCCGGGGAACGATTGGGCAAAGCTACAAAGCGCGTCTTTTCCTGTCAATTAAGCTGCTCTGGCTCTTTTTTTATTTATTTTTTTTCCCACAGAATGAAGATCACAAGGCGTTATAGTAAAGTCATTCTCTCCAGGAATCACAAAGGCTGGATCGCAGCGCGTCCCCTAAGCAACATTATATAAAAATACATTCTTCTTCTTTTACAAGACAGCTTCAACGGCCCGAGCGCTCAGCCCGGCCAGCAGAATTGTTGGATGTCCCGAGTAATGGGCGCTGCGGGGATTGGGGAGCGCATGCTGAGCGATCACACGCTCTCATTACTGTTCTCCTTAAATATGTAGGCAGTGTTGTTCGAGAAATCAGCCGTACATTGACTAGGCATTGGGGAAAGGTCCCTCACCGGGGACGCCGCGTGTGCAGCGAGATTTGTAGAACGCGCTTCAGGTCGCCCTTTTCTGGGGTTTTTTTTTTGTAATTCTTGCAAAAAGACATTTTATGAAATTGGGTATATTTGGTAAAATAATCCAGCGATGATGGGGGGGGAGGGGGAGAGGGGGTGGGGGGGGTCTGCAGAAAGAAAAACTTCAGGTGTTGATGTAAAGATTTCCGCCATATTGAAAAATGTTCTTTCTTCAATTGACCAATCAGATAAAAAGGAAGGAGAGAGAAAAAAGAGCCCTTAACTTTACCAGTCCTAACATATTTGTCCTTGGGTTTAGAGAAGCTTTAACCCTTCAATACCAGATACCTGCACCCCCTACCTCCCTCCTCAATACCAGACACCTGTACCCCCTTCCTGCCCCCAATACTGGACACCTTTACCCCCTTCCTGCCCCCCCAATACCGGACACCTGTACCCCCTTCCTGCCCCAATACTGGACACATGTACCCCCTTCCTGTCCCTCCAATACCAGACACCTGTACCCCCTTCCTGCCCCACCAATACCGTACACCTGTGCCGCCTTCCTGCCCCCATTACTGGACACATGTACCCCCTTCCTGCCTCCCCAATCCCTAAAATATGTACCTCCTTCCTGCTCCCCAATACCGGACACCTGTACCCCCTTCCTTCCCCCAATACCAGATACATGTACCCCCTTCCTGCCCCCCAATACCAGACACCTGTACTCCCTTCCTGGCTCCAATAGTGGACACCTGTACCCCCTTCCTGCCCCCCAATACCAGACACCTGTACCCCCTTCCTGCCCCCAATATCAGACACCTGTACCCCTTCCTGCCCCCCCCCCCCCCGCTGGACACCTGCACCCCCTTCCTGCCCACCTAATACCAGACACCTGCACCCCCTTCCTACCCCCCAATACCAGACACCCGTACCCCCTTCCTGCCCCCAATACCAGACACCTGTACCCCCTTCCTGCCCCCCAATACCAGACACCTGTACCACCTTTCTGCCCCCCATTACTGGACACCTGTACACCCTTCCTGCCCCCAATACGGGACATCTGTACCCCCTTCCTGCCCCCCAGTACAGGACACCTGTACCCACTTCCTGCTCCCCAATAACAGACACCTGTACCCCCTTCCTGCCCCCCAATACAGGATACCTGTACCCCCTTCCTGCTCACCAATACCAGACACCTGTACCCCTTCCTGTCCCCAATAGCAGACACATGCACCTCCTTCCTGCCCCCCAATACCGGACACTTGTACCCACTTCCGGCCCCCAATACCAGACACTTGTACCCCTTCCTGCCCCCCAATACCGGACACATGTACCCCTTCCTGCCCCCCCCAATACCGGACACTTGTACCCACTTCCTGCCCAGGCCAATTTTCAGCTTTCAGCGCTGTCACACTTTCAAAGAGAAGAGGTAAGTGGGAAAATATTGTGAGGGTATGTTACAGGCCCCCTAACTTGAAGGAGGAGGAGCTGGACCTACTATAACAGTTTGAAATGGCAGTGAGGCAGGGAAATGTCATCATAGCGGGGGACTTCAATTGTCCCGATATTGACTGGGCAGAGGGGACAGCTCACACAGTAAAGGCCCATCATTTTATGAATATCCTGTAGGACAACTTCGTGTCCCAATTGGTGGATTCCCAGACTAAAAAGAATGCATTACTAGATTTATTAATTAGAAACAATTCAAATCTGATCACAGATGTGGAAATATGGGACAACTTGGGACCTAGCAATCACAGGATGATCACATTTACCGTAAATCATAGGAAAAGGAGGCACGAGGGTAGCACAAGAACACTAAATTTCACATGAACCAAGTTTGCAAACTACACTCCAAACTAAAAGATAATAATTGGAACCAAATCCTAGAAACATTGAACATGGAGGAAAAATGGGAATGCCTTAGGAACATATTAAACAAAGGTACTGTATCACACAGTGCATTCCAAAGGGAAATAAATATAGAAGAACAATGGTTAAACCTGGGTGGCTAAACCATAATGTAAAAAGTCTTATTAAAGATAAAAAAAATGGCCTTTAAAAAATATAAAGCGGAGATGGCATTGTCAGCATTCCAACCCTACAAGAAATGCAAAAAGAAGTGTAAGAATGCAATTAGGGTGGCTAAGAAAGACTGTGAGAGACACATAGCGGAGGAAAGTAAAAAAAAACAAGGAATTTTTTTAGATACAGTATCTCACCAAAGTGAGTAGACCCCTCATATTTTTGTAAATATTCTATTCTATCTTTTCAATCTTCTTTTTCTCATGTGACAACACTGAAGAAATTACACTTTGGGCCCAAATTGGACAGTTTCACTTAGGGGTGTACTCAAAGTTTCAATATTTTGTGTGGCCACCATTATTTTCCAGCACTGCCTTAACCCTCTTGGGCATGGAGGTCAGCAGAGCTTCACAGGTCACCACTGGAGTCCTCTTCCCCTCCTCCATGATGACATCACAGAGCTGGTGGATGTTGGAGATCTTCCCCTCCTCCACCTTCTGTTTGAGGATGTCCCACAGATGATCAATAGGGTTTCGGTCTGGAGACATGCTTGGCCAGTCCATCACCTTCACCCTCAGCTTCTTTAGCAAGGCAGTGGTGGTGTTGGAGGTGTGTTTGGGGTGGTTATCATGTTGGAATACTGCCCTGCGGTCCAGTCTCTGAAGGGAGGGGATCATGCTCTGCTTCAGTATGTCACAGTACATGTTGGCATTTATGGTCCCCCCAATGATCTGTAGCCCCCCAGTGCCGGCAGCACTCATGCAGCCCCAGACCATGACACCCCCACCACCATGCCTGACTGTAGACAAGACACACTTGTCTTTGTCCTCCTCACCTGGTTGTCCCCACACACGCTTGTCACCATCTGACACCAAATACGTTTATCTTGGTCTCATCAGATCACAGGACATGGTTCCAGTAATCCATCTCCTTAGTCTGCTTGTCTTCAGAAAACTGTTTGTGGTCTTTCTTGTCCATCATCTTTAGAAGAGGCTTCCTTCTGGGATGACAGCCATGCAGACCAATTTGATGCAGTGTGCGGCGTATGGTCTGAGCACTGACAGGCTGACCCCCCCCCACCCCTACAACCTCTGCAGCAATGCTGGCAGCACTCATACCTCTATTTCCCAAAGACATCCTCTGGATATGACGCTGAGCACGTGACCTCAACTTCTTGGACCATGGCGAGGCCTGTTCTGAGTGGAACCTGTCCTGTTATACCGCTGTATGGTCTTGGCCACCATGCTGCAGATCAGTTTCAGGGTCTTGGCAATCTTCTTATAGCCTAGGCCATCTTTATGTAGAGCAACAATTCTTATCTTCAGATCCTCAGAGAGTTCTTTGCCATGAGGTGCCATGTTGTACTTCCAGTGACCAGTATGAGAGAGTGAGAGCGATAACACCAAATTTAACACACCTGCTCCCCATTCACACCTGAGACCTTGTAACACTAACGAGTCACATGACACCGGGGGAGGGAAAATGGCTAATTGGGCCCAATTTGGACATTTTCACTTAGGGGTGTACTGACTTTTGTTGCCAGCGGTTTAGACATTAATGGCTGTGTGTTGAGTTATTTTGAGGGGACAGGAAATTTACACTGTTATACAAGCTGTACACTCACTACTTTACATTGTAGACAAGTGTCATTTCTTCAGTGTTGTCACATGAAAAGAGAGAAGAAAAGATTTACACAAATGTGACTGAGGGGTGTACTTACTTTTGTCACATGAAACCTCAGGAGAAATACCGGCTGCTCTCCAAAAACAGCACAATAGCGCAATACGATGATACTGGAGCAGAAAAGAGCTTCACGGTGAAGTTGCCAGAAAGACGTCTTCACTGCACAAGCTTTTTTTTAAAAAAAAAAAAAATTGGGGACATTTATTACAGCAAAAAGTACAAAATATTGAGGTTTTTTTTTTCAAAATTGTCGCTCTTCTTTTTGTTTATAGTGCAAAAAAAAACAAAAAACGCAGAGGCGATTAAATACCCCCAAAAGAAAGCTCAATTTTTCGTTAAAAAGGACGTAAATTTTGTTTGGGTGCAACGTCTCGCGCGTCCGCGCAATTGTCAGTTAAAATGATGCAGTGCCGTACCGCAAAAAATGGCCTGGTCATTGAGCAGCCAAATCTTCCGGGGCTGAAGTGGTTAATAAGGGACAGCACTGACTGCCATATTGAAGGCTTTGGGTATCTTTTTATATCCTTTTCCATCTTAGTAAAGTCTAATTACCTTGTTACGCAGGTCTTTTGACTGTTCTTTTCTACCTCCTCATGGCTCAGTGTCTAGCCTGCTCAGTGTATCCATGTGAGAGCTGACAAACTCTTTGCCTATTTATAAACGGACAACAATTGTGATTTAAAAAGCCACGAATGTGGGAAATTAACCCTTTAATTGCCATTGTATCTCGTGTGTGCCGCCTTCTGTGTCTGTACCGAGGCCACGCCTTCCGGGGGAGGGAAACTTTCCATCAGAGCCAGTGGGGTGATTTCTGTTATCATTATGATTTCAAAAGGATCCAAAAAATGATGTGATAATAAATAGCTTCATGTGATCGCTATCCCTAGAGGGCTTGTAATCCCTCCTGCATCCTATGCATTAAGGTGCCCCCCATTTTACTTGCCTGAGCCCCTTCATTCACTCGGCGGAGAAGCATCCCTCCAAATCAGAGACAGTCCCTCAAAATCAGGGACAGTCCCTTAAAATCAGAGACAGTCCATCAAAATCAGGGACAGTCCCTCGGAATCAGAAACAGTCCCTTAAAATCAGGGACAGTCCCTCAAAATCAGAGACAGTCCCTCAAAATCAGAGACAGTCCCTCAAAATCAGGGAGAGTCCCTCAAAATCAGAGACAGTCCCTCAAAATCAGAGACAGTCCCTCAAAATCAGGGAAGTCCCTCAAAATCAGAGACAGTCCTTCGAAATCAGGGACAGTCCCTTGAAATCATAGACAGTCCTTCGAAATCGGGGACAGTCCCTTGAAATCAGAGACAGTCCCTCAAAATCAGGGACAGTCCCTCAAAATCGGAGACAGTCCCTCAAAATCAGGGACAGTCCCTCGAAATCAGAGACAGTCCCTCAAAATCATGGAAAGACCCTCGAAATCAGAGACAGTCCCTCAAAATCAGAGACAGTCCCTCAAAATCAGGGACAGTCCCTCAAAATCAGAGACAGTCCTTCGAAATCAGGGACAGTCCCTTGAAATCAGAGACAGTCCTTCGAAATCAGGGACAGTCCCTTGAAATCAGAGACAGTCCTTCGAAATCAGGGACAGTCCCTCAAAATCAGAGACAGTCCCTCAAAATCAGGGACAGTCCCTCAAAATCAGAGACAGTCCTTCGAAATCAGGGACAGTCCCTTGAAATCATAGACAGTCCTTCGAAATCGGGGACAGTCCCTTGAAATCAGAGACAGTCCCTCAAAATCAGGGACAGTCCCTCAAAATCGGAGACAGTCCCTCAAAATCAGGGACAGTCCCTCGAAATCAGAGACAGTCCCTCAAAATCATGGAAAGACCCTCGAAATCAGAGACAGTCCCTCAAAATCAGAGACAGTCCCTCAAAATCAGGGACAGTCCCTCAAAATCAGAGACAGTCCTTCGAAATCAGGGACAGTCCCTTGAAATCAGAGACAGTCCTTCGAAATCAGGGACAGTCCCTTGAAATCAGAGACAGTCCTTCGAAATCAGGGACAGTCCCTTGAAATCAGAGACAGTCCTTCGAAATCAGGGAACGAAAAAAAGGAAAAAACTGCGCTACGGAATACAAATGGTATTGAACGGAAGCTGCAATTCAAAATGTACACCAAGAATACACCAAACAGAAATAGAAAAAAGAAAGAACTGCGCTAACCACGAATACCCAAATGTGAGTAGGGTATGTATATGTGCCAGACCCACGATAAGGGTCTTAGTATCTTAATGTCTCCAAGACCACCTCCAAAGTATAATGCAAACCATATACAAATAAATGCAATTTAAATGCAAAAACAAACCATAAATACGTGTCAAGAGTGTGAGTTCCCCAAACACAATATGAGTAAATCAAACTCAGTGCATATACCTCTAAAGAATAAAAAAATATAGAATAGAATATGAAAAAAATATTTGCAATTTTTTACATAAATGAAATATCAAGAAAAAAGATTATATTTAGAGACACCCTATATAATGTCCATATAGTAAACAAACACCAGTGAAGTAAAGCTTCAAGTGAAGTGCAGCAGTGAAGGACAAACTTCAAACAGCTGAATCATAAGTACACAAAATAAAATCTTCTCCAAAGACGTACTGTGCTTTTCCCAACACCGAATGAGTGAATTGGCTTCTTACCAGATCCAAGCGACCCCCCGTTACAGAGGGTCACCACAGGCGACAATAGTCAAAGGATATCCGGATAGCGATTCCTCCTCAAGCGATCCTGGATCTTTCACGCGATAGGGTTATGGCTGTTATTCCACATATCACTCCCAAATAAAAGACTTTAAAAGCAGGTTCAAAACAGAAGCGTGCACCGGCCGGATGCACGCCAACGCAGAGGCCGACCCGTCCTTCCTGGTCCAAAAAGCACGAACACGACTGGGGTGACGTCGACACGTTCGCACCGCCCTACGCGTTTCGTAATAATTTACGTCGTCCAGGGGATTTACGTTGGCCCCTGGACGACGTAAATTATTACGAAACGCGTAGGGCGGTGCGAACGTGTCGACGTCACCCCAGTCGTGTTCGTGCTTTTTGGACCAGGAAGGACGGGTCGGCCTCTGCGTTGGCGTGCATCCGGCCGGTGCACGCTTCTGTTTTGAACCTGCTTTTAAAGTCTTTTATTTGGGAGTGATATGTGGAATAACAGCCATAACCCTATCGCGTGAAAGATCCAGGATCGCTTGAGGAGGAATCGCTATCCGGATATCCTTTGACTATTGTCGCCTGTGGTGACCCTCTGTAACGGGGGGTCGCTTGGATCTGGTAAGAAGCCAATTCACTCATTCGGTGTTGGGAAAAGCACAGTACGTCTTTGGAGAAGATTTTATTTTGTGTACTTATGATTCAGCTGTTTGAAGTTTGTCCTTCACTGCTGCACTTCACTTGAAGCTTTACTTCACTGGTGTTTGTTTACTATATGGACATTTTATTATTTTTTGACATATGACTATATGGACATTATATAGGGTGTCTCTAAATATAATCTTTTTTCTTGATATTTCATTTATGTAAAAAATTGCAAATATTTTTTTCATATTCTATTCTATATTTTTTTATTCTTTAGAGGTATATGCACTGAGTTTGATTTACTCATATTGTGTTTGGGGAACTCACACTCTTGACACGTATTTATGGTTTGTTTTTGCATTTAAATTGCATTTATTTGTATATGGTTTGCATTATACTTTGGAGGTGGTCTTGGAGACATTAAGATACTAAGACCCTTATCGTGGGTCTGGCACATATACATACCCTACTCACATTTGGGTATTCGTGGTTAGCGCAGTTCTTTCTTTTTTCTACCTCAAAATCAGGGACAGTCCCTCAAAATCGGAGACAGTCCCTCAAAATCAGGGACAGTCCCTCGAAATCAGAGACAGTCCCTCAAAATCATGGAAAGACCCTCGAAATCAGAGATAGTCCCTCAAAATCAGAGACAGTCCCTCAAAATCAAGGGCAGTCCCTCAAAATCAGGGACAGTCCCTCAAAATCAGAGACAGTCCCTCAAAATCAAGGGCAGTCCCTCGAAATCAGAGACAGTCCATCAAAATCAGGGACAGTCCCTCGAAATCAGGGAGAGTCCCTCAAAATCAGAGACAGTCCCTCTAAATCAGAGACAGTCCCTTAAGAATCAGGGACAGTCCCTCGAAAATCAGAGACAGTCCATCAAAATCAGGGACAGTCCTTTGAAATCAGAGACAGTCCCTCAAAATCAGAGACAGTCCCTCTAGATCAGAGACAGTCCCTTGAAATCAGGGACAGTCCATCAAAATCAAGGACAGTCCTTTGAAATCAGAGACAGTCCCTCTAAATCAGAGACAGTCCCTCAAAATCAGGGACAGTCCCTCAAAAATCAGAGCCAGTCCCTCAAAATCATGGACAGTCCCTCGAAATCAGAGACAGTCCCTTAAAATCAGAGACAGTCCCTTAAAATCAGAGACAGTCCATCAAAATCAGAGACAGTCCCTCAAAATCAGAGACAGTCCCTCAAAATCAGGGACAGTCCCTCAAAATCAGAGACAGTCCCTCAAAATCAAGGGCAGTCCCTGGAAATCAGAGACAGTCCCTCAAAATCAGAGACAGTCCCTCAAAATCAGGGACAGTCCCTCAAAATCAGAGACAGTCCCTCAAAATCAGAGACAGTCCCTCAAAATCAAGGTCAGTCCCTCGAAATCAGAGACAGTCCCTCAAAATCAGAGACAGTCCCTCAAAATCAAGGTCAGTTCCTTGAAATCAGAGACAGTCCATCAAAATCAGGGACAGTCCATCAAAATCAGGGACAGTCCATCAAAATCAGGGACAGTCCATCAAAATCAGGGACAGTCCCTCGAAATCAGGGACTGTCCCTCGAAATCAGGGACTGTCCCTTGAAATCAGAGACAGTCCCTCAAAATCAGAGACAGTCCCTCAAAATCAGAGACAGGTGGGAGTGATGTCACTGGTCCCCAGAAAGTGTCCCTTATGCCGCGTACACACGACCGGACTTTTCGAGGGACTAGGTCCGACAGACTTTCGGCAGAGTTCTGATGGACTTTCCGAATGAACGGACTTGGCCACACACAATCACACCAAAGTCCGACGGATTGGAACGTGATGACGTACGGCCGGACTAGAATAAGGAAGTTCATAGCCAGTAGCCAATAGCTGCCCTCACGTCGGTTTTTGTCCGTCGGACCAGCACACACACGAGCGAATTTCTCGGTAGGAATTGGGTCCGGCGGAGGTCCGGCGGAAAAATTTGAAACATGTTCCATTTCTAAAGTCTGACGGATTTTTGCAAATCAAAAGTCCGCTGCAGCCCCACACACGATCGAATGGTCTGCCGGAAACGTTCCATCGGACCTTTGATGTTGAAAAGTCCGCTCGTGTGTACACGGCATTAGTGTCAGATTTATCAGCCGCAATGTCGCAGTCCTGCTAAAAATCACGGATCGCCGCCATTACTAGTAAAAATATAAAAATAATAAAATAAATATTCAATGAATCCTTCCCTTAGATTGAAGGCGCGATAAGATTTGCGCAAACCAATCAATACACGTTTATTGGGATTTTATTTTAGCAGAAGCAGAATACACATCGGTCTAATTTGATGAAGCAATTCGATTTTTACATTTTTTTTATTGGATGTTTTACAGCAGAAAAGTAAAAAAGATATAAAAAAAACGCAACGAATAAAAACCGCCGAAGTGACCAAATACCACCAAAAGAAAGTTCTATTCGCCGGAAAAAAAAAAAGGACGTCAATTTTATTTGGGTACAACGTCGCACGACAATTGTCAGTTACAGCGACGCAGTGTCGTATGGCAAAAAATGGCCTGGTCATATAGGGGGGTAAATCTTCTGGAGCTGAAGTGGTTAAAGTGTGTTTGTACGAACGATACGCAAACACCGCGCGACATAAAATATTCCAACGACTGCGATTTTATTCTCTGGGGTCTCTGCTATATATATATAAAATATTTGGGGGTTCCATGATAATTTTCTAGCAAAAAATACAGATTTTTACAACAAATGTCAGAAAAGGGGGCGGAGTCAGCATAAAATGAACCGAATGTTACATTTCCGATAAACAAAAACGTTCAACCAAAATAAAAAATAAAATAAAAAAAACTTGCGATATGAATGTGGGCGGGCCGAACGTTTCCTAGCGGCAGAGGAAGGTGAGGCGCCACATGAGGGAAGGGCGGCTTCGATCGTCGCCATAAAATAAATCCTCCCTACATTTTCCTAATTCCGCGAAAAATGAAAAATTAAAAATGAAAAATGAAAAATGAAAAATGAAAAATGAAAAATGAAGAGGCTCCAGTAATAAAGAAGAGAGAAGAGAGGAAAATCGGACGGAAGGTTAGAAAGTCGATCGCTCCACAGAAACATAATAAGCTGCAGAATCACCCCAGAAATAATCCGGAGGAATCATAAAACAATGGAATCCGGCAGCCAATTAGCAGCGGCGGCGCTGGAAGGCGATGCGCTTTGTCTGCCGGGGTGATAGTTATACGTTCGCTCAGATACCCGCCGTCCTACCGATGATTCTCCTAATGAAGAAAGCGCGCTTTTGTGTCTGAGTGGGTGTATTCCTACTGTTATTGTTATTACTACTATATAATAATAGAAATGATGATAGAAATAACAATAATAGAAATAATAATAATAATAATAATAATAATGATAACAAAAATTATGATTGAAATAATAATAATAGAAATGATGATAGAAATAGTAATAATAAAAATATAAATAATAATATTAGAAATGATAATAATATTAGAAATTCTAATAATAATAATAATAATAATAATAATAATAGAAATGATGATAGAAATGATGATAGAAATAGTAATAATAAAAATATAAATAATAATAGTAGAAATTATAATAATAATAATATTAGAAATTCTAATGATAATAATAATAATAATAATAATAATAGAAATGATGATAGAAATAGTAATAATAAAAATATAAATAATAATAGTAGAAATGATAATAATAATAATATTAGAAATTCTAATGATAATAATAATAATAATAATAATAGAGATGATGATAGAAATAGTAATAATAAAAATATAAATAATAATAGTAGAAATGATAATAATAATAATAATATTAGAAATTCTAATGATGATAATAATAATAATAGAAATGATGATAGAAATAGTAATAATAAAAATATAAATAATAATATTAGAAATGATAATAATATTAGAAATTCTAATTATAATAATAATAATAATAATAATAATAATAATAATAATAATAATAATAATAATAGAAATGATGATAGAAATAGTAATAATAAAAATATAAATAATAATAGTAGAAATGATAATAATAATAATATTAGAAATTCTAATTATAATAATAATAATAATAATAATAATAATAATAATAATAATAGAAATGATGATAGAAATAGTAATAATAAAAATATAAATAATAATATTAGAAATTCTAATAATAATAATAATATTAGAAATTCTAATGATAATAATAATAATAATAGAAATGATGATAGAAATAGTAATAATAAAAATATAAATAATAATAGTAGAAATGATAATAATAATAATAATATTAGAAATTCTAATGATAATAATAATAATAATAATAATAATAATAATAATAATAATAATAATAATAGAAATGATGATAGAAATAGTAATAATAAAAATATAAATAATAATAGTAAAAATTATAATAATAATAATATTAGAAAATCTAATGATAATAATAATAATAATAATAATAATAATAATAATAATAATAGAAATGATGATAGAAATAATAATAATAGAAATAATAATAATAATAATAATAATAATAATAATAATAATAATGATAATGATAATAAAAATTATGATTGAAATAATAATAATGATAACAATAATAATAATAATAATAATAATAGAAATGATAATAATAATAGAAATGATGATAGACATATTAATAATAATAATAATAATTTGCTTACATTTTCACCGCTAGAAAGACCACTAAATCTATATTTTGATGAACTAAAGATAACGATTCGGCACTGTGTCACTTTAAATGACAATTGCGCGGTCGTGCGACATGGCTCCCAAACAAAATTGATGTCCTTTTTTTTCCCACAAATAGAGCTTTCTTTTGGTGGTATTTGATCAGCTCTGCGTTTTTTATTTTTTGCGCTAGAAACAAAAAAAGAGCGAAATTTTGAAAAAAACACATTATTTTTTACCTTTTGTTATAATAAATATCCCCCAAAAATATATAAAAAAACTTTTTTTCCCTCGGTTTAGTCCGATACGTATTCTTCTACATATTTTTGGTAAAAAAATCGCAATAAACGATTGTTGATTGGTTTGCGCAAAAGTTATAGCGTTTACAAAATAGGGGATCATTTTATGGCATTTTTATTAATATATTTTTTTTTTTTACTAGTAATGGCGGCGATCAGCGATTTTTATTGTGACTGCGACATTGTGGCGGACACATCGGACATTTTTGACATATTTTTGGGACCATTGTCATTTATACAGCAATCAGTGCTATATAAATGCAGTGATTTCTGTGTAAATGACATTGGCAGTGAAGGGGTTAACCAGTGGGTGGCAGTGTAGGGGTTAAGTGTGTCCTAGGGGCGTGTTTCTAACTGTGGGGGGGGCGTGGCTGTGTTTTACAGATCACTGATCTCTGCTCCAATCACAGGGAGCAGAGATCAGCGTCACTTGTTGCTAGGCAGAATGTGGAGCTGCTGTTTACCTCGGCATCTCCCCATTCTTCCTAATTTTGGACAATTTCATGCTCCCAACTTTGTGGGAACAGTTTGGGGGACGGCCCCTTCCTATTCCAACAAGACTGCGCACCAGCGCACAAAGCAAGGTCCATAAAGACATGGATGAGCGAGTTTGAGGTGGAGGAACTTGACTGGCCTGCACAGAGTCCTGGCCTCAACCCCATAGAACACCTTTGGGATGAATTAGAGTGGAGACTGTGAGCCAGGCCTTCTCGTCCAACATCTGTGCCTGACCTCACAAATGCACTTCTGGAAGAATGGTGAAACATTCCCATAGACACATCTCCTAAACATTGTGGACGGCCTTCCCAGAAGAGTTCTCAGAAGCTGTCAAATATTGAACCCTCCGGACTAAGACTGGGATGCCATTAAAGTTCATGTAAAGGCAGGTGTCCCAATACTTTTGACAATAGACAGGTAGTGTAGCTCTGAATGCAATGTGAAGATTAGTGATGGACGAACTTCCGACGGGACGTTTCGCGAACGCGAAACGCGAACGGGCACAAACGTTCGCGAAAACGACCGTTCGCCGCGGGCTCCATTGACTTCAATGGGAGGCGAATTTCGCAAACCTTTAGGTCGAATTTGCGGCCACGGGGTAATTATTAGGGGGTAGCACGTAGTCCCACCACCTGGACAATAGCATAATACATGTATGAGGTGAATTTGGGATCGATAACTACAAGCATTTTTTTTTTATTTGGGAAATTGTTCTGACAATTCAGGACTATGGAGCTAATGAAGGCAATGGAGGAGAGGGAAGGTCAGGGACCAGGGTAGGCAAACAAGAGGGTGCAGGAGATACAGAGCACTGACAGCAGCACCGTAATACAGAGCACTGACATCAGCACCGTGACATACAGCGCTGACAGCAGCTCCGTGACATACAGCGCTGACAGCAGCTCCGTGACATACAGCGCTGACAGCAGCTCCGTGACATACAGCGCTGACAGCAGCTCCGTGACATACAGCGCTGACAGTAGCTCCGTGACATACAGCGCTGACAGCAGCACCGTGACATACAGCGCTGACAGCAGCTCCGTGACATACAGCGCTGACAGCAGCTCCGTGACATACAGCGCTGACAGCAGCTCCGTGACATACAGCACTGACAGCAGCTCCGTGACATACAGCGCTGACAGCAGCTCCGTGACATACAGCGCTGACAGCAGCTCCGTGACATACAGCGCTGACAGCAGCTCCGTGACATACAGCGCTGACAGTAGCTCCGTGACATACAGCGCTGACAGCAGCACCGTGACATACAGCGCTGACAGCAGCTCCGTGACATACAGCGCTGACAGCAGCTCCGTGACATACAGCGCTGACAGCAGCTCCGTGACATACAGCACTGACAGCAGCTCCGTGACATACAGCGCTGACAGCAGCTCCGTGACATACAGCGCTGACAGCAGCACCGTGACATACAGCGCTGACAGCAGCTCCGTGACATACAGCGCTGACAGCAGCTCCGTGACATACAGCGCTGACAGCAGCTCCGTGACATACAGCACTGACAGCAGCTCCGTGACATACAGCGCTGACAGCAGCTCCGTGACATACAGCGCTGACAGCAGCACCGTGACATACAGCGCTGACAGCAGCTCCGTGACATACAGCGCTGACAGCAGCTCCGTGACATACAGCGCTGACAGTAGCTCCGTGACATACAGCGCTGACAGCAGCACCGTGACATACAGCGCTGACAGCAGCTCCGTGACATACAGCGCTGACAGCAGCTCCGTGACATACAGCGCTGACAGCAGCTCCGTGACATACAGCACTGACAGCAGCTCCGTGACATACAGCGCTGACAGCAGCTCCGTGACATACAGCGCTGACAGCAGCTCCGTGACATACAGCGCTGACAGCAGCTCCGTGACATACAGCGCTGACAGTAGCTCCGTGACATACAGCGCTGACAGCAGCACCGTGACATACAGCGCTGACAGCAGCTCCGTGACATACAGCGCTGACAGCAGCTCCGTGACATACAGCGCTGACAGCAGCTCCGTGACATACAGCACTGACAGCAGCTCCGTGACATACAGCGCTGACAGCAGCTCCGTGACATACAGCGCTGACAGCAGCACCGTGACATACAGCGCTGACAGCAGCTCCGTGACATACAGCGCTGACAGCAGCTCCGTGACATACAGCGCTGACAGCAGCTCCGTGACATACAGCACTGACAGCAGCTCCGTGACATACAGCGCTGACAGCAGCTCCGTGACATACAGCGCTGACAGCAGCACCGTGACATACAGCGCTGACAGCAGCTCCGTGACATACAGCGCTGACAGCAGCTCCGTGACATACAGCGCTGACAGCAGCTCCGTGACATACAGCGCTGACAGCAGCTCCGTGACATACAGCGCTGACAGCAGCTCCGTGACATACAGCGCTGACAGCAGCACCGTGACATACAGCGCTGACAGCAGCTCCGTGACATACAGCGCTGACAGCAGCTCCGTGACATACAGCGCTGACAGCAGCACCGTGACATACAGCGCTGACAGCAGCTCCGTGACATACAGCACTGACAGCAGCTCCGTGACATACAGCGCTGACAGCAGCTCCGTGACATACAGCGCTGACAGCAGCACCGTGACATACAGCGCTGACAGCAGCTCCGTGACATACAGCGCTGACAGCAGCTCCGTGACATACAGCGCTGACAGCAGCTCCGTGACATACAGCGCTGACAGCAGCTCCGTGACATACAGCGCTGACAGCAGCTCCGTGACATACAGCGCTGACAGCAGCACCGTGACATACAGCGCTGACAGCAGCTCCGTGACATACAGCGCTGACAGCAGCTCCGTGACATACAGCGCTGACAGCAGCACCGTGACATACAGCGCTGACAGCAGCTCCGTGACATACAGCGCTGACAGCAGCTCCGTGACATACAGCGCTGACAGCAGCTCCGTGACATACAGCGCTGACAGCAGCTCCGTGACATACAGCGCTGACAGCAGCTCCGTGACATACAGCGCTGACAGCAGCTCCGTGACATACAGCGCTGACAGCAGCTCCGTGACATACAGCGCTGACAGCAGCTCCGTGACATACAGCGCTGACAGCAGCACCGTAAGCAGCCCCTGGAGGAAGTCAGCACAGCACAGGGATGGTGTGATCCCCTCATAATAAGAACCCCCAGGAGGAAGTCAGCACAGCACAGGGATGGTGGGAGCCCCTCATAATAAGAACCCCCAGGAGGAAGTCAGCACAGCACAGGGATGGTGGGAGCCCCTCATAATAAGAACACCCAGGAGGAAGTCAGCACAGCACAGGGATGGTGGGAACCCCTCATAATAAGCAGCCCCAGTAGAAATATGACACCGCTCAACCTCTTCAAAGAGGAGGGTAGGGGCATATAGTACGGTGTGCTTTTTTGGGTCAGGGAAGTGAGCCAAATGAATTAAGAAGGTCTGTGTGCTTGATTCCAAAAATTGTTTATAGACATATACATGGTCTACTGATCACATGTGTTGAATTCCTCCGAGATCCATGCCTCATTCATTTTTAGAAATGTGAGGTAGTTAACACTGTGGTGAGCTAGGCGAGTACGCTTATCGGTCACAATCCCCCCTGCTGCGCTGAACGTCCTTTCGGACAGGACACTGGATGAGGGGCAAGCCAACAGTTCGATTGCAAATTGGGCAAGCTCTGGCCAGAGGTCAAGCCTGCCCACCCAGTAGTCTAGGGGTTCATCACTCCTCAGAGCGTCCACATCGGCCGTTAACCCAATGTAGTCGGACACCTGACGGTCTAGGCGTTCCCTGATGCTGGATCCGGATGACACCTGTCGATGGGTCGGCTGAAAGAATGACCTCATATCCGAAGTCACCAACACATCTTCAAACCGGCCTCTTCTTGCAGGCGCTGTTGGATTGGTACCCGCAAATCCTTCTCTGGGAGTGGGAATTGCTCCTCTGCCAGCGCACGCAAAAGCAGAATGCAGCATTTCTCGAAGCAAGGCCTGGAAGTGCTGCATTCTGACAGCCCTCTGCGACGGCGGTAACATTTCCGCCATTTTGTGTTTGTACCGGGGATCTAAGTACGTTGCCACCCAGTACTGGTCCTTGACCCTCATGCTTTTTATACGGGGGTCCCTATTAAAACACTGGAGCATGAAGGCCCCCATTTGCACTCAAGCGGAAGGTATGTGGTGGTGGTGGTGTTGTTGGTGGTAGTGTCTTTGGGGGTGCACATAGCAGAGAGTGAAGAAGAGGGTGCAGATCGAGAGGATGAGGAGGGTGCAGAAGAATAAGGCTGAGTGAGCCACTCAACCAAGTCTGGTGCGTCCTTTAAAGTAATTGAACGCACCTTCTGCAACTTCCCACTTTGGCTCAAGGCTGTTGCTCCTGCCCTACCCCTACCACCCCTGCGGAAGGGCCTGCCTCTTCCTCTGCCTGTCATTTTTTAAATCACCCTGTGACAAAACTCTTAGTCCCTATACCGCTGAAGGACTGCTGCAGTATAGGGCAGCGGTCAGCAGTAGTGCACGGCAACCCTATGTATTGTGGACCGATAGCGGTCCTTACAGAACAGCAGACTGTAACGCACTCAGGCCTATGTACCGTAGCACCCTATACCAAGTTACCAGTCCTTATAAGAACTTTTGTGGACCAAGCAGGTTGTGTGTTAGTGATTAGCAGACTGTACGTCAGTCCCTATACCAATGAAGGACTGCTGCAGTATAGGGCAGCGGTCAGCAGTAGTGCACGGCAACCCTATGTATTGTGGACCGATAGCGGTCCTTACAGAACAGCAGACTGTAACGCACTCAGGCCTATGTACCGTAGCACCCTATACCAAGTTACCAGTCCTTATAAGAACTTTTGTGGACCAAGCAGGTTGTGTGTTAGTGATTAGCAGACTGTACGTCAGTCCCTATACCGCTGAAGGACTGCTGCAGTATAGGGCAGCGGTCAGCAGTAGTGCACGTCAACCCTATGTATTGTGGACCGATAGCGGTCCTTACAGAACAGCAGACTGTACTGCACTCAGGCCTATGTACCGTAGCACCCTATACCAAGTTACCAGTCCTTATAAGAACTTTTGTGGACCAAGCAGGTTGTGTGTTAGTGATTAGCAGACTGTACGTCAGTCCCTATACCAATGAAGGACTGCTGCAGTATAGGGCAGCGGTCAGCAGTAGTGCACGGCAACCCTATGTATTGTGGACCGATAGCGGTCCTTACAGAACAGCAGACTGTAACGCACTCAGGCCTATGTACCGTAGCACCCTATACCAAGTTACCAGTCCTTATAAGAACTTTTGTGGACCAAGCAGGTTGTGTGTTAGTGATTAGCAGACTGTACGTCAGTCCCTATACCAATGAAGGACTGCTGCAGTATAGGGCAGCGGTCAGCAGTAGTGCACGGCAACCCTATGTATTGTGGACCGATAGCGGTCCTTACAGAACAGCAGACTGTAACGCACTCAGGCCTATGTACCGTAGCACCCTATACCAAGTTACCAGTCCTTATAAGAACTTTTGTGGACCAAGCAGGTTGTGTGTTAGTGATTAGCAGACTGTACGTCAGTCCCTATACCAATGAAGGACTGCTGCAGTATAGGGCAGCGGTCAGCAGTAGTGCACGGCAACCCTATGTATTGTGGACCGATAGCGGTCCTTACAGAACAGCAGACTGTAACGCACTCAGGCCTATGTACCGTAGCACCCTATACCAAGTTACCAGTCCTTATAAGAACTTTTGTGGACCAAGCAGGTTGTGTGTTAGTGATTAGCAGACTGTACGTCAGTCCCTATACCGCTGAAGGACTGCTGCAGTATAGGGCAGCGGTCAGCAGTAGTGCACGTCAACCCTATGTATTGTGGACCGATAGCGGTCCTTACAGAACAGCAGACTGTACTGCACTCAGGCCTATGTACCGTAGCACCCTATACCAAGTTACCAGTCCTTATAAGAACTTTTGTGGACCAAGCAGGTTGTGTGTTAGTGATTAGCAGACTGTACGTCAGTCCCTATACCAATGAAGGACTGCTGCAGTATAGGGCAGCGGTCAGCAGTAGTGCACGGCAACCCTATGTATTGTGGACCGATAGCGGTCCTTACAGAACAGCAGACTGTAACGCACTCAGGCCTATGTACCGTAGCACCCTATACCAAGTTACCAGTCCTTATAAGAACTTTTGTGGACCAAGCAGGTTGTGTGTTAGTGATTAGCAGACTGTACGTCAGTCCCTATACCGCTGAAGGACTGCTGCAGTATAGGGCAGCGGTCAGCAGTAGTGCACGTCAACCCTATGTATTGTGGACCGATAGCGGTCCTTACAGAACAGCAGACTGTACTGCACTCAGGCCTATGTACCGTAGCACCCTATACCAAGTTACCAGTCCTTATAAGAACTTTTGTGGACCAAGCAGGTTGTGTGTTAGTGATTAGCAGACTGTACGTCAGTCCCTATACCAATGAAGGACTGCTGCAGTATAGGGCAGCGGTCAGCAGTAGTGCACGGCAACCCTATGTATTGTGGACCGATAGCGGTCCTTACAGAACAGCAGACTGTAACGCACTCAGGCCTATGTACCGTAGCACCCTATACCAAGTTACCAGTCCTTATAAGAACTTTTGTGGACCAAGCAGGTTGTGTGTTAGTGATTAGCAGACTGTACGTCAGTCCCTATACCAATGAAGGACTGCTGCAGTATAGGGCAGCGGTCAGCAGTAGTGCACGGCAACCCTATGTATTGTGGACCGATAGCGGTCCTTACAGAACAGCAGACTGTAACGCACTCAGGCCTATGTACCGTAGCACCCTATACCAAGTTACCAGTCCTTATAAGAACTTTTGTGGACCAAGCAGGTTGTGTGTTAGTGATTAGCAGACTGTGCGTCAGTCCCTATACCGCTGAAGGACTGCTGCAGTATAGGGCAGCGGTCAGCAGTAGTGCACGTCAACCCTATGTATTGTGGACCGATAGCGGTCCTTACAGAACAGCAGACTGTACTGCACTCAGGCCTATGTACCGTAGCACCCTATACCAAGTTACCAGTCCTTATAAGAACTTTTGTGGACCAAGCAGGTTGTGTGTTAGTGATTAGCAGACTGTACGTCAGTCCCTATACCAATGAAGGACTGCTGCAGTATAGGGCAGCGGTCAGCAGTAGTGCACGGCAACCCTATGTATTGTGGACCGATAGCGGTCCTTACAGAACAGCAGACTGTAACGCACTCAGGCCTATGTACCGTAGCACCCTATACCAAGTTACCAGTCCTTATAAGAACTTTTGTGGACCAAGCAGGTTGTGTGTTAGTGATTAGCAGACTGTGCGTCAGTCCCTATACCGCTGAAGGACTGCTGCAGTATAGGGCAGCGGTCAGCAGTAGTGCACGGCAACCCTATGTATTGTGGACCGATAGCGGTCCTTACAGAACAGCAGACTGTACTGCACTCAGGCCTATGTACCGTAGCACCCTATACCAAGTTACCAGTCCTTATAAGAACTTTTGTGGACCAAGCAGGTTGTGTGTTAGTGATTAGCAGACTGTACGTCAGTCCCTATACCAATGAAGGACTGCTGCAGTATAGGGCAGCGGTCAGCAGTAGTGCACGGCAACCCTATGTATTGTGGACCGATAGCGGTCCTTACAGAACAGCAGACTGTAACGCACTCAGGCCTATGTACCGTAGCACCCTATACCAAGTTACCAGTCCTTATAAGAACTTTTGTGGACCAAGCAGGTTGTGTGTTAGTGATTAGCAGACTGTACGTCAGTCCCTATACCAATGAAGGACTGCTGCAGTATAGGGCAGCGGTCAGCAGTAGTGCACGGCAACCCTATGTATTGTGGACCGATAGCGGTCCTTACAGAACAGCAGACTGTAACGCACTCAGGCCTATGTACCGTAGCACCCTATACCAAGTTACCAGTCCTTATAAGAACTTTTGTGGACCAAGCAGGTTGTGTGTTAGTGATTAGCAGACTGTGCGTCAGTCCCTATACCGCTGAAGGACTGCTGCAGTATAGGGCAGCGGTCAGCAGTAGTGCACGTCAACCCTATGTATTGTGGACCGATAGCGGTCCTTACAGAACAGCAGACTGTACTGCACTCAGGCCTATGTACCGTAGCACCCTATACCAAGTTACCAGTCCTTATAAGAACTTTTGTGGACCAAGCAGGTTGTGTGTTAGTGATTAGCAGACTGTGCGTCAGTCCCTATACCGCTGAAGGACTGCTGCAGTATAGGGCAGCGGTCAGCAGTAGTGCACGGCAACCCTATGTATTGTGGACCGATAGCGGTCCTTACAGAACAGCAGACTGTAACGCACTCAGGCCTATGTACCGTAGCACCCTATACCAAGTTACCAGTCCTTATAAGAACTTTTGTGGACCAAGCAGGTTGTGTGTTAGTGATTAGCAGACTGTACGTCAGTCCCTATACCAATGAAGGACTGCTGCAGTATAGGGCAGCGGTCAGCAGTAGTGCACGGCAACCCTATGTATTGTGGACCGATAGCGGTCCTTACAGAACAGCAGACTGTAACGCACTCAGGCCTATGTACCGTAGCACCCTATACCAAGTTACCAGTCCTTATAAGAACTTTTGTGGACCAAGCAGGTTGTGTGTTAGTGATTAGCAGACTGTACGTCAGTCCCTATACCAATGAAGGACTGCTGCAGTATAGGGCAGCGGTCAGCAGTAGTGCACGGCAACCCTATGTATTGTGGACCGATAGCGGTCCTTACAGAACAGCAGACTGTAACGCACTCAGGCCTATGTACCGTAGCACCCTATACCAAGTTACCAGTCCTTATAAGAACTTTTGTGGACCAAGCAGGTTGTGTGTTAGTGATTAGCAGACTGTGCGTCAGTCCCTATACCGCTGAAGGACTGCTGCAGTATAGGGCAGCGGTCAGCAGTAGTGCACGGCAACCCTATGTATTGTGGACCGATAGCGGTCCTTACAGAACAGCAGACTGTAACGCACTCAGGCCTATGTACCGTAGCACCCTATACCAAGTTACCAGTCCTTATAAGAACTTTTGTGGACCAAGCAGGTTGTGTGTTAGTGATTAGCAGACTGTACGTCAGTCCCTATACCAATGAAGGACTGCTGCAGTATAGGGCAGCGGTCAGCAGTAGTGCACGGCAACCCTATGTATTGTGGACCGATAGCGGTCCTTACAGAACAGCAGACTGTAACGCACTCAGGCCTATGTACCGTAGCACCCTATACCAAGTTACCAGTCCTTATAAGAACTTTTGTGGACCAAGCAGGTTGTGTGTTAGTGATTAGCAGACTGTGCGTCAGTCCCTATACCGCTGAAGGACTGCTGCAGTATAGGGCAGCGGTCAGCAGTAGTGCACGGCAACCCTATGTATTGTGGACCGATAGCGGTCCTTACAGAACAGCAGACTGTAACGCACTCAGGCCTATGTACCGTAGCACCCTATACCAAGTTACCAGTCCTTATAAGAACTTTTGTGGACCAAGCAGGTTGTGTGTTAGTGATTAGCAGACTGTGCGTCAGTCCCTATACCGCTGAAGGACTGCTGCAGTATAGGGCAGCGGTCAGCAGTAGTGCACGGCAACCCTATGTATTGTGGACCGATAGCGGTCCTTACAGAACAGCAGACTGTACTGCACTCAGGCCTATGTACCGTAGCACCCTATACCAAGTTACCAGTCCTTATAAGAACTTTTGTGGACCAAGCAGGTTGTGTGTTAGTGATTAGCAGACTGTACGTCAGTCCCTATACCAATGAAGGACTGCTGCAGTATAGGGCAGCGGTCAGCAGTAGTGCACGGCAACCCTATGTATTGTGGACCGATAGCGGTCCTTACAGAACAGCAGACTGTAACGCACTCAGGCCTATGTACCGTAGCACCCTATACCAAGTTACCAGTCCTTATAAGAACTTTTGTGGACCAAGCAGGTTGTGTATTAGTGTTTAGCAGACTGTGCGTCAGTCCCTATACCGCTGAAGGACTGCTGCAGTATAGGGCAGCGGTCAGCAGTAGTGCACGGCAACCCTATCTATTGTGGACCGATAGCGGTCCTTACAGAACAGCAGACTGTACCGCACCCAAGCCTATGTACCGTAGCACCCTATACCAAGTTACCAGTCCTGATAAAGAGCTTTGTGGAACAAGTGAGTTGTGAATGATTAGCAGACTGCAGCAGAAGGGCAGCAGTCAAGTATAATATTCTTTCTATATTTGGAAGAAAGAATATTATACGTGTACAAGCCTATTACCGTACCACTGATACCAGTCCTGAAAAGAACCTTTGTGGAACTAATAGTAACAGCAAGTCTTTAAAATTATCCTCACTGCCTGACACACTGCTTCCTGCCTGTCCCTATACAAATTGGCAAAAAAGAGTAGGCTGGAACGATTAGCTGGAACAGCTCTTTTGTGGACCTGATAGTAACAGCTAATGATGATGATGATGATGATGATGAAGAAAGACTAATCTGGCTGAGCTGTCCCTAAAATAGCAGCATACAGCGCTCTGTCCCTTTATCTAAACTGACAAAAGAAACTCAGGCTGCTGACCTAACACCTATACCAGTCCTGAAAAGAACTTTTGTGTACCAAATAGCTAGCGTTTTCTCTGTCCCTACTCCACACAGGATCCTTTCCCTACAGTGACAGAAGAAAGAATGTAAAATGGCCACCGGATCGGGTGTATTTATAGGTTAGGGGGAATGTCCAAGTGTCCATGAGCTGTCATGTCTCAATTGGTTGTCCTGTAACACATGATAAACGTGTCACGAAAGGTTAAAGTTCTTGTATACATTAAACACGTAAGTCCGCCGGGGCGAACGACGGAAAAAGGCGTTCGAACCCGCGGACGGCGAAAGTCGGAAATTCGCCGCGAAACGACCGCCGGGCGAACCGTTCGGCCATCACTAGTGAAGATGACCTTTCGGAATGTAGAATATAAGCCATGCCCAATTCTATATAAATCACCAAGTTTCTGATCCTGACACCCACCACACGGCACACATTATAAGAGGTAAGTGATCATCCGCGCCCCCCCTAGACGTATGTGTGCGGCAGCACCCCCTCCCCCGGTCCACGCCGGGTCTGGTATAATGAACGGCTCTCCTGTCCTCAGAGGAACACTTTGTCTGAGCTTCATCTGATTATACTCTCAAGTTTATTACCGTGGAAGCTGCATGAGTCCATAACTGTGTGCATGATCTCCAACCGTGCCCCTCCCCCCTATCCCCCCACCAACCGTGCCCCTCCCCCCGCCCCCCATCCCCCCACCAGCTCATCGCTGCATCCTCTATCTGCGATCACTTTGACCTGCTTCAAATTCCTCCAAATTGCTTTAATATGGCTGATAGTAGACTGCTAATGCATCTCCTAAAGCAATTTACAATCCATGGAGGAGCCTTCCCACAATTTCCAGAGACACAACAACGCATGCGCAGGCGCCGCAGCTCATTCATTTATGTACTGAGAAGAAATCTCTGGCAGTGTGTGCCGGACCGGTCCGGGTCTTCTGCATATGTAGGCAGGAGATACAACTGGCCAAGCTGTGCACTGAGAAGAGCAAAACCTTCATCTCAAGCTGGTCAGATGGGACCCTCAGAAGGTCAATGTCTACTCTACTCCACTCTACTCTACTCTACTCCATTTTACTCTACTCTACTCCACTCTACTCCATTTTACTCTACTCTACTCCACTCTACTCTACTCTACTCCATTTTACTCTACTCTACTCCACTCTACTCCATTTTACTCTACTCTACTCCACTCTACTCCATTTTACTCTACTCTACTCCACTCTACTCCATTTTACTCTACTCTACTCCACTCTACTCCATTTTACTCTACTCTACTCCACTCTACTCTACTCTACTCTACTTTACTCTACTCTACTCTACTCTACTCCCCTCCACTCCCCTCCCCTCCACTCCACTAAACTCCCCTCCCCTCCACACCCTTCCACTCCCCTCCACTCCCCTCCACTCCCCTCCACTCCACTCCACTCCCCACCACTCCCCCCCACTCCACTCCCCTCCCCTCCACTCCACTACCCTCAACTCCCCTCCACTCCACTCCACCCCCCTCCACTCCCCCCCACTCCACTCCCCTCCACTCCACTCCCCTCCACTCCACTCCCTTCCACTCTCCTCCCCTCCACTCCACTACCCTCCACTCCACTCCCCTCCACTCCACTCCACTCCCCTCCACTCCCCTCCACTCCACTCCACTCCCCTCCCCTCCCCCCCCACTCCACTCCCCTCCACTACCCTCCACTACCCTCCACTCCATTAATTTTTGTTGGTCAGCTGGTCATATGGAACCCCCCACAGGAGAAACATTACCATGCAAATCCACAGCAGGCTCCTTCCAATCTCTCAGAGTCCATTAACACAGGGGCAACTTTGGATCCGACTTGAAGTCATCCCAAGTTGCCCCAAGTCGCACAACATGATAAAATCAATGTAAGTGAATGGAGCCATCTTAATGCACACTACTGAAGTCACTCCACTTCAGAAAAGGTTCCTGCACCACTTCAATCCGACTTCTAGGCGACTTGTATCCATTGATTTCAATGGACGTCGCCTCCAAGTCGTATCCCCGGTCTTAACTGAAGAAACTTTCCAGGAAGTAAAAATAGTTTTCTAGGCAAACCCCTCCCCCCCAGAGCTGATTGACCGTAACAGGTACTCGGGTACTCTGATGGGCTGTGAGAGGTACTCGGGTACTCTGATGGACTGTGACGGGTACTGAGATGGATTGTGACAGGTACTCGGTTACTCTGATGGACTGTGACAGGTACTCGGATGGACTGTGACAGGTACTCAGGTACTCAGATGGGCTGTGAGAGGTACTCGGGTACTCTGATGGACTGTGACGGGTACTGAGATGGACTGTGACAGGTACCGAGATGGGCTGTGACAGGTACTCGGGTACTCTGATGGCCCGTGACAGGTACTCGGGTACTCTGATGGGCTGTGACAGGTACTCGGGTACTCTGATGGACTGTGTCGGGTACTGAGATGGACTGTGACAGGTACTGAGATGGATTGTGACAGGTACTCGGGTACTCTGATGGAATGTGACAGGTACTCGGGTACTCTGATGGACTGTGACAGGTACTCGGGTACTCTGATGGGCTGTGACAGGTACTCGGGTACTCTGATGGACTGTGTCGGGTACTGAGATGGACTGTGACAGGTACTGAGATGGATTGTGACAGGTACTCGGGTACTCTGATGGAATGTGACAGGTACTCGGGTACTCTGATGGGCTGTGACAGGTACTCGGGTATTCTGATGGGCTGTGACAGGTACTCGGATACTCTGATGGACTGTGACAGGTACTCGGGTACTCTGATGGACTGTGACAGGTACTCAGGTACTCTGATGGACTGTGACAGGTACTCGGGTACTCTGATGGACTGTGACAGGTACTAGGGTACTCTGATGGACTGTGACAGGTACTCGTGTACTCTGATGGACTGTGACAGGTACTCGGGTACTCTGATGGACTGTGACGGGTACTGAGATGGACTGTGACAGGTACCGAGATGGGCTGTGACAGGTACTCGGGTACTCTGATGGCCCGTGACAGGTACTCGGGTACTCTGATGGGCTGTGACAGGTACTCGGGTACTCTGATGGACTGTGTCGGGTACTGAGATGGACTGTGACAGGTACTGAGATGGATTGTGACAGGTACTCGGGTACTCTGATGGAATGTGACAGGTACTCGGGTACTCTGATGGACTGTGACAGGTACTCGGGTACTCTGATGGGCTGTGACAGGTACTCGGGTACTCTGATGGACTGTGTCGGGTACTGAGATGGACTGTGACAGGTACTGAGATGGATTGTGACAGGTACTCGGGTACTCTGATGGAATGTGACAGGTACTCGGGTACTCTGATGGGCTGTGACAGGTACTCGGGTATTCTGATGGGCTGTGACAGGTACTCGGATACTCTGATGGACTGTGACAGGTACTCGGGTACTCTGATGGACTGTGACAGGTACTCAGGTACTCTGATGGACTGTGACAGGTACTCGGGTACTCTGATGGACTGTGACAGGTACTAGGGTACTCTGATGGACTGTGACAGGTACTCGTGTACTCTGATGGACTGTGACAGGTACTCGGGTACTCTGATGGACTGTGGCAGGTACTCGGGTACTCTGATGGACTGTGACAGGTACTCGGGTACTCTGATGGACTGTGACAGGTACTCGGGTACTCTGATGGACTGTGACAGGTACTCGGGTACTCTGATGGACTGTGACAGGTACTCGGGTACTCTGATGGACTGGTGACAGGTATTCGGGTACTCTGATGGGCTGTGACAGGTACTCGGGTACTCTGATGGGCTGTGACAGGTACTCGGGTACTCTGATGGGCAGTGACAGGTACTCGGGTACTCTGATGGACTGTGACAGGTACTCGGATACTCTGATGGACTGTGACAGGTACTCGGGTACTCTGATGGGCTGTGACAGGTACTCGGGTACTCTGATGGACTGTGACGGGTACTGAGATGGACTGTGACAGGTACTGAGATGGGCTGTGACAGGTACTCGGGTACTCTGATGGCCCGTGACAGGTACTCGGGTACTCTGATGGGCTGTGAGAGGTACTCGGGTACTCTGATGGACTGTGACGGGTACTGAGATGGACTGTGACAGGTACTGAGATGGATTGTGACAGGTACTCGGGTACTCTGATGGACTGTGACAGGTACTCGGGTACTCTGATGGGCTGTGACAGGTACTCGGGTATTCTGATGGCCTGTGACAGGTACTCGGATACTCTGATGGACTGTGACAGGTACTCGTGTACTCTGATGGACTGTGACAGGTACTCGGGTACTCTGATGGGCTGTGACAGGTACTCGAGTACTCTGATGGACTGTGACAGGTACTCGGGTACTGAGATGGACTGTGACAGGTACTCGGGTACTGAGATGGACTGTGACAGGTACTCGGGTACTATGATGGACTGGTGACAGGTACTCGGGTACTCTGATGGACTGTGACAGGTACTCGGGTACTCTGATGGGCTGTGACAGGTACTCTGGTACTCTGATGGGCAGTGACAGGTACTCGGGTACTCTGATGGACTGTGACGGGTACTCGGGTACTCTGATGGGCTGTGACAGGTACTCGGGTACTCTGATGGACTGTGACAGGTACTCGGGTACTCTGATGGACTGTGACAGGTACTCGGGTACTCTGATGGACTGTGACAGGTACTCGGGTCCTCTGATGGACTGTGACAGGTACTCGGGTACTCTGATGGGCTGTGACAGGTACTCGGGAACTCTGATGGGCTGTGACAGGTACTCGGGTACTCTGATGGACTGTGACGGGTACTCGGGTATTCTGATGGACTGTGACAGGTACTCGGGTACTCTGATGGACTGTGACAGGTACTAGGGTACTCTGATGGACTGTGACAGGTACTCGTGTACTCTGATGGACTGTGACAGGTACTCGGGTACTCTGATGGACTGTGACGGGTACTGAGATGGACTGTGACAGGTACCGAGATGGGCTGTGACAGGTACTCGGGTACTCTGATGGCCCGTGACAGGTACTCGGGTACTCTGATGGGCTGTGACAGGTACTCGGGTACTCTGATGGACTGTGTCGGGTACTGAGATGGACTGTGACAGGTACTGAGATGGATTGTGACAGGTACTCGGGTACTCTGATGGAATGTGACAGGTACTCGGGTACTCTGATGGACTGTGACAGGTACTCGGGTACTCTGATGGGCTGTGACAGGTACTCGGGTACTCTGATGGACTGTGTCGGGTACTGAGATGGACTGTGACAGGTACTGAGATGGATTGTGACAGGTACTCGGGTACTCTGATGGAATGTGACAGGTACTCGGGTACTCTGATGGGCTGTGACAGGTACTCGGGTATTCTGATGGGCTGTGACAGGTACTCGGATACTCTGATGGACTGTGACAGGTACTCGGGTACTCTGATGGACTGTGACAGGTACTCAGGTACTCTGATGGACTGTGACAGGTACTCGGGTACTCTGATGGACTGTGACAGGTACTAGGGTACTCTGATGGACTGTGACAGGTACTCGTGTACTCTGATGGACTGTGACAGGTACTCGGGTACTCTGATGGACTGTGGCAGGTACTCGGGTACTCTGATGGACTGTGACAGGTACTCGGGTACTCTGATGGACTGTGACAGGTACTCGGGTACTCTGATGGACTGTGACAGGTACTCGGGTACTCTGATGGACTGTGACAGGTACTCGGGTACTCTGATGGACTGGTGACAGGTATTCGGGTACTCTGATGGGCTGTGACAGGTACTCGGGTACTCTGATGGGCTGTGACAGGTACTCGGGTACTCTGATGGGCAGTGACAGGTACTCGGGTACTCTGATGGACTGTGACAGGTACTCGGATACTCTGATGGACTGTGACAGGTACTCGGGTACTCTGATGGGCTGTGACAGGTACTCGGGTACTCTGATGGACTGTGACGGGTACTGAGATGGACTGTGACAGGTACTGAGATGGGCTGTGACAGGTACTCGGGTACTCTGATGGCCCGTGACAGGTACTCGGGTACTCTGATGGGCTGTGAGAGGTACTCGGGTACTCTGATGGACTGTGACGGGTACTGAGATGGACTGTGACAGGTACTGAGATGGATTGTGACAGGTACTCGGGTACTCTGATGGACTGTGACAGGTACTCGGGTACTCTGATGGGCTGTGACAGGTACTCGGGTATTCTGATGGCCTGTGACAGGTACTCGGATACTCTGATGGACTGTGACAGGTACTCGTGTACTCTGATGGACTGTGACAGGTACTCGGGTACTCTGATGGGCTGTGACAGGTACTCGAGTACTCTGATGGACTGTGACAGGTACTCGGGTACTGAGATGGACTGTGACAGGTACTCGGGTACTGAGATGGACTGTGACAGGTACTCGGGTACTATGATGGACTGGTGACAGGTACTCGGGTACTCTGATGGACTGTGACAGGTACTCGGGTACTCTGATGGGCTGTGACAGGTACTCTGGTACTCTGATGGGCAGTGACAGGTACTCGGGTACTCTGATGGACTGTGACGGGTACTCGGGTACTCTGATGGGCTGTGACAGGTACTCGGGTACTCTGATGGACTGTGACAGGTACTCGGGTACTCTGATGGACTGTGACAGGTATTCGGGTACTCTGATGGACTGTGACAGGTACTCGGGTCCTCTGATGGACTGTGACAGGTACTCGGGTACTCTGATGGGCTGTGACAGGTACTCGGGTACTCTGATGGGCTGTGACAGGTACTCGGGTACTCTGATGGACTGTGACGGGTACTCGGGTATTCTGATGGACTGTGACAGGTACTCGGGTACTCTGATGGGCTGTGACAGGTACTCGGGTACTCTGATGGACTGTGACAGGTACTCGGGTACTCTGATGGACTGTGACAGGTACTCGGGTACTCTGATGGACTGTGACAGGTACTCGGGTCCTCTGATGGACTGTGACAGGTACTCGGGTACTCTGATGGGCTGTGACAGGTACTCGGGTACTCTGATGGGCTGTGACAGGTACTCGGGTACTCTGATGGACTGTGACAGGTACTCGGGTACTCTGATGGACTGTGACAGGTACTCGGGTACTCTGATGGGCTGTGACAGGTACTCGGGTACTCTGATGGGCAGTGACAGGTACTCGAGTACTCTGATGGACTGTGACAGGTACTCGGGTACTGAGATGGACTGTGACAGGTACTCGGGTACTATGATGGACTGGTGACAGGTACTCGGGTACTCTGATGGGCTGGTGACAGGTACTCGGGTACTCTGATGGGCTGTGACAGGTACTCGGGTACTCTGATGGACTGTGACAGGTACTCGGGTACTCTGATGGACTGTGATGGGTACTGAGATGGATTGTGACAGGTACTGAGATGGACTGTGACAGGTACTCGGGTACTGAGATGGGCTATGACAGGTACTCGGGTACTCTGATGGACTGTGACGGGTACTCTGATGGACTGTGAGTGACAGGTACTATGAGGGGTGGTGATAGGTCCTCTTTATTGGGGGGCAATCAGTGTGATTGGTGTACACTGTAAGCAGTAACAAGATGTTACCGCAATCTCCTCCTCACACTCGATCGGTGTGTGAGGAGGAGAACCTGGTAACATCTCGTTACCGCGGTTTGTTTACATTTTAGTGATCGGCTGTGAAAGGATCACAGCTGATAACGTAGGTAAACAGCCGGCCAATGGCTGTTTACCACCGTCGGTGATGAGCAGTGTTCCTGGGGAACATGCCACCACCGACGTGCACGCGCAGCGCGCTCATGATCACGCACATGCGCCTTGCACAGTGGGGGGGTGACCATCTGTGATCGGCCGTGACTTCATCACGGCCAATCACGTGGTAAACAGCCATACCCAATGGCTATTCACCCCCTTTGGTGGTGAGCAGTGTCTCCGTGACACGCCACCACCGAAGAAACAGGGATGCACGTGCACGATCGCGCGCATTCCCTGTTTAAACAGGCGGCCATCATATGACGGCCTCCCGCCACAATAGGTGCGCCGCTTGGCCGTCAGTTGACGGCCGGCGGTCGGGAAGCAGTTAATGTCTTTTTCTAATTATGTAGCAAATTATGTTTGTGCTTTTGATTAAATTTATGTCTGGCCATGTATGGTGTTTCACTTCTCCAAGTAACTTTATTATCTATTAATTGGCAAATTATCGACATGTGGTGCCATAAGGGGTTTATACACTATATATTGTGGCATTTTTGTACATGGCATTTGTAGTGAACAAGGCGCACATGGCGGATACCCGTTTACATTTTCTGCCCAATACTGTGTTTTTTATGGAGAACCAATAAATTATGAAGATTTTAAAGAGAAAGCAAAGAGTTGCCGACTATCTTTTTCTATGATTGCCATTGCAGCTGTGTGACTGCCTTTCCGCACCCAGGTAGCTCTGAAAATTCTCTCATCTTATTGGGTAGTAGCAGCAATGTATCTTGGCCCAGGCCGACAAGGCCCAGGCCTAGGACGGCACTTTGCTAGGTACAAAAAAGACCCCCTCACACAAAAAAGACAGGCTCCTCCCAGCTCCCGCACGAAAAGAGTCCCTGCCGGCTTGCCCTACACTTTTAGTGTAGCGCCAGCCTTATGGGTTGGATTGGGCTGCAGGGCAGGGTCCAGGAGGCATATCAGCCCTGCGTCCCCATAAAGCTGCCACACTGCTGCCTGCTGGTATGATAATACAAGCTGGTAAGGGCGATCGGACAGACCGGCGGGCAGACCGGTGGCCACCTGCTGCACTTAAAACAACCAGTCTGTGGGCTGCCAATACTAAGTGTGGCACTACAGCCTAATGCTCCATCTACCCTCCTCCTCCGCATCCTTGGGAGGAAATATGCTGCACTGATGAGCACTGATATGCTGCACTTATGTGCACTGATAGGCTGCACTGGTGGCCCCTGATGAGGCCACACTGATGGCCACTGATGAGGCTGCACTGATGAGGCTGCACTGATGAGGCCACACTGATGGCCACTGATGAGGCCGCACTGATGAGGCTGCACAGACGTGCACTGATGAGGCTGCATTGATAAGGCAGCACTGATATGCTGCACTGATGGGTGTTGATGAGGCTGCATTAATGGGCACTAATGAGGCTGCACAGACAGGGCGGGTCTTAAACAGGAATGTGTGTGGCCTTGACAGGAAGGGGTGGGTAATATTTAAATTAGGGGGTGCATGAGTTTAGTCAGGAGTAGGGCAGCAAAAAAACGGAATGCACCCCACCTCTGCTTTATTTTAAATCCTCTTTCTTCTACCCAGGTCTTCTTCTTCTTATGGAGCCTCTTCCTTCTACCCAGGACTTCTTCTTATGGAGCCCCTTCCTCTTACTGGGGTTTTCTCCTTTTGGGGCCTCTTCCTTCTACCCAGGTTTTCTTCTTCTAATGCATCATCTTCCTTCTACCCAGGTCTTCTTCTTCTTATGGAGCCTCTTACTTTTACCCAAGTCTTCTTCTTATGTAGCCCCTTCCTCTTACTGGGGTTTTCTCCTTTTGGGGCTTCTTCCTTCTACCCAAGTGTTCTTCTTATGGAGTCTCTTCCTCCTACAGGGGTTTTCTATTTTTGGGGCCTCTTCCTTCTACCCAGGTCTTCTTTCTATTATGGAGCCTTTTCCTTGTACCCACGTCTTCTTCTTATGGAGCCTCTTCCTCCTACTGAGGTCTTCTTCTTATGGAGCCTCTTCCTTCTACCCAGGTCTTCTTATTATTATGGAGCCTCTTCATTCTACCCACGTCTTCTTCTTATGGAGCCTCTACCTCCTACTAAGGTCTTCTTCTTTTGGGGCCTCTGCCTTCTCCCCAGGTCTTCTTATTCTTATGGAGCCTCTTCCTTGACACAATACTTCACCGCACTTCCACTTTCCGACTAAATCGGGAACCAGCTTCGGTATAGGCCACCCATAATAAGAAGAAACAAGTCCAAGTCTTTACTTGATATAACGGCAAAGCATACATAGTCTTATCATTCTCCAGAGGCAGCTGTTAGTACTTCCCTTTAACGGGCAGCCTTAGTCCTATCCCCATTGCCAAGCCTGACTAAGGAAATCAGGACTCCCAGGGGAGGGTGCCACCTAGGGGAGAAACTGAAACCTATTCTAAGATCTTCTTACAGTAAGAGGTTTTAGTTTCCGACACTAGGTGGCGCTCTCCGCTAATATATACAGTGTAAGTACTTCATACTGGTCCCTTTATGTAAGATGCATGTGCATATATTTACATATTTAATTAAAATGGTACCCCTTCTTTACACTACCCAATACTAAATCAAAATGTTATGTAAATTAAATAAATTGCAAAAAGAAAAATTTAGAAGAGGAATAAATAGTTAAAAAAAATCCCTACAAAGCTTCAACCAGAGTAATAGAGAGGAATGTCCATGGATCTGCACACAGGCTCTGTGCCAAGAATGTGCACTGAACAGGGCCGGGGCTGCCCACTTCCCCACCGGCCCCCCTGCCACCCACAATGCAACCCCCCCATCCCCACATGACACACACCCTGTGCGGTGAAGGACGTAATGCTACAACCAAACTGCCCCTGAATGGCGTGTGCAATGTGGAGGTGAGTCCCCCCCACCCTCCACATCTCCACACTGTTAGCAGCCACGGCGGCACCCCCCACCTATGCTGTACCACACATACAGGATGCCACATAACATCAAAAACCTGAGTCATGCCAAACTGCCACCAAACGGCAGTGTGCAATGGCGGGGGGGGGGGGGAAGGGGGGGCTACACACTCCCCGCTTCTCCCCACTGGCCACGGGCAGCTGGCAGGTGGGGCGTACCAAAAACCTCCATGCTATTCCCAGTAGGGGAGAGGGCACAGCACCAGGAAACAGTCAGGTATTTTAAAAATCCACATCCCTAGCAAGGGGATTTTTCTGCCCCCCCCATCTTGGCGCCCTAAGGTGGCTGCCTAAGCAGCCTTATGCTGGCCCCCCTAACCCATGCATGTGCAGCTCAGTGTACATTAAAAGATGACACTAACAGTCAGATACATTTATTTTATTGCTGAGGAGATGATTTTGATGTTGGACTTTAGCTCCACTTTAAAGGGGTTGTAAAGGTAAAAGGTTTTTCACCTTAATGCATTCTATGAATTAATAAGGTGAAAAAACATCTGACAGTTCCGGCGCCCCCAGCCCCCCCCCCCCCCCCCCGTTTTACTTACCTGACCCCTCGAAAGTCCCGCGCTCATCCCCGACGTCCTCTTCGCCGCTCAGCCTGGCCGTTGATTGGCTGGAGTGGATGGATTGAAAGCAGCGCAGGCATTGGCTCGCGCTGCTGTCAATCACATCCAATGACGCGGCGCGACGAGGGGCGGGGCCGAGTGATACAGCGAGCGGCTTGATCACGGGAGTGAGGGGATTGTCGCTTTCCCTATTGATTGATTGAGCGCTGGGGGGGGGGGGGGGGTTAGTGCGAGGGGATTGCCGCCTTCCCAATTGATCGCCGGGGGAGGGGTTAGTGTGAGGGGATTGTCGCCTTCCCAATTGATCGATTGATCGCCGGGGGAGGGGTTAGTGTGAGGGGATTGTCGCCTTCCCAATTGTTCAATTGAGCGCCAGGTGGGGGGTTAGTGCGAGGGGATTGCCGCCTTCCCAATTGATCGATTGAGCGCCGGGGGGTTAGTGCGAGGGGATTGCTGCCTTCCCAATTGATCGATTGAGCGCCGGGGGGGGTTAGTGCGAGGGGATTGCCGCCTTCCCAATTGTTCAATTGAGCGCCGGGTGGGGGGTTAGTGCAAGGGGATTGCTGCCTTCCCAATTGATCGATTGAGAGCCGGGGGGGTTAGTGCGAGGGGATTGCTGCCTTCCCAATTGATCGATTGTGCGCCCGGGGGTTAGTGCGAGGGGATTGCCGCCTTCCCAATTGATCGATTGAGCGCCGGGGGGGTTAGTGCGAGGGGATTGCCGCCTTCCCAATGGATCGATCAAGCACTGGGGGGGTAGTGCGAGGGGATTGTCGCCTTCCCAATGGATCGATCAAGCCAGGCTGAGCAGGGTGGGGGTCCTGTCTGCGGATCCTTAGGGGGGTTGCAATAGATAAATCATTCTCTGCAGTTATTACCTTTTGTACCACCACCCCCTCCCTTTAGAATGTAAGTTCTATGAGCCGGGCCCGCCTGTACCTTTTGTATTGTACTGTAATTGTGTTGTCCCCCCCCCCCTATACATTGTAAAGCGCTGCGTAAACTGTTGGCACTATATAAATCGTTATTAATAATAATAATAATAAGAAGAAGAAGTGAACTTGTTTCCGTATGTAACCCGTTTCCAGAGTCTACGAGCTCGTTCTTTTTTCCGGGTTCCTCACCCTATGGAATCGTTGTATTTGTCTTTGGAACCTCTTGGAGTGAAGGTGGGGCGAGGCCGGCAGAGGTCTCTGCGGTTCAGGCGGAGGTCAGGGCAGGATGAGGCGATGGCTCTGCCAATCGCGGAGCAGACAAGCACCCTCGCCCGAGACGCGGCCGCGCACACGCTCCACTCATTTCCTGAAGACAATGCGATGCCTTGGGAGCTCTGGCATCCTAATTAGATTAACTGCTACTGTCGGAGCCGTTAAATCGCTCGTACCGAAGAAAGCAAATTGCAGATTGTACATATCAGTGTACAATCAAACAGAAAACAGGTGTTTGCTAATTAAAATGGAGATTTTAATGAATGACCTCAGCGGTTTTGGTGAATAAATACCATTCCAGCATCTGCCGCGTATTTCTCGTCCAAATTTGCTTTCATCTTGTTTGAAAGGAACAAAGACGGGGAAAATAATACAATTACGAGAGCTCTGCGGTGGGTGAGAAGCAGCCATCACAAGTGATTTAGGGGAACGCTCTTCATCTTTTTAACGCACTGACATAATTACTGCACAGGCTAAGCCCATTACTCAATTTCATTGGGTACTTTAAAGGCCAATCGAATGTGCAGTTAATGGAGGCTGGCATCTCCCCAAGGAAGGCGCCTGCCAGTCATAATTGTGCCTTTCTACAAAGTCCTCCCCTGACGTCCCCGGCGCGCCCCGGTGGGACAATATTACCGCAGATTCTCCAAATAAAAATCATCTGATGATCTGTCGAGCGGCTCCACAAATCTTCTTCTCCGGGGCGCTTTATAAAGGAAATCTTTATGTACTCCTCGTGCGGAGTTGTTTCGGTTTTTATCAGATCGTTTTTTGATGAGATTTTCCTAATTCTTGCTTTTTCTGGATTTGCTATATTTGCCGGCCGTGTACAACATGACATCACATGACATCACATGACATCACATGACATCACATGACATCGCCCAACAGGCCCTTCTCCTCTTAGCCCTTGCACACACGGTCGGAGAATCCATCAGAATGTGTCCGATCGGACCGTGTTGTCGGATAACCCGACTGTGTGTGGTCTGCATCGGACTGATTCCGTCGGAGTATCCGACGGACCAAGTTTTCATGGCGTAATTGATGACGTCATTTAGGCGGCAGTTTTAAAACAGAGAACAGCTTGCAGAGCCTCTGGGATGCTTGTAAAGCCTGCAGTGCCATTCCTGAGTCCTGATTACTTCAGCAATAGGTATGTGTCCATGGGGAAAAGGACATACTATCTGTTTTTTTCCTAGCTGTTCTCTGTGTTTAATTGGGGCTATTTTATTCCAGCCCTGATGGATCCTTTCAGAATTTTGGATTCCTCACCGCCTGCTAGTGGCCAGCCCTCTCGTAGCAGGTATGTTGCTCCTGGGTTTACCTGCCGGGGGGGGGGGGACAGTGGAACATTAGTGTATGTTCCGCTAACACAGTTGGTTTTTTCCTTTTTAGCCCTTCTAGGTCTACCAAACAACGCCGGAGTTCTCACCGAGGAAGTGATTCGTCTAAGTCCCACCGCCGGCATTCCTCTTCCAGATCCAGACGTCATGATTCTCCTGCGAGAACTAGTCTCCGTAGCCGGGAACCTTCCCGCCCTTCCACGGCTTGCTCCAGTCACGCAGCTGAAGGTTTATGTTGGGGGTGCAGGACGCAGGTTCCTGCTGACAAGTCCCTTTGTGATGCCTGCTATGTCAAGGCAACGGGCAAAAGGAGTGACTCTGACCAACAACTGAAGTCTCTGGTTGAGAAGTTAGTCAAGGACAGTTTAAAGAAATTTGAAGCCCCTCATTTGTCTCCCATAGAGTCTCCAAGGTCTCCGGGGAGGGATGCTCAGGCCCAGGACACATGGGATTCCTCTTGGCCTAGCCATCAGTCTGCTGTCCTCTCAGATAGTGAATCTGATTCTGGTTTTGACTTTTCCTTGCTCCCTCCTTTGGTCGAAGCCATCAAGGAAACGCTGAACTGGGAAGAGCCGGTGGTGGCTCCGGCAAAACAAAGAAAGTTTTTTAAACAACTTAAGAAGGAGCGTATTAGCTTTCCTTTCCTCTCAGAGTTGGGAGAAGTGATCTCGGATGAGTGGAGCAAAGTAGAGAAAAATAATTCTCTTCTATCCAAGATTCAGAGGCTTTACCCTTTCAAGGAGGAAGAAGTTAAACATTTGGAGTCTTCCCCTCTGGTGGACGCAGCAGTAATGAGACTGGTCAGACACGTGACCCTTCCTCTTGAGGACACAGTCTCTTTCAAGGACGCTCTGGATAGGAGAATTGATTCTGACCTGAAGAGGATCTACCTAACGGCTGGCATGGCCTGTAAACCAGCTCTGGCCTTAGCGGCTCTATCGAGAGCAATGAAAGTTTGGTCTGATGGTGTTGACGAGACACTTAGAAACGTCTCAGAAGATCTTGTCAAGGGTTCTCCCATTCAAGAACTAAGGCTGGCTTCGGCTTTCTTGGGGGAGGCCTCGATTGATATCATCCGACTGGTGGCTCGAGTTATGCTCTCCTCTGTAACTTCCAAGCGTGCCCTGTGGCTCCGTCCTTGGCTAGCCGATCCCGCTTCTAAGCAGGTTTGGTGCCGTATTCCCTTTGATGGTTCTTCCCTTTTCGGCAATAAGCTGGATAGTGCTATAACTCGGGCCACTGGGGGTAAGTCGGGGTTTCTTCCCCAGGATAGGCGCCTGCAGAGTCAAAGGAGATCGTTTCCGAGAAAGCAGGGTCAAGACCGTGCCAGGGAGGCACGCAGCTACAGGCCTGGAAGGGAATTCTCCAGATCTTGGAGGTCTAGACAGACATCTCTCAAAAAATCTGCAAAGGGCAGTTTGATGGGGGAAAAGGAACCTACCAAGTCCTTTTGAGATCGGGCCCGCCCAGACGGTCCGGGTAGGAGCTCATTTGTTCCACTTTCGGCACATCTGGGCGGCCTTGATCCAGGATTTTTGGTCCATCAGGACGGTCTCTTTTGGGCACACTTGGACGTTCAGCAGTGTCCCCAGACTCAAATGTGTCCCCACATCCATTCCAAGGTCAGAAGAAAAAAGGCAAATTCTGTTAGCCTACATAAGATCTTTGTTGGATCAAGGCGCCGCTATTCCCGTTCCAAACAACCAACGTGGCATGGGAATGTATTCCCCTCTTTTCTTGGTCCAGAAGAAGAACGGTGCATGGAGACCTGTAATAGACTTGACGCATCTAAATCGCTTCATCAGAAAGGAGAAGTTCAAGATGGACACTCTGTCCATGATCCAACAGTCAGTGCAGCCACTGGACTGGCTTGTCTCAATAGATCTCAAAGATGCCTATTTCCACGTCCCGGTGGCAACAGAGTTCCAACAATTTCTTCGTTTCTCCATAGGCCAGCTTCATTTGCAGTTTACATGCCTTCCCTTCGGTCTGTCAACTTCTCCTCGTACATTCTCGAAGGTCCTGCTAGCAGTCGTGGCATTATTAAGAATCAGGAAAATCCGGATTCATCAATACCTGGACGATTTGCTTCTTCTGGCTCAGGACAAAGATTGTCTCTTGAAACACAGGGATCAGGTCATCGCAACCCTCAAGGAATTCAGGTGGCTCCTGAATTCAGAGAAAAGCCAGTTAGTTCCTGTGCAGTCTCTCGTGTTCCTTGGAGCTCTTTTCGACACGGCAAGGGGTACCATCTCTCTGCCCGAGGAGAAGGTTGCAGTAGTTCGGGACAGGATTCGCCTGGCTCTCTCTTTGTCTCAGCTCAGTGCTCTTCATTGCCTAAGGATCATAGGCACCATGGTGTCCACCATACCGATAGTGAAGTGGGCACAGTGGAGGATGCGCCCCTTTCAGATGGGCTTCCTTCGCCAATGGTCAAGAGAGAAAGTCCAGTCCATCGATATCACTCAGTCCATGAGAGGTTCCCTCCTCTGGTGGCTTCGTCGGGAGAACCTGCTGAATTGCCACTCCCTTCTTCCAATCAAATGGATCACAGTGACGTCAGATGCCAGCAACAAGGGTTGGGGGGCGCATTGTCTGACGGAAGTGGCCCAGGGCATTTGGGACTTTCCCTCTCGGGGATAGTGTCAAATGTTCTGGAATTACGTGCGGCCTTCCTAGCGTTGTTGGCATTCCCGCATCTGATAGTGGGAACATCCGTAGTCCTCAGGCTGGACAATACGACTGCGGTAGCCTACATAAGGAAACAAGGGGGTACCAGAAGTCAGTCTCTGCTGCGGGAAGTAGATCCAATCATGTGTTGGGCCCAGAAGAATCTGGCCAACTTAACGGCAGCCTATGTGCCTGGAGTTCTCAACGTCCAAGCGGACTTTCTCTCACGAGTCCACTTGGACAACAATGAGTGGGCCCTTCACGAAGATCTCTTTCAGTGGGTTCTAACCCTGGAGATTTCTCCAGAAGTGGACCTCTTCGCCTCACGTTACAACAGGAAGCTAACAAAGTTCTATTTGAGGTTCAAGGATCCGCAAGCCTACGGGATAGATGCCCTAACAGAGCAGTGGTGGTTCCACAAGGCATACGCCTTCCCTCCAATTCCGATTGTCTTTCAGTTTCTGAGGAGACTCAGGTGGGAAGAAGTAGAGGTATTAGCAATAATTCCGCATTGGCCCAACAGGCCCTGGTTTCCTCTCCTATCTTTCCTCAGTTTCCAGGACCCGGCTCCTCTCCCATCCAGACGGGATCTGCTCTCACAAGGCTCGATTCTTCATCCATGTCCGGCTCACCTGCAGTTGAGGGCCTGGTTCTTGAGAGGGGAAGGCTGGAAGCACTAGGGTGTCCTATGGAGGCCATTCCTACTCTCTTAAGTGCAAGGAGACGAAGTACTAATAAAGTATATGAACGGATCTGGGCTAAGATTGTATCCTATATGTCCTCCAGAGCTAATTCCTATGCATCTCCTGCAGTTCAAGACGTCTTGGGTTTTCTGCAATTGGGCTTGGACCTTCCCTTGTCAGTTAGTTCCCTTTGAGTTCAAATTTCTGCTATCTCCGCATTTACAGGGGTTTCGTGGGTCAAGCATGCCCTTATCCAACAGTTCTTCAAAGGCGCAGTGAGACTGAGACCCCAGAGGAAACCCAGGTTCCCTAAATGGGACCTACCACTAGTTCTGGACTTTGTTTCTCATTTTAATAAGTCTCTTTCCATCAGAGAACTCACCTTGAAAAATGCCTTTCTGGTGGCGGTCACCTCGGCAAAGAGGGTATCAGAGATCCAGGTTCTAGGAGTTAAAGAACCCTTTCTAACATTTTTCCCGACAGAGTGGTCCTAGTTTCAATGTTGGGGTCAAACCCTAAGGTCACCTCGGTTTTTCACGAGAATCAGGAAATCTTTATGCCCACATTCAGGTCCTCGGGTTCCTCGGAGGTTCATGCGCTTGATGTTGGTCGCTCATTAAAGCTATACTTGGAAGCTACAGCTCCATTCCGTCAGTCGGATTTCCTGATTGTTCTGTTCTGTGGGAAGAACAAGGGCTCCAGGGCATCAGTCAGATCAATTGCGGCATGGATAGTTCAAGCAATCCAGTGGGCATACAGAGAAAAGGGCTTGGCTTCTCCTCAGGCGGTAACGGCGCATTCAACCAGAAGTCTTTCTACCTCGTGGGCGGCCTCTTGCCATGTGGCTCCTGACGTTATATGCAGGGCGGCTTCGTGGTCTTCAATACACACCTTTATGTCTCATTATTGTGTTGACCCGGCGACTCTATCCTCAGTTGACTTTGGTGTTAAAGTTTTGTCGGTTGACGGGTGTCAAATAAATCTTTGTTTATTCAGCATTTTGCCCACCCGGGTGTGTTTTGGCGAGTTATTTCCCACACGTTGGCTGCCATGGAGTCTGTCAGGAAAATGGAAAATTACGGTAAGTATTTTGACATAAATTTTCAGTTTTTTTGTTTTTGTTTGCAGCAGTGTGCATGGACACATTGGCTAACATGGAGGGGAGTTTCCGGGCAGAAAAATAATAATTATAATATAATATAAAAAATAAGAGCTCAAAAAAGCTCAAAAGCTTGTAGGAACCGCTTCTGTGAGCTCCTTGTGTGCTTGAGAAGGAGAAGGAGACCCCAAACGGGTTGACTTTTAAGTTAGTCCATAGTTGCAGTCCCCCAAACACATTGTCCCAAACAGAGCATTACTAACCCAGCCAACCTCTGCCTCTCCCGTAGAACATAGCCACTGCTGGGGAGTGGACTGTGTCCTTTCAGCCGCTGGAGAGAAGACAGGGTGGCTGGGCTCACTCAGTCATGCTGTTGGGGATCTGGGCCGACAGCCCAGCATCACTGGGGTTTACAGGTGGAGACTGAAGTCCCATCCACTTTTACTATATGAAAATCCTCCAGTGTTTGCAGAGCAAGGCTGACATTCTCCTGTCCCAATGCCAGACCTTTATTTCAGGGTTGTGTCAGTGGAAACCAAAGTCCCATCCCCTGCCATAGGAATTCCATCTTCCGTTAGTTGAGGGCATAGGCCAGCAGCACTCTGCCCTGATGCTAGCTCTTCTGCTGGGTTGCTGTCAGCGGAGGCCACTGTCCTATCCCCTGATATCAGCTCAAGCTGCAGTTGTGAGGTGCCAATTGCATTCTCTCCCTGGAGCTCCTGCGGAGTTGATTGTTGTGGGCAGAGGCCAGCAGTGCCATGCTCTGAAGCCAGCTCTTCTGCGGGAAGCTCACCTGGTTGTTCGTCCTCAGCAGAAAAGTCTATTAAATCCCCAGTCTCTGGAACTGGGGATGGAGGTTCACCATCTCCTGTCCATAGAACCCAGAAGATGTTATCGATGCTGGGCAGAGGTTAGCAGAGCTCTGCCCTGTTGTCAGCACTTTAGCTTTGGGGACGCCATCTCCGGAGTCTCTGCTGCCAATTCTGGGGCATGCTGCTGAACGTGTTCTAGCAGTTTCCTGTTTGCCCTTTCCAGATGCTGTTTTTTCCTTAGCAAATAGTCCAGATCAGGTTTAAGCTCTGAGACCCCTGTGAGACCGAGCATAACCTCTCTGTTTTCTTGCAGGTCCTCAAGGGTAGGTTCCCCTTCATCGCCAAACACAAAACCATCTGTAAGGCTCTCCTACAGCAATCCAGGGCCTCCAAAGTCATATCCCTCTGGAGAGCATTCTGTTGTCTCCCGTAAATAGTCCTGACATATAATCACACACATGGGTTGGACTTGATGGACTTGTGTCTTTTTTCAACCTCACCTACTATGTAACTTTATATCTCCGCTGGGATGACCGAAGTCTGCTATCCCGACCTTGGATCCTGGTGGTGGTTTGGACTTGTTAACAGCCAGGAAGCACAATCCTACCGCTGCCACCAATGTGACGGACCCCCGTACTCAAGAAGAGTATGTCCACCATATATGCGTCCTTTGCCCGGTACCAGCACGATCCAAGGTCCCTTAGCCCAACTAGTCACTTGTCGAGGCATCAGTGTAGGGTGAAAAACATAAGATTGTTTATTCAAACACAGGTACAAAGAGATATACACTCAGGGGAAGATCCCCCTTCTTTGCATAATGATATAGGTGAACTACATTCAGTAACAAGAGACACATAGGTGTATTCAAACTTCTCATTAGTAGACAGTCTTATCAGCAGAGAGGGCTTTTGGAGGAATCCCCCCCTCCCTCCACCCTGCCCCAGGTCTACATGCTATAAACACATGTACATCCCATAATAGGTTGCTCCCAAGGCAGACAGAAACAATAGAACAATGGGATACAGCCACACCTCAAATGATTTAGTAAAAAGTCTACAACAGTTTATGAGAACAAGCTCATACAATATTCCAGCAGTCGGAAAGATGGAACTCTCTTCTCTTTATATATTTCTTGTGAGGTATTGTTCAGAAATATTACTGTCCCAAGTGAAAGAACCCCTTTATTCTTTCAACACAAACCACACATATAGAACCCCGGCTAACAGGAGCAACACGAAATGCTAAGTCCAGTGCGGTTGCATGGTGAGCCAGGTTAGGACAGACCCGACTGGGGTTCTCGGTCACCCTGTGCCCCCGATAGACACAGGGTAACTTACACACAGGAGGGGCTGGGGAAGCTGGACAAGGAGTTTCCAGAGCTCTCTAAAGGTAAGCTGTGTTCCACGAGCCCACCCCTCCCCCCCCCCTGCCCAAAGTGACTCCCGTCACAGCAGGTGTCGCCCTCAGATCTGTTGAAGGATTCCAGACTCCAGTAATCCCTTGTGCTTCTCTTTGTGTCATCACACTAATTTCCAAGTCTTGTTAGCGGTATTTCTGATATTACAGGATAGGGATTAGCCATGTGGTGTCACTTACTGCATTATACTTTCCCTTTGAAGCCAATTACCCATGTTGCAGTTGGCTGCATACATTACATATACAAACTGCTACATGCATCTCATAAATAAACATCAAGCAGCAGAAAAAAAAAAAAAAAAGCCGTTACCTTTGATCTGCCTGGTGAAGATATCTGGGAAATCTCTGGTGTTACCTTGATGCATTTAATAAACTCCCTTTACACAGCGTGCGTGTATCTATCCTCCGAACTGTTGTATGTACAGCAGCTGGTAATAATCAGCCTGCGTCTGCGGAGAGGAGAACCGCCATGTAAAGTACAGAAGTATGCAGAGGTACAATTTATGGGGCAATAATTACATTTTTTATAGATGGCAGGAAAAGTTCCAATGCAGAAGATGCATCAGCTCGGCTTGCCAAGTGGATTGTATTGCTCATAAAGCAGGACAGAGAGGTGATCTGCGAGAACAATTATCACTTAACAATGTGCGCGATCTCCAGGCAGTCTTCATTATCAACCTGGAATTTCAAAGCGGTGAGCTGCTACCTGCAGGGCACTTATGGAAGGACGCAACGCCGGCCACGGCTAGAAACAGAGACTGATATACCGAGAAAGAAAAAATCCACAATTTAACATGTCTGTCGGGGGGTGCTAAGGAGAAATAACAGCAATTTGTAGCATTTTCTCTGTGTTGCTCCTGATAACAAGGTATCATTATCACCTGCTATTAAAATATGCAGGACTGTGAAGAAAGTGAAGTCCCAGATTCTATCAGATTTTAAAAGGCATCTGCGGGCTTTTTTTTTTTTTTTTACCTGTGTGTCACCAAGGGGGGTTGTCGTGTATGGGTGAGGTGGTGGACCCTCCATGTAATCGGAAAGCGCCCCCACACAGACTACGGCTGCCCTATTACATAGTTGCCAACATTCTCAAAGAATTTTTAGCAACAGAAATTTGCCCTGGGACTTTGAGGGAGGTGAGCACAGCTTAGCCAATAAACATGACAGAGCTAAATACAATCAGAAATGTATTCAAGAAGATGGATACATACATAATGTCATCAATGAGCCTCCCCTCCCCAACTCCATCAATGAGCCTCCCCTCCCCACTTCCATCAATGAGCCTTCCCTTCCCACCTCCATCAATGAGCCTTCCCTCCCTACCTCTATCAATGAGCCTTCCCTCCCTACCTCTATCAATGAGCCTTCCCTCCCTACCTCTATCAATAAGCCTTCCCCCCCACCACCATCCATGAGCCTTCCCTCCCCACCTCCATCAATTAGCCTTCTTTCCTCACCTCCATCAATGAGCCTCCCCTCCCCACTTCCATCAATGAGCCTTCCCTTCCCACCTCCATCAATGAGCCTTCCCTCCCTACCTCTATCAATGAGCCTTCCCTCCCTACCTCTATCAATGAGCCTTCCCTCCCTACCTCTATCAATGAGTCTTCCCTCCCCACCTCCATCAATGAGCCTTCCCCCCACCACCATCCATGAGCCTTCCCTCCCCACCTCCATCAATTAGCCTTCTTTCCTCACCTCCATCAATGAGCCTTCCCTCCCCACCTCCATCAATGAGCCTTCCCTCCCCCACCTCCATCAATGAGTCTTCCCTCCCCACCTCCATCAGTGAGCCTTCCCTCCCCACCTCCATCAATGAGCCTCCCCTCCCCACCTCCATCAATGAGCCTTCCCTCCCCACCTCCATCAATGAGTCTTCCCTCCCCACCTCCATCAATGAGTCCCCCCCCCACCTCCATCAAATGAGCCCTCCCTCCCCACCTCCATCAATGAGTCTTCCCTCCCCACCTCCATCAATGAGCCTTCCCCCCACCTCCATCAATGAGCCTTCTCTCCCCACCTCCATCCATGAGTTTTCCTTCCCCACCACCATCAATGAGCCATCCCTTCCCACCTCCATCAATGAGCTTTCCCTCCCCACCTAGTCAATGGGCCTTCCCTTCCCACCTCCATCAATGAGCTTTCCCTCCCCACCTAGTCAATGGGCCCCTCTACCACCATCAATGAACCTTCCCTCCCCATCTCCATCAATAAGCCTTGACCATCCATGACCCTGTCACTGGTTGTCCTGTTCTTCCTTGGACCACTTTTGGTCAGTCCCGATCACTGCAGACCGTGAACATCCCACAAGAGCTGCAGTTTTGGAGTTGCTCTGACCCAGTGCCCTAGACATTACAATTTGGTCCTCGTCAGGGTCCCTCAAATCCTTACACTTGTCCTTTTTTCTGCTTTCAACAGAACAACTTCAGGGACAACATGTTCACTTGCTGCCTAATATATCCCACCCACTTTCAGATGTCATTGTAACCAGAGAATCAATGTTATTCACTTTACCTGCCGGTGGTCAGAATGTTATGGCTAATCGGTGTATATGGGGGGGGGGGGGTGTATATACATTGTGTACAGTGAGTGGTCAGAATGTTCTGGACGATCGGTGCATATTACTGTGCAAAAGTTTTAGGCATTTTTAGCAGTCCACTTAAATGTGTCTTAGACCAACCTTTCTTACCAGGATTCTGTGGAACAATAGTCCTCCTTCAGAGGTTGGTAGAGGTTCCCTGAGTAGTGAGCATTGGTAGGTTGGTCTCTCACTTGTACCTGTAAAGCTCCAGCACCAACATCACCTGACATATCTAGCAGTTGTAGTCCAGGGGAGCAACTAGTTAGCAGTAATGATGTGCAGTAACCCATAGAAACCAATCAGTTAGCAGTAATGATGTGCAGTAACCTCTAGCAAGCAATCAGTGAGTGGTAATAATGTGCAGTCATTTCTAGCAACCAATCAATTTGCAGTCATGATATGCAGTATCCTCCAACAACCAATCAGTGAGTGGTAATAATGTGCAGTAATCTCTAGCAACCAGTGGGCGAGCGGTAATGATGTGCTCAATAAAATGCTACACCCAGGGGCCAATCAATGTTAGAGACAGGCCTGGGAGCATCTCCTCTTGGGTAATCACTGCCACCCCGGATCTCTTCAGCTGTCTATAGGGGACCATCCTTCCCATTTACCTATAAAACAACAGCTTCTTCTTCTCATGGACCCTCTGCGTAAAGGGGAGCTATACCAACCATCAAAGTAATGGACATTCATAACGAAGATCCGCAGTGTAAAAAGCCTTGTCAATTTCCGTTTGCAATGACCTCCAGTGTATTTTATATTTATTACTGGAAATAATTTTGTTGCATAGACCTGGAGGGTATTGAAAAATGATGTAAACAAAAAAAGAAAATGGTGTCCCCGGAGTGGGGCTTTTTACCAGCAGAGTTTAACCTGTACAGTATAAATAACATTGACATGTAGAAAGTAGACTAATATTGTAAATGTTTATTAATAAAAAAGAGGATAAAATAAGTGACGCAGTGGTCAAAGACTGGGCTCCACTAGATAGGTAAAAGTGTATGGTATTACATGTAAAAACAGAAATACACATATACATATAATTGTGATGCTTGAAGCATAGTATCAATACAATAAGAGATATATGCGTATAGATAGTAAAAGCCCTTTACGCGTTTCGACCCTCCCAGGGGTCTTCTTCAGAAGGTTACTATCTATTATGAAAAAAAGAAAAAAGAAAAAAGAAAAAAAAAAGAAAGAAGAAAGAAAAAAAGAAAAAAAAAAAGAAAAAAGAAAGAAAAAAGAAGAAAGAAGAAGAAAAAAAAAAAGAAAAAGAAAAGAAAGAAGATTGAAAAATGATGTGTCAGATACGTCAGGCTTGCCACATTCTTATTCTTTTTTTATTTATTCTTTATTTAGAAAGAGATGCATCTGTATACAAGTACATCATGTAATAAGTATACAGGATTGCAATGCATTCAGAAGGACTAGTCTTATAGTTCAACAGACTAAGAAATGATAATGCAGTTGTTCCATGAGTCAGACTTTATACATTGACTACCAGGCATTGTATAGAAGTTCATGGCAACGAATCCTCAACTTAACTCCACCTGACATGTGGATGAACTCTGAAACATTTTCAGTTATAGAAGGGAAGGTTGATTTAGGGCGGTAGAAGGATGGTGCTAGGTAGGGTATGGAGGCTAGAAGGATGGTGCTGGGTAGAGTATGGGGGAATAGAAGGGTGGTGCTTGGTAGGGAATGGAGGAATTGAAGGATGGTGCCGGTTAGGGTATGGGGGGTAGAAAGATGGTGATGGGTAGAGTATGGGGGATAGAATGATGGAATAGAGGGGTGGTACTATTTATGGTATAGGGGATAGAAGGATGGCTCTGGGTAGGGTATGGGGGGATAGAAGGATGGTGCTGGGTAGGGTATGGGAGATAGAAGGATAGTGCTGGGTAGGGTATGGGTGATAGAAGGATGGTGCTGGTTAGGGTATGGAGGATGGTGCTGGGTAGGGTATGGGGGAATAGAAGGGTGGTGCTGGGTAGGGTATGGGGAATAGAAGGGTGGTGCTGGGTAGGGAATGGGGGAATAGAAGTGTGGTGCTTGGTAGGGAATGGGGGAATTGAAGGATGTTCTGGTTAGGGTATTGGGGGATAGAAAGATGGTGCTGGGTAAAATATGGGGGGATAGAAGAATGGTGCTGGGTATGGTATGGTGGGATAGAGAGGTGGTACTATGTATGGTATAGGGGATAGAAGGATGGCTCTGGGTAGGGTATGGGGGGTAGAAGGATGGTACTGGGTCGAGTATGGGGGATAGAAGGATGGTGCTGGATAGGGTATGGGGGATAGAAGGATAGTGCTGGGTAGGGTATGGGGGATAGAAGGATAGTGCTGGGTAGGGTATGGGTGATAGAAGGATGGTGCTGGTTAGGGTATGGAGGATGGTGCTGGGTATGGTATGGGGGAATAGAAGGATGGTGCTGGGTAGGGTATGGGGAATAGAAGGGTGGTGCTTGGTAGAGAATGGGTGAATTGAAGGATGTGCTGGTTAGGGTATTGGGGGATAGAAAGGTGGTGCTGGGTAAAGTATGGGGGGATAGAAGGATGGTGCTGGGTATGGTATGGTGGGATAGAGAGGTGGTACTATGTATGGTATAGGGGATAGAAGGATGGCTTTGGGTAGGGTATCGGGGGTAGAAGGATGGTACTGGGTAGAGTATGGGGGTATAGAAGGATGGTGCTGGGTAGGGTATGGGGGGAAAAGAAGAATGGTGCTGGATAGAGTTTGGAGTGATGAAAAGGTGGTACTGGGTAGTGTATGGGGATAGAAGGATGGTGCTGGGTAGTGTATGGGATAGAAGGATTGTGCTGGGTAAGGTATGGGGGGATAGAAAGATGGTGCTGGGTAAGGTATGTTGGGATAGAAGGATGGTGCTGGGTAGAGTATGGGGGAATAGAAGGGTGGTGCTTGGTAGGGAATGGAGGAATTGAAGGATGGTGCCGGTTAGGGTATGGGGGGTAGAAAGATGGTGATGGGTAGAGTATGGGGGATAGAATGATGGAATAGAGGGGTGGTACTATTTATGGTATAGGGGATAGAAGGATGGCTCTGGGTAGGGTATGGGGGGATAGAAGTATGGTGCTGGGTAGGGTATGGGAGATAGAAGGATAGTGCTGGGTAGGGTATGGGTGATAGAAGGATGGTGCTGGTTAGGGTATGGAGGATGGTGCTGGGTAGGGTATGGGGGAATAGAAGGGTGGTGCTGGGTAGGGTATGGGGAATAGAAGGGTGGTGCTGGGTAGGGAATGGGGGAATAGAAGTGTGGTGCTTGGTAGGGAATGGGGGAATTGAAGGATGTTCTGGTTAGGGTATTGGGGGTTAGAAAGATGGTGCTGGGTAAAATATGGGGGGATAGAAGAATGGTGCTGGGTATGGTATGGTGGGATAGAGAGGTGGTACTATGTATGGTATAGGGGATAGAAGGATGGCTCTGGGTAGGGTATGGGGGGTAGAAGGATGGTACTGGGTCGAGTATGGGGGATAGAAGGATGGTGCTTGATATTGTATGGGGGATAGAAGGATAGTGCTGGGTAGGGTATGGGGGATAGAAGGATAGTGCTGGGTAGGGTATGGGTGATAGAAGGATGGTGCTGGTTAGGGTATGGAGGATGGTGCTGGGTATGGTATGGGGGAATAGAAGGATGGTGCTGGGTAGGGTATGGGGAATAGAAGGGTGGTGCTTGGTAGAGAATGGGTGAATTGAAGGATGTGCTGGTTAGGGTATTGGGGGATAGAAAGGTGGTGCTGGGTAAAGTATGGGGGGATAGAAGGATGGTGCTGGGTATGGTATGGTGGGATAGAGAGGTGGTACTATGTATGGTATAGGGGATAGAAGGATGGCTTTGGGTAGGGTATCGGGGGTAGAAGGATGGTACTGGGTAGAGTATGGGGGTATAGAAGGATGGTGCTGGGTAGGGTATGGGGGGAAAAGAAGAATGGTGCTGGATAGAGTTTGGAGTGATGAAAAGGTGGTACTGGGTAGTGTATGGGGATAGAAGGATGGTGCTGGGTAGTGTATGGGATAGAAGGATTGTGCTGGGTAAGGTATGGGGGGATAGAAAGATGGTGCTGGGTAAGGTATGGGGGGATAGAAGGATGGTGCTGGGTAGTGTATGGGGAGATAGAAGGATGGTACTGGGTAAGGTATGGGGGGATAGAAGGATGGTGCTGGGTAAGGTATGGGGGGATAGAAGGATGGTGCTGGGTAGTGTATGGGGAGATAGAAGTATGGTACTGGGTAGGGTATGGGGGGATAGAAGGATGGTGCTGGGTAAGGTATGGTGGGATAGAAGGATGGTGCTGGGTAAGGTATGGGGGGATAGAAGGATGGTGCTGGGTAGTGTATGGGGAGATAGAAGTATGGTACTGGGTAGGGTATGGGGGGATAGAAGGATGGTGCTGGGTAGGGTATGGGGGGATAGAAGGATGGTACTGGGTAGTGTATGGGGATAGAAAGATTGTGCTGGGTAGGGTATGGGGGGATAAAAGGATGGTAGTGGGTAGGGTATGGGGGGGATAGAAGGATGGTGCTTGGTAGTGTATGGGGATAGAAGGATGGTGCTTGGTAGTGTATGGGGATAGAAGGATGGTGCTGGGTAGTGTATGGGGGGATAGAAGTATGGTACTGGGTAGGGTATGGGGGGATAGAAGGATGGTACTGGGTAGTGTATAGGGGGATAGAAGGATGGTAGTGGGTAGGGTATGGGGGGATAGAAGGATGGTGCTTGGAAGTGTATGGGGATAGAAGGATGGTGTTGGGTAGGGTATGGGGGATAGAAGGATGGTACTCGGTAGGGTATGGGGGGGGGGATAGAAGGATGGTGCTTGGTAGTGTATGGGTGGATAAAAGAATGGTGCTGGGTATGGTATGGGGGATTGAAGGATGGTGCTGAACGGATCTTAAGGGAAAGTGCTCTAGGGAATATTTATTGGTGTAAGGAATGAAGAGAGAAATCCAAGAAGTAGAAGGAGGGGAGCAGGGAAGGTAACCTCTAAAGAGAAGGGTGGTGGGGGTCCAGGGCCCACAGTTGCAGGTAAAGGGGGTAGGACTGGATTGAAAAGAAGGGGTAAGGAGAGGGTTAAAGGTGAAGGGAGGAAAGAACAAAGTTGAAGGGGGTTGGGAAGAAGGGACTTACAATGCAATAGCAACGTGAAGAACTACTCTGAGTGTCTGGGTGATGGTCCGGACATGAGGTCTTTGTATTCATCTGGGAAGGTATAAGTTATCCAATAGTGCCAGGTGAATCGAAATTTGAAGGAGGTTCACTTAATGGAAGGAACTGGTTCTCCATTCTGTGGATATGACTATTTCGCTGGAGCCACTGTTGGATTATGGGAGGAGATGGGCCCTTTCCTTAATAGAGAAATGAAAGAGCATATGGCATTGACCATATTTCTTGTGATGGAATGGTTGTTGGCTTTAAGTGGGCATGTATTGTGATGAAGTGGGGAGAATGCACGGTCTCTGGGTACAGGGTGGTCTGTAAAGTTTTGGGTGATAGACTGGACCTGGGTCCAGAATCCCTGTTAGCCCTTGTACACACGGTCGGAGATTCCGACAACCAAATCCGTCGGATTTTGTCCGAAACTGTTGTATACACACGGTTGGACAAAGTTGGCGGAAAATCCGACGTGATGACGTTATTTCATTACGACGGGACTACGTTCAGGCTAGTAGCCAATAGCTTTGATGTAGGAATTTGATCTGAGCATGCGTGGCACTCTGTCCGATCGGAATTCTCTACACATGATCGGAGCATTTTGTCTGAAAATTTTACCAACAAGTAAAACAGTCCGTTGTAGACCACACAGTCGGAATATCCGACAAAGCGGTCCGATCGGACACATTCCATCGGAATCTCCGACCGTGTGTACAAGGGCTAAGGCTGGGCAGGACCACAACATGTGTCCAATACAGAGGGGTAAACTGTATGTAAAAGGATTGGGTAGTGATGCAACCAGATAGAAATGCAAATAATTACGAGTCCATCAATAAGTCATTTGAGCAAAGAGCTTGGTATAGAGGGAGGACAGTCCAAGTATCAGGGCCAGCCTTGTAAGGGAAGTGAAAACAAGCTCCAAACATGTGAAAAGAGAGAGAAAAAAGGCACCTCTGAGAATTTACTGGTTACATAGGTGCATTATAAACTCACATGGTGGTTAGGGAAAATAGGCACGTATAGGATCAGTAAGACGCTGTCCCGGCTGTAAGATGTTCTCTCAGCTCTCTTAACCAAAGTCGATGTCTATCTCAGTCCGTAAGATGCTTGCCAATGGTGGGAAAATCAAAAGTGAGGCTTGGAGAGTAGCTGGACCTCAATGGTGAGGGCTGGAACGCAGCGTTGGGCATGATGGCGTCACTGGTGAAATAAATTAGAGGGGGGCTCAAGAGGTCTTCGATAAAAGGAGTTTGTAGGCAAATGGGAAAGGGTGTTGAAATGGACCAGTGGAGGTGCATTCTCACTAGAATTGCATCTTCGGGTGGTTGAATGGCGAAGCCTGCGGTAGAGACCTCAGATAACATGCGAGTTGAAGGATCTGTAAGGTGGAGAGAAATCAGGATCACCGAGCATTCCGTCTGAGGACAACCATGCTGAGTTCCTAATGAACTTCAAGCCCTGAGATTTCCTGTTATGTTGAAACTTACTAATCATGCTAATGTACCTTGGGCTGTACATAATCATTTTTAACAGGGGTTTGCCAAGCTCTGAAAATAATTTCAAGGTTTCCTGTGTTGCAAATAGGTAGAGAAAGTAATTGTATGTCTTCTGCATAAGACTGCCAATAGAAAAGAACATATGTTATAGTTTAAAAAAAAAAAAACATATTCAAAAAGTGAAGTAATATAATAAGATAATTGAAGGTCCTTAAAGAGGAAGTAAACCCTGATGGGTTTACTTCCTCTTTCATTCCCTGCAAAGGCAAAGCATAATGGACTACTGTGCATTGCATAGTAGCCCATTATGTGTCACATACCTGACACAGGAGCCAGCGATGTCACCGCTGTCCCCTGTAGTCCGGCGCATCCATCTTTTCGGTGGGGTCTCGCAGCTCCGCCGCGATGACGTCACTCCCGCGCATGCGCACGGGAGCCGACACGCGCGGCAGCTCCGTTGTTGGAAATGCCGCGCTCAGTGCGCCTGCGCGCCGCTGTCTACGTATAACTGTATAGGTTTAGGAGATATACTGTAAACTGTATAGGTTTAGGAGATATTTCTTGGACCTACAGGTGAGCCTTAATCTAGGCTTACCTGTAGGTCAAAGTGGTTTGTAAGGGTTTACAACCACTTTAAAGAAAGACACTAACACAGCAACAGACCACCTTCCAGCTAAAAATCCATATCTCTTTGTAGGCAAATAGCCAAGTATTGTAGTGGAGTGCCCATTGGCTCACCATGCTCAGATGCAGGAACCTTTCGCCCTTTTCCCCACAACTCCCTTAATTCCTGGACACTCCCAGGGAAAATAGGTTTCTCTAATTTCTTTCTAAAATAATTAAAAAGGGCCACACCCGATGAGAGGTAGCTGGGCAAGTAACCTACAGCCACATTAGAGGCTCTCTCCTGTCAGAACCAACATGCAATAGCACGCAGCTTCTCCAAAAGACCCAGAAACTGTAGGGAGACCCTCCCTGATGGCTACCAGAGTGTTGTAATTCCAGTAGGGTGGCATTGCTTCCTTATACCTTGAATCCCTCCAGACAGTGTTAGCCAAGCTACCCGGGACTTCATTGAGAGGGATGCTGTTCATGTTAATTATTGAATGCAATGTACTAGCAATGTTTTCTTGGTCCCATTGTCAGGAGTGTATCGCTCCTGCTCCTTCAAAGCCGCTGGTCTCATTCCAGCATCCTGGTTTTGGCTGTGACACATTCTTCTTGTCTGTCTGTCCACCTGCAAGGTGATCAATGTAGCCAGTCTCTGGGTGGAGCCAGTCTCTGGGTGGAGACCAAACCTGATTTAAGCCAGCCAAACCTGCAGTCTCATGCTTGTGATCTCTGCTCTGCTAGATTGGATGCCCTCATTGACAACCTCGGATCGGATATCGACTAGTTTCTGAACTCTGTCTTCCTTTTGACTACAGATTTGACCCTGACTATTCTGAACCTTGCCTGCCTTGTATTTGGACTGTCATTGAATCACTCTCCCCGTCTGCCAACTGCAAGTATCTGTTTGCTTTGCCCAGTTCGCTTCTGCCCTGGTGTGGTGGCCAAGCACTATAGCATTGTCTATAAGACCTGGGGGGGCAACTGAGTACCGGTAGGCCTGCTTCCCTTTGGGAAAGGGGGCTGCTATAGGTGAATAACACAGAAGCCAGCCTTAAGTGCCTGATTACCTGCATTAGGGGTAAGTGTGACAGTACCTTTGCCACACTCCCAGTATACTACCGTAGTGAACTCATTTAGATTTTGCTCAGCCTCAGCCCAGTCCTTACTCTTCCTGGACTTATCTGTGAGTTGAGAAGTTCAACAAACAGCCAAACCTTATGTGCTGGGAAAGTGTTGTGATAATGTGCAGGTGGTCAGGTCACACTGCTGAGCACAAGAAGAGCCTATTATGTATAACATTCTTGTTGCCATTGGCAGGAACACATGAGGGCAGGGCAAAAAAGTGGTGGCACCGACATGATCTCTGTGACTCTTCGCCCAAAGGAACTTCCAATTAGTTGTTGAGCCCTTCCTTGCTGGCCCCTGGACTGATAATGGTAGTTGCCTAGAATTAATACCAGCTTGGCCAGGTTGCGCACGACTAATATGGTGGCTGGGGTTGTAACATACTGTCAATGCAGCACAAAGGGGAAATTTATAAGCAAAAGGGTGGAGGGACCCAGGTCACCCAGCAAGAGATGTGGGGCATGTGCTCAGAAAAAATGAAGCCAGGTGGCATCTCCCTAGACTGGGCATATTTCTCAAGAGTCCTCAAATCATCTTGGCCTGACACTAACAATAAACATTTTCTCCTCTACAGATCTTCCCTTTTATATTTTGCTAGCAATAAATAGCTCATTTTTATTTGGAGAAAGACAAAACATATACTGGCCTTCAGAATAGGGTCGACCAAGACGGGAGGAGGTTGGATGCTGCAGACACACGGGAGTATAACCTTATACTTCTTGTCTGCAGGTTTTTAAAAAAAGATTGTTCATTAAAATTATGTTTATGACCTTCCGGGCAATGAAAACGTTTTGTGATTTCCCATGCCAGTCCTCCAGCACCCCGGCTTCCTGCAATGTTTTCCACATAGTGCCCAATACATGCAGTACGAAAAAGTTGTCAACTTGGCACCTGTTAACGTTGGAAGAAGAGTTTGGAGGTATAATGGTAACAGACATCGTAAAGTGAGGGCATTTCCAGAGACAATTTCATACGTCCCTGTGTTGTGACCCTCACCATGGGAGGTTACTCAACATGGTACTCTATTCTACTGGAGGCCACCAAATTTCTGCAATATACTATTAGAGGCCAATGAAATGTTGTATGCAGGGCTGGATTAACGTAGGGGCTATTGGAGCTGCAGCTCCAGGCCCCTACCTTAATATAGGCCCAGCCACCCAAAAAGGACATGGAAAGCAATGGGTCAACGGGAAGAGATCTCCCCTGACGGGCCCTGCATTCCACATGCACTGCCTGGGCAGGGTGGTGGGATTGATAACAGAAGCCTGGGGCACGCCAATGCAGGGCTCTTACAGATGTCTGGGGCTTCCATAGTGTTAGGCCTGTGCAGCTGCACTCTTTTAGCTCAGAGTGCAGGCCAATGCACGGCCCTTACAGAAACTTGGTGTCAGGGCTGGCCTAGCCCTTCTTCCTCTGGGCTGGCTGCTCAGCTGTCGGCTAATCGCTAGCTCTCTTCTCTTTCCACAGTTACCAGCTTTTCCCGATGATGCTCGTCTGACCTGCCTATTTAAAACCTTCCAGCTCACTTTTTCCTTTGCCTTCGTGTTGGTCACATCACAAGGAACCATCTCCTGCTGTTTGTTTCAAGACTGGCTTGCTGACATCCCTCCTGGCTTCTTTTCCTGCTTGTAGTTGCTCTCCTTGGATCCCTGACTTCTGGCCTGGCTGATTACCCGATCTGGCTATGCTTGACTACGCTTTTTTCTATTTACCTTTTTATTTTTATTAATAAGCAAGTGTGATTTCATTGTACTTCTGTCTCAGTCTGTTTCATGGTTTCTGACACTTGGCAAATCAAATGCCAGGCTTCCCTGGTGTTATGCCTGTGCATCTGCGCTACTTTTGAGTTTGGGCGCATGCCAGCACAGGCTCTTGGAAAGCAGAAGGGTGCCCAGTAAAAGGCCCACCAAAATCCTCAGCACCAAGCACATGATGCTATTAATCCGGCCCTGGTTGTATGGGACCAAAACAGTTCACTACGTATTGCATATTGAGCCTACTAGAGTTTGCCATCATGTTTAGAATACTATCCTCCTTTCTAGATGCAGCAATATGGACTACAACCGTAAAGTACAGTATTTCCAAGCATCACATGTCTCTCTAGTTCTCAGTGTTATCAAGTGACATCATATTTGTGAGCCACACGAAAGGGATTGTGAAATGAGTAGTTCCTCCAGACTGATAATTGCTTTGTATGATTATGTGCCTGGACTACATATCCCAGGGATCTTTGCTACTATCAGGGAGATTGCTAGGAGTAGTTATAAAAGAAGCAAAAGCCCACGTGGAGCTCTCTTCCTCCTGGGCCTGATGTCAAACAGGACCTGTAGAGAGAGGTCGTGGCCTACCACGTGGTGTGCCACATTGCAACCCGGATGAGAGGAGCCTGGCTCTGTTGCTGTTCATCTGACATCCATCCAGCACCACCCGCGTCGCCTGCCAAACTGTGGACCAAGCTTCACATCGGGAGATCGATACGGCGGATCCGCTGCACGAGTGTCACTAGAGGAGATACTGTCCGGAAGGCATTGAATCGGCCTGGTCATTGGCGAGAGGGCAATCTCCCCACCTTCACAAATCCTCTGTCACGGTTCCACTGGGACACTTTGCACAGACATCTTTAACTTAGAAACACTTTACTGAACTTACTTTGAACACTGTGCATAGACACCTTTAGCTTTTTTCATTATAAGAAACCTATTGCTTCCCACTACACCTTATTGGCTTACAATTAATGTGCTCCTACATGCCGGTGAAGACCATCAGATCTGCAACGGGGACATTACTGTCATTGCTGCTATAAGGGCCCTTATACCATCGCCACGAAGTCTGACCTGTCATTAGGGTAACAGTTATAGGCTGGCCGGGGGTTTCCTCTTCAGAAGTCAGTGTAATCAGTTAGCTGTATTTATCCTTTCAGTATTTCTCTGAGGAAGTGTATATAACATACTGTTTATTTGTTAATATCTTGTCTTGTGTTATTCGGAGGAATTCCTTCGCTGAGTTGGCACTGTTGCCTAGAACTCAGCAGATCTATTACCTCCTATTTGTGACAACATCCCTTTTGATCTGTTCCAGTAAATACTATTAGAACATAAATACACAGAGTTGTCTGGTTTATTATTTAAGGTGGGACAAGGATGTCGGAACCCAGAGTGTCAGGTGGGTTCGGATGTTCATCGGGTCATGGCAGCACAGATGAGCAGGTAATTCCAAGCTGTCCCTAAGGGGATCGTGCTACAAATACTATCCTCCTTACTATACTATCCTCCACATACTGTATATACTGTCCTCATTATTATACTATCCTCCACATATATACTATCCTCCCCTCCCCCGGCAGCTTGCACTCTCCTCTACTTCCCTACACTCCAGCAGTGGACTGTCCCTCAGTTTCTTCACATCCAATGCATGGCTATGGGATCAACATTGGACTTGACATCAGAGGACCTGGGAGCAGTGCCGGGACAAGGTCAACAAGAGCCCAGGATGAACATGCCAAACTGACTCCCCTCCCCCCACCCTAAGATGTATGAGCATAATGTGTCAGAAAAAAAATCCCCCCTCCCAAAAAGAGATTGGGCACTAATCTACATGATTACCCCCTAAGCATACATCCCCCTCCTCCCAGTACAAATCCACGCCCCTTCTGAAATCCCTCCTTCCAGCACAAATCTCTGCCCCCTCCATCCCCCAAATCTCCCCAGCACAATCCCCCCCAAACAAATTCACCCTTCCTAGCACAAGCACCCTCCCCCAAGATGTATGAGCATAATGTGTCAGAAAAAAGACGCCCCTCCAAAAAAAGAGATTGGGCACTAATCTACAAGATTACCCCCTAAGCATACATTCCTTCTCCTCCCAGTACAAATCCATACCCCTTCTGAAATCCCTCCTTCCAGCACAAATCTCTCCCCCTCTATTCCCCAAATCACCCCAGCACAAATCCCCCCCCTCAACAAAAAAAATCACCCCTCCTAGCACAAGCACCCTCCAATCATCCTAGCACAACCCCCCCCCCCCCAATATGTATGAGCATAATATGTCAGGAAAAATATCCCCCCTCCCAAAAAGATATTGGACACACCCCTGCTGAAATCCCTCCCTCCCAGCACAAATCTCTGCCCCCTCCATCCCCCAATCTCCCCAGCCAAATGCCCCCCCCCCAAACAAAAATCACCCCCTGTAGCACAAGCACCTTACAATCATCCTAGCACAAACCCCTCCCCCCCACCCAAGATCTATGAGCATAATGTGTCGGAAAAAAATCCCCCCTCCCAAAAAAGAGATTGGGCCCCAATCACATAGCAAGAGTCCGCTCCCTCCGGCTCGGTAGTCAGTCTAGGGAAGGGCTTTGTAGGATTTTTTATTGCCAAGGAACTTGGGTGGGGCTGAGGGTGATTCGGGATACTCCAGATTTACTGAATATTTTGCAGGATAATTCACTTTGCTAAGTTTCTCTGAACAGTTTCTATGCAGGAGCAAAAACAGGAGGCAGAACTGAACCCTTTGTAAAAGATATTCTAGTCAGGACTACCACCCAAAGGAAACAGTCCCTAGGACCCTGGTCTCAGGTCAGAACTCACAATGTCACAGGACCACCAGATGCCTCCTTCCAGGATCCTCCTTCTCGGATGAGCGGATGTCCGTGATAGGCGGAACACAGACTGCTGGGAAATTGAGTGTTCCGCCTATCACAGACGGAGGCGCGGCTTTTGAAAAGAGGAATGGCCGCCGAGGCGCCGACGAAGAGCGGCGATCCTGGCAAGGCACGGGACGGAGGCAAGGCACTGGACGGATGCAAAGCACGGGACGGAGGCAAGGCACGGGACGGAGGCAAGGCACTGGACGGATGCAAAGCACGGGACGGAGGCAAGGCACGGGACGGAGGCAAGGCACGGGACGGAGGCAAGGCACGGGACGGAGGCACAGGACGGAGGCTCGGGACACAGGTAGGCTGGACACACAAGGCTGCACGGACACACACACAGGGATGGATGGATGGATGGACACACACACACACAGGGATGGATGGATGGACACACACACAGGGATGGATGGATGGACACACACACAAGGATGGATGGATGGACACACACACACAGGGATGGACGGACACACAGGGATGGACGGACACACACACAGGGATGGACAGGCATGTCTCACCCTCGGCTTATACACGAGTCAATAAGTTTCCCAGGTTTTTGGGGGTAAATTGGGGGCCTCGGCTTATATTCGGGTCGGCCTATACTCGAGTATATACGGTACTCTAAATCTGAAGCCATGAACATCACGCTAAATCCAGACTGCCTGACTAGGACCCAGAATAACAGTCCCTTTAAGTGGGACAATTCAGCCATAAAATACCTAGGAATTTGGTTGACACCTCAATTATCTTCAATCTATGATCGCAACTTCCCCCCTCTCCTTAAAACCATAGATGGGGAGCTACAGGACTGGCATCCCAGACATTTTTCCTGGTTCGGCAGGGCAGCCATCTGTAAGATGACGGTCTTGCCACAAGTTCTCTATCTACTCTGCACTATACCCATTAAAATACCCCAAAGTTTTTTCAAAGCCCTACATGCTCTACAGATGAGATTCATATGGGCACACAGGCCCCCACGGCTGAAATCCACTCTCTCGATTAGCCCTAAAGCCAAAGGAGGTCTGGGTATCGCTGATTTCAAAGGCTACTACCAAGCCGCGCATATAGCCCGCATAATAGATTGGCACTGTCACCATCAATTCAAAGACTGGGTCACCATTGAGAGTGAGGCGAGCGGGATCCCCCTCCGCTTCTCACTCTGGATACCCATGTCTAAATATCCCGCAGCAGTGAAGGCACACCCGCTTATTGGCACCACACTTAGAATTTTTCACGAGCTTGCTAAACATTCCAAATTTTCTACCCCCTTGAGCCCTCTCACCCCTTTACTTGACAACCCTGACTTCCCGCCTGGGATCAACAACCATTTCCTGATAGACATGTGCATTCGTTTTCGTCCGAATGCATTTTCGTCCGAATTTCAGCTATTTTCGTTTTCGTTTTGACAAACGATAACGAAAGCACAAAATCCGAAAAACGAAAGATCCGACATAAATAAATGCTTTATTTTCGTTTTCATTGTTACAACAGTTCGCTATAGAATAGGAGATTCGACATGACTCTGACAACAATCTGTCTATAGAACCTGTGGTCGAATGTGCCTAACCTTACCTCTATTAGTCCAAGATTATATAGAGAAAATATTCGACAGAGAAAAAAGATTTGACAGAGAGAAAAGATTCTGCAAGTTACTGTCCTAAAAAGTGTTTGGGGACCCGGGTCCTGCCCCAGGGGACATTGATCAATGCAAAAAAAAGTTTTAAAAACGGCCGTTTTTTCGGGAGCAGTGATTTTAATAATGATTAAAGTGAAACAATAAAAGTGTAATATTCCTTTAAATTTCGTAGGGGGGGGTTGTCTATAGTATGCCTGTGAAGGGGCGCATGTTTCCCGTGCTTAGAACTGTCGCTGCACAAAGTGTCATTTATGCAGGAAAAAAAGTCCTTTAAAATCACTCGCAGCTATTATGAATTGTCGGCTCCGTAATACAGAGAACACTCATTGAAAGTAAAAATAAATAAATAAATAAATAAAAAAGCGTGGGGGTCCCCCAAATTCAATTACCAGGCCCTTCAGGTCTGGTATGGATATTAAGGGGAACCCCGCATCAAATTTAAAAAAAAATTGACGTGGGGTTCCCCCTAAAAATCCATACAAGACCCTTTATCCGAGCATGCAACCTGGCAGGCCGCAGGAAAAGAGGGGGGGGGGCGAGAGAGCGCCCCCCCCCCCTCCTGAACCGTACCAGGCCACATGCCCTCAACATTGGGAGGATGCTTTGGGGGTCTGTGACCCCTCAAAGCACCTTGTCCCCATGTTGATGAGGACAAGGGCCTCATCCCCACAACCCTGGCCAGTGGTTGTGGAGGTCTGCGGGCGGGGGGCTTATCAGAATCTGGAAGCCCCCTTTAACAAGGGGGCTTCCAGATCCCGGCCTTCTGGACCCCCAGATCCCGGCCCCCCCCCTGTTTGAAATGGTAAGGGGGTACAAAAGTACCCCTACCATTTCACAAAGAAAGTGTAAAAAATGGTTAAATAAAACAAACACACTTTTGAAAAATTCCTTTATTAAAAATAAAAAAATAAAAAAAAGATTCCAGCGGCGGTAATCCACTCTTGCTATCCAGCGACGGACGGTCATCTCTCCAGCGCAGCGAATCCATCCTTCTTCTGTCTCCGCGGTGGAGACACTGCAGGCATTCCGGCGGCTGACGTTTCTTATATACGGAGGGCGGGGCCACCCGTCACCTGACCCCGCCCCCCTCTGACGCAAAGGGAAACCCGGGGTTCCCTGTGACGTAGGGGTGACCCGCACCCCTCTGATGTAACACAGGCAGGTTTCCGTTACATCAGAGGGGGGCGGGGTCACCCATACGTCACGGGGAACCCCGGGTTTCCCCTTGCATCAGAGGGGGGCGGGGTCAGGTGACGGGTGGCCCCGCCCTCCGTATATAAGAAACGTCAGCAGCCGGAATGCCTGCAGTGTCTCCGTGGAGGAGACAGAAGAAGGATGGATTCGCTGCGCTGGATGAGATGAGACATCGCTGGAGAGGTGACCGTCCGTCGCTGGATAGCAAGAGTGGATTACCGCCGCTGGAATCTTTTTTTTATTTTTTTATTTTTAATAAAGAAATTTTTCAAAAGTGTGTTTGTTTTATTTAACCATTTTTTACACTTTCTTTGTGAAATGGTAGGGGTACTTTTGTACCCCCTTACCATTTCAAACAGGGGGGGGGGCCGGGATCTGGGGGTCCAGAAGGCCGGGATCTGGAAGCCCCCTTGTTAAAGGGGGCTTCCAGATTCTGATAAGCCCCCCGCCCGCAGACCTCCACAACCACTGGCCAGGGTTGTGGGGATGAGGCCCTTGTCCTCATCAACATGGGGACAAGGTGCTTTGAGGGGTCACAGACCCCCAAAGCATCCTCCCAATGTTGAGGGCATGTGGCCTGGTATGGTTCAGGAGGGAGGGGGGGCCGCTCTCTCGTCCCCCCCCCTCTTTTCCTGCGGCCTGCCAGGTTGCATGCTCGGATAAAGGGTCTTGTATGGATTTTTAGGGGGAACCCCACGTCAATTTTTTTTTTAATTTGATGCGGGGTTCCCCTTAATATCCATACCAGACCTGAAGGGCCTGGTAATTGAATTTGGGGGACCCCCACGCTTTTTTATTTATTTATTTATTTATTTTTACTTTCAATGAGTGTTCTCTGTATTACGGAGCCGACAATTCATAATAGCTGCGAGTGATTTTAAAGGACTTTTTTTCCTGCATAAATGACACTTTGTGCAGGGACAGTTCTAAGCACGGAAAACATGCGCCCCTTCACAGGCATACTATAGACAATAGGGGGTCCCCTTGTTAAAGGGGGCTTCCAGGTTCTGATAAGCCCCCCGCCCGCAGACCTCCACAACCACCGGCCAGGGTTGTGGGGATGAGACCCTTGTCCTCATCAACATGGGGACAAGGTGCTTTGAGGGGTCACGGACCCCCAAAGCATCCTCCCAATGTTGAGGGCATGTGGCCTGGTACGGTTCAGGACGGAGGGGGGGCCGCTCTCTCGTCCCCCCCTCTTTTCCTGCGGCCTGCCAGGTTGCGTGCTCGGATAAAGGGTCTGGTATGGATTTTTAGGGGAAACCCCACGTCAATTTTTTTTTTAATTTGATGCGGGGTTCCCCTTAATATCCATACCAGACCTGAAGGGTCTGGTTATGGATATTTAGGGGGAACCCCACGTCAATTTTTTTCTTAAATTTGAGGCAGGGTTCCCCTTAATATCCATACCAGACCTGAAGGGCCTGGTAATTGAATTTGGGGGACCCCCACGCTTTTTTTTTAATTTATTTATTTATTTTTTTATCAATGACTTTCAATGAGTGTTCTCTGTATTACGGGAGCCGACAATTCATAATAGCTGCGAGTGATTTTAAAGGACTTTTTTTCCTGCATAAATGACACTTTGTGCAGGGACAGTTCTAAGCACGGGAAACATGCGCCCCTTCACAGGCATACTATAGACAACCCCCCCCCCCTACGAAATTTAAAGGAATATTACACTTTTATTGTTTCACTTTAATTATTATTAAAATAACTGCTCCTGAAAAAACTGCCGTTTTTAAAACTTTTTTTTGCATTGATCCATGTCCCCTGGGGCAGGACCCGGGTCCCCAAACACTTTTAGGACAGTAACTTGCAAATTAGCCTTTAAAATGAGCACTTTAGATTTTGAACGTTGGAGTCCCATAGACTTTAATAGGGTTCTAAAGTATGCTATATACTAGCTCCGTCGAATCTTCTTTATACATTCGACAGACACCATAAGCCTTCCAAGACAGATTCGACCGTAATTCATGTGGATTTTCGGACTAATGCAATTTTTGAACGAAAAACGAAATAAATAAAAACGAATTTCGGGAGTAACTAAATAAATTAAGTTTTCGGACGAAAACGAAATTCCGAAACGAAATATTTTACTCTGCACATGTCTATTTCCTGAGGCCAACAGACTTGGGGAAGCCACTCCTGGCAATGCACTGCTTTGCTGACGGAAAGATGAAAGACTATATGCCTTTCAAAACAGACAATGGGACTCCACACCTGCCCCTATGGTCGTATTTCCAGATACATAGCTTTGTCAATTCAGCGGACCGTAGGGCCCATTTTACAAGAGGCCTTACGGAACTGGAATCGGTTTGCTGGAGGGGCGATCCTGTTCCGAAAACTACATCGGCCTCATACACGTGGGTACAAAACCTGAGATCACGAGACGACAATAGACTCAGAGAGAGATGGTCAGAGGAACTGGGAGTCGCGATCACTGATAACCAGTGGGAAAAAAGCCCGTATCCTGTCTCACAAGTGCTCTCTAAGCACACGAATGCAAGAAACAGCTTATAAGATACGATCTCATTGGTATGCAACGCCGGTGAAAATCCATAAGTGGTACCCACAAACGTCTGACAGATGCTGGAGATGTGGCACTGAAAGTGGCACTTAACTCCACATCTGGTGGCAATGTGAAGGGTTGGCACCATTTTTGGTCCAAGGTAATTGAGACGATCGCTCAGATCATGGAGACCAGGCTCAGATTGGATGCAGCATGCTGTCTATTACATATTTCAAACTTTTCTTTTCAGAAGTATAAAAACTCGCTTTGAAGACATTTGATAAACGCTCCCAACTCCCTCATACCTCTTTTCTGGAAATCAAAAACTATTCCAACTTTGAAGGATTGGCTGAATAAGGTGTCTTACATTTGTGAAATGGAGGACACGGCAGCCCAGTCCAACGAACTGGTAGCTCGCTACCACAAAACCTGGTCTCCCTGGTTTGCGTTCAGATACTCTCAGGCCTACGCGGTGTTGCAGCTACAAACTTGACCTGTCTGAGTATCCTATGGGAACTAGGGGCTTGAAGGGACGTGTAAACCTGGGCACATGATAGTTGATATGCTTGATTACTTGATCTCATACCTAGAGTCATCTTGCTATCGTTGGGGGAGGTCTTTGCTGTACTTCCCCACACACTCTTGCTCCTTCTTCTTTCTTTCTCCTTCTCTATCTTCCTTTCTTTCTTCCTAACTGCCCTTCATTTCTTTTCCCTGGACCGCAATGAATGGGAAACTCCATCAGTACGGTGGTTGAATTTGTACAGCTTTATTTATCCTTAAAGAGGAAGTAAACCCTTCCAAACAACTTGGACCTATAGGTAAGCCTAGATTAAGGCTTACCTGTAGGTCCAAGCAATATCTCCTAAACCTATATGGTTTAGGAGATATTTGCCCGAAAATGGGCACCGCTGTCTACGGCGCATGCGCCGTAGACAGCGGCGCGCAGGCGCACTAAATGCGGCAAATCCAAGAATGGATTTGCCAAATTTGTCGACTCCCGTGCGCATGCGCGGGAGTGACGTCATCGCGGCTTCGCCATATGACAGCAACGGAGCTGCGAGGCGCGACTCCCGTGCGCATGCGCGGGAGTGACGTCATCGCGGTTGCGCCGCTGTCATTGGTCGGAGCTGCGAGACGCCACCAGCAAGATGGACGCGGCGGACTACAGGGATCAGCGGCGACTTCGCTGGCTCCTGTGTCAGGTAAGTGACACATAATGAGCTACTATGCGATGCATAGTAGTCCATTATGCTTTACCTTTGCAGGGAAAAAAAGAGGAAGTAAACCCATCAGGGTTTACTTCCTCTTTAATTATTCGGCTAGGTTCGGACACCTCCTGATATGACCACAAATTGATATGTTTTACCTTGAGTAGACAATGTTCTAATCTTGTATGCATTTCTAGTATTTTCATTGCCCGGTATTGTTTATGTGGTATTGGACAATTTCTGTTCTAACATGTTTTGTATTTTGCAAATAAACTTTAACTTTAATGAAAAAAAAAAAAAATCATAAATAAAAAATAAATGAATTCAATCAATTAATACTAAGTAAAAATAATTAAATAATTAACCCTTAACTTTCACCATTACCCCATAACAAATAAAATAATAATAAATAACTAAACAACCTAAACCCTAGCACGAACAATTATTATTATTAGTATTGTTATTTTTATTATTATTATTATTATCATTAATAATGTATTTTTTTGTTTGAGTTTGGGTGTTGTTATCTTCTTCTTTTTAAAATAATAATAAAAAACGAAACAGCCTAATCTCTAACACAAACAATTATTATTATTATTATTATCTTTAATAATTTTTTTTTTTTTTGAGTTTGGGTGTTGTTATTTTCTTCCCTAACCTCTAACACAAACAATTATTATTATTGTAATTATTATTATTATCTTTAATATTTTTTAATTTTTTTGAGTTTGGGTGTTGTTATTTTCTTCTTCTTCTTCTTCTTCTTCTTCTTATTATTATTATTATTATTATTAATAATGATAATAATAATGTATTTAAGATTTTTTAAGGTTAATTATTATTTATTAATGTATTGTTACATATTATTCATTTATTTTATTTATTTATGATGACTTTATTTGTCTATTTATTTTATATATTTATGTACAGTATTTATTCATATATTATTGCTATTATATGCTTTACTTTTTTTCATTTAAGCAGAAAATCATGCAAAAACGCGCGCTGAAAAGTGCAAAAAAGCGCAAATTTATTTCCATGGGAATACAAATGCGCCAAAAACGTACAAATCTGCCCGATTCGAGCGACATAAAAAAAGCTCCAGAACTTGTTTGAGCTTCAGGCATTTCCAAATTTCACTTTTTTTTTTCTACTCGATTGCTGACTTAAGCCGCGTACACACGGGCGGACTGTATGGCCTACTTAGTCCGCCGAAACACATTTCAGCGGACAGTCCGCTCGTGTGTGGGCTTCAGCGGACTTTTTCAGCGTGCAGTCGGGCGTACTAAGTATTTCGGATTTTTCGAAATACTGTTCGTCATACTTTGGTTTCAGCGGACAGTCCGCTCGTGAGTAGGCTAGTTGGACGGACTAAGAATGGCGCATGCTCAGAAAGGATTTACACGGCGGAAGGTTGCATTGCTGTGTATTGGACTTCCTATTTCTAGTCCCGTCGTACGTGCTGTACACGTCATCGCGCAAGCTTTCGACGGACTGTTTGTGCATCCGTGTGTGGTCAAGTCCGTTCATTCGAAAGTAGGACGGACTGTCGGTCGGATTGTATGACGGACTAAGTAGGCCATACAATCCGCCCGTGTGTACGCGGCTTTAGACTTTTACGGTTTTTTTTGGTCTGATTGTATATGTAGCCTAGAAGAACTTTGTTGTCTTCGTAGAACTTGGTGCCGTCTATCTGAATGTCTAAACTCCTTTTCGTATAAAATCTGCAATTTCCACAGCTAGCACAGCTCCGCAAAGTTCAAGCCTCGGAATAGGCAAACTTAGCTTTGCCAAACAGAATCCCAACATGAGTTTGATTGCAGGAGTCTGTTACTTTGAGGTAGACAACAGCTGCTCTGGCCTCGGTAGATGGTTCTGAGCAAATTAGAATTTCCTTTCTCAGCAAGGGAAACTGAATTGTCGTATGGGAATCCTATCGAAGGCGCGAGCTGACTGTCTGCCGTACTACTTGTACTTTGTTCCATGGGGAACAGGGCAATGTAAAAAGAAAAAGTGATAAGCTCAATCACAGAGGTGGTGCAAGATTTGACACCATTGTATTTACACCGTAAATGGTGTCCAAGAAGATTATTCCTGGCAAATAAAGGTTTACCTTTGCCAACTCTAGCTCCATCGAATGGTCTCTAAATTCACAGGGGGCTTTGCCGTGATTCTTGCTGATTATTTTTGGACAGGTTTGTAATCTCTTCAATAACGCACTTTCTATGGCTTCAGAGCTACCATAGCTTTTCTTGAGTCTTGCCCTTGCAGCAGCACTTGCATCTGGATAGTCTACATGCTTTGATCTCTGTCTATTCACGATCTGCAGATTCTGGCCTTAGCCACTTTATAGACAGTTCCTCCTTGGCAGTCAGGCTGGGATCAGCAAATGTATATTTAAGGGCTGATCTCCAAACCTTGTAGTTCTCTGAAGTCGAACCGTGGGAGATTAAGGTGAAATCTATGGGCTTGCAGTCTACATTCTCCACTGCAGGTGGCACTTGATCGCAGTTTTATAAAAGATGGGGGAGGAAGTTGGGAGAAACTTGGTTTTTCTATGGCAGTAATTCTCAACCAGGGTTCCTTCAGAGGTTGTAGGGGGTTCCTTCAGCATTGTGCAATTTCTGCCTCTCAGATAAGTTCCCACCGACACCATTGATCTTTTTATCTATCTGTAAGGAGGTAATTCTTCCCAATGCCCACAAGTGTGAGGACCATTCTTCCCACCGACCATCACACTAATGCAGACTTTCTCAACCTTTTCAACACAGAGGAACCCTTGAAATAGTTCTCCGGACTCGAGGAACCCCCTGCTAAAAATGAGAACTCTACAACTCATGATACATTAGTGTGATGGTCAGTGGGAAGAATGGTCCTTACACTTTTGGTCATTCGGAAGAATTACCTCCTTACAGATAGCTAAAAAGATCAATGGGGTCAGTGGGAACTTATCTGAGAGGCAGAAATTGCCCAATGCTGAAGGAACCCCTACAACCTCTTGAAGAACCCTAGGGTTCCACACAACCCTGGTTGAGAATCACTGCACTAATGTATCATGAGTTGTAGATTTCAAATTTTTAGCAGGGGTTCCCTCAGACTGGAGAACGATTTCAAGGGTTCCTCTGTTTTGAAAAGGTAGAGAAAGGCTGTTCTATGGTTTCAGTGACGTACTTCAGACACCCTAAAGCTGCTTCCCAAATCCTGGAACACGAGACCAATGGATCTGGCTATAAAAACCCCCAGGGACCAGACAACACCAGTCTTGGGGTAAACCAGAAAATTAACTGCTTTATTTTTAGAAACACGCTGAATTTATACAGCAAACCATCAGATAAGGGTGACTCCCATTATCCCAGCCAAAGGTCACCTTACACAGTAGAGCTAGTCCTATTATCATAACAATGACCTCCTAATGCCCCGTACACACGAGCGGACTTTTCAACATCCAAAGTCCGAAGGACCGAGTCCGTCAGACTATCCGATCGTGTGTGGGCTGCAACGGACTTTTGATTCGCCAAAGTCTGACGGACTTTAGAAATGAAGCATGCTTCAAATTTTCCCGACGGAACTCCGCCGGACCCGGTCCCCTTCGAAAACTCCGCTCGTGTGTATGCTACTCCGACGGACTAAAACCGACGCTAGGGCAGCTATTGGCTACTGGCTATGAACTTCCTTATTCGAGTCGGGTCGTACGTCATCACGTTCGAATCCGTCGGAGTTTAGTGTGATCGTGTGTGGCCAAGTCCGTTCGGCCGAAAAGTCTGTCAGAACTCCGTCGGAACTCCGGCGGAACTTCGGCGGAACTCCTTTGGAAGTCTGTCGGACATAAGTCCTCTCGTGTGTACGGGGCATTAGACAGTCCGGCTCCCCGGACCAACTTGCATAAGAAGCCACTAGCAATTAGTGACCAGCTCTGGATAATGTAAGAACACATTAAAACACAGAGTTCTCCAGGGAATGGTTCTCCTGCTGCCCAAAGTCTGTGACAGTTTCCTCTGGCCCAGGGAGGCAGCTATCATATTGGATATTGTCACAGCATGTGACTTTGGTGGCCACCATGGGTCAGACAGAGTCTATTTAAGACCCTGGCTCCCGAGCTTGACACGCTTTGTGATAGTGGACAGGTTTCCCATCTGACAGGGACAGTGGAAGCGATAGGGAAAGGTTCGGGTGGAGTAGGGAGAGAGTAGCAACTTTGTCTACCTCTTCATTAAGCTTCCCTTTTGGGTTCGACTGGCCAGGTCGCACTTCACTCCTTGTGTGGTACTGCCTACCACACCATGCTGCATCACCCCAACAAGCTCATTATGTATTATATATCTGGCAAAGTCAGAGAGATCTGATCTTTACGCCTTGGGTGCTTAAGCTCTTTTGTGTATAAAGGTGAGGTATACCAGGATAAAATTACGTTTTAAGAGCACTTGCTATGTGTCAGGGACCCCCATACGCAAGAAAAGTCTGTCTGCCGTATAAGCTTCCTTTGCCCGGTACCAGCATGATCCAAGACCCCTTAGCCCACCCAGTCACTTCTCAAGGCATCAGTGTAGGGTGGAAAACATGAGACTATTTATTCAAACACAGGTACAAAGAGATATACACTCAGTTGATGATTCCCCTTCTTTGTATAATGACACAGGGTGGGGTAAACTACATTTAGTAACAAGAAACACATAGGTGTATTCAAACTGCTTATTAGTTTTCACGTACCTGGTAGAAGGAGCCCGGAGTGCAGGGAGCGGCCTCTGGTAAGCCTCTGGCTCGAGATTCCCTGGGAGTGGGGACAGGGACTCTAGAGTTCAGAGGGCACAAGTGCCAAGCAGGTGATAGTAGGATTGGCCCTGGAACTGGCGTCAGACAGAGGCGGGTACAGGTAGGTGGTTCTGGAACAGCTGGTGAGCAGTCAGCGGCTGGCAGCGGGTACAGGTGATCACACTGGAACGGCTGATAGGTAGGCAGCAGACAGCAGCGGTCACAGATGGCAGACTGGAGCGGCTGGCAGGCAGGCAGCAGACAGCAGCGGTCACAGATGGCAGACTGGAACGGCTGGCAGGCAGGCAGCAGACAGCAGCGGTCCCAGATGGCAGACTGGAACAGCTGGCAGAACAAGCAGGGTCAAACACAGGCCGGGTCATCAACAGGCAGGCAGCAACAGTGCAAAGGAGAAGGCAGAAGCGTGGTCAGACAGTCCGAGGGTCAAGGCTGGCAGCAAGCAGGAGTAGTCAGGAACAGGCCGGGTAGAACTGAGCAGGAACAATCAGGTAAGCAGAGGTAAGTCACAGGAATGCTGTAGACTGGACAGCACCGGGGCACTAGAACGGATTCCTTAAGAAGCCCTCTGGGCGCCAAGAACGGTCGCACGGCGTGCCCGCGCGCGCCCACGTGAAACCGTGCAGCCGTTCGTGACCCCGCACACCCGCGTGCGCACGTTCGCAACCTCGCGCACCCGCGTGAGCCGGTTCGTACCTGCTCGCACCCGCCAACGCGCGCCCAGGGAAACCTATTAACGCTCAACTAAGGGATTCTGTGGATAGGTCTTCCATGAGCCACTGGATTCCGGAGACGACCATGACATTGCCCCCCCCCAAGGGGCAGCCTCCGGATGCCCAACTGAGCCATTTTACCCGGATGGGCCCTCTCAAAGGCGAGAATCAGTCTTCTGGCGTGAATGTTAGATTCAGGTTCCCAAGAGTTTTCTTCGGGTCCGTACCCCTTCCACTTCACCAAGAATTGAACTTGATTACATCTACGCCTACAGTCCAGGATAGATTCCACCTCATACTCGACTTCACCGTCGATGATCACAGGTTCAGGTGGGGCAACCCTCCGGCTGTCAAAGGGATCTGGGACGGCTGGTTTGAGCAAAGCTACGTGAAATACGGGGTGAATCCGGAACGATTCTGGCAATTTCAGCTCGTACGCCACGTCATTTACCTTCTTCACGATTGGGAAAGGACCCACAAACCTTGGCCCCAACTTTTTGGTTGGACAAGCCATCTTCAGGTTCAACGTGGAGAGCCAAACTTGATCCCCGACTTTGAGTTCAAGCTCTCCCCTTCTCTTTCTGTCAAAAACCTTCTTATTATATCTCTGGGTTCTTGTCATGGTCTCCTGCAGCAGTCTGTTGTTGGAGCTGAAGAAGTCAATACTCTCCTGAACCGCTGGTACCGGGCTTTCTGGCAGGTCGTTGGACAGAAATGAGGGATGGAAGCCGTAGTTAGCGAAGAACGGGGACTGACTTGTGGCAGAGTGGATGGAGTTATTATAAGCAAATTCCGCTAATGGGAGCAAAGGAGCCCAGTCATCCTGAGAAAATGACGAGAAGCAGCGCAGATACTGCTCCAACGTCTGGTTCGTCCGTTCCGTTTGCCCATTGGTCTGCGGGTGGTAAGCAGATGAAAAGCAGAGATCGATCTTCAGGGCCCTACAAAGTGCCCTCCAGAACTTGGACGTAAATTGCACTCCCCGATCAGATGTAATATTTGCAGGAACGCCATGTAACCTCACTATTTCTTTAATAAATACCTTGGCTGTTTCCGCAGCGGAAGGGGTGCCCTTCATTGGCAAAAAGTGGGCCATTTTAGATAGCCTGTCCACTACCACAAAGATTGTGGAGTAGCCTTCTGACGGTGGTAGCTCCACAATAAAGTCCATCGATATCATCCGCCAAGGCCTCTCTGGGACAGGTAGTGGTTTCATCAGACCCCAGGCCCTGGACTTGTTGCCTTTGTTCCGGATGCAGGTGACACATGCCTCCACGTACTTTTTACAGTCAGACTTCAACTGCGGCCACCAAAAGGTTCGCTGAACCAGTTCGGAGGTCTTAAGGGCTCCGAAATGGCCGGCCAGCGGGTGATCATGACATGAACTGAGGACTGGCACCCGGGTTTCCTGAGGAACAAAAATTTTGTCTTCATACCAGAGGAGTTCGTCTTTGGCCAGAAGCGTGACGTTAGGTGAAGGAGCAGCACTAGCGGAAGCCTGCTTGATCAGAGACAGCAGATCTTCTTGAAGGAGGAGAAAGTTCCCTGAGGTCAGAATGGTATCTGGATGGGGAGAAGTCTCGGGCTCGTTGAACATTCGGGACAGAGCGTCCGGTTTGGTATTCTTTGACCCAGGGTGATAGGTTATATGGAATGAAAATCGGGAGAAGAAAAGAGCCCATCTGGCCTGACGTGGCCTCAACCTCTTGGCGGACTTCAAATATTCCAGATTTTTATGATCTGTGTAAATAAGGATTGGGTGTGTGGCCCCTTCCAGTAGATAGCGCCATTCTTCGAGGGCCACTTTGATGGCTAATAGCTCCCGGTCTCTGACGTCATAATTCGCCTCTGCTTCGGATAGCTTGCGGGAAAAGAACGCGACTGGGTGCAGACGAGACCTAAGCCCATGTCTTTGTGATAGAACCGCCCCAACCGCGATCTCAGAGGCATCGACCTCTAGAATATAAGGCTGAGTCGGGTCAGGGTGTTTAAGAATAGAGGCCGACACAAATAAGTTCTTCAGAACGGTTAAAGCTTCTTGAGCCTCTGGGGACCACTGGAACTTCAGGCCCTGCTTAGTCAATCTCGTGACGGGAGCTATAATAGTAGAAAATCCTCTAATAAACTTCCTATAAAAATTCGCAAATCCGATGAATCGCTGGACCCCTTTTCTGTCAGTGGGAGCGGGCCAATCACGAATGGCGGAGATCTTCTGAGGGTCCATCTCGATGCCATCTACGGAAATTACCAGCCCCAGAAACTGAATGCTTCGTTGTTCGAAGGTACATTTTTCCGGTTTGGCATATAGCCCGTGAAGTCGGAGTCGGGATAATACGTTCCTGACGTGTTTCCGGTGTTCTGCCAGGGAGGAGGAGAAGATCAGGATGTCGTCTAGATAGATAATGACGAACAGGTCTAGGTAGTCTCTGAAAATGTCGTTGATGAAGTGCTGGAATGTGGCAGGGGCGTTACATAAACCAAAGGGCATAACCAGGTACTCAAAATGCCCAAAGCGAGTACGGAAGGCAGTCTTCCATTCGTCACCATCACGGATGCGGACCAGATTATAGGCCCCCGGAAGATCCAGCTTCGAAAATACTGCTGCAGACCCCAGTCTTTGGAAGAGTTCCGGCACAAGTGGCAAGGGATAACGATTCTTAATAGTTATCTTGTTAAGGGCCCGATAGTCAATGCAGGGGCGCAAGGTTTGGTCCTTTTTCTCCACGAAAAAGATTCCCGCACCCGCTGGTGAAGTGGAGGGACGTATGAATCCCTTCCCTAGATTATCATCCAAGTAAGTTTTCAAAGCCACCAACTCAGTCTCTGATAGTGGGAAAATCCTCCCAAAGGGGATTTCTGCCCCTGGAAGTAATTCTATAGGACAATCATATGGCCTGTGAGGGGGTAAGGTCTCTGCACCCTTCTTGCTAAACACATCCAGGAAGTCGTGGTAGGCAGGAGGTACAGCCCGACGGGTTTCTGCGTCAACTTCCAGGCAGAGCAACGAGGAGGATGCCTGGTCGGTTCCCGACAAGCAGTGCTGGAGACAGTAAGGTGAAAGGAATTTTAATTCGCCAGTGGACCAGTCAATCTGGGGGTTATGTGCCCTCAGCCAGGGCATGCCGAGAATGATAGGGAAAAGGGGGGATGTGATGACATCCAGACACAGCAACTCTTGGTGGATCCCGGCAATGGAAGTCAATAAGGGCTGAGTCTCCTGGGTTACAGGACCGGACTTGAGAGTGGAACCATCGGCCAGATGTATAGAAAGTCCCTTTGCCCTGGGCCGAAGGGGAACGTTATGTCTTGAGGCGAAAGATAAGTCTATAAAGCCACTGCAAGCTCCTGAGTCAATAATGGCGTTGGTCCGGACGTACCCTCCTGGTAGCTGCAAGGAAATGGACACAGTCAGATGGGAGGTAGTACTTGGAAAGTCAGACGTAAGGGCAGGAGACACGGAGAGGCACTTACGGAGCTTGGCAGGGCAATTGCGCACAAAATGTTCTGGATCTCCACAGTATAAACAGAGGTTTCCCACCCGACGGCGCTGGCGTTCTTCAGGCATCAAGGAAGGCCTAAGTAGGCCCAACTGCATGGGTTCGGGGAGATCCTGATTCGTCGTGGTGGCAGCGGAAGAGGTAGGATGAGGAGAGCTGGGAACCCGAGGAAGCATCCACACTGGACGAGGAGTTGTTGAGGACCGCTCCAAACGACGTTCCCTTAGCCGTCTGTCTATTTGGATAGCGAGCTCCACCAAGGCTTCTAAAGTCTCTGGAATGCCCACTCGGGCAAGTTCGTCCTTCAAGGGTTCCGACAGGCCCATACGGAACTGGTAACGTAAAGCCGCATTGTTCCAATCTGTGTCGGAACTCCAGCGTCGGAATTCCGACACATAGTCTTCTACAGGTCGGCGGCCTTGCTGTAGTGAATGCAGGGCCGCTTCAGCGGTGGCGGTTAATTGTGAGTCTTCATATAACCGCGACATGGCCTGAAAGAAGATGTCCAGGGTTTCAAGGGAAGGATCCTTTTTTTCTAGTAAGCGGTGGGCCCAGGACTGAGGTTTGCCAGTTAATAGAGAAATAACATATCCCACCTTGGTGGCCTCAAGGGAGAAGGTCCTGGGCTGGAGAGCAAAGAAAAGTTCACAGGAGTTGCGAAAAGTCCGGAATTTTCCACGGTCTCCAGAGAATCTCTCGGGTGTAGGTACCCTAGGTTCAGGGGGCAACATCACCACAGAAGGGGTAACAGAAGTCCCGGAAGCAGCTGGAGTGGAAGTAGACAGGGCCAGAACCCGTTCCTCTAGCTGGCTATAGCCCTCCTGTAGATTCTTCACCGCTTGAGTGAGTCCTGCAAGGTGGCGGCAGAGCTCGTCCATAGGAGAGGCTCCCTGCGTGGGCTCGGACATGGCTGTCCAGTACTGTCACGTACCTGGTAGAAGGAGCCCGGAGTGCAGGGAGCGGCCTCTCGTAAGCCTCTGGCTCGAGATTCCCTGGGAGTGGGGACAGGGACTCTAGAGTTCAGAGGGCACAAGTGCCAAGCAGGTGATAGTAGGATTGGCCCTGGAACTGGCGTCAGACAGAGGCGGGTACAGGTAGGTGGTTCTGGAACAGCTGGTGAGCAGTCAGCGGCTGGCAGCGGGTACAGGTGATCACACTGGAACGGCTGATAGGTAGGCAGCAGACAGCAGCGGTCACAGATGGCAGACTGGAGCGGCTGGCAGGCAGGCAGCAGACATCAGCGGTCACAGATGGCAGACTGGAACGGCTGGCAGGCAGGCAGCAGACAGCAGTGGTCACAGATGGCAGACTGGAACAGCTGGCAGAACAAGCAGGGTCAAACACAGGCCGGGTCGTCAACAGGCAGGCAGCAACGGTACAAAGGAGAAGGCAGAAGAGTGGTCAGACAGTCCGAGGGTCAAGGCTGGCAGCAAGCAGGAGTAGTCAGGAACAGGCCGGGTAGAACTGAGCAGGAACAATCAGGTAAGCAGAGGTAAGTCACAGGAACGCTGTGACTGGACAGCACCGGGGCACTAGAACGGATTCCTTAAGAAGCCCTCTGGGCGCCAAGAACGGTCGCACGGCGTGCCCGCGCGCGCCCGCGCGCGCCCACGTGAAACCGTGCAGCCGTTCGTGACCCCACGCACCCGCGTGCGCATGTTCGCAACCTCGCGCACCCGCGTGCGCCCGTTCGTACCTGCTCGCACCCGCGTGCGTCCGTTCGCGCCAACGCGCACCCAGGGAAACCTATTAACGCTCGACGAAGGGATTCTGTGGATAGGTCTTCCATGAGCCACTGGATTCTGGAGACAACCATGACATTAGTAGACAGTCTTATCAGCAGGGAGGGCTGTTGGAGGAATCAACCCCCCCTCCACCCCGCCCCCGGTCTACATGCTATAAATTCATGTACATCCTATAATAGGTTCATCCCAAGGCAGACAGAAACAATAGAACAATGGGATACAAAAACACCTCAAATGATTTAGTAAAAAGTCTACAACAGTTTATGAGACCAAGCTCATACAATATTCCAGCACTCGGAAAGGTGGAATTCATTTATCTTCATATATATTTCTTGGGGGGTATTGTTCAGAAATATTACTGTCCTGAGTGAAAGAACCCCTTTATTCTTTCAACACAAACCACACATATAAGACCCTGGATAACAGGAGCAACACCAAATGATAAATCCGGTATGGTTGAACAGTGTGTCAGGTTAGGACAGACCCGACTGGGGTTCTCGGTCACCCTGTGTCCCTGATAGACACAGAGTCACTTACACACAGGAGGGGCCAGGGGGAGCTGGACAAGGAGTTTCCAGAGCTCTCTAAAGGTAAGCTGGGTTCCACAAGCCCCCCTGTCCAAAGTGACTCCCGTCACAGCAGGTGTCGCCCTCAGACCTGTTGAAGGATTCCAGACTCCAGTAATCCCTTGTGCTTCTCTCTGTGTCATCACACTAATTTCCAAGTCTTGTTAGCGGTATTTCTGATATTACAGGAAAGGAATAAGCCATGTGGTGTCACTTACTGCATTATGCTTACCCTTTGAAGCCAATTACCCATGTTGCAGTTGGCTGCATACATTACATATACAAACTGCTACATGCATCTCATCTTTTTAGAAGAAAAAAAAAAAAAGAAAAAGAGAAAACGTTGGGACTTTAAATGTGGCGGTGACTGGGTAAGGCAGTTGCCTCCATCCCTATTTAAATAAAGCAATCAGGATGACTGGGGGTTGGGACTATGAATGAAGCAGGCAGGTGTAAAACATTTATATTGATTGGAAAATCAATGGTAAGTTGCATGACGGTAATCATGAGTACACCAAGAAGACCAATATATTCCATTTAATGGATAAACATACAGCAATAACAATTGGCCACTAAAAATACAAATCACATATTACAAGTGATCATTAAACAAGTAAAACATATAGTTGGCATAAACCATGGCATATAGTAGCTCTATGCATTTCGTGGATTCATCCACTCTTCAGGAGCATGCACGTGGAAAACTGAATGCTGTAGTATAATAATAACAAGAATATCTGTAAGGTCTGACCCTGTCACAGAAAGTAATATTGGCTAGGATAAACCCCCCAAAACCACTCTCAAAAGTACTTACATTATCTATATCTATGCAGTAGCAATGTGCCAAAATGAATTAGAATAACCCCATATGGGTATCACTGGTGGGAGCTGAGGTGGTTAAGGCAGACCAGGACTGGACAAAGATGGTTTCCAAAAAAGAAAATTCCAAAAAATAATTTGTCGAGACATAGTGTAGGGTGTTAACAAACATAAGACTATATACACTCAGAGGACAACCCCCCTTATTTGCATAATGACACAGGGCGGGATAAACTTTTACCTCCTCCAGTAGCATGGCACACAGATATATTTAACTTTCCCATAGTAGACCGCCTTTGGGAGGGGCTGCTGGAGAAATCCCCTCCCCTCTCACAGCTAATCCACATAGACATATACATCCCATAATAGGTTGCTCCCAAGGCAGACACAAACAATAGAACAATGGAACGCAGACGCTCTAGTAAAAGGTATACAACAGTTTATGAGACCAAGCTCATGCAATGTTCCAGCAGTTGGAAGGGTGGAATTTATCTTTATATTTTCTTGAGGGATATTGTTCAGAAATATTACTAATATTACGAAAGAGCCCTTCATTCTTTTAACACAAACCACACATATAAGACCCAGGATAACAGGGTAACAAGAAATGCTGAGTCCGGTGTGGTTGTACGGTGAGTCTGGTTAGTGCAGATCAGACTGGGGTTCTCAGTCACCCTGTGCCCCTAATAGACACAGGGTAACTTACACATAGGTGAGGCCGGGGTAGCTGAACAAGGAGTTTCCAGAGCTCTCTAAAGATGAGCTGGGTTCCACAAACCCCCCACCCAAAGTGACTCCCGTCTCACTATGGTTTCGTCTCTAATTCTTCTGCTGACTGTAGCTTGAACTGTGTCTTATCACTGGAAGTCACTTGATAATGGTCAGAGATGATATACTTTGCTGTGTAGTGACATTAGCGTGATGGATCTGTAGTGGCGCAGGCATTTGCAGATTAGTAGGAGGTACAAGAGACAGCTCTGCATCATTGCAAATACTGTACTTTACCACATATTTACCGGTGCATTCAGCTGGATCTTTCAACTGTGATGGGAAGAAACAGTCTGGATAGTTACTTTCTCTGATTGCTTGTTTGAGTAATTCAACTTAGAGATGGCATCTGCTTCTTCTTTTTTTTTTTTCTATTTGAAGAATCTTTTTTGGGATTTTCATTTTAAGCTTCTGTTTTTTCCCTCCATTGCTTTAGAAGTTTTCACTTGAGTGTCTAGGATTTTTCCTTTTGATTTTCTGTATTCTATTTTAGCCTATAGCACAGTTTCTCACTTCAGTGGCTTCAGCAATTGCAATGACCTCTATAAGCTTGTGCCTTACACAGTACTCTCCTAGTAGACTGCTAGGTAAGTTTAGTTGGACCCCAGAGGCTGGGGAGGAAGTCTGGGAGGAAAGCCTTTGGGAAGACACCGAGGTTCCCTTTAGTCTTAGCTGGGGGGGGGGGGGGGGGGGGGGGGGGACTTTTCACTATCTCCACTGTCCGTGGATCAAGTTTGGTCCAGAGAAGCTCACTGGAGAGAGCCAGGAGGAAGTTGGTGGGAAGGAGCCCGGCCTGTCGCATGGTGGTGTGAGTCTCATCTCTTACTAGGAAGAGCCTGGTGGGATATTGGTCAGGAGGCAACGGCTATGTGAGTAGATCACTCTAGTGCTGAAGAATAGAGATTGCATGTAGCTTTTAAGTCTGGAAGTAGTACAGGTCACCAGCAGCATAGAGATCCAGTGGGACGTTCCTTGTTTTTTACAGTGCAACCAGAATTTGAGGAGTCCTCAAGTTTAATTCTAAAGCCTATTTGAATATCCCATGCTCCCTCTCCCTATCCAAGTTCATTGTTTCCAAATAAAAACCAAAAAAAAAAACCCTAGACTGTTCTTTGAAGCAGTGGAAGAGTAGTACAAACTGCCCCCCCCCCCCCCCCCCCCCCACTGGTCACTGCAGCAAAGAGCATTGGAAAAGCCATGCATATGAAAAAACAAAGAGAATTCCAAGCTCAACTTGGAACTCGGGGGGTTTAGTTGCAGACATTTGCAAATACATGAGTAAGCCAGACAGTCCTGGCAAGGCACCCCATTTTCTGTGAACCTAAACTCTAATATCTGAAGGGAGATATCTGAAAGGAGCCCACCCCTTCTTAACCACTTCAATACCGGGCACTTTCGCCCCCTTCCTTCCCAGCCCAATTTTCAGCTTTCATCGCTCTCGCGCTTTCAGTGACAATTGCGCGGTCGTGCTACACTGTACCCAAATGAAATTGTTATCATTTTGTTCGCACAAATAGAGCTTTATTTTGGGGTTATTTATTCACGACTCCGTTTTTTATTTTTTGCGATATAAGCGCAAAAAAAGCGGAAATTTGGGAAAAAAAACAATATTTTCTTTTTTCTATTTTAAAAGAAATCCGATAAAATCAAATTTTGTCATAAATTTAAGCCAAAATGTATTCTGCTACATGTTTTTGGTAAAAAAAATTCCGTTAAGTGTATAATAATTGGTTTGTGTGATCACGGACATATGTACGCAAATGATCATGTACATATGTGTGCAGGTGATCACGTACATATGTGTGCAGATAATCATTGGGACAAGTGATTTTAGTGGGACATATGTGGGGGACATGTTTTTATTAATAGGGACATGTGTTTTTATTATTTGGGGACATGTGTGTTTTGGGGACATATGTGGGGACTGTGTTTGTACTGTGTGGTGTGTTGTGTGTATTACACTAGACTGATGATCAGTGAGTAAAAAGCTGTAAAAACATCTCATACTCACTGATCATCAGCCGGCTGCAGCGTTCTGCTCTCCTCTCCTCAGCGATGACTTCTGTGTGAGGAGAGGAGGAGCCGATTGCCTAGCAACCGTCTGTTTGTTTACATCACATGACGGCCGTGATTGGACATGGCCGTCATGTGATCAGGAGGGCCAATCACAGAGCCCTCCTGCCGATCTGAGATGTGCCGTGTCCGGGTGACACGAGCACATTGGGATCGTGCCGCTGCGCGGGCACAATCCCGCTACTTCTGAAGGACGTTCCAGGGAAGCCCGGAAACGCAGACTGGACGGAGGTGCAGGGCTGGCATGACTGATGCTAGGTAGCCCCTATAGGGTTAATCCTAGTGAGAAGTTAGAGGGAGGGGTGGAGCTGCAGGAAGGGAAAAGGAGAGGGCGGAGTGTTATAAAAGCAAGGGGAGGAGTCACGGCAGGAAGCGTGGGGTCACAAGGGAGAAGTTGGCCAGCAGTGAGGACGCACAGGACGAGCTCCGGCGGCACGGCGGTATCGCGGGCGGGACGGGTGGGTTTTGGCACACGGGGGGGGCTTTTGCTGGACAGGAATTACCATGGGGGACGTAGCGGAGCTTTTTGAGCGGCTCCGGGCGGCAGCGGGAACACGTGGGGCGGACTGGTTACAGGAACAGGTGGCGGCCATAACACGTGCAGCGGCGGGGGGGCCAGCAGAGGGGGGGGATGGCACACCACGCGCTCGGCGGTCCAGGCCACCGGAGCGCTTCTCACCTGGCCCCTCCACCAGAGTCCAGCGCCCTACCAGGAGCCCGATAGCGGACCCGCCGGCCCCCCCCCCCGCGAAACGGTCTTCAGCGGGGGCTCGGGGGGGGTCCGGGCGGAATCCTATTCGTGGGCGGGACTCGGGGAGCGGGGGCTTGGAGTCAGCAGTCACCCCCTCCCCACCGGCGCGGTCAGGGGATGGACGGAGCACGGTCCCCCTTGCGGCCGCGGTGCAGCCGCCGCGGGGGGAGGCCCGGCGGAGGAGATCCAGCGACACACCTGCGCGTCCGCTACCAGACGCGGCGGGCAGGTCGGAGCGGAGCGGAAGTGGAGCCCGGAGGGTGGACGGGGACAGGCCTACGGGGCCCGCACGGGGACGCAGTGCGGGCGCCTTGCTCGGCAGGAGGGTCGGTCGGGCCTGCTGCGACGACAGAGCATCGACTAGCACAGCTGCTACACCCCCGGGCTGCTCCACGGCCGGAGGGTCTGCTACGCCTATGCCGTCCGAGGCAGATGCGCGGTCTGAAGGGGAGCTGTCGGGTTCCGAAGAGGACGTCCTGGGTCGAGTGGCGGCGGCTGGAGTTTCCGGAGGGACGGCTGACGGGAGGGGACCCACGCAGCCAGGTAAGGGGCTTCAGTTTCCTTCTTACATTTTACCTGATGCTTTGGGGTGTCTGTCGGGGGGAGGTGGGGGGGGCGCGGCATGGGGCCGCGCGGGGGGGGTGCCGCGGGAGGCGGGCGGTTTGCCCGCCTCAGGCGGGACCCAGGGATCATTGCAGGCGCTGTTGGGGGGTTTACAGGATCTGCTGCAGAGGTTTGCTGCCGGGGCGTCCGCAGGCCCCCCGCAGGTTGCACCTTGGGTGGGTGGTCCGGGGGCTGGGTTGGGCTTGAGTACCCTTCCGGGGGACGGGGCGTCCCGTGGGGGTGAGGTAGTACTGGGGCCCGGGGCTGGGGTGTCAGCGTCGCTGGAGGCGGGCTCCCCCTCTGGGGTGCAGGCGCCGGTGTCCGGGAGTGTGGAGGTAAGTTCGCGGCAGGAGGCGGCGGTGGCTGGAGCATCCTCGGTAAGTACGGGGGACGACCTGACGGCAAAGGAGGCCGCGGCTCGGGTGGATGTGGTGCGGCTGGCGGACGCGGCTAGGTGTGAGGTTTATGTCTGTTACGAAGGGCCGTTGGGGGCACATCTCAAGCAGGAGGTGCGGGAGAAGATCAAAAAGGGTGAGTATGTGGAGATCTTTTCGTTGCTTCCCTTGGAAAAATTCAATTTAGATAGGGTAAAGCCGGATAGCTCCAAAAAAGATGATGAGGAGAAGAGGCGGTACCGGCTGATACCGCGGACTTTCCCCAATTGGCTGCAGGCGTTTGCCATTCTAGCCAGCGTGATTGGCGAAACGGCGCCGGAGCATTGCTCGGCCCTGTTTTGTTACATGGACGCTATCGGGGAGGCGTATAGGGTGTATGGGGGTACGGCTTGGCTGCGTTACGACGAGCAGTTTAGGCAACGGCGGGCGGTGCGGCCTGATATTCGGTGGGACCACAAGGATATCAGCCTTTGGATGCGGTTGATGGCGTCTGCGCGGACGCCGTCGCAGTTTTTTCAGGGGGGGGCCGGGGGAACCCCCGCCTCGGGACTTCCGGCCGGGAAAAAAATGGGCGTCTGCTGGCAGTTTAACGAGGGGGCCTGCAAGTTCGGGGGGTCCTGTCGATTTAAACATGAGTGTTCCGGGTGCGGTGGCTCGCACTCCCTCTCCCGTTGTTTTAAAAAGGGGAAGCGCGCCGGGGAACCTGCGTTCAAGGGGAGCAACCCCGGTGAGGGTGGAAAGGATGCGTCCTTTTCTAAATAGGTACCCGGACAAAAGGGCTGCGCGGGTGCTGGGGGAGGGGTTTGCGGTGGGGTTTCGGATTCCGTGTTCGTTAGAAGTTGTTCCGCCGTTGGCTAGGAACTTGAGGTCCGCCCTGCAGCATCCGGGGGTGGTTAGCGAAAAATTGGCTAAGGAGGTTGCCTTGGGTAGGATGAGTGGCCCGTTCGTGGAACAGCCGTTGCCGGTTTTGGTGGTGTCGCCGTTGGGGGTGGTGCCTAAGAAGGAGCCTAACAAGTTCCGGCTTATCCATCATCTGTCCTTCCCAAAGGGGGGTTCCGTGAACGATGCCATCGATCCCGAGGCCTGCACGGTGTCTTACACGTCGTTTGACGCGGCGGTGGGCTGGGTGCGGCGTTACGGTAAGGGGGCCCTTATGGCGAAGTCTGACATCGAAGCGGCTTTTAGGCTGTTGCCGGTGCACCCAGAAAGCTTTTGGCTCTTGGGGTGTTCTTGGCAGGACCGGTTTTACGTGGATCAGTGCTTGCCCATGGGCTGTTCCGTCTCCTGTGCCTTGTTTGAACTGTTTAGTTCATTCTTGGAATGGGTGGTGCGCGACGTGTCGGGCTGGGCGTCGGTGATTCACTACCTGGACGACTTTCTCGTCGTGGGCCCCCCGTCCTCCAATGTGTGTGCGATCCTGTTGGCCACGTTGCAGCACATTGCGGATCGTTTTGGGGTGCCGTTAGCGGCCGACAAAACAGAGGGGCCGGCCACGGTCTTGAGTTTTTTGGGCATTGAAATAGACACCGAGGTGATGGAGTGCCGCTTACCGGAGGACAAAGTCGAGGGACTGAAGCAGGAGCTGAGGGAGTTGGTCGGCGTGCGGAAAGTGCAGCTGCGGAAGTTGCAGTCGGTCCTGGGTAAGTTGAATTTTGCTTGCCGGATCATTCCGATGGGGCGGATATTTTGCCGACGGCTGTCGGGGGCTACGGCGGGTGTTCTGGTTCCGACCCACTTCATTCGTTTGACAAGGGACCTTAGGGAGGATTTGAGGATTTGGCAGACTTTTTTGGAGGGCTTCAACGGACGGTCGGTGTGGATGAAGGGACCGGTGAGTAATTTTGACGTGGAGTTAGTGACGGATGCGGCAGGGTCAGCGGGCTATGGGGCCTTCTTCCAGGGGCAATGGAGCGCGGAGGCGTGGCCCCGGTCGTGGGTGGAGGCGGGGTATGCGAAGAACCTGGTGCTGCTGGAATTGTTTCCGGTGGTGCTGGCTATGGAACTGTGGGGGGAGTCGTGCCGGGATCTGAAGATCAGGTTGCACTGTGACAACATGGGCGTGGTGCAGGTGATCAATCGGATGTCGGCGTCTTCACAGCCGGTGATCCGGCTGCTGCGCCACCTGGTGCTGAGGTGTTTGCAAGCGAACATATTTTTGTATGCAGTTCACGTACCGGGGGTGGACAATAACGTGGCTGATGCCTTGTCTCGATTCCAGTGGGAGCGGTTTCGGGCGTTGGCTCCGGAGGCAGCGAGCGAGGGGATCCCCTGCCCGGGGTGGCTCTGGGAGGTTGCGTTGGAATCGCCACGGACTGGATCAGGAGGTCGGTGAGCGGTGCGACATGGGCGGCATACAGTAAGGTGTGGAAGGAATGGATGGACTTTACACGGCTAGCGGACGCTGAGCTGGGTGGGGGTGGCGATCAGGGGCTGTGGGTGTTGTGCTTTGTAGCTAAGATCATGGAACGCTTGGGGTCGGTGTCATTGCTTGAGCGTAAGCTTGCGGCGCTGGCCTTTTGGTTTAAACTGCGGGGAGAGATTGATCACACAAAAAGTTTTTGGGTCAAGCAGGCGGTTAAGGGGTACAAGAAGGGCAATCCGCGAAGGGATATGAGGAGGCCGGTGACCTTCCAGGTCTTGCAGGTTCTCTGCGAGCGGTTGGGGGAACAGTGCACTTCGGATTATGAGGTGCGGTTGTTCCGAGCGGCTTTTTCGTTGGCGTTTTTTGGGGCTTTTCGGGTGGGGGAGTTGGTCAGTCCGGCAAAGACTGTTGGGGGGGGTCTGTTGGGTCAAGATGTGACCCTGGGAGCTGATAGGGTGCGTTTGCGGCTGCGTAGGTCTAAGACGGATCAGACAGGGAATGGGGTGGACATATGGTTGTTTGCGCTGCCGGGGTCGGGAGTATGCCCGGTGAGGGTGGTTTCGGAGTTCCTGGGGGTTCGGCCGCAAGGGGTGGGCCCGTTGCTGGTGCATCAAGATGGCACCTTTTTATCTCGCTTTCAGTTTGTGGCTGTGTTTAGGAGGTGTCTGCGGGCCGGGGGTTTGGATTGCTCTCAATTTGCCTCCCACTCCTTCCGCATTGGGGCAGCCACTGAGGCGGCCAGGTGCGGGTTGGACGAGGCTGTGGTCAAGAGGATTGGGCGCTGGGAATCACGGAGGTTTCGGTCGTACGTGCGGCCACACCTGATGTGAACGGAGTTCGGGGTTTGGTTCATGTTGTACAGGTGGTGGGGGGGGGCTGTATGTGTTAAGGGGTCGTGGTCGGGTTTTGCATAGTTGCTTTAGTATTTTGTTTTTTCCTTTCAGATGGAGGTCGCGAACGCCTCGTCTGGATTTTGGGGCACTCCTATGTTTTTTGGGGTGCCAGGAGAGCAGATGTCAGGCCGGAAGGAAGGCAGCTGGGGATTTCCCGGGGGGAGGCAAGCATACGGTGGTTGGGGATCCCCGGGCTTAAATGGGAAAGGGTGGTGCCGGAGTTTCATAGGTACGCCAGACTGGATAGGCCCCCGGATGTGTTGGTGTTGCATGTGGGGGGGAACGACTTGGGGGTCCGGTCCACCAGGGACATCGTTTCGGATGTAAAGAGGGATTTTCTCATGCTCCGGAGGGATTTTCCGAGTATGGTGGTGATCTGGTCGGACATTGTTGCGCGGACCGCATGGCGTATGGCTCGCTCGGTGGTTCGACTCAACAAGGCTAGGATTAAAGTTAATAAGGCCCTGGGGAGGTTTGTGTCCCGGAATGGGGGATTGGTGATACGGCACACGGAGTTGGAGGTGAATGTGGGCATGTACCTCAGGGGGGATGGAGTACACCTCACGGCAGTAGGAACTGACCTTTGGACCCTGGGGGTGCAGGGGGGGATTGAGAGGGCTCTGCGGGTGTGGAGGGGCCCTTAAGGCTAAGGGGGTCAGCCTTGCGGGCGGTGGCGGTGTCTTTGGTCTTTGACGGGGTAAAGGAAATTAGGTGATGGAACGGTGTGGGGGGCTCATAGGTGGTATGTCCCCCTTTTTTGGTGTATCCCAGTGGAAGGGTAGGCTGGGATACGGGTTTGGTGACACTGCGGGAAGGTGGGGGTTGTCTCCGGGCTGTTAAACGGCCGGAGGCCTTGTATGGTACAAAATTTGGTCCCGCAGTGGGTGTGGAAAAGGGTAACGTTAAAATGGAACCGAGGTACCGTCAAAGACCAAACGACTGGGAGTTGTAATTGCTGCTGCAAGATATATATATATATAAGTATGTTCTATTTAACATTAAAGTTATTTATTTCATTTGGTTAAAGGTTTTGGTTAAAATAAAAGGCTGCTATGGCCAATTTATACTCCAAACTCCGGTGTGGTCTATTTATTGGGAATGGGGGAGGAAAAATGGAACGGTACAGGTATGAATAGTAAAAGGTAATATTTACGGAAGGGGTAATTACCGAATGCATAGGTCAAGGGAAGCCCGGAAACGCAGGCTGGACGGAGGTGCAGGGCTGGCATGACTGATGCTAGGTAGCCCCTATAGGGTTAATCCTAGTGAGAAGTTAGAGGGAGGGGTGGAGCTGCAGGAAGGGAAAAGGAGAGGGCGGAGTGTTATAAAAGCAAGGGGAGGAGTCACGGCAGGAAGCGTGGGGTCACAAGGGAGAAGTTGCCCGCCCACCCGCCCTTTAGGTTAAGATGCTATGTTTGTTTTCAGGTGGTTGTCGGTTGTCTCATTTTTCTTGCAGGTTCGGTTGAGGAGGTCGTCATAGCAGTGGAAGGCGGTGTCTTTGGTCTTTGACGGGGTAAAGGAAATTAGGTGATGGAACGGTGTGGGGGGCTCATAGGTGGTATGTCCCCCTTTTTTGGTGTATCCCAGTGGAAGGGTAGGCTGGGATACGGGTTTGGTGACACTGCGGGAAGGTGGGGGTTGTCTCCGGGCTGTTAAACGGCCGGAGGCCTTGTATGGTACAAAATTTGGTCCCGCAGTGGGTGTGGAAAAGGGTAACGTTAAAATGGAACCGAGGTACCGTCAAAGACCAAACGACTGGGAGTTGTAATTGCTGCTGCAAGATATATATATATATAAGTATGTTCTATTTAACATTAAAGTTATTTATTTCATTTGGTTAAAGGTTTTGGTTAAAATAAAAGGCTGCTATGGCCAATTTATACTCCAAACTCCGGTGTGGTCTATTTATTGGGAATGGGGGAGGAAAAATGGAACGGTACAGGTATGAGTAGTAAAAGGTAATATTTACGGAAGGGGTAATTACCGAATGCATAGGTCATGAACATCCTATCAGGAGTAGATGGCTCCCACCCGGCCATATATATGCATTGGCCGGGTGGGAAGTGGTTAAAGGCACAGAAGCACTCAGTGTGCCCCTGTGCCTTTAAAAAGAGGTGGGCGCCCTTCAGGTTTATCTGCCCTACACCTGTCCTTTTACATGCATGTGCTTCCATTGTTGGAGACACACAGATATTAGAGTTTAGGTGCACAGAAAATGGGGTGCCTTGTCGGGGCTCTTTGTCTTACGCATGTATTTGCAAATGTGAACCACTAAACCCCTGTTTTTAGCGCATACCGTTGGACAGGTCAGTTAGGTTGGACGCAGGCTGGTCGGTAAGTTGAGCTTGGAGTTCTCTTTGATTTTCCAGTGGAAGAGTGCATCGGGTGTTGTGTCCCTGGCTGTGTGTGCTCTAAGGGAGAAATAGAAGGAAATTCACCAGTGGATCTTTATGGGGTGCTCTACACTTAATATTGATTTCCTGGAACAAAGGGATCCAGGAGATCATATTGTGAGCCAAGCTGGATCTGGTCTCCTGGAGATGTGAGGTTCTGCTTTTTCCTTCAGGTCTCGCACAGAGAGATCGCTTTGTTACTTTGGGGCTTTAGTGGTAGTTCTGAGCCCTCTAGGTTATTGTCCCTCCCTTATGAAATGTGTATTTTGCAGGCAGCTACCGGTGATGTTCTTAGGTGGCAGACAGGCGATCTATAGAGTCTCTTAATTCTGTTGCTTGATTGTTAGAATGAGAAACCTCTGACAGGCGGCGTGCACTTCTGTCCCATAAAGTCTGACTGATTGCTGGAGAACTCATCTCTAGTACTTTCCTGGGTTTTCTCGGAGCTTCTGTGTTGGTTTTTATAGTACGCTCGGGTTTTACACTCTGCTCGGCAATATCTATGGAATCTGCTCCCTGTACGATTGTATGGTCAGAGGCATTGGGGGTTGATTTACTAATGGCAAATAGCTTTTCACTTTGAAAGGGAGTTTTCCCCAAAGCTTAGTAAACATGGTGAAATTTTACTTTGCAAAGAATAGCGTATCATACGCAAAGAAAACAAATGTATTTGCTGCCACATGATTGGATGACAGAAGTTAGCAGATCTTCACCTGCATTGCATACTAGCTCATTATGAATAACTTACCTGAGAACAAAGCCACCAAAGCGGTCCTCCGTCTTCCTCTTCGCCGCTGCCATGTATCCCGGAGCGACTTCCGGGTCTCGCTGCTCCGGCGCTGTGATTCGCCGGAGCTGCGATGACGTCACTCCCGCGCATGCGCACGGGAGCCGACACTCGCAGCATATCGCCGCGATCTGCGGCCTGCCCAGTGTGCCTGCGGTGGCTGTCTTCGGGTAAATATCTCCTAAACAGTGTAGGTATAGGAGATATTTCTTGGACCTACAGGTGAGCCTTAATCTAGGCCTTAATCTAGGTTTACCTGTAGGTCAAAGTGGTTTGTAAGGGTTTACAACCACTTTAATAAATCAACCCCATTATGTACTTGTGTTGAATTAGCAATCAAAGACCTCCGTAACATTTCTAAAATTCGCCCCTTTTTAACAAATGAAACCACCAAGCTCCTCATTCACTCCCTCGTTATCTCTCGCCTTGACTATTGCAACTCCCTTCTCATTGGCCTGCCTCTCCATAGGCTCCTCCCCTCTTCAGTCTATCATGAATGCTGCTGCCAGACTTATCCACCTTACCAACTGCTCAGTGTCTGCCAACCCTCTCCTCCAATCCCTACACTGGCTCCCAATCAGTGTCTGCCAACCCTCTCCTCCAATCCCTACACTGGCTCCCAATCAGTGTCTGCCAACCCTCTCCTCCAATCCCTACACTGGCTCCCAATCAGTGTCTGCCAACCCTCTCCTCCAATCCCTACACTGGCTCCCAATCAGTGTCTGCCAACCCTCTCCTCCAATCCCTACACTGGCTCCCAATCAGTGTCTGCCAACCCTCTCCTCCAATCCCTACACTGGCTCCCAATCAGTGTCTGCCAACCCTCTCCTCCAATCCCTACACTGGCTCCCAATCAGTGTCTGCCAACCCTCTCCTCCAATCCCTACACTGGCTCCCAATCAGTGTCTGCCAACCCTCTCCTCCAATCCCTACACTGGCCTCCATTCATTGTCTGCCAACCCTCTCCTCCAATCCCTACACTGGCTCCCAATCAGTGTCTGCCAACCCTCTCCTCCAATCCCTACACTGGCTCCCAATCAGTGTCTGCCAACCCTCTCCTCCAATCCCGACACTGGCCTCCATTCATTGTCTGCCAACCCTCTCCTCCAATCCCTACACTGGCTCCCAATCACCCAGCAAATTAAATTCAAAATACTAACCACAACATACAAAGCCATTCACAACTCTGCCCCCGAGTTACATCACCAATCTTGTCTCCAAATATCACCAAAACTGTCCCCTCCATTCTTCTCAAGACCTCCTACTCTCAAGCTCTCTCGTCTCCTCCTCCCACACTCGTCTCCAGAATTTCTCCAGAGCCTCTCCAATCCTCTGGAACTCGCTACCTCCACCAGTCCGGCTATCCCCTACTCTTGCTACCTTCAGGCGATCCCTGAAAACTCATCTATTCAGGGAAGCCGATCGCGTCTCAAACTAATCTCCTACCACTTCCATCAGCTCATTCCCGACAGTTATAACCTTTTGTACCACCTGCCCCACCCTATTAGATTGTAAGCTCTTCTGAGCAGGGCCCTCTTAATCCTCTTGTATTTAATTGTATTGTAACTGTATTGTCTCCCTTTTATATTGTAAAGCGCTGCGTAAATTGCTGGCGCTATATAAATCCTGAATAATAATAATAATAATAATAATAATAAAAGACTACATTTCTAGACATTTTGTAATTATTATGTAGCGCTACTCCCACGAGGGCCGCTGGTTTTGTGTCCCAGGTTCTCTTCCCCCTAGAGCAACCGCAGCCAGACAAACAGCAGCTTCCACACTTCTGTCCACGGGTTGCCATTTTAAGGTGTATTGCAAGTTAAAGAATAACTAAAGGGTCCTTTTTTTATTTTATTTTTAAAAACAAACATGTCATACTTACCTCCTCTGTGCAGTTGAGTTTGCACAGAGTGGCCCTCGATCCTCCTCTTCTGGGGTCCCTCAGCAACGCTCCTCCTCTTCATCAAGTGCCCCATCGAGAGAAGCGTTCTCCCTCCGGGCACCCGTGCGAACGTGCTCCCGTGTCCTGCTGCTGCCTCCATTGACACAGACAGCAGTACTCGGCTCTGCCCCCAACTACCACGTCATTGGATTTGATTGACAGCAGCGGGAGCCAATGACTTGCACTGCTATCAATCTATCCAATCAGGCCCCAAGACACTGGCTAGAGTGGGTGTGCTTGTCCCTGGCGCAGGAACGATTGGGCTCAGGTAAGTAAAAAGGGGCTCTGGGGGGCTGGTGCACTACAAGATAGAATGCATTGAGGTGAAAAACCGGTAGGGTTTACAACCCCTTTAACTGAGATGGAGTTCAGGGAGTTACCCCTAGACACTAACGGAAACCAAGAGGTCCCTCTTCCTTGTAGCAGCTTGTTGACCCATTCCTTTACTAGTAGGACATGAAGTGGATGGCACTGGGGTGCCTGTTGTAATGTCCCAAGCCAGGCAAGCCTTATACTTTGTGCAGCAGGGCAGGGCTGGATCCAGAGCATCATGTGCTTGGTGCTGAGGACTTTGGTGAGCCTTTTACTGGGCACCCTTCTGCTTTCCAAGAGCCTGGGCTGGCATGCGCCCAAACTCAAAAGTGTGCATAACACTAGGGAAGCCTGGCATTTGATTTGCCAAGTTTCTGTAAGGGCCGTCCATTGGCGTGCACTCTGAGCTGAAAGAGTGCAGCTGCACAGGCCTAACACTATGGAAGCCCCAGACTTCTGTGAGAGCCCTGCATTGGGGTGTCCCAGGCTTCTGTTAGCACTGCTCATGCAGTGCCCATTATCAATCCCAACAGCCTGCCCCGGCGGTGCATGTGGTATGCAGGACCCATCAGGGGAGATCTCTTCCCGTTGGCCCATTGCTTTCCATGTCCTTTTTGGGTGGCTGGGCCTATATTAAGGTAGGGGCCTGGAGCTGCAGCTCCAATAGCCCCTACATTAATCCAGCCCTGCAGCAGGGGTTAAGAGCAACAGTCACTGAGATGCTTTTTCCCTTGGGTCTGTACTCACAGTGTCCCCAAGGCTTGGAAAGTCTACTCCAGACTCGAGCAGACAAGCTCCTTAGTGAAACTACCAAATCAAATCCTCAGTGGCACCCATTCTTTGGCTCCTAAAGGGCTTGTGGCTGGATAGCCCCCCCCCCCATCTGTGCACAAATGAGACCACAATGAACAGGTTGGACCCTCAGCAGTATGGCCAAGAAAGGCAGGCAGCCCTAATGGCTGGGTACCTCTCCTCCAGGGAAAAGAACCCTCTCACTCTGGCTCCAAACTATGTATGCATCCACAGCCATCATCTGGGCACACCTTCCCATTTACATATGAATGCCAGTAATTTCTATGTAAACACAGGGTCTGCAGGAGAGTCATCTGTACACAACAATAGGGCAGAGATGGGCAGCATTAGTACCAGCACTTCACACTGAGATATTGGGACACAGCACAGGACTAAAACTTCAAGGGACAAGGGAATTTAAATCGGGATAGTTGGCAAGTATGAGGCAGCTGCTTTGGACCCCACAACAATGACAGGGCCCAGGGCAGCTGCCCCTTTTGCCTTGCCTTAAAAATGACCCTGCATGTAGGGGTCTAACAATGACACTTATGAATAGAGTCTGGAAGGAAATGAGGAGTATAATGAAATTTGAAGGAGTTTCGAAATACTCCCCGCTTTGGGGGAATAAGCAATACAAAGAATTATATAAATTGGAGGGATGTGAAAGCTGGCTCTCTAAGGGGCTTCAATACATAGAACAGATGTTTACATATAATGTTCTGCGCTCCTTTCAGGACTTGCAAGAATCCTTTCAATTGCCTTCTAGTCACTTCTATAAATATTTACGATTACGGAATGCGATTCAAACTCAGTTTAGTAGGGAAAAGATATTGATAAAACCTACCCCACTTATAACATCATATTATCATATTAGTTACCAGATTATTGTTTATCGCACGTAAGTTAATTGCTCTAAAGTGGATACCTCCGAACGCACCTTTACTTGAGGACTGGCGTCTTCGCGTAAACGAAAACATATTCATTGTAATAGGGGGGTACCCAATAACTTGTTTAAAATATAGAAACGATGGATATCGGATCCACGGTTAGCCCCACTCTCGCTAGGATTGGGGGAGTCTGTATTGAGTGGTTAGTACCGGGTTTTTTTTTCTGTTAAGTGGGACAGTAAAAGCGGTATTAGAAGGAAGAACGGGGTAGAAGGTCATACCAGAGGGCGGGAAAAAAAAAAAAAATTGTTGTAATGAAATGAGATGTGGGTAGAAGCAATCTTCTCCTTTGTCAGCTTGAGTTATATAACTCACTATGGAAATTACGCTATGGATTTGGCACCCGGTGTGTGCGTTTTTTTTAAATTTATTTTTTGTGTATGTTTGAGTGTTTGTAGATACTTGTGTCTAAAGGATGGTTATGAAGTATATATGATAGTGGTAAGTAAGAAAGAAAAGATGAAAATTAAAAAATGTAAAAAGATGTTTTGTACGGATCAATCGAAATGAATAGGAAAATGAGGAAAGGACGTATTAGCGGTAATTAGGGAAACAAAATTGTAAAATATATACTGATGCTGTAACTTGGTCTGTTATATTGAAATATGTCAAATAATGAAATAAAGTAAAAAAAAAAAAAATAATAATTCCCTTTACTAGACCTAGCAGCCCAACTAGGACAAAAATAGGGCAGTGCCTCTTTAACCACTTGCTTACTGGGCACTTAAACCCCCCTCAGTCCCAGACCATACAACACTGTACCCAAATGACATTTTTATCATTTTTTTCCCACAAATAGAGCTTTCTTTTGGTGGTATTTAATTACAGCTCGGAGTTTTATTTTTTGCTAAACAAACAAAAAAAGATGCAAAAAAAAAATAAAAAATCATGTTTTAATAGTTTGTTATAAAATTTTGCAAACGGGTCATTTTTCTCCTTCATTGAAGTGCGCTGATTAGGCGGCACTGATAGGCTGCATTGGTGGGCATTGATGGGCTGCATTGGTGGGCACTGATAGGCTGCATTGGTGGGCACTGATAGGCTGCACTGGTGGGCACTGATAGGCATTGTTAAGGCGGCACTAATAGGCACAGATAAGGCGGCACAGATAAGGCGGCACTGATGGGCAAAGATGGGCACAGATAAGATGGCACGGATGGGTGGCACGGATAAGTGGCACGGATGGGTGGCACGGGTGGGCACTGATAGGTACCACTGATAGATGGGACTGATGGGCACTGATAGGTGGCACTGATAGGTGGCTCTGATAGGTGGCACTGCTGGGCACTGATGGGCGGCACTGCTGGGCACTGATGGGCGGCACTGCTGGGCACTGATGGGCGGCACTGGGGTGCAGCACCTTTGAGGCAGATTGTGGGCACTGTGGGTGGCACTGTTGGTGGCACTGCTGGATGGCACTGTGGGTGGCATTGTGGGTGGCACTGTGGGTGGCACTGTGGGCACTATGGGCACTGCTGGGTGGCACTGATGGGGGGCAATTACTTTTATTCAGGATGGCACTGCGGTGGGCAGGTGGGCACTGGCAGGGGGCAGGTGGTCGCTTGTATTGCTAACCGTGATCGGGACTGATGTCCCGATCACGGCCGCCGGTGATCGGCTTTTTTTTTTTCTCCTCGCGCTGTCAGCGCGAGGAGGAATAATAGCCGATTACCGGCTCCGTTCTATCACATGATCAGCTGTCATTGGCTGACAGCTGATCACGTGATAAGGGGTCGGGATTGACCCCTTGCACGGATCGGTGATCAGGCGAGTCTCATGGACTCGCCGATCACAGAGCGCGCCGCGCGCGCCCCTCAGGGGGCGCGCAGGCCGCTCGTACACGGGACGACGTCAATAGACGTAGTCCCGAAAAAGTAGATCCGCGCTAATGCCGTCATTTGGCAATAGCGCGGATCCCAAGTGGTTAAAGTGGTTGTAAACCCTTACAAACCACTTTGACCTACAGGTAAGCCTAGATGAAGGCTTACCTGTAGGTCCAAGAAATATCTCCTAAACCTACACGGTTTAGGAGATATTTGCCAAAACACAGACACCGCTGTCTACGGCGATATGCCGCGAGTGGCGGCTCCCGTGCGAACGCGCGGGATTGACGTCATTGCGGCTCCGGCGAATGACAGCGCCGGAGTAGCGAGACCCACCGAGAAGATGGATGCTCCGGGCTACAGGGGACAGCGGTGACTTCGCTGGCTCCTGTGTCAGGTAAGTGACACATAATGGGCTACTATGCGATGTGATGCGATGCGATGCATAGTAGTCCATTATGCTTTACCTTTGCAGGGAATCAAAGAGGAAGTAACACCCATCAGGATTTACTTCCTCTTTAAGATGATGAAGAGCAGTTTAGATAGACAGGATAGTGCAGAGAAACAGCTCTAAACATTCTCAGATTGAATATAGGAGGCTCGTGTCACCACGTGTTTTCACAAAATGGCTGATGGCACCAAACTTGATAGCAGACTCAGCATTTTCACAGAGGGCTTTTGGGTTTAAGCTCCTAAAGTCTCTTTGGACTCTATTTCTTGTAATAGGGGCTTAACCATTCCTGTGCTCGGCATGATTACATCTGACAGTCTTCACCAGGTAGCTGAATTCACCAGCTTTGCATCTATGAACAACCTAATTGCATGCAGAGGGTTCAGGTAAACAATATGATGTGGTAGATGTTGGGATTTGTGGCCAAAAGGAATATTTCTTTCCTAATCTCAAAGTGTATTTTATACAAAGTCTAGTCACCCCTGAGGAAAAGACACCAATATAAACTCTTCTTCTTTCCTGCACTCCAGGTATTGGATGGGTCTGTTTGGCCAGTATCCTCTTCTACGGGATTGAATTGTCCTTTTGCTGCTTTGCATTAAAGCCGCGTCTCTCCTCTGCATTGTACGTTGCTGTGATGTGATGGCGCGTTGCTTCCCAGCTGTTCACAGAGAGCCGGTGACATTTCCACAATAAGCTTGTCTACCGTGCAGAAAACAGGATTACCACCTCTTGTCCTTCCAGCTCCAGGAGGGGTTGTCCACATGTCTGTCTCCTGAGTGCCGGCCATATCCTGGAGCCGAGACAAGGTTTTAGGCGGGTGTGAAGAAATGCAGTAAAGGAAGAAGGATTTCAGAAATAAACAATTTGTTTATTTTTTATCAATGTAAGAAATGCAAAGAATTTGGAGCCAATCACACGCCTCCCTGATGGTATGGCATGATGGTGAAGTATCTGCCTGTATTATTCAGCATTGAGGACACCATTGATCGGGCAATGTTAAAGAGTGTAGACTCAGCGGTTGGGTAATCTGGAGGGGCATAGACACAATGGTTGGCCAAGGAAATGTAATGCAGCAGATGAAAGACCCATCATGCTTCCTTCCCTTCAACATTGGAAGATGTCCAACAGTGCCATCAGCACAGAACAGGAGGAAACCTGTGGGACCTAGGTACCCCCATCTACTGTCTAGAGAAGTCCGACGTAAACCAGTGGGACCCAAGTACCCCCATCTATTGTCCGGAGGAGTCTGAAGGAAACCAGTTGGACCCAGGTACCCTCACCTATTGTCCGGAGAAGTCTGGAGGAAACCAGTCGGACCCAGGTACCCCCATCTATTGTCCGGAGAAGTCTGGAGAAAACCAGTCGGACCCAGGTACCCCCATCTAATGTTTGGAGAAGTCTGGAGGAAACCAGTGGGACCCAGGTACTCCCATCTAATGTATGGAGAAGTCTGGAGGAAAACAGTCAGACCCAGGTACCACCATCTAATGTCCGGAGAAGTCTGGAGAAAACCAGTCGGACCCAGGTACCCCCATCTAATGTTCGGAGAAGTCTGGAGGAAACCAGTCGTACCCAGGTACCCCCATCTCATGTCTGGAGAAGTCTGGAGGAAAACAGTCAGACCCAGGTACCCCCATCTATTATCCGAAGAAGTCTGTAGGAAACCAGCCGGACCCAGGTACCCCCATCTAATGTCCGTAGAAGTCTGGAGGAAACCAGTCGGACCCAGGTACCCCATCTAATGTCTGGAGAAGTCTGGAGGCAACCAGTTGGACCCAGGTACCCCCATCCAATGTCCGGAGAAGTCTGGAGGAAACCAGTGGGACCCAGGTACCCCCATCTATTGTCCGGGGAAGTTTTGAGGAAACTAGTCGGACCCAGGTACCCCCATCTATTGTCCGGAGAAGTCTGGAGGAAACCAGCGGGACCCAGGTACCCCCATCTAATGTCCGGAGAAGTCTGGAGGAAACCAGTCGGACCCAGGTACCACCATCTAATGTCCAGAGAAGTCTGGAGGAAACCAGTGGTACCCGGGTACCCCCATCTAATGTGCGGAGAAGTCTGGAGGAAACCAGTCGGACCCGGGAACCCCCATCTAATGTCTGGAGAAGTCTGGAGGCAACCAGTGGGACCCAGGTACCCCCATCCAATGCCCAGAGAAGTCTGGAGGAAACCAGTGGGACCCAGGTACCACAATCTATTGTCCGGGGAAGTTTTGAGGAAACTAGTCGGACCCAGGTACCCCCATCTATTGTCCGGAGAAGTCTGGAGGAAACCAGTCAGACCCAGGTACCCCATCTAATGTCTGGAGAAGTCTGGAGGCAACCAGTTGGACCCAGGTACCCCCATCCAATGTCCGGAGAAGTCTGGAGGAAACCAGTGGGACCCAGGTACTCCCATCTAATGTCCGGAGAAGTCTGGAGGAAACCAGTCAGACCCAGGTACCCCATCTAATGTCTGGAGAAGTCTGGAGGCAACCAGTTAGACCCAGGTACCCCCATCCAATGCCCAGAGAAGTCTGGAGGAAACCAGTGGGACCCAGGTACCACAATCTATTGTCCGGGGAAGTTTTGAGGAAACTAGTCGGACCCAGGTACCCCCATCTATTGTCCGGAGAAGTCTGGAGGAAACCAGTCAGACCCAGGTACCCCATCTAATGTCTGGAGAAGTCTGGAGGCAACCAGTTGGACCCAGGTACCCCCATCCAATGTCCGGAGAAGTCTGGAGGAAACCAGTGGGACCCAGGTACTCCCATCTAATGTCCGGAGAAGTCTGGAGGAAACCAGTGGGACCCAGGTACCACCATCTATTGTCCGGGGAAGTTTTGAGGAAACTAGTCGGACCCAGGTACCCCCATCTATTGTCCGGAGAAGTCTGGAGGCAACCAGTTGGACCCAGGTACCCCCATCCAATGTCCGGAGAAGTCTGGAGGAAACCAGTGGGACCCAGGTACCACCATCTATTGTCCGGGGAAGTTTTGAGGAAACTAGTCGGACCCAGGTACCCCCATCTATTGTCCGGAGAAGTCTGGAGGAAACCAGCGGGACCCAGGTACCCCCATCTAATGTCCAGAGAAGTCTGGAGGTAACCAGTCGAGCCAAGGTACCCCCATCTAATGTCCGGAGAAGTCTGGAGGAAACCAGTCAGACCCAGGTAACCCCATCTAATGAAGTCTCGAGGCCACCAGTCGGACCCAGGTACCCCCATCTAAAGTCCAGAGAAGTCTGGAGGAAACCAGTGGTACCTGGGTACCCCCATCTAATGTCCGGAAAAGTCTGGAGGAAACCAGTCGGATCCAGGTACCCCATCTAATGTCTGGAGAAGTCTGGAGGCAACCAGTTGGACCCAGGTACCCCCATCTATTGTCCGGAGAAGTCTGGAGAAAACCAGTGGTACCCGGGTACCCCCATCTAATGTCTGGAGAAGTTTTGAGGAAACTAGTCGGACCCAGGTACCCCATCTATTGTCCGGAGAAGTCTGGAGGAAACCAGCGGGACCCAGGTAACCCCATCTAATGAAGTCTCGAGGCCACCAGTCGGACCCAGGTACCGCCATCTAATGTCTAGAGAAGTCTGGAGGAAACCAGTGGTACCTGGGTACCCCCATCTAATGTCCGGAAAAGTCTGGAGGAAACCAGTCGGATCCAGGTACCCCACCTAATGTCTGGAGAAGTCTGGAGGCAACCAGTTGGACCCAGGTACCCCCATCTATTGTCCGGAGAAGTCTGGAGGAAACCAGTGGTACCCGGGTACCCCCATCTAATGTCTGGAGAAGTTTTGAGGAAACTAGTCGGACCCAGGTACCCCATCTATTGTCCGGAGAAGTCTGTAGGAAACCAGCGGGACCCAGGTACCCCCATCTAATGTCCAGAGAAGTCTGGAGGAAACCAGTCAGACCCGGGTACCCCCATCTAATGTCTGGAGAAGTCTGGAGGAAACCAGTCAGACCCAGGTACCCCCATCTAATGTCTGGAGAAGTCTGGAGGCCACCAGTCGGACCCAGGTACCACCATCTAATGTCCGGAGAAGTCTGGAGGAAACCACTGGGACCCAGGTACCACCATCAATTGTCTGGAGAAGTCTGGCCAGAAGTGGTCTTCCTGGAAGAATTGCACCCAAAAAGCTTCTGACGTGGAAACAAGGCCAACCTATTAAATGATGCAGAAAAACATAGGAACTGGGGGGGGGGGGGGGCAGAAAAATGGCAGCAGGTGCTCTGGACTGAGGAGTCACAATGTGAAATATTTGGCTGTATCAGGAGGCAGCTTGTTGGGGGAAGGGCTGGAGAGTGGTATAATAATGAGGGTCTGCAACTGTGAAGCACGGTGGAGGTCCCTTGCAAGTTTGGGGCTGCATTTCTGCAAATGGAGATTTGGTCAGGCTCAATGGTGTCGTCAATGCTGAGAAATCCAGGCAGATATTTCCCCATCATGCCATACCATCAGGGAGGCACGTGACTGGCCCAAATTTATTCTGCAGCAGGACAACCACCCCAAACATCCAGCCAATGTCATCAAGAACTATCATCAGTGTAAAGAAGAACAAGGAGTCCTGGAAGTGATGGTTTGGCCCCTACAGACCCCCTGATCTCACAATTATGGAGTCGGTCTGGGATGAAGGATTGGAGGCAGCCGACATCCACAGAGGATCTGTGCTTAGACCTCCAAGATGTACATAGAACAACCTACCTGCCATAGAACAACCTACCTGTCAAGTTCCGTCACCTACTGTGTGCAAATCTACCTAGAAGAAGGCGAAGGAGGGCACCCCAAGTATTGATTGGATTTGGATTTCTTCTCATTTACTTTCCATTTTGTTAATTGATAAAAATAAACTATTAACATTTCTATTTCTGAATATTCTTCATTTACAGCATCACAGCTGCCTAAATTTGCACAGTAGTGTATCTAGACTCTGGTCTTCTCTCCTGCACTCCAGGTATTGGATGGGTCAGCTTGGCCAGCACACTTTTCTATGGGATTGAACTTTCCTTTGCTGCTCTGCATTAAAGCGGCGTCTCTCCTCTGCATTGTACGTTGCTGTGATGTGATGGCGCGTTGCTTCCCAGCTGTTCGCAGAGAGCCGGTGACATTTCCACAATAGGCTTGTCTGCCGTGCAGAAAACAGGATTACCACCTCTTGTCCTTCCAGCTCCATCCAGGAGGGGTTATCCACATGCTTTTCTCCTGAGTGCCGGCCTATTTCCGGGGCCGAGACCAGAAATCAGGGCCCCCGGCCTACCGCGCTTTCCTCTCTCTATTGTCCGTTTCCTGTCTGAATGCTCCGTTCTGGTTGGCTCAGGAATTCTGTGACCTCGGAGTTGGGGAATATACAGAATGTAACTTTAGTTTAGTGGATTTATTGATGTTTAATTGTTGTGATGTCTTTGTTTTAGAACGCATTTGTTTATTGCACTTCTGCCTCTACTTTACAGAGAGTCCCGAATAGCCATCGGAGCCCCCACTGTCTGCGAGTCCCGGGGGGGGTTGCAGACCTGTAAGAACATACTTACACCAGATGGATTAATACCTGCGTGCTAAACACTTTGATGCCGATGAAAACTTCTGGTCTGCCACCAATGAATAAATGATGAAAGAATAAACACCATCTGGATCAGGAGAGACTAATCACAGAATGGAGGAGTGAGAGCAGCTGAGAACTCTCTTTGTTCCTTCTGTGTTTGAATTAATAAAGGATCAGTCTACTCAAAAATGATGGATCACTTATGGGTGAGTGTAGGTGAGCTTAAAAACGCACAATGGCTTCTTAAAGTGCAAACTCCATTATAATATTATATAAAAAATAATAAAAAAAAGACACTTTCTGTAAATAAGACCCAATTTGTTCCTAATATAAATGAAGAGCTCCGCGTATTTCTTGTATTTACTTTTCTAGTTGTGTTTTTTTCCAGATCAAACATAAATGCAGCTACTCTCCCCCCCAGCCTGGCGCAACCCTCTTCAAGGAAAGACCAATAGCCCATGTGCACCTAGAATATAAATACAGGCACCCAGCATGCCTAGGGGCACCTCCCCTTGTAATTGGCCAGGGCTGTATGAATATTCATGCTCCCATCTGCATGGCTTCTGCCTACTATCCAGCACTTCCCATAGTTGCTCGGATACAGTGAACATTCAAGATAGCATAAGCAGAACCAGAGCACACTGAGCAGACTACACTAGCTGATCACCGCTCTCAAATTTGCCTAGCTGTCTCCCTGTTAAGCAAAGAAACCAAAAACTATTCTACACTCATCCTAGCACCTACCTAGGAGGGTGGATACAAATATATGTTAAGGTTAATTTTAGCAACTAATAAAATCCAAAGCTAGCAGAATAAAAATCTAAATCCAATCAATATTTGGTGTGACCACCCTTTGCCTTCTTCTAGGTGCACTTGCACCTAAAATAAATTTGGGGCCAATCAGACGCCACACTGATGGTATGGCGTGATGGAGAAGTATCTGCCTGTTTGTCTCAGCATCGAGGACACCATTAATCAAGCAACATTGAGGAGCGTAGATTCAGTGGTCGGGGCAATGTTGAGGCATGTAGACTCAGTGGTCAGGCAACGTTAAGGAGCGTAGACACAGTAGTCGGGGCAACATTGAGGAGCGTAGAAGCAGTGGTCAGGCAACATTGAGGAGCATAGACGCAGGGGTTGGGAAACATTGAGGAGCATAGACGCAGGGGTTGGGAAACATTGAGGAGCATAGACGCAGGGGTTGGGAAACATTAAGGAGCATAGACGCAGTGGTTGGGAAACATTAAGGAGCATAGACGCAGTGGTTGGGAAACATTAAGGAGCATAGACGCAGTGGTCGGGGCAACATTGAGGAGTGCAGACACAGTGGTAGGGCAACGTTGAGGAGCATAGACATAGTGGTCGGGCAACATTGAGGAGCGCAGACACAGTGGTCAAGGGAACATTGAGGACCACGGACACAGTGGTAGCGCAACATTGAGGAGCGTAGATGCAGTGGTTGGGCAACATTGAGGAGCGCAGACACAGTGGTAAGGCAACATTGACGAGCATAGACGCAGTGTTCGGGCAACACTGAGGAGTGTAGATGCTAGGGGTGTTGAAATTAATTGTAGCATCGATGCATCACGATTCGACCACCCACAATGCGGCATCGATGCTACGACTTGCACAAACACTTTTCTGATGTCACCTGCGTGCCAATATATGCCCTGCCTCTGAGTCTGAACTGAATAGAAAGCATCTGAAGGAGCCATGGGCGCTAGCCGTGCCTCTTTTCCCACCCCCCCACTGACGTCATCCCCAGCCGTTTTGAACTGGCTGCCGCGAGACACATGGGGCGAGTGTCCCCCCAACTCCAGATGAATCATGACCCAGTCCCCAGAGCCTTCCTCCTTTGCTCGCCTCACACTGTGCAGTGCACAGGCTGCCTCCATCCTTTTTACAATAGGCTGCTGTGGGAGACGCCAGACAGCCATGATTGTCTTCATTCCTCCTCACAAGCTGCTGCAGGCATCATCATCATCAGGTACTTTGTGAACCAACCATCTTACTGATGAATAAAGAATGGGCTGTCTCCTGTGTACAGCACAGCACCATCTTATCTCTTGTGGCTTAAAGAGTGGACTGGGCATGTAAAGGAAAGCACCAAAAATCTTATCATTTGTGACCATGAAAATTGGGATAAAGGGTTGGCTGTGTGGTGCTGGGAACCTACCTACCCCTGTATAGTATACTACATACATAGTACAATGAACAGTAGTCTTTTTGCAAGGATACAAATGTTGTGAGCTGTTATAGATCTCCTACACCACTTTAAGTAAACAGCTGCCAGCAGTGGTAGTCTTTGTGCAAGGATTTGTGAGAGGAACCCATAGGAGGGTAGGTGCAGTGTTTTGTTTAGCTGACCCTCTCTTGTATCATGTCTGCAGTCTCTGACCCTCTGGTATCATTTCTGCAGTCTCTAACAATCTCCTGTAGTAGGTCTACAGTCTCTGACCCTCTCTTGTATCATGTCCACAGTCTCTGACCCTCTCTTGTATCATGTCGGCAGTCTCTGACCCTTTGCCCTTTTCTAGGTACACTTGCACCTAAAATAAATTTGGGGCCAATCAGATGCCACTCTGATGGAATGGCATGATGGAGAAGTATCTTCCTGTTTGTTTCAGCATTGAGGACACAATTAATCGGGCAACATTGAGGAGCGTAGATGCAGTGGTTGGGCAACACTGAGGAGCGTAGATGCAGTGGTCGGGCAACATTGAGGAGCATAGACACAGTGGTCAGGGCAACATTGAGGAGTGTAGATGCAGTGGTTGGGCAACATTGAGGAGCATAGATGCAGATTGGACAACGTTGAGGAGTGTAGACAAAATGATCAGGGCAATGTTGAGGAGCATAGATGCAGTGGTTGGGAAACATTGAAGAACGTAGACTCAGTGGTCAGGCAATGTTGAGGAGTGTAGACGCAGTGGTCGGGCAAGGTTGAGGATCGTAGATGCAGTGGTCGGGCAAAGTTAAGAAGTGTAGATGCAGTGGTCAGGTAATGTTGAGGAGCGTAGACACAGTGGTCGGACAATGTTAAGGAGCGTAGATGTAGTGGTCGGGCAACGTTAAGGAGCATAGACGCAGTGGTTGGGCAATGTTGAGCTGCGTAGATGCAGTGGTCGGGCGACGTTAAGGAGAGTAGACATAGCAGTCGGGCAACATTGAGAAGCGTAGACGCAGTGGTTGGGCAATGTTGGGAAGCATAGACGCAGTGGTCGGGCAATGTTGAGGAGCATAAATGCAGTGGTCAGGTAACCTGGAGGGGTGAAGACGCTGTGTTTGAGGCAACATTGAAGAGGGTATCCGCAGTGGTCAGGTAACGTCGAAGAGTGCAGACGCAGAGATCGAGTGTCATTAAGGAGCATAGATGCAGTGGTCGGGTAACCTGGAGTGGTATAGACGCCGTGGTCTGGTAACCTGGAGGGGTATAGACGCTGTGGTCTGGTAACCTGGAGGGGTATAGACGCTGTGGTCTGGTAACCTGGAGGGGTATAGACGCTGTGGTCTGGTAACCTGGAGGGGTATAGACGCCGTGGTCTGGTAACCTGGAGGGGTATAGACGCTGTGGTCGGGCAATATTAAAGGCCATAGATGCAGTGGTCGGCCAAGGAAGCTTAAAGTGATTGTAAATGCAAATTTTTTGTTTAAATGACAAACATGTCATACTTACCTCCACTGTGCAGCTCGTTTTGCATAGAGTGGCCCCCGATCCTCCTCTTCTGGGGTCCCCTAGCGGCTCTCGCGACTTCTCTCCACATCTGATAACCCCCTAGGAAAAGCTCTCTCCCGGGGGATTACCTTGCGAGTGCGCTCCTGAGTCCAGCATTCGGCGTCCATAGAGGCCGAATGCAGGACTCGGCCCCGCCCCAGCACCCGCGTCATTGGATTTGATTGACAGCAGCGAGAGCCAATGGCTGAAATGCTATCAATCTATCCAGACAAGAGCTGAGAACCCTGGGCAGAGAGACATCGCATCCCCTAGAGGGGGACCTGCTTGTCACTGTCTCCTGTCATTTTTACTTTTTTGACAATTTACCCGGTACCCATTCACAGGGTGGGGCGGGGGGGATGCGGGATCTGGGTGGGCAAGGATAGTGGGGACGAGGGGGACCCCAAAGCACCCTCCCCATGTTGAGGGCATGTGGCCTGGTATGGTTCAGGAGGGGGGGGGGGTGGACGCTCTCTCACCCTTTTCCTGCGGCCTGCCAGGTTGCGTGCTCAGATAAAGGGTCTGGTATAGATTTTGGGGCGGGCCCACAGCACTTTTTAATTTTATTTTAGCGCAGGATTCCCCTTAATATCCATACCAGACCTGAAGGGCCTGTCTGGGTGGAGTCACTCTCCTAGGTGGAGGCTCCGTCCTGGGTGGAGGCCCTGTCCTGGGAGGAGGCCCAGTCCTGGGTGGAGGCTCTGTCCTGGGTGGAGGCCCCGTCCTGGGTGGAGGCCCCCGTCCTGGGTGGAGGCCCCGTCCTGGGTGGAGGCTCTGTCCTGGGTGGAGGCCCAGTCCTGGGTGGAGGCTCTGTCCTGGGTGGAGGCCCCGTCCTGGATGGAGGCCCCGTCCTGGGTGGAGGCCCAGCCCTGGAATGAGGCCCAGCCCTGGATGGAGGCCCCGTCCTGGGTGGAGGCCCTGCCAAGCCTATCAAGCCCACTCTTTCACCCAGTGAAGGTTCTGGTCCTCTTATTCATCTACAAGTTTAATACAATATCCTGTTTGGGGAGCACCATTTTTCATAAGCCCCCCCAAGGAGGCTACATCAACTAATATCAATAATGATCCAGGTGAAACACCCGGAAACCCAAAGCTGCCAGACAGCAGCACTAACCATGATGTTTATAGTAAGTAACCTTTCTCCTGCTGCCATTCATAGAAGGAAAGTAATGGCCCTACTGATGGCTCGGGGCAGCACAGCCTCTTCTCTATCCTCCAGTTGTTACTCTTATGATCCACTATTTATCTAAACATTATTATTAAAAATATAAAGAGAACTCTTCTCTCCTTGTACCATATCGGCGTATTCAACACGGGACTAGAAATTGCTGAACTTACTCTGAATGTTAATAGAAGACTGGATGAAGCAATATGGCTGGAGCCTGGATTTGCATTAACAAAGAAAAAAATAATGGCTCTCATATTTCTCATATTTATTAAAGTGCTATGGACGAGTAACTAAATTCTCCCTCAGAGGCCCAGCTGCCGGTTCTTCATGAATGCAAATGAGGTACGAGGCTTACACGGAGAAGATTATACAGCAAGAGGCAATTAGCACGTATATTCCAGTCCATACAGCAGAAGCAGGCAACCTGAGGCTCTGCAGCTGTTGTGGAAGTATATATCCCAGCATTCCTTGCAGCCTCTGCTCTAATGTGGGTGTGGGGTGATGGCCATAGAAAAATGATGACTGATCCAGAGTGGAATTATGGGTTCTCACTAGAGGGGACAGCTGCCATGGCATTGTGTCTACTGTACAGCCTCCATGATGACATGTCTACCGCCGCCATGATGACATGTCTACCGCCACTATGATGACATGTCTACCGCCACTATGATGACATGTCTACCGCCGCCATGATGACATGTCTACCGCCGCCATGATGACATGTCTACCGCCGCCATGATGACATGTCTACCGCCGCTATGATGACATGTCTACCGCCGCCATGATGACATGTCTACTGCCGCTATGATGACATGTCTACCACCACCATGATGACATGTCTATCGCTGCCATGATGACATGTCTACCGCTACCATGATGATAATGTATCTACAGCCACCATGATGACATGTCTACCGCCACTATGATAACATGTCTACCGCCGCTATGATGACATGTCTACCGCCGCCATGATGACATGTCTACCGCCGCCATGATGACATGTCTACCGCCGCTATGATGACTTGTCTACCGCTGCCATGATGCAATGGCTACTTCCAGCATATGTATCTGCAAGTGCCATGATGACATGTCTACCGCCGCCATGATGACATGTCTACCGCCGCCATGATGACATGTCTACCGCCGCCATGATGACATGTCTACCGCCGCTATGATGACATGTCTACCGCCGCCATGATGACATGTCTACTGCCGCTATGATGACATGTCTACCACCACCATGATGACATGTCTACCGCTGCCATGATGACATGTCTACCGCTACCATGATGATAATGTATCTACAGCCACCATGATGACATGTCTACCGCCACTATGATAACATGTCTACCGCCGCTATGATGACATGTCTACCGCCGCCATGATGACATGTCTACCGCCGCCATGATGACATGTCTACCGCCGCCATGATGACATGTCTACCGCCGCTATGATGACTTGTCTACCGCTGCCATGATGCAATGGCTACTTCCAGCATATGTATCTGCAAGTGCCATGATGACATGTATCTACAGCCGCCATGATGACATGTCTACAGCCACCATAATGACATGTCTGCTGCCACCATGATGACATGTCTACTGCCACCATGATGACAATGTATCTACAGCCACCATGATGACTTGTCTATTGCCGCCATGATGACATGTCTGCTGCCACCATGATGACATGTCTACAGCCACCATGATGACATGTCTATTGCCGCCATGATGACATGTCTACTGCCACCATGATGACATGTCTACAGCCACCATGATGACATGTCTATTGCCACCATGATGACAATGTGTCTACAGCCACCATGATGACATGTCTACAGCCACCATGATGACATGTCTACTGCCACCATGATGACAATATATCTACAGCCACCATGATGACTTGTCTATTGCCGCCATGATGACATGTCTACCGCTACCATGATGATAATGTATCTACAGCCACCATGATGACATGTCTACCGCCGCTATGATAACATGTCTACCGCCGCTATGATGACATGTCTACCGCCGCCATGATGACATGTCTACCGCCGCCATGATGACATGTCTACCGCCGCTATGATGACATGTCTACCGCCGCCATGATGACATGTCTACCGCCGCTATGATGACTTGTCTACCGCTGCCATGATGCAATGGCTACTTCCAGCATATGTATCTGCAAGTGCCATGATGACATGTATCTACAGCCGCCATGATGACATGTCTACAGCCACCATAATGACATGTCTACTGCCACCATGATGACAATGTATCTACAGCCACCATGATGACTTGTCTATTGCCACCATGATGACATGTCTACAGCCACCATGATGACATGTCTATTGCCACCATGATGACAATGTGTCTACAGCCACCATGATGACATGTCTACAGCCACCATGATGACATGTCTATTGCTGCCATGATGACATGTCTACTGCCACCATGATGACATGTCTACAGCCACCATGATGACTTGTCTATTGCCACCATGATGACATGTCTACAGCCACCATGATGACATGTCTATTGCCACCATGATGACAATGTGTCTACAGCCACCATGATGACATGTCTACAGCCACCATGATGACATGTCTATTGCCACCATGATGACAATGTGTCTACAGCCACCATGATGACATGTCTACAGCCACCATGATGACATGTCTATTGCCACCATGATGACAATTACAGTTGGTCCGAACACACCCCGGTCCGGTTTGCTCCAGAATTCTCGAACATCGCAAATGTTTGGACCCGAACCTATTTAAGTCTATGGGACCCAAGCTTGAAAAATGAAAAGTGCCCATTTTGAAGTCTTATATGCAAGTATTTCGTATAAAAAGGAGTATGGGGGTCCGGGTACCAATTTTAATGAGGCTTAAAGTGAAACAAAATAAAAATAAAAACCCCTTCAATACCGGGCACTTTCACCCCCTTCCTGCCCAGGCTATTTTTCACCTTTCAGCGCTCTCACAGTTTGAATGACAATTACTCGGTAATGTAACACTGTACACATGTGACATTTGTATCATTTTCTTCACACAAATAGAGATTTCTTTTGGTGGTATTTAATCACTGCTGGGTTTTTTATTTTTTACAAAAAAAAAGTGAATATTAAAAAAATAAAAATAAAATTTTTCTTAGTTTCTGTCAGTAAATTTTGTAAATTCGCAATTTTTCTGCTTCACTGATGGGCACTGATGAGGAGGAAATTATGGGCACTAATTAGGTGGCACTTATATGTGGCACTGATGAGCACGGATAGGTGACACTGATGGCCACTGTATACTCCAAGAGGTGGACAAGAGGTACAGTGTCACTGATGCATGCACTGTCACTGCTCACCATCCTTGTGGCCTCCTCAAACGGTGACAGGACAGTGCATGCATCCCTGATCATGCCCCACTGGCGTGGTGAGAAAAAACCGAGCTCCCCTGACCCTGTCCTGGTGCCGTAGTCGCACAGGTACTCATTGATAGCCCTCTGCTGCGTGTGCAGCCGTTGCAGCATGGCCAACGTTGAGTTCCACCTGGTGGGCATGTCACATATAAGGCGGTTCTTGGGCAGGTTCAACTCCTTTTGGAGCTCAGCCAGCCAAGCACAGGCATTAAATGATCGGCGGAAATGCACACAGACTTTCCTGGCCTGCTTCAGGACATCCTGTAAGCCCGGGTACCTGCCCAAGAACCACTGCACCACCAGGTTAAGGACGTGAGCTACACAGGGCACATGGGTCAGTTGTCCCTGTCGGAGGGCGGAGAGGAGGTTGGCGCCATTGTCGCAAACCACCATTCCTGGCTTAAGCTGGCGTGGCGTCAACCACCTGTCGGCCTGCCCCTGCAGAGCTGACAAAACATCCGCCCCAGTGTGGCTCCTGTCCCCCAAACAAACCAGCGCAAGCACGGCATGGCATCGTTTTGCCTGCGTACTTGCGTAGCCCCTGGAACGCCTACGGAGCACCGCTGGTTCTGAGGACAGAGCACTGGAAGAGGCCATGGATGAAGAAGAAGAGGAGGGGGTGGAGGAGAGAGGTGTGTCACAACCAATAGTAGCATTTTGGAGGCGTGGTGGCGGAAAAACCTCCAACACTACTGCACCTTGTCCTGCATCCTTCCCAGCTGCCAGAAGAGTGACCCAATGGGCCGTGAAAGACAGGTAACGTCCCTGTCAATGCCTGCTGGACCATGAGTCAGTGGTAATATGCACCTTACCGCTGACCGCCCTGTCCAGCGAGGCAAGGACATTGCCTTCCACATGCTGGTAGAGAGCCGGAATCGCCTTCCGTTAGAAAAAGTGGCGTTTGGGGACCAGCCACTGAGGAACCACACATTGTACAAACTCATGGAAGGGGGCCGAGTCTACCAACTGAAAAGGCAGCAGTTGAAGTGCTAGCAATTTAGCCAAGCTAACATTCAACCGCTGGGCATGTGGGTGGCTGGGAGTGAACTTCTTTCGCCGGTCCAGCAGCTGGGGCAGGGACATTTGCCTGCTATAATCGGACGTGGGTGTACCACTAGCAGAGTGCCCGGAAGCACTTGGCTGTGACACACCTAATTCTACACCTTCATTCCTCTCAGAGCAGGTTTCAGAGAGGACTGAAGGTCTAGTGGGGTTGGAGATGCCAGCTGATGAGGAGCAAGGAGAGGTCCGCTTTGTTCTTTGGTGTGGGTCTTTGAGGTACGCTTGCCAACGAGCTGCATGGCAGGTCAACATATGCCTGGTCAAGCATGTGGTGCCCAAGCGGCTGATTTTGGCCACGCGAGATATGCTTGAGACATATGTTGCAAATAGCAGCGGTGCGATCTGATGCACTCGTCTCAAAAAAGGCCCACACCAAAGAACTTTTAGAATAACGCGCAGAGGCAGCGCCCTGCACAGGCGGAGCTCTGCGGTGTGATTCAGTCGGTGTGCTGCCCCTAAGCTGACCCCCGGAGGGCATCCTGCCTTGTTGGAGATGTGCCTCCTCCTCCTCTCTCCTACCAGGCACCCACGTGGAGTCAGTGCCCTCATCATCCCCTCCCTCTTCATCGCTGTAGCAAACCTGGCAATATGCTGCAGCTGATGGAACATGACTGCCAGATTGCTGTCCTTCTTGAGCATCCTCTCTCTCTGTGCTCACGCTACTGCCTTCCTCTAGCTGGGTATCATCATCAGAGCCTACAAAACACTGGGCATCCTCCTGGAGCATGTACCCAACACTGTGCTCAAAGAGTTCAGGGGACTCCTCAGGAGGACGTGGTGGGTCTAGGGAAGGAGTCACTGATGATGACATTGAGACGAGGGAAGACGATGCGTTGGCAGCTGCTTTGCTACTACCCTGAGACTGGGTGAGAGAGGATGAGGAGGATGAAGAGGGCTTGGTCATCCACTCTACCAAGTCATTGGCATGTTGCGGCTCAACATGTCCAGCTGCCGAAAATTAGGACAAGTGTGTCCCATGGCCACGTGCTGATGAGGACGATGCACCGCGTCCACGACCAGCACTGTTGTCTCTAGACACAGAGCCTGCTTGCCCTCTTTTATCGGCTCGCGCCTGTCTTCCTCTCCTTGCTGGCCTTCCAGACATGGTAATGGCCTGAAGGGAGATGGGAAAACCAGCAATTGGGTAGCTTTAGGTGCACACTGAGCAGATGACAAAATACACTGACTGTAATTACTGCAGCTGCCTGCCTGTGTTATAGAAACAGAACAACACCAGCAATAAGGGGTAGCTTCAGGTGTATAATGTGCAGGAGGCACACAACACCCACTTTAACTTCTGCAGATGCCTCTATTACAGAAACAGAACACTAGTAATAAAGGGTATCTTCAGGTGTATACTGTGCTGGAGGCACACAACACCCACTTTAAAGAGGAAGTAAACCCTGATGGGTTTACTTCCTCTTTCATTCTCTGCAAAGGTAAAGCATAATGGACTACTATGCATCGCATCGCATCGCATCGCATAGTAGTCCATTATGTGTCACTTACCTGACACAGGAGCCAGCGAAGTCACCGCTGTTCCCTGCAATCCGGCGCATCCATCTTCTCGGTGGGTCTCGCCGCTCCGCCGCTGTCATTCGGCGAAGCCGTTATGACGTCACTCCCGCGCATGCGCACGGGAGCCGCCACTCGCGGCATATCGCCGTTGACCGCGGCGCGCTCAGTGGCGCATGCGCCGTAGACAGTGGTGCCTGTCTTTCGGCAAATATCTCCTAAACCATGTAGGTTTAGGAGAAATTTCTTGGGCCTACAGGTAAGCCTTAATCTAGGTTTACCTGTAGGTCAAAGTGTGTTGTAAGGGTTTACACCCACTTTAACTGCTGCAGATGCCTGTATTACAGAACACCAGCAATAAGGGGTATCTTCAGGTGTATATTGTGCAGGAGGCACACAACACCCATTTTAACAGAGCTAGGTTTGCAAGCCACAAAGACACTGTCCCTGCCTATCCTGCTCTTTCCCTGACCGCTGCAACACACTACACAAGGCCGCCGCACTGACGGCCTTATATAGTGTGGGACGTGTACTTAATCCCCCTGAGCTATAATTGTGGCTCTCCTCGCTTCCGGCGCTGTGATTGGCCAAGCATGCGGGGTCACAGTGCATACTTGGCCAATCATGAGCCAGCAATGCACTGCAATGGCGAAGTGCATTGTGGGCCGTGAGCGCCACACGAATATGGCGCAAACGGCCCACAGAGTTCTGGCTTTGCCGAACGGGTGAACAGCTGGTGTTCGAGTCGAACATGCGTTCGTCTCGAACACCGAGCTCATCCCTAGTGGGCACTGATAGGCAGCACTGGTAGGCACTGATAGGAAGCACAGATGGGCATTGATGGGTGGCACTGATGGGCAGCAGAGATGGGCATTGATGGGCAGCACTGATAGGCGGCACTTATGGACACTGATTAGGTGGCATTGATGAGGAAGCACTAATATGCCACACTTATGGGCACTGATAAAAACTGATAGGCTGTTTTTTTTGTTTTTTTAATCCAAACTTTTTTTATTGACAAGGAAAAAACAAAGTTCTTGTTCATTGTAGAGTTGAAAGGTTTACATGAGAACATCAACACTTTCACTGATCATATGTAAAACATACCCAAAGTTTTATGAAAAAACAAAAACATTAAAAAACAAAAACATAGAGCAAAACAAAACAGAACAGCCCAAGTCCATTGAGAGACAATTACTCAGAACAGTCTCCCTTGTCTACTCTCAGATGTACAGAGTAGAAATTCCTAAACTCGGCCACAACCATCTCTAGGTGGTCTCATAATTGTAACAACCTATCCATCACTACTTGTGGTGGGGCGAGACTTGGCTTATCAAGCCAACTTTGCCAAATGTGATTACATTTTTCTTAACCACTTTTTGATGGCGTTAACCAGGGGTCAAGTCCTGGGGAAAAAAGTGTGGGAACTCCCACCCAAGATCCCCTCCCCCACAAAAAAAAAAAAAGGTACGCTCATATGCATATATATTTCACAGAAAATACAGTACAACATTTATTGTAAAGTGCCAGTTTATAAAAACAAAACAAGTTAACTTGTCAAACAGAATAATCAACACAATGGGTGATGATCTTTCCCTCGCAGGGAATTTCTAACACAAATACACCCTGTTGCAAATTCAAATACAGCAAATTAGAAAATATCCCACAAACTGGAATAACGCTGCCCTTGCCGTGCAAGATTATCGGCAACGAATCAAAAAAACTCACGGATCGGATCATTCCTTGGATCAGAGTCACAGATCGGATCATTTTTCGGATCAGCAAATAATAATTGAATTTGTAAAAACCTGTGAAAATGTCACCACCATATAGTCCCCACTGCAATATACATCTCCCCCACTGCAATATACATCTCCCCCACTGTAATATCCACGTCATCTCCCCCAATAATATTTTGTCTGAGCATGGATGGGTATGGCTGGGTATTAGAAGAATATGTATTGGCAGGGTAAGTATTGGCAGGGTATTGCAGAATATTGGCAGGATAAGCATTGGCAGGGTATTGCAGAGTATTGGCAGGGTATGGCAGATTATTGCTGGGTATTGCAGATTATTGGCAGGACATTGCTGGGTATTGCAGGGTAAGTTTGCAGAGTCTTGTCAGGGTAAGTATTGGCAGGGTAAGTATTGCAGAGTAAGTATCGGCAGGGTATGTATTGCAGAGTATTGGCAGGGTATTGCAGAGTATTGGCAGGGTATGTATTGCAGAGTATTGGCAGGGTATTGCAGAGTATTGGCAGGGTATGTATTGCAGAGTATTGGCAGGGTATTGAAGAGTATTGGCAGGGTAAGTATTGCAGAGTATTGGTGGGGTATTGCAGAGTATTGGCAGAGTAAGTATTGCAGAGTATTGGCAGGGTATGTATTGCAGAGTATTGGCAGGGTATGTATTGCAGAGTATTGGTGGGGTATTGCAGAGTATTGGTGGGGTATTGCAGAGTAGTGGCGGGGTATGTATTGCAGAGTATTGGCGGGGTATGTATTGCAGAGTATTGGCAGGGTATGTATTGCAGAGTATTGGCAGAGTATTGCAGAGTATTGGCAGGGTATTGCAGAGTATTGGCAGGGTATGTATTGGCAGAGTATTGGCACAGTATTGCAGAGTATTGGCACAGTATTACAGAGTATTGGCCCAGTATTGCAGAGTATTGATAGGGTATTGCAGAGTATTGGCAGGGTATGTATTGCAGAGTATTGGCAGGGTATTGCAGAGTATTGGCAGGGTATGTATTGGCAGAGTATTGGCACAGTATTGCAGAGTATTTGCACAGTATTGCAGAGTATTGGCCCAGTATTGCAGAGTATTGATAGGGTATTGCAGAGTATTGGCAGGGTATTGCAGAGTATTGGCAGGGTATTGCAGAGTATTGATAGGGTATTGCAGAGTATTGGCAGGATATTGCAGAGTATTGGCAGGGTATGGCAGGGTATGTATTGCAGAGTATTGGCAGGGTATTGCAGAGTATTGATAGGGTATTGCAGAGCATTGGCAGGATATTGCAGAGTATTGGCAGGGTATGGCAGGGTATGTATTGCAGAGTATTGGCAGGGTATTGCAGAGTATTGATAGGGTATTGCAGAGTATTGATAGGGTATTGCGGAGTGCAACTTACACACTAGTGACTAACCTGGTATCTTCTTCCCTTCTGTTCTCGGGAGAGAAGTAAACTGGAAGCAGTGCAGCGGTTGTGGCCCCAGGAGGCCAGGACTGTCTGGCACTGGGTAGAGGGGAGGGAGGGGACAGTCCATATCCAAGCAGGCGCGCAGCGTGTGTCACACTGCCCACTGACTCGTGCCAGTGCGTGCCCACGTGTACGGCCGACGTCATGTGACCAGTTGCTAGCAACCAGTCACTCGGGCGGCAGAGGAGCGGTGGCGGACTACGCGCTGCATAGCCTCAGCTCTCAGGCGGCTAATGGGAACGGCGTTACCGTTGTGGAAATAGTACGGGAACGCCGTTCCCATGCGTTCCTGCAGGACTCGAGCCCTGGCGATAAGCCAACTGCTCTCTAAGAAGGGAAGTAAAGTTGGCGATCCTTGCACCTTGGAAGGCACGGTGGGCACCAACCAAAATCAGGCGATCGGCTTTCTAGCTAGGTACAATAACCTGGACACCATAATATAAATATCATTTGGATACATTCCAGTATCAGAAAGCACACCAGGGGATCAAGAGATCAGAGATCAAGAGATCAGAAATAACCTGCACTATCTACGCCCAATATCGGGCAAGTTTCGGGCCGCGCCATATAACGTGTATAAAGTCCCCCCTGACCATCGAGCACTTTGGACATAAGGGAGAACCTCTTCCTCTCAATAATATAGCTTATCAGGTGGGATAGGCTCTGTGTAAGATAAATAATTGGGAGAGTTTATGTGCCACTGACACCGACGTGGCCGGGAGCACCTCTAGGGCCAAATCCCATTGATTACCATCTATGGCTCCGAGATCAGTGACCCAATGCAAAGCATTCTCTATATGGTGCTGGGGCCAAGCAGCCGAATTCTCATATATAGAATGTATCGGGGGAAGTTGCTCAGCAGAGGACCCAGAAGCAAGTGGAGGTCACTGAAGTAGCAGTGTAGTAGTAACTTGTAGCAGCAATGCAGTAGCAGTGTAGCAGTGGTGTAGTAGCAGGGTAGTAGTGGTGTAGTAGCCTTGTAGCAGTGGTGTAGTAGTTGTGCTTACTTCAGTGGTTTCCAGCTTCCAGGGGGCTTCCAGGGGCATTGTCCAGGTCAGGTATATACAACGTTACATTTGTCTAAGTTGGACATAAAAGACTGATGCCTGGACTTTTTTGGCTCCTCTGCCTATGGAATGGGCTACAAGACCCTCACTAAGAAGCTTGGTGAGAAGAGACAACTGTTGTAGCGATTTATTCGCAAATAGAAGAAATACAAAATAATCATCAATTGTCCTCAGTCTGGAGCTCCATGCAAGATTTCTCCTCATGGGGTGAGGATGGTCATGAGAAAAGTGAGGGATCTGCCCAGAACTACATGGGAGGAGCTTGTGAAGGATCTCAAGGCAGTTGGGACCCCAGTCACCAAACAAACCATTGGTAACACAATACACCACCATGGATTGAAATCCTGCAGTGTCCGCAAGGTCCCCCTCCTCAGGAAGACACATGTACAGGTCCCCCTCCTCAGGAAGACACATGTACAGGTCCCCCTCCTCAGGAAGACACATGTACAGGTCCCCCTCCTCAGGAAGACACGTGTACAGGTCCCCCTCCTCAGGAAGACACATGTACAGGTCCTCCTCCTCGGGAAGACACATGTACAGGTCCTCCTCCTCAGGAAGACACATGTACAGGTCCCCCTCCTCAGGAAGACACATGTACAGGTCCTCCTCCTCAGGAAGACACATGTACAGGTCCCCCTCCTCAGGAAGACACATGTACAGGTCCCCCTCCTCAGGAAGACACATGTACAGGTCCCCCTCCTCAGGAAGACACATGTACAGGTCCCCCTCCTCAGGAAGACACATGTACAGGTCCCCCTCCTCAGCAAGACACATGTACAGGTCCCCCTCCTCAGGAAGACACATGTACAGGTCCTCCTCCTCAGGAAGACACATGTACAGGTCCCCCTCCTCAGGAAGACACATGTACAGGTCCCCCTCCTCAGGAAGACACATGTACAGGTCCCCCTCCTCAGGAAGACACATGTACAGGTCCCCCTCCTCAGGAAGACACATGTACAGGTCCCCCTCCTCAGCAAGACACATGTACAAGTCCCCCTCCTCAGGAAGACACATGTACAGGTCCTCCTCCTCAGGAAGACACATGTACAGGTCCCCCTCCTCAGGAAGACACATGTACAGGTCCCCCTCCTCAGGAAGACACATGTACAAGTCCCCCTCCTCAGGAAGACACATGTACAGGTCCTCCTCCTCAGGAAGACACATGTACAGGTCCCCCTCCTCAGGAAGACACATGTACAGGTCCCCCTCCTCAGGAAGACACATGTACAGGTCCCCATCCTCAGGAAGACACATGTACAGGTCCCCCTCCTCAGCAAGACACATGTACAAGTCCCCCTCCTCAGGAAGACACGTGTACAGGTCCCCCTCCTCAGGAAGACACATGTACAGGTCCCCCTCCTCAGGAAGACACATATAGAGGCCCCTCGGAGGTTTGCCAATGAAGATCTAAATGATTCACAGAAGGATTGGGAGAAAGTGCTGTGGTCAGATGAGACCAAAATTCAGCTGTTTGGTGTTCGGAGGAAGAAAAATACTGACTATGACCCTAAGAACACCATCCCTACAGTCACACACAGAGGAGGGAACATGAACACCATCCCTACAGTCACACACGGAGGAGGGAACATGAACACCATCCCTACAGTCACACACGGAGGTGGGAACATGAACACCATCCCTACAGTCACACACGGAGGTGGGAACATGAACACCATCCCTACAGTCACACACGGAGGTGGGAACATGAACACCATCCCTACAGTCACACATGGAGGTGGGAACATGAACACCATCCCTACAGTCACACACGGAGGGGGGAACATGAACACCATCCCTACAGTCACACACGGAGGGGGGAACATGAACACCATCCCTACAGTCACACACTGAGGTGGGAACATGAACACCATCCCTACAGTCACACACCGAGGTGGGAACATGAACACCATCCCTACAGTCACACACGGAGGTGGGAACATGAACACCATCCCTACAGTCACACACGGAGGGGGGAACATGAACACCATCCCTACAGTCACACACGGAGGGGGGAACATGAACACCATCCCTACAGTCACACACGGAGGTGGGAACATGAACACCATCCCTACAGTCACACACGGAGGTGGGAACATGAACACCATCCCTACAGTCACACACGGAGGTGGGAACATGAACACCATCCCTACAGTCACACACAGAGGTGGGAACATGAACACCATCCCTACAGTCACACACGGAGGTGGGAACATGAACACCATCCCTACAGTCACACACGGAGGTGGGAACATGAACACCATCCCTACAGTCACACACGGAGAGGGGAACATGAACACCATCCCTACAGTCACACACGGAGAGGGGAACATGATACTTTGGGGCTGTTTCTCTGATAAAGGTCCAGGCCAACTTTGCCGCATTGAGGAGCCAATGGACGGGGTCATGTATTGTAAGATCTTGGGTGAGAACCTTCTTCCCTCATCCAGAACACTGAAGATGGGTCATGGATGGGTCTTCCAGCATGACAATGACCCAAAACATACCACCAAGGCAACAAGGGAGTGGCTCAAGAAGAAGCACATGAAGGTCATGGAGTGGCCTAGCCAGTCTCCAGACCTTAATCCTATAGAAAATGTATGGAGGAGCTGAAACTTCAAGTTGTCAAGAGACCTTCAGGATTTAGAGAAGATCTGTAGAGAAGAGAGGAGAAAATCCCTCCTGAGATGTGTGGAAACCTGATCACCACCTACAAGAAACGTCTGACCTCTGTGATCACCAACAAGGGTTTCTCCACCAACTACTAAGTCATGTTTTGCTTGGGGGTCAAATACTTATTTTACTCACTGAACTGCAGCTCCATTTATAACATTTGTATTGTGTGTTTTCTGGATTTTGGTTGATCTTCTGTCTCTATCATATAAAATACACCTCTGATAAGAATTATAGACCCTCCATTTCTATGTAAGTGGGCAAAACTACACAATCTGCAGGGCAGACGATTGTTATTTGCCCCCCATGGTGTATTTCCGGCCGTCACTGAATTATCTCTGTTATTTATCCTCCGGCTGCCTCTGACCTCCCGGCCACCATATTACCATACATTGGAAGCGGTTACAATCCTCCATTCGGTGTAATTATCAGACATGTTTGGACTGACTCCGGATTTGTCGGCATCAATCTCCCAGTCTGTGGCGGTCGGTGAATCCCCCGATAACACCGCTCTGTACATCAAGTGTAAATGTGATAAAAGCCGGCCTGTCACTCACTAAGCGGATGAAATTGGCGGTGGAGATCTGTCTGTGTATACACGGGACACATCCATCTTCAATTCACACATTTGCTCGGAGAACACGGCGAGCGCGGCGCCCTCAGTGCAGGACCGCCCATCATAATAATTCACACCGCAGTCATGCATGAAGACAATCTGCTAATCCCGGGAGGGCGTGATTCCTCCAACGTGTCCATCCATGTAACAGAGCGCCAAAGTATCCGACCAAACCGTATCCTACAGATCATGAATTATGGATGAGAGCGCGGGGATTTACATGGAGGCGCCGCGCCGCCATCGCTCCGAACATCATCCCCGCGCTTGGCAGATATTTTCAGTAATACCAACTTTGCGACTTTCCATTCTCATTTTTACACATAAAGTCATCCAATAAAATCCCACATCAGATTTACCGATAACTTCCCACCCTCCTACCTTAATACCGGGCACTTTCATCCCTTCCTGCCCCCCACCTTAATACCGGGCACTTTCATCCCTTCCTGCCCCCCCACCTTAATACAGGGCACTTTCACCCCCTTCCTGCCCCCCCACCTTAATACCGGGCACTTTCACCCCTTCCTGCCCCCCACCTTAATACCGGGCACTTTCACCCCCTTCCTGCCCTCCCATCTTAATACCAGGGACTTTCATCCCTTCCTGCCCCCCCACCTTAATACAGGGCACTTTCACCCCCTTCCTGCCCCCCCACCTTAATACCAGGGACTTTCATCCCTTCCTGCCCCCCCACCTTAATACAGGGCACTTTCACCCCCTTCCTGCCCCCCCACCTTAATACCAGGGACTTTCATCCCTTCCTGCCCCCCCACCTTAATACAGGGCACTTTCACCCCCTTCCTGCCCCCCCACCTTAATACCAGGGACTTTCATCCCTTCCTGCCCCCCCACCTTAATACAGGGCACTTTCACCCCCTTCCTGCCCCCCCACCTTAATACAGGGCACTTTCACCCCCTTCCTGCCCCCCCACCTTAATACCAGGGACTTTCATCCCTTCCTGCCCCCCCACCTTAATACAGGGCACTTTCACCCCCTTCATGCCCCCCCACCTTAATATTGGGGACTTTCATCCCTTCCTGCCCCCCCCCCACCTTAATACCAGGGACTTTCATCCCTTCCTGCCCCCCCCCACCTTAATATTGGGGACTTTCACTCCCTTCCTGCCCCCCACCTTAATCCCCCCCCACCTTAATACTGGGGACTTTCACTCCCTTCCTGCCCCCCCACCTTAATACTGGGGACTTTCACTCCCTTCCTGCCCCCTCACCTTAATACCGGGGACTCTCACTCCCTTCCTGCCCCCCCACCTTAATACTGGGGACTTTCACTCCCTTCCTGCCCCCCCACCTTAATGCCCCCCCACCTTAATACTGGGGACTTTCATCCCTTCCTGCCCCCCACCTTAATACCAGGGACTTTCATCCCTTCCTGCCCCCCCACCTTAATACCAGGGACTTTCATCCCTTCCTGCCCCCCCACCTTAATACAGGGCACTTTCACCCCCTTCCTGCCCCCCCACCTTAATACCAGGCACTTTCACCCCCTTCCTGCCCTCCCATCTTAATACCGGGGACTCTCACTCCCTTCCTGCCCCCCCACCTTAATACCAGGGACTTTCATCCCTTCCTGCCCCCCCCACCTTAATACCAGGGACTTTCATCCCTTCCTGCCCCCCCCCACCTTAATACTGGGGACTTTCACTCCCTTCCTGCCCCCCCACCTTAATCCCCCCCCACCTTAATACTGGGGACTTTCACTCCCTTCCTGCCCCCCCACCTTAATACTGGGGACTTTCACTCCCTTCCTGCCCCCTCACCTTAATACCGGGGACTCTCACTCCCTTCCTGCCCCCCCCACCTTAATACTGGGGACTTTCACTCCCTTCCTGCCCCCCCACCTTAATGCCCCCCCACCTTAATACTGGGGACTTTCATCCCTTCCTGCCCCCCACCTTAATACTGGGGACTCCCACTCCCTTCCTGCCCCCCCACCTTAATACCAGGGACTTTCATCCCTTCCCTTTCATCCCTTAATACCTGCCCCCCACCTTAATACCAGGGACTTTCACCCCCTTCCTGCCCCCCCACCTTAATACCGGGAACTTTCACCCCCTTCCTGCCCTCCCATCTTAATACCGGAGACTCTCATTCCCTTCCTGCCCCCCCACCTTAATACCGGGGACTTTCACCCCTTCCTGCCCCCCACCTTAATACCAGGGACTTTCATCCCTTCCTGCCCCCCCACCTTAATACCAGGGACTTTCATCCCTTCCTGCCCCCCCACCTTAATACAGGGCACTTTCACCCCCTTCCTGCCCCCCCACCTTAATACCGGGCACTTTCACCCCTTCCTGCCCTCCCATCGTAATACAGGGGACTTTCACTCCCTTCCTGCCCCCCACCTTAATACCGGGCACTTTCACCCCCTTCTTGCCCCCCACCTTAATACTGGGCACTTTCACCCCCTTCCTACCCCCACCTTAATACCGGGCACTTTCACCCCCTTCCTGCCCCCACCTTAATACCAGGGACTTTCACTCCCTTCCTGCCCCCCCGCCTTCATAATTGGCACTTTCACCCCCTTCCTGCCCCCCACCTTAATACTTGGCACTTTCACCCCCTTCCTGCTTTCCCCCCCTCCCACCTTAATACCAGGCACTTTCACCCCCTTCCTGTTCCCCCCCACCTTAATACCGGGCACTTTCACCCCCTTCCTGCCCCCCACCTTAATACTGGGCACTTTCACCCCCTTCCTGCCCCCCAACTTAATACTGAGCACTTTCACCCCCTTCCTGCCCCCCCACCTTAATACCGACACTTTCACCCCTTTCCTGCCCCCCACTTTAACATGAGACACTTTCACCCCCTTCCTGCCCCACCACCTTAATACCAGCACTTTCACCCCCTTCCTGCCCCACATCCTTAATACCAGCACTTTCATCCCCTTCCTGCCCCCCCACTTTAACATGAGGCACTTGCACCACCTTCCTGTCCCCCCACTTTAACACGGGGCACTTTCACCCCCTTCCTGCCGCCCACTTTAACACGGGGCACTTTCACCCCCTTCCTGCCCCCCACCTTAATACCAGCACTTTCACCCCCTTCCTGCTTTCCCCCCCTCCCACCTTAATACCAGGCACTTGCACCCCCTTCCTGCCCCCCACCTTAATACCAGGCACTTTCACCCCCTTCCTGCCCCCCCACCTTAATACCGGCACTTTCACCCCCTTCCCACACCCCACCTTAATACGGGCACTTTCACCCCCTTCCTGCCCCCCACCTTAATACTGGGCACTTTCACCCCCTTCCTGCCCCCCAACTTAATACTGGGCACTTTCACCCCCTTCCTGCCCCCCCCACCTTAATACCAGCACTTTCACCCCCTTCCTGCCCCACCACTTTAACATGAGGCACTTGCACCACCTTCCTGCCCCCCACTTTAACACGGGGCACTTTCACCCCCTTCCTGCCCCCCACCTTAATACCAGCACTTTCACCCCCTTCCTGCCCCCCCCACTTTAACACAAGGCACTTTCACCCCCTTCCTGCCCCCCACCTTAATACCAGTCACTTTCTGAAGTTTCCTGATTCTCCACCGTCCCCGCTCGGTGAGAATACTGCTCCGGTACTTGGGGGGCAGTGAACCTTAGTGATATATTCCCCTCTACCTCCGACCACAGCCGGCAGAACCGTCCCTTCTGGTTGGACTGCAAGCCGCAATCCCAACCCTACACTGCTCTCTTACTTCTGGATAGACCCTCACACAGCCTGGCAGCCTGGTGCCCCCAGAATAGGCCAAATTTCTGGCCTAGCTGCCCAGGCCAATATGACACACGTCCACCCAGACCGCCGTCCAGGTGGCACAGAACATAGGTCATCTGATTCCACCCGAATATATAGGCTCTCCCAGCAGGCCAAGGGATTTAAGAAAACCCCCACCCATTGGCTGAGATACCCCATATACTCATAACCTGACCTTGCATTGCCCTTCTCATATCTAATGCCAAGTGCCCGGCCACCTAGTGGTAGAAGAGAAAAGTGCAACAAGGCCAAACTTAGGAAGGAATCAATGGACCTCTATCAATCAAGCAGGATAATTATTCCTGGCAGGTAAATTTGTGAGGAGCTCCCCGACTAAGCTAGAGGGCGCTATATGCGTTCTTGGGAGCAAATATAAAGCCCTTGGTGTATTGTGGTTGTCTCCCCATAGGATGGCGCTCCCAGGCAAAGGTATCTTTTTTTTTTTTTCCTATTTCAAATTTTTCTGAATTACCCCGGAGGCTTTCCTGCTGCTTGATGTTGTACATTTTCCCTCCACATATGAATCAGATGGTCCCCCGAGTGCTTCCCGCAATATCCGGATAAAAGAGGGGGAGGGGAGCATGGAGCAACTGTCTACATTCCCAGGACCCCCTTGGGCTGTCAGTGTGTGTTGGCATGAATGCCAGCAGATGAATGTGCTGCAATGCTAGGCAAGATAGTCCTAATGAACGCAATCTAATGAATGGAAGCTATTAGTACAGGAAGTTCAGGGAAGCGGTGCACAGGAGGATGGAGGATGCCGGTGAATTATTGGACGATCGGTTGCATAGTTGCCAACTGTCCCGAATTTCCCGGGACATTCCCGGGATTAGGACATTTGTCCCGAATTAATTTTGTCCCGGGAAATGTCCCGGGAAATTCGGGTTTGTCCCGGGAAATTGAATTTCCCGTTTTTTTGCCGCTGCTCGCTAGAGGTCGGCGGCCGGCGGAGACAATGTCTCCACTGGCCGCCATTTTTAAGAAGACCAGAAGTTGGTCTACACCTGTGGCGCCACCCACCCCCGCTGCCAGTGTGTGTGTGTCAGTGTAAAGTGCAGTGGGCGGCACCACAGTTAAATGTCTCCGCGCGGCAACGGCATGTCGGGGGGCCAGTCTGTCACTGTGGTTGTCGGGGCGGGGGGCCAGTCGGATGTCGGGGGCCAGTCATGGTATGTGGATGTCGGGGGCCAGTCTGTGAATGTATGTGGGGGCCAGTGGTATGTCGGGGGCCAGTCTGTAGATGTCGGGCCAGTCTGTGAATGTGGGGGCCAGTCTGTGGATGTCAGGGGACAGTCTGTGAATGTGGGGGCCAGTCTGTGGATGTCAGGGGACAGTCTGTGGATGTGGGGACCAGTCTGTGGATGTCGGGGGCCAGTCTGTGGATGTCAGGGGACAGTCTGTGAATGTGGGGGCCAGTCTGTGGATGTCGGGGGTCAGTCTGTGAATGTGGGGGGCCAGTTTGTGAATGTGGGGGCCAGTCTGTGAATGTGGGGGCCAGTCTGTGGATGTCGGGGGCCAGTATGTGAATGTGGGGGCCAGTCTGTGGATGTTGGGGGCCAGTCTGTGAATGTGGGGGCCAGTCTGTGGATGTCAGGGGCCAGTCTGTGAATGTGGGGGCCAGTCTGTGGATGTCGGGGCCAGTCTGTGGATGTGGGGGCCAGTCTATGAATGTGGGGGCCAGTCTGTGGATGTCGGGGGCCAGTCTGTGAATGTGGGGGCCAGTCTGTGGATGTCGGGGGCCAGTCTGTGGATGTCGGGGGCCAATCTGTGAATGTGGGGGCCAGTCTGTGGATGTGGGGGCCAGTCTGTGAATGTGGGGGCCAGTCTGTGGATGTGGGGGCCAGTCTGTGGATGTGGGGGCCAGTCTGTGGATGTTGGGGGCCAGTGGTATGTTGGGGGCCAGTGGTATGTTGGGGGCCAGTCTGGAGATGTGGGGGCCGGTCTGTGCAGGATGTGGGGGGGGGGATGGTCTGTGGATGTCAGAGGGGCATCAGATGTAAGGAGGGGCTCCACTGATGGACACGGATGTGAGGAAGGTACCTCTGATGGGGCACCTGATGTAAGGACAGATTCCGCTTGGGACATCTGATGGCATCTGGTGGCAGGCAACGTGGCTAGTGACGCTCTCAGGGCTCCCACTGATTCTGCATTATGGTGAGTTGAATGATTTCATTTCATATTACAATGTAATAATAGAAATAATGCGCTTCAATCATCCTGACACCATAACAATCATGGCGCCGGGATGATTGAAACGCCAACACCAGGTATTTGGAGTATCTTTATCTGCTGGTTGTCAAACTCTGGAAAACACATATTGCTATTGTGGTGTAGGATCGGGGGCTGCTGTCCCTCCTTTCCCTCTCCCCCCACCTCCTTTCCCTCTCCCTCCCCCCTTCTTTTCCCTCTCCCTCCCCCCCTCCTTTCCCTCTCCATCCCCCTCCTTTCCCTCTCCATGCGCACGCCGCATTTTTACTTTTTCCTACGCCACACCTATAAACGCATGCCCCGCCCCTAATCATACCACGACTCCGCCTACTGCCAAAAAAAGTGTCCCAATTTTTTTTTTTACAATGTTGGCAACTATGCTGTTGGTGTGAAAACAATGCAGCCTTTAGTAGCACTTTATTCACACAAAGCCCGGTTTCTAGGAAATTAGGTAAAAATTGCCCAATCCGGCAGAGATCAGCCCACAGAGGTCTATTTAGGTCAAGGAACTCCAAACTTCGGCCCTCCAGATGTTGAGGAACTACACACCCCATGGGGCATTGTAAAACTCTGCCATCCGCAGCCATGACTGGGCATGATGGGAGTTGTAGTCCCTGAACAACTGGAGGGCCGTAGTTTGGAGGCTCCTGGTTTAGGTCATCCAACTGCCATTTTAGGGATCACCGGGTCGTGAAAGGGTTAAATGCTGCTGTTGTATTGCTGGAGGAAAAGATTTCGGTCTCCACGGCCTGGTCCTTCTCTACAATCTCCACTCATCCTGCAGACAGCGGAGTCATCCCGCCACTTCTCACGCGGTAATAAATCAGCGGCACAGCGAGGGTGACAGGAAGGTAATGGACCGTATCTTCCAGTACTTTCCGTCTAATACTCCCACCAAGACATGCCTTTCACTTCATATGACATCCTAACAGAGAACGAAGCTCCCGTCCCATCCCCCTCTCCTCGGCCACCCAGCTGCCAGCTTTTAGGAAGATCTGCGCCCCTCATCCTCAAATATCGCCCATTTTATTCCTACAATCAGAAGGTCGGGAAGGATCGGCCACCTGTCTGGACGGAGCGAGCGGAGTCACACATTTCCTGATTTACGGCTCTCCTTTGGCGTTTGATGAGCGTTTGTTTGGTTGTGGTGATTGGGTAGAAACGTAGTAAATGGGAACCAATAGCTGCAGCCAGGAAAAGACTTCCAGGCCCCCGGCGGTCCCGCCGCGCCGAGTCGTTGGCCGAGATTTTACAGTCCGTAATGTGAGGAAGCATTGCCTTATCTATCAGCATTACTGGATGTATAACATGCTGGGGGGGGGGGGGATCCCACCTTCTGCTGAAAAACAAACACCTTGCACCCGTAGCGCCCTCCTAGGTGGGTACCGGGATAGTTGGCATGAGTTTTGTTTTTGAAACATTTCGTTGCCACACCGTAGTCATGACTATGGTAAGACTGGTCTGATACCTTTGTACCTACCCTACTATTATATTTACCATCCTAAATAACCAGGCGACACCCTTTTGGAGTAAACTTGGCCGTACCGGTCATTTTATTAACAATAAACCATGAGAGCCGCTTTACACAGGGGCAACACGACTCGCAGCGCAACTTGGACACGACTTGAGTATGAATCACAGCGCGACTTGGGGTAACTTTCAACATGACTTCAAGTTGCCCCCAGACAAGGTGACTTTGGCTGTGGCCAATTACAGAAAGGGGGAGGGGATGAGCGAGCAGCCCCCCCCTTCTGAAAAGTACCAAGCCGCATGCCCTCAACATGGGGGGGTGGGTGCTTTGGGGAAGGGACAAGATTGGCTGGAAGGAGAAGGGATCAGATTGGCCGGGAGGAGATGAGACCAGATTGGCTGTTAGGAGGAGGGACCAGATTAGCTGGGAGGAGAAGGGACCAGATTGGCTGTTAGGAGGAGGGACTGGATTGGCCCGGGAGGAGAAGGGACCGGATTGGCCGGGAGGAGAAGGGACAGGATTGGTTGGTAGGAGAAGGGACCAGATTGGCCGGGAGGAGAAGAGACCAGATTGGCTGGGAGGAGAAGGGACCAGATTAGCCGGGAGGAGAAGGGACAGGATTGGTCGGGAGGAGAAGGGTCCAGATTGGCTGTTAGGAGGAGGGACTGGATTGGCCGGGAGGAGAAGGGACCGGATTGACCAGGAAGAGAAGGGACCGGATTGGCCGGGAGGAGAAGGGACAGGATTGGTCGGTAGGAGAAGGGACCAGATTGGCTGGGAGGAGAATAGACCAGATTGGCCAGGAGGAGAAGAGACCAGATTGGCTGGGAGGAGAAGGGACCAGATTGGCTGGGAGGAGAAGGGACCGGATTGGCCAGGAGGAGAAGGGACCGGATTGGCCGGGAGGAGAAGGGACCAGACTGGCTGTTAGGAGGAGGGACCGGATTGGCCAGGAGGAGAAGGGACCGGATTGACCAGGAGGAGAAGGGACCGGATTGGCCAGGAGGAGAAGGGACAGGATTGGTCGGTAGGAGAAGGGACCAGATTGGCTGGGAGGAGAAGAGACCAGATTGGCCAGGAGGAGAAGAGACCAGATTGGCTGGGAGGAGAAGGGACCAGATTGGCTGGGAGGAGAAGGGACCAGATTAGCCGGGAGGAGAAGGGACAGGATTGGTCGGGAGGAGAAGGGTCCAGATTGGCTGTTAGGAGGAGGGACCGGATTGGCCGGGAGGAGAAGGGACCGGATTGGCCGGGAGGAGAAGGGACCAGATTGGCTGGGAGGAGAAGAGACCAGATTGGCCAGGAGTAGAAGAGACCAGATTGGCTGGGAGGAGAAGGGACCAGATTAGGCAGGAGGAGAAGGGACAGGATTGGTCAGGAGGAGAAGGGTCCAGATTGGCTGGGAGGAGAAGAAACCAGATTGGCCAGGAGAAAAAGGGTCCGGATTGGCTGGGAGGAGAAGGGACTGGATTGGTCGGGAGGAGAAGAGACCAGATTGGCCAGGAGAAGAAGGGACCAGATTGGCTAGGAGGAGATGCTGCCGAAGGTGTCCTGCAGCCTGGATGGGGTAAGGGCGGGGCTGGCGGGCGGGCGAGCGGGCGGGAGATTTGTTTGCCGTCCCCCAAAAATGGAGTACCAGCTGGCACTGGGTGGCTGGAAGGAGGTGGGTTTCCCGGGGCAGACTGAAGTCTGGATTTAGGGGGGAGCTAGAGAGAGTCAGGTGAGGTCAAGGGTAGTTTGTCTGGCATTCCAGTTCAGCGCTCGCCCCTGTACACTCCTTATGGACCAGAACCATTTCTACATATTGCTATTGGCTCAGCAATGACCTTGTTCTTCCATAAAGGTAACAATGTAATACATATATTGTCCTTTTCAGCACAAAAAAGGCTTTTTCTGGCAATTTTTTATTTTTTATTATTTCTATGCACCCTTCAGACAAAAGATAACAAAGTGAGAAGACGTGTTCCCGTCTATAAGAAGCACACTTCGTATTTTATACTCTTTCCTGTATAATGACACCAACAATTTGTCTCTATTACAAAGCACAGCAAAGTTTTTTCTTACAAATGCTTTTTTATTTTTATTTTTATTTAAATGCATCACTGAAAAAAAATTGCTGAAAATAAATAAATGAAAGAAAAAAAAAATAATAAAGCAAAGAAAAAATAGCAATAGAAAAAACAGCAGAAAAAAAAAAAAATCATGAAGAAAAGGGGAAGAAGGAATGAATTAGCCAATGTGGGTTACTAATGGGGTTAAATATGTTTATTTTTAAATTATTTTTATTTAATTTGCTTTAACCGTATAACTGCTTCCCTCCGGGGCCATTGTAACACGACATTTAGACGGGAACTCGATTGTTCTGGAAGGACATCATGTGATGTCTTCCCGCGGACCAATCACAGCAGATCACATGACAATGATTGGCTTCCTTTCAGGCCATCCCTTGTATACAACTGTGTTGCTAGCTGTGATTGGTCATAGTGATCACATGGTACAGACAGGACCAATCAAAGCCTATTCATACCATGTGATTGGCTGTGGCCAATCACAGCTAATCACAACAATACACAGTGTCTACACCAGTGGTCTCCAAACTACGGCCAGATGTGGCCCTTTGCTTGCTTTTTTCACAATTCCTCCCAATGCCACCAACAATGGGGCACAATTCCTCCCAATTCCACCAACGATGGGGCACAATTCCTCACAATGCCACCAATAGGGATGAGCTTCGTGTTCGACTCGAACATTGGCTGTTCGTCCGTTCGGCGAAATCCGAACTCTTGGTCCGTTCGCGTCAAAATTCGTGTGGCGCGCACGGCCCACAATGCACTGCGATGGCGCAGTGCATTGCTGGCTCATGATTGGCCAAGCATGCACTGTGACCCCGCATGCTTGGCCAATCGCAGCGCTAGCAGCGAGGAGAGCCATGATTGGCCACAGGCATCCTGCCTGTGGCCAATCATAGCTCAGGCTGTGTAGTGCACGCCCCACACTATATAAGGCCGCCTTTGAGGCGGCCTCATGTAGTGTGTTGGCATCTGAAGCAGTGGGTGTTCTGTGTACCTTCAACACAGTTACACACCAATCGTTTTTGGCTGATTTCCTATCTTGCTGCTGTGTAGTGGTTGTTGTCTGTGCCCTGACTGCAGTATACACCGCTATATTCACCTCACCTATATAGCTAGTGATCTATCTTTTATAATAGAGCTTGCAGTCAGTAGTGTTAGGAGATAGTGCGTGCTGTCTGCGTGCTCTGTACCCAGTACATACCACTATAATATAGGGCAGGCCCCTACTTTCCCCGGGCCCCACACATCCCTCCGGGCCCTGCACATCCCCTGGGCCCCACCCATCCCCCCCCGGGGCCCCACATGTCCCCCCGTGCCCCACACATTCCTCCGGGCCCCGCACATCTCCCAGGCCCCGCACATCTCCCGGGCCCCACACATTCCTCCAGGCCCGCACATCTCCCGGGCCCCACACATCCCCCCAGGCCCCACACATTCCTCCAGGCCCGCACATCCCTCGGGCCCCACATATCCCCTGGGCCACACACATCCCCCGGGCCCCACATATCCCCTGGACCACAGACATCCCCTGGGCCCCACACATGCACTCGGGCCCCCGCATATCCCCCCGGGTCCTGCACATCCCTCTGGGTCCTGCACATCCCTCTGGGCCCCGCACATTCCCCGGACCCCGCACATCCCTCCGGGCCCCGCACGTCCCTCCGGGCCGGCACATCCCCCGGGCCCCGCACATCCCCCTGGACCCCGCACATCCCCCTGGACCCTGCACATTCCCCCAGGCCCCGCATATCCCCCCAGGCCCTGCACTTCCCCCCAGGCCCCGCACACCCCCCCGGACCCCGGACATCCCCCCGGTCCCCACACATCCCCCCGGACCCCGCACATCCCCCTGGGCCCCACACATCCTCCTGGACCCCGCACATCCCCCGGGCCCCGCACATCCCCCCGGGCCCCGCACATCCCCCCGGGCCCCGCACATCCCCCTGGACCCCGCACATCCCCCCGGACCCCGTACATCCCCCTGGGCCCCACACATCCTTCTGGACCCCGCACACCCCCGGGCCCCGCACATCCCCTCGGACCCCGCACCCCCCCTGGACCCCGCACATCCCCCCGGGCCCCACACATCTCCCCGGACCCCGCACATCCCCCCGGGCCCCACACATCTCCCCGGACCCCGCCCATCCCCCCGGGCCCCACACATCTCCTCGGACCCCGCACATCCCCCCAGACCCCGCACATCCCCCCGGGCCCCGCACATCCCGCCCCGGGCCCCACACATCCCCCCGGACCCCACACATCCCCCCAGACCCCGCACATCCCCCCGGGCCCCACACATCCCCCCGGACCCCGCACATCCCCCCGGGCCCCGCACATCCCCCCCCCCGGGCCCCACACATACTCTCCGCTCCCAGGATCTCCATGATAAAATGTGAACTCTCCATGTTGCCGCCTCCCCATATCTGTCAGGACTGTTATTGTCGGAAGGCGATTGCGATTTTCAGAGGAGACGTTTTCCTGCGCCTGTAATGGGGTGATTATAGATTGTCATTAAATAATTGTTATTCCTTTTCTCACCCACTTTAATGGTTGCCACAGAGACCATCGCACTTCTGAGGTGGCCTCACCAATCGCTCACAAGTGAAGCATTGTTAAATTAAACAGAAAGATACAAAAACAGCATAATTATTATGACTGCGCTCCCGGATTGCGTGCCGTCGCAGCAACGGAGATTGTTTAGTGCATTTACCTTTCCTTCTAATAGACGGAGATGACAAATCCGCCTTAACAAACAGGAAGGAAAAATAAAAATAAAGAAGAGGAAAAAAAAACAAATAAGAAGAAAGAAGTTTTGTTATAAAAACAAAAAAAAACAACAAAAAAACAACAACAAAAAACTGGCAGAGATCTGCCAACTCCTCATTATTCATTAGCAGCAAATGTTCTCTTGGCAATGTGCGGCCTCTTTGTTATTTACGGCACCTTCTTCTGTGCAGAGCCGTCCAACCGAGGGAACAAACAGACCGAGATCAGCAACGGTTACATTATGTGTGTGGTAGGTGGGTAGTGGACACCTACCTTCTCCAGAATGATCATCAGTATGGGGGGTCACCGGGGCACCACATCCCAATATAGAAGGCAAATAAGTTCTGATTCTGAGTACAGGGTAGCTACTGGTGTTTTTTTTTTTTCTTTTTTTTTCTCCACCCCACCACTTACCCCATTGATTGCGGGCTCCTACGGGCAGTGGGCAGCGGCCGGGTTGTGGGCTCCTATAAGTGGGTCGTCGGCTCCTATGAGCGGGTTGCAGACTCCTACGGCAGGGGGTTGTGGGCTCCTATGGGTGGATTGCAGACACCTACAGGCGGTGGGCAGTGGCCGGGTTGTGGGCTCTATGGGCGGGTTGTGGGTTCCCACAGGTGGTGGGTAGCGGTCGGGTTGCAGGCACCTATGGGTGGGTTGCAGTCTCCTACTGGTGGTGGGCAGCAGCCGGGTTGTGGGCTCCTATGAGCGGGTTGTGGACTTCTACGGGCAGTGGGCAACGGCCAGGTTGTGGGCTCCTCTAGGTGGGTTGCCGGCTCCTATTAGCGAGTTTCAGACGCCTACGGCAGGGGGTTGTGGGCTCCTATGGGTGGATTGCAGACACCTACAGGCGGTGGGCAGTGGCCGGGTTGTGGGCTCTATGGGCGGGTTGTGGGTTCCTACAGGTGGTGGGTAGCGGTCGGGTTGCAGGCACCTATGGGTGGGTTGCAGTCTCCTACTGGTGGTGGGCAGCAGCCGGGTTGTGGGCTCCTATGAGCGGGTTGTGGACTTCTACGGGCAGTGGGCAACGGCCAGGTTGTGGGCTCCTATAGGCGGGTTTCCGGCTCCTATTAGCGAGTTTCAGACTCCTACGGCAGGGGGTTGTGGGCTCCTATGGGTGGATTGCAGACACCTACGGGCGGTGGGCATTGGCTGGGTTGTGGGCTCTATGGGCGGGTTGTGGGCCCCTAAGGGTGGTAGGCAGCAGCTGGGTTGTGGGCTTCTATGGGCGGGTTCCTATGGGCAGTGGGCAATGGCCAGGTTGTGGGCTCCTATAGGCGGGTTTCCGGGTCCTATGAGCGGGTTGCAGACTCCTACGGCGGGGGGTTGTGGGCTCCTATGGGTGGATTGCAGACACCTACGGGCGGTGGGCAGTGGCTGGGTTGTGGGCTCTATGGGCGGGTTGTGGGCCCCTAAGGGTGGTAGGCAGCAGCCGGGTTGTGGGCTCCTATGGGCGGGTTGCGGGCTCCTATGGGCAGTGGGCAAAGGCCAGGTTGTGGGCTCCTATAGGTGGGTTTCCGGCTCCTATGAGCGGATTGCAGACTCCTACGGCAGGGGGTTGTGGGCTCCAATGGGTGGATTGCAGACACCTACGGGCGGTGGGCAGTGGCTGGGTTGTGGGCTCTATGGGCGGGTTGTGGGTTCCTACAGGCGGTGGGTAGCGGTCGGGTTGCAGGCACCTATAAGTGGGTTGCAGTCTCCTACTGGTGGTGGGCATCAGCCGGGTTGCGGGATCCTATGAGCGGGTTGTGGACTCCTATGGGCAGTGGGCAACGGCCAGGTTGTGGGCTCCTATGTGCGGGTTGCGGGCTCCTATGGGCGGGTTGCGGGCTCCTACGGGCAGTGGGCAATGGCCAGGTTGTGGGCTCCTATAGGCGGGTTTCCGGATCCTATGAGCGGGTTGCAGACTCCTACGGCAGGGGGTTGTAGGCTCCTATGGGTGGATTGCAGACACCTACGGGCGGTGGGCAGTGGCCAGGTTGTGGGTTCCTACAGGCGGTGGGTAGCGGTCGGGTTGCGGGCAGCTATGGGTGGGTTGCAGTCTTCTACTGATGGTGGGCAGCAGCCGGGTTGCGGGCTCCTATGAGCGGGTTCTGGACTCCTATGGGCAGTGGGCAACGGCCAGGTTGTGGGCTCCTATGGGTGGGTTGCCGGCTCCTATTAGCGAGTTGCAGACTCCTACGGCAGGGGGTTGTGGGCTCCTATGGGTGGATTGCAGACACCTACTGCCAGTGGGCAGTGGCCGGGTTGTGGGCTCTATGGGCGGTTGTGGGCCCCTAAGGGTGGTAGGCAGCAGCCGGGTTGTGGGCTCCTATGAGCGGGTTGCGGGCTCCTATGGGCAGTGGGCAATGGCCAGGTTGTAGGATCCTATAGGCGGGTTTCCGGCTCCTATGAGCGGGTTGCAGACTCCTACGGCAGGGGGTTGTGGGCTCCTATGGGTGGATTGCAGACACGTATGGGCGGTGGGCTGTGGCTGGGTTGTGGGCTCTATGGGCGGGTTGTGGGTTCCTACAGGCGGTGGGTAGCGGTCGGGTTGCAGGCACCTATAGGTGGGTTGCAGTCTCCTACTGGTGGGCAGCAGCCAGGTTGCGGGCTCCTATGAGCGGGTTGTGGACTCCTACGGGCAGTGGGCAACGGCCAGGTTGTGGGCTCCTATGGGTGGGTTGCCGGCTCCTATTAGCGAGTTGCAGACTCCTACGGTGGGGGGTTGAGGGCTCCTATGGGTGGATTGCAGACACCTATGGGCCTCAGGTTTGGAGACGATATCATTTTTGTGTAAACCAATCAATAAACGCTTATTGGGATTTTTTTACCAAAAATATGTAGAAGAATACGTTTCGGCCTAAACTGAGGAAGAAATTTGATTTAAAAAATGATTTTTTTTTTGGATGTTTTATAGCAGAAAGTAAAAAATAAATTGTTGTTTCTTTTTTTCAAAATTGTCGCTTCTTTTTGGTTTATAGCGCAAAAAAATAAAAACCGCAGAGGTGATGAAATACCACCAAAAGAAAGCTCTATTTGTGGGGGGGGGGGGGATAGGGGGGGGGACGTCAATTGCATTTGTGTACAGCCTCGCACGACCGCGCAATTGTCTGTTAAAGTGATGCAGAATATGGCCTGGTCATTAAGGGGGTAAAACCTTCCGGAGATGAAGTGATTAAAAAAAAGATAATTTTTTTTTACAACTTTTGAAAGTAAATGAACATGTTACATCATACATGATGTGATGTCAGGTCCACGGGAAGAGAGCGATTTCTTACAGGTCATCCATGGCTTTGAAGCGTAATAAACCCCAATAGAAACATTTATTATATGGTACATGTGATGGCTGCATTATTTTTCTCTTTAGGCTTTCTTTCTTCTATTTTTATCTGGTGATCCAGCCAGTAAGTCTGTTGTTTGTTGAGACAAACCATTTACCACTGACAGGGGTGCTTACAATGATCAGCTTTTATTTACGAAACTGGAGTTCTGCTTTCATTTGTAAAGGGCGGTACACACGTGGCTCAAATGTCAGCTGATTTCTATTAAACCGCCCCATGTGTACGGCAGCCAGTCTGACAGAATGTACAGCTTCTGTGGGAGGGGCATGGCCGAAAAAAGGGGCTGCCAATCCGAACAGCACTCCCAGCCAATGACGTTCTGGCAGGGGGGTTTGAATTGAACCCAGCAGGGAGGTTGATAACGAAGAGTCATAAAGGGGAATCCATCTCTGACAGGATGTTCTCACAGACACGCCTGATGAAGAACTCCTGATGAAGGCCTGCTGATGAAGACCTCCTGATGAAGGCTTCCTGATGAAGACCTCCTGATGAAGGCTTCCTGATGAAGATTTCCTGATGAAGGCCTCCCGATGAAGATCTCCTGATGAAGACCTCCTGATGAAGGCTTCCTGATGAAGATTTCCCGATGAAGGCCTCCTGATGAAGATCTCCTGATGAAGACTCCTGATGAAGGCTTCCTGATAAAGACCCCTTGATGAAGATTTCCTGATGAAGGCTGCCTGATGAAGACCTCCTGATGAAGGCTTCCTAATGAAGACCTCCTGATGAAGATTTCCCAATGAAGGCCTCCTGATGAAGACTCCTGATGAAGGCTTCCTGATGAAGACTCCTGATGAAGGCTTCCTGATGAAGGTCTCCAGATGAAGGCTGCCTGATGAAGGGTTCCTGATGAAGACCTCTTGATGAAGGCCTCCTGATGAAGACCTCTTGATGAAGGCCTCCTGATGAAGACCTCTTGATGAAGGCCTCCTGATGAAGACCTCTTGATGAAGGTTTTCTGATAAAAACCTCTTGATGAAGGCCTCCTTATGAAGACCTCATAATGAAGGCTTCCTGATGAAGACCTCTTGATGAAGGCACCCTGATGAAGACCTCTTGATGAAGGCACCCTGATGAAGACCTCCTGGAGGGGTGCAAATTCAAAAGTCCTATTACAGAACATCAAAAGCCGTCTGTTACTGAAAGATGACCCGGGTCAGAATCAGTGATTCATGGACTATTTGCTGCCCGTAGTGGATACTACAGCATGCATCATGGAGGATGGGCAGAAGAATATATTAGGAAGGACGATCTCTTAAAGATCCTCATTGGATATAGATGGCTAGATAGGCGGGCAGTGGGTGTTGTGTGGGTGGTGTCTACGTGGCCTTTAAAAGTACCGAGTGGCTGGAGGAACCTTCTCTCTTGCCATTGAGTCCAGCTGAAGATACTGACCACAGAGGACAACCTTACATAAAGAACCATTGATGTCCTTTTGTGTCACATGCTCTGGAATATTTCCTTTTAGTGTTTTATGTTGGTATTTCTACTTTATTTATATTTTATAGCTAATCTTATTATTGTACCATCACCATAAACGTTATCAGAGCTTTGCTGGAGGAGCTCATTCTAGGAATAGAGGAGTTCACACATATTTATAATATCCATAACCACCCCCCCCCCCCCGATATTTATTTCAGTGTTCAGTCCAGTCCGCCATGACACAACGCACGGAAATGCTCCAAGATCGGCAATATAAGGATGTCGGTCCTGACCAATGATCTGCAGCCAAGCATGTAGACAGGAAGTGGATGAAAGAGGCTGGAAGAGATCAGCAGCACAGAGATGAAAAATAACTCGTCAAAAAAAATTGTGACATTAACCACCTCAATACCGGGCACTCCTCCCCCTTCCTGCCCCCCACCCCCTCAATACCGGGCACTCCTCCCCCTTCCTGCCCCCCACCCCCTCAATACCGGGCACTCCTCCCCCTTCCTGCCCCCCACCCCCTCAATACCGGGCACTCCTCCCCCTTCCTGCCCCCCACCCCCTCAATACCGGGCACTTACACCCCCTTCCTGCCCCCCACCCCCTCAATACCAGGCACTTACACCCCCTTCCTGCCCCCCACCCCCTCAATACCGGGCACTTACACCCCCTTCCTGCCCCCCACCCCCCCAATACCGGGCACTTACACCCCCTTCCTGCCCCCCCAATTCCAGGCAATTACACCCCCTTCCTGCCCCCCAATACCGGGCACTTACACCCCCTTCCTGCCCCCCACCCCCCAATACCGAACACTCACACCCCCTTCCTGCCCCCCACCCCCCCAATACCGGGCACTTACACCCCCTTCCTGCCCCCCACCCCCCAATACCGGACACTCACACCCCCTTCCTGCCCCCCACCCCCCCAATACTGGGCACTTACACCCCCTTCCTGCCCCCCACCCCCTCAATACTGGACACTTACACCCCCTTCCTGCCCCCACCCCCCCAATACCAGGCACTTATGCCCCCTTCCTGCCCCCCAATTCTGGGCAATTACACCCCCTTCCTGCCCCCCCAATACCGGGCACTTACACCCCCTTTCTGCCCTCCACCCCCCCAATACCGGGCACTTACACCCCCTTCCTGCCCCCCAATACCAGGCACTTACACCCCCTTCCTGCCCTCCCAACACCAGGCACTTACACCCCCTTCTTTCACCCCCAATACTGGGCACTTACACCCCCTTCCTGCCCTCCACCCCCTCAATACCGGGCACGTAAACCCTCTTCCTGACCCCCACCCCCTCAATACTGGGCACTTATACCCCCTTCCTGTGCCCCACCCCCCAATACCGGGCACTTACACCCCCTTCCTGCCCCCACCCCCTCAATACCGGGCACTTACACCCCCTTCCTGGCCCCATCCCCCAATACCGGGCACTTATACCCCCTTCCTGCCCCCCCAATTCCAGGCAATTACACCCCCTTCCTGCCCCCCCAATACTGGGCACTTACACCCCCTTTCTGCCCCCCACCCCCCAATACTGGGCACTTACACCCCCTTCCTGCCCCCCACCCCCTCAATACTGGGCACTTACACCCCCTTCCTGCCCCCACCCCCCCAATACCAGGCACTTATACCCCCTTCCTGCCCCCCCAATTCCGGGCAATTACACCCCCTTCCTGCCCCCCAAATACCGGGCACTTACACCCCCTTCCTGCCCCCCACCCCCCCAATACCGGGCACTTACACCCCCTTCCTGCCCCCCAATTCCCGGGCACTTACACCCCCTTCCTGCCCTCCAATACCGTGCACTTACACCCCCTTCCTGCCCTCCAAACACCAGGCACTTGCACCCCCTTCCTGCCCCTCCAATACCGGGCACTTACACCCCCTTCTTTCACCCCCAATACTGGGCACTTACACCCACTTCCTGCCCTCCACCCCCTCAATACCGGGCACTTACACCCTCTTCCTGACCCCCACCCCCTCAATACTGGGCACTTATACCCCCTTCCTGTGCCCCACCCCCAATACGGGGCACTTACACCCCCTTCCTGCCCCCCCAATACCGGGCACTTACACCCCCTTCCTGCCCTCCCAATACCAGGCACTTACACCCCCTTCCTGCCCACCCAATACCAGGCACTTACACCCCCTTCCTGGCCCCCCCAATACCGGGCACTTACACCCCCTTCTTTCCCCCCAATACTGGGCACTTACACCCACTTCCTGCCCTCCACCCTCTCAAAACCGGGCACTTACACCCTCTTCCTGACCCTCACCCCCTCAATACTGGGCACTTATACCCCCTTCCTGCCCCCCCAATACCGGACACTTACACCCCCTTCCTGCCCCCCACCCCCCCAATACTGGGCACTTACACCCCCTTCCTGCCCCCCGCCCCCTCAATACCGGGCACTTACACCCCCTTCCTGCCCACACCCCCCCAATACCGGGCACTTATACCCCCTTCCTGCCCCCACCCCCTCAATACTGGGCACTTAAACCCCCTTTCTGCCCCCCACCCCCTCAATACCGGGCACTTACACCCCCTTCCTGCCCCCTAGCCCCCAATACCAGGCACTTACACCCCCATACTGCCGCCCACCCCCTCAATACCGGGCACTTACACCCCTTTCCTGCCCCCCACTCCCTCAATACCGGGCACTTACACCCCCTTCCTGCCCCCTATCCCCTCAATACCGGGCACTTACACTCCCTTCCTGCCCCCCTGCCCAGGCCATTTTTCAGCTTTCAGCGCTCTCACACTTTGAATGACAATTATGGGGTCATTACACTGTAATCATGTAATCATTTTATCATTTTCTTCACACAAATAGAGCTTTTTTTGGTGATATTTACTCACTCCTGTTTTTTATTTTTTACATAAAAAAAAAGTCTGAATTTTTTTTTTTAAGTTTTTATTTCTGTCAGTAAATTTTGTAAATAGGCAATTTTTCTCCTTCACTTATGGGCACTGATGAGGTGGCACTTATGGGCACTGATATTTGGCACTGATAGGCTGCACTGATGGCAGGTGGCACTGAAGGGCGCTAATAGGTGGCACTGATTGCTTGCACTGATGGGCACTGATTGCTTGCACTGATGGGCACTGATTGCTTGCACTGGTGGACACTGATGGGCATTGATGGGCAACACTGACTGGCATCACTAATGGGCACTGATTGATGACACTGGTGGGCACTGATTATCCTGGCGCTTTATTGTCTTGCTTCTTACTGCGTTCTCTTGGATGTGCTAATACTGCCGAAATGCCGGATTTCCATATAAAAAAACAAACAAGCTACATTCGGCTTCTCCTGTACATGTTTGTCCGCTCTACATTTCCAGGTTGGTACGGAATATACCTTCAAAGCGCAACCCTGGCAGAGCTTCATTCAGTCAATTCCTCGGAGGGTTGTGTTCGGCTCTCTCATTGTGTAGAAGAATTTCATGCATACATTAGATGAATAATGTTGCCGGTGGCTGGGAGCTGAAAGGAACATAAAAACTGGAAGTTATTTCATCAAACTCGATTCAGCCAGAACAATGCGTCACCCCCACTTGTTGAGGCTGCGATAGGAGAACACAGAGCCAAACATGGCGCATTGTATAGAGAAAGCGCGCCGCCGCACACTGCCCGTCACACACGACAAATGTTTATTAGCTGCAGAGCGTGGATTTTTTCTTATATCAAACACTCAACAGCTGTACAGTATCTCAAAAAAGTCAGTACACCCCTAAGTGAAAATGTCCAAATTGGGCGAAAAGTGTCAATAATTTGTGTTGCCACCGTTATTTTCCAGCACTGCCTTCACCCTCTTGGGCATGGAGGTCACCAGAGCTTCACAGGTCACCACTGGAGTCCTCTTCCCCTCCCCCATGATGACATCACGGAGCTGGTGGATGTTGGAGACCTTGCGCTCCTCCACCTTTCGTTTGAGGATGTCCCACAGATGATCAATAGGGTTTAGGTCTGGAGACATGCTTGGCCAGTCCATCCCCTTTACCCTCAGCTTCTTTAGCAAGGCAGTGGTGGTCGTCTTGGTGGTGTGTTTGGGGTGGTTATCATGTTGGAATACTGCCCTGCGGTCCAGTCTCTGAAGGTAGGGGATCATGCTCTGCTTCAGTATGTCACGGTACATGTTGGCATTCATGGTCCCCTCAATGATCTGTAGCCCTAGGGTTGCCACCTGTCCAGGATTCACCCGGACAGTTCGGGTTTGGAATCATGTGTCCGCGTTTCAGACTGTCTGCAACCCGGACACATTATTTAGACTGGTTTATGGCTTCCCAGTAGGGTTGCTGGCTGCAGTTGTCTAAGCTGAGAGTATCTGTTACTCTCTTTCACACTCCCCAAAGCCAACACTAACAACCGCCCCCCCCAAACACATACAGACGGGAGAGGAGAGAGGGCTCGATCTGCACCCCCCCCCCCACCCCTACCCCTCTTTGTCTACCCACACTCCAATCCCTGGCACTGTGCCTCAGAAAAGGGAAATTTGGGACAGAAATTTGAAGTCCAGCAGCCTCAGATCCAACTGGATGAGAGATGCTGACTGTCAAGAGGTGAGTGAGCTCACCATCCATCTCTCCATCCATCCATCTGTGACTGAAGTCTCCCCCCCTTCACTCTCTTGCCTCTGAGTAAGTACATAAATGCAAATCAAGGTTCTTAGAGCACCCCTTATATCAGAGTTCTCCCTTACAATAGAGTCTGGAGAGTCCCCCCTTACAGTGAAAGGGAACTCTGCAAGTTCAGATGTAAAGGGGGAACTCTGTGGACTCTGGTGTAAAGGGGAACTCTTGTTATTAACTTCATATGATTAGAAATATTATTTAGTAGCAAAATATATGTATAGTTTATAGTATAAAAAAAGATTGCTGTGCGCCGCTAAAGTGTTCGGGTTTGACTTGAAGAAAAGGTGGCGACCCTATGTAGTCCTCCAGTGCCGGCAGCACTCATGCAGCCCCAGACCATGACACCCCCACCACCATGCCTGACTGTAGACAAGACACACTGTTATACAAGCCATTAAGAGCTAAACCTTGTCACTTTTTCAAGGCCAATTTGCAAGCTTTTGGCTAAAAATGGGGGTAGAGCTACCCCTGTAAAGGGTTCTGGGTTCAACTGGTTCTCCCACCAAACAGTAAAGAGACCAGGGGTCAAGTCCTGGGGAAAAAAGTACGGGAACTCCCACCCAAGATCCACTCCCCCACCAAAAAAATAAAAAAATGATACGCTCATATGCACGAACGCTTCAAAAGTGGTATTTTTCATCCAATTTTCATATTGTGTGTATGAAGATTAACTGCTAGTACATAAAAAAAAAACAATCCTCAATAAACATAAATCCGGTAATTCTCTGAATAATCAGCATTCATTCATTGTGCTTCCATGTCATGTGAACATCATGTTCTGATCTTTATTGGGGAATTTTATTTTGTATATAGAGTGTTTATGTGGTGAGTTTACACTTTTCATTGAACAGAGTTTGGATAACACAGGGTTAAACGGAAAGGTGATAAATGAAGTGCACATTATCTGGACAGAATGTTGGGGAGATAGTGATGTGTTCCTGCTTAGGAGATGTATGTTAGCTTGGGGGGGGGGGGGCTGCAAACTCTGCAGGGGCTCCAACACACACTCGCTGCTATTCCAACCCTTCACATATTTCCACATAAACTTCCCTCCTGGCAGTAACCTTTGCCAGGTATTGTGCCCAGCTTACCACCCCAAACTGATGTTCCTCCCTCAGCTCACCTCTCTCCCTGCATGTCCTGTGAGCAGAATAGCTGTGCTCCTCCTCTGGGTTCTCTCATCATATGGCACTGAAGATAGAGGAGGGGGGATTCAGTGGGACACACAGAGCAAGTATGCAGGAGACTGGGGGGGGGGAGATGAGGAGACAGAAAATCAGGAGGGGCCGGCGGGAAAGAGCGCATCACAAGAGTTCTGACTAAATACAATCTCTTAGCAGCAGGGACCTGATCTACTCATCAGCTAGCTGTGATTGACAGGTAGATCGAAGCGGAAGCTGTCATGGGGCCCCCTACTGTCAATGCCTGACTGGTCAGGTGTGCGGCACTTACTATTGCAAGCTGTGTCGGCAGCTGCTGGTGTAGCATCTGCCATACAGCTCGCATACTTCAAAGTCTTGCAGCACACGGCTGCTAACGGGAACTAAGTTCCTGTTGTGGAAAAAGTACAGGAACTCCGTTCCCATGCGTTCCCGCAGGACTTGAGCCCTGAAAGAGACCACCATCCAAAACGAGCTATCTTTCTTAGCAGTCTCAAAACCTCACAGCTAGGGAACAATGAGGCAAGTCTCTTTGGCACTTGGTTACCCTACACCACTACACACCTATTGGTACCCAGTGCAACTTCAGGAACAGTACGGGACACTCTTCACAAAGCTCACAGTCCAGGACATGCTGAGGATGGGGTATGATCATATCTGAGACTGGTACTTAATGTATATCCCAGAAGCACACAGTCACCAGGAATTAGTATAGGGTCATTACTCTCAAGTCCCCAGGGCTGCTTTCATCGTCTTGCTTCCTCTGGACACCTAAGAGTAAGTGAGAAAAATTCTTCTCAAGACCAGATCCCTATGGTGATGTCAGTTCCAGGTCCCTTCCAGGTCTCCAGCCTCAAGACCTCAGAGAGCAGCAGCACAATTCAAGGCTTGCCTCGGAGGGGTAACAGGAACTAAGGCGGGGAACTTCTCCTTGCTGGGGAGACAATCTCTCCAGGGTTTCAGACCATTTATCAGCTTCCTAGCCACCACCTGGGCACACCTCCCTAGGGATTGGCTAGACTCTGATCAATATTCAGGATGGCCATTTGAATTATCCCTCCCCAAGGTCTAGAAACATATTCTAGAGACAGGGGGAAGCAATCAGACCCCCAGCCTGTGAAACTGTGAACAGTCCAGACCAAACGATCACTGCTCCTTTGATTACAGAAGAAGCCAAAAACTAAATTGACCAAGCAGCCTAACTAGGAGGGTGCTACATGGGCATGGGTAGCAGGACAACACCATGGGGGATGTGTACCAATGCGAAAAGAAATGTAGAAAAATAACATTCAACAGGGAGTACCCGTCATGTACCTGACAATGTCAAACGTACAGGGTACCTACCCTGTCAAATGTGTTTTAGCCACTGCCATTGGGGAGATTTCCCTTGACTTTGTGTCCCATAGCCAAACAGGAATGATCCAATTGTATTAAAAACAATTCATATCATACAAAGTATCACAAAATATACATACAATATGCACATCCCCAAACTATCTATCCCTTCCTAGCAAGTAATCATGGACAATGTATGTGATAGGTATACCCTAAACAGTTACTTAACTTGGTTCTTCCTGGTGATGGAGTCTTCTTTCTTTTTATTCAGGATCTCAACAGACTGCGCTTTGCTTCTTGGAGTCTTGCAAAACAACTACCGCTGCTTCCTTTGTTAATCACATGGATGTGTTCCAGTCTGTTTTTCCCTCCCCCTACTTCCTGTAGCATCACTTCCTGTTCTGAGCTCATGAATCGGTCCAACAAGTTCATTAGCATATGAACAGTGGAAGTCAAGTTTCTAAAAACAATGCATGTAACCTGTCACAGATCAGCTGCGGAGCTGATCAGTGTCTCACCTTTACTGCTGTAGGTCGGCTGGCACCTGTTGTTCCACTAGCTGGTGTTCAGCTCTGTACACTCTGAAGCTATGGGTGTCGCCACCCCTCACCTGTTGGCTAATATATGATTCCTTCCTGCTACTTCTTGTCCAGACCCTCATGTGCTTCTCTATTTTATTTCTCTAAATCCCTTTCAAACCAGCTACTGGTTGCTTGAGCAACATTTGTTTCTGAGCTCCCTTTGTGTAACTTGTTTTACCTGACCTCTCGTGAACTGATCTCTTATGTACCAACCCGGCTTGTTCTGATTACGTCATCTGCAGCCCACCCTGACCTTGGCTCACTATCTGGCTCTCCTTTGCTTCATCCATCCATCTTTGTCTAACGGTGTCTTCTGGTACTTCCTTAGCGAGCAGGGTGAACCCGGGGGTCGTGACCTGGGGTCAGCACGCACTTAAGCCCAAACATTCCTGAGGGAGTCCCTGGCGGAATACCGGCTGGCCCTTAGACTCCACGCCCTGGGGTATCCCGTGTCGCCTGCTCGCCTGTGGGCTCACTGTAATTAGTACCGTGACATAACTAAAATGTATCATTCTTATATTTATGGTATAACAATCACTAAAATAGCCATAGTAACACATGGGTAGAGCCTTATGGGCCCCTCCCACAGCTCTGTGCTCTCTCATTGTGCAGTGTGACTGTTCTTATCTCCGCCCCGTCCTGAAGTTTTCTGTAATGGGTGAAGCCTGCTGGGCCCCTCCCACAGCTCTGTTCTCTCCTTGAACAATGTGACTGGCCATGTCTCCGGGGCCCCCTCCTGATTTTTTTTTGCAAGCAGCCTGTAGTGGGTGGAGCCTGCGAGGCCCCTCCCACAACTCTGCTCTCTCTCCTTGTGCAGTGTGACTGTTCTTATCTCCGCCCCGTCCTGAAGTTTTCTGTAATGGGTGAAGCCTGCTGGGCCCCTCCCACAGCTCTGTTCTCTCCTTGAACAATGTGACTGGCCATGTCTCCGGGGCACCCTCCTGATTTTTTTTTTGCAAGCAGCCTGTAGTGGGTGGAGCCTGCGAGGCCCCTCCCACAACTCTGCTCTCTCTCCTTGTGAAGTGTGACTGTTCTTATCTCCGCCCCGTCCTGAAGTTTTCTGTAATGGGTGAAGCCTGCTGGGCCCCTCCCACAGCTCTGTTCTCTCCTTGAGCAATGTGACTGGTCATGTCTCCGCCCCCTCCTACATTTTTATGCAGGCAGCCTGTAGTGGGTGGAGCATGTGAGGCCCCTCCCACAGCTCTGCTCTCTGCACAGGCCATGTTCAGCACCAAGATGATGTCACGGCTACATTTACAAGGTAATTACTGGATTTGCAAAGAAATTTGGTGCATACAAAGTGGATTCGGATAACTTGGCTTTTGAGGAATATATTTAAATGAAGTTTTTTTTTGCCTGCAGGGATATTTTACACTATTTCCTTTTTCTCCCAATTTAAAAAAAAAATCAGCTTTAGTTACAAATAAACATGAAATGAGACATATGAAAATAAAGCACAGTTAAAGCTTCTTTTTCTCCAGATGTCCTTCTAAACAAAGCAGGAAGAGAGAAATGAAAGCTTTAGCTATTGAGCTCTGTAAACAACATTTTCTTTATTTCTTCAACAAATCAGTTAAGAAAAGAAGCCTAGAGCTCCACCTACAGGCTGTTACTACAAACACTAAATATCGCTATGCAATATTTCATAGTTTTATTGTTTAGTGCCGGCTGTTATAAATAGATAGAAGTGACTATATATAACTCCAGTACACATGCCCTTTAAATAAACCAACCAAGTGCATTCCTCTGGCAGTTATAGACCAATTACAGGCAGAAAGCCATTGCCTGTGAATGTCACAGCTGGACATGACAGAGGACAAACATATAAAAGGATGCATGATAAATAGTAATTGTTGTGTTTTGTCATCATTTGACTTTGCCCTTCTCTTCTCCCCATCCAGTGTAAATGGCATTTCACCCGGCCCTGCACTCCTGCCCTGAGATTCACCCAGAGCCGCAGTGTCCCCGAGAGCGGGCGTCTTGTTTATTTGCCATTGTCTCCCAGCAGGTAGCGGATTGCCCTGGAACTGACCCTGACACAAAGGAGCCAATAGGGAACACACGTGGAAAAACTCTTCTTTGGCATGATCCGGCCGGCTCTATGATTTCAGCTCCCGAGCGCAATTTTCTACCGATTACATTCTCACCTACAAGAGGAAAGGAGGCCAGGAGGGAATATTGACTTTGATGCTGAAATTTCCCGGGAACGTTATTGGGCGTCTAACTCTACGGAGGAGAGGTCATAGAAAAGAGCTTTATGTTTTTAGTGTTTATATCTCAGAAGAAAAAAAAAACTATTTTATGAATTTTCGAGACACTTCTACATCTCTTCTCCACTATGTGCTATCCAAATGTAGAGCACCCCCCCCCCCCGAGGAGCCGCTGGGGAATTTGCCCCCCCCGAGGAGCCGCTGGGGAATTTGCCCCCCCCGAGGAGCCGCTGGGGAATTTGCCCTCCCCCCCCTTTAGCGCACACAGCCTTTTATTTCTTTTTTCACTGGCATAGAAAACTTTTTTTTTAGGGTTTTTATTTTTATTTTATTGGAATGATGAGGTTGGGTAGGGGTAGGGAGCATGGGATACCCCAATAAACTTCAAACTGAGCAACTTGAGGGCTCCCCAATTTTCGGCTGCACCTCGCTAACTGGATGTCCCACAGGAAGGGCCCGGGACATGGGGGGGGGGCAGGAGGGGTGGCTGCCCTGGATGCAATGGTTTATTCCAGGGGTGGGGGTTGCACTGTGCCAGTTGCTTCTGTTACAAGACTGACAGGAGTAGTGACACAGCAAACCACTGCTAACCCTAAGGGAAGGGGGGTGCCAGGATACACATGCCAGCAGACAAGTTAATCCCTCTAGAAGAACTCCCAGGCGCAAACTAACACTGGCTCCCTTTGCTCGTAGGAATCGGGCATTGGCGAATAGAAGTGCGCATGCGCGAACTGGCATGCAGAACACGCGCACCCGTGATTGACGCTGCCGCCAATTAGACTATTTACACTCAGCCAGTGCCTAGATCCAGTGCTGCTTTGTCTTCAGCTTCTGTGCACCCTGCTATCTGTGAACTTGTACCCTGATTCCTGCTATCTACCCGGCTTGCCTTGACCATCCCTTAAACTCCACCAGCATCGACCTCGGCTTATCCTGCGATCAATCTTCTGTCTGCTCCTTTAGCTCCTGTTCCACTGATCCATTTCCAGACCAGGCCTACCTCCTGACTACGTTCCTGCCTGTGTTCTGTATCCGATTATCCAGGCCCGTGTATGACCCAGCCTGCCTGACCCTGCTAACCTGTCTGCTGTCACCTGCAGCAACTGCCTACCCGCTGAAGCCTTCTGAGGACTTCTCCAGCCCTGCAAGGACATCCGCCCTGCTGCCTGCAAGACTTCTTGGCACTTCTCTGCACTCCTTCTGTCCACACTATCAAGGGTCCCGCATCAGAAGTGTAAGAGAGGCCTTCCTCGTCCAATAAGGCTCTACCCCCAGGTACATGATTGGGGGGGGGGGGGTGCAGTTTGGTACCTTTTCCCTGGATGCTGGATGACCTTGCCACCGGCACTGCCCACAGGATTCTTAATGCTGCTGGTGAATTGTACTCCCTCAGGAGCTTAAAAGCTACACATAGTCACTTCCCTTCAGCACTGGGGTCATCTACTCAATCAGCCACAGGATCATCGGTTGCCTCCTGCCGATATCCACCAGGACATTCCTAGTGAGGGAGATGTAGACTCACCACCATTATAGGACAGCTGGACTCTCTCCCACCAACCTCCACCACCCGGCTCTCTCCAGTGAACTCACTGACCCAACTTGATCCCTGGACATGGAACTGCGAATAGGCAATAGAGGGAGAGAGGAGGGCCATCAACGCCCTGGAAAGAAAAATTATGACTGGTTGTCAAGGACATGTTCTTCCCAGTGTCCACACCCCAGCAGTGACCAGTACAGATCTCAGTGTCCCCAGCAGTGACCAGTACAGATCTCAGTGTCCCCAGCAGTGACCAGTACAGATCTCAGTGTCCCCAGCAATGACCAGTACAGATCTCAGTGTCCCCAGCAATGACCAGTACAGATCTCAGTGTCCCCAGCAGTGACCAGTACACATCTCAGTGTCCCCAGCAATGACCAGTACAGATCTCAGTGTCCACTCCCCAGCAGTAACCAGTACAGATCTCAGTGTCCACTCCCCAGCAATGACCAGTACAGATCTCAGTGTCCCCAGCAATGACCAGTACAGATCTCAGTGTCCCCAGCAATGACCAGTACAGATCTCAGTGTCCACTCCCCAGCAGTGACCAGTACAGATCTCAGTGTCCACTCCCCAGCAGTGACCAGTACAGATCTCAGTGTCCACTCCCCAGCAATGACCAGTACAGATCTCAGTATCCCCAGCAATGACCAGTACAGATCTCAGTGTCCCCAGCAGTGACCAGTACAGATCTCAGTGTCCCCAGCAATGACCAGTACAGATCTCAGTGTCCCCAGCAATGACCAGTACAGATCTCAGTGTCCCCAGCAATGACCAGTACAGATCTCAGTGTCCACTCCCCAGCAGTGAGCAGTACAGATCTCAGTGTCCACTCCCCAGCAGTGACCAGTACAGATCTCAGTGTCCACTCCCCAGCAGTGACCAGTACAGATCTCAGTGTCCCCAGCAATGACCAGTACAGATCTCAGGGTCCCCAGCAATGACCAGTACAGATCTCAGTGTCCCCAGCAATGACCAGTACAGATCTCAGTGTCCCCAGCAATGACCAGTACAGATCTCAGTGTCTCCAGCAATGACCAGTACAGATCTCAGTGTCTCCAGCAATGACCAGTACAGATCTCAGTGTCTCCAGCAATGACCAGTACAGATCTCAGTGTCTCCAGCAATGACCAGTACAGATCTCAGTGGCTGCTGTGCTTCACCTGTGCTTGGTTGAGCTGAACTTCAGTGTCTCATTATAGGGTCAGCCCTGCTGATGCCACTGGTAGTGGGGGGGATTTAGGAAAGGTACTCCAGGGCCTGTCACTGACCCCTGGGTGAGAATAGAATATAAAGCTGTACACAGAACCGCCGTGTGTAACAATGTGCTCAGGCTATGGCTGAAATGTTACCAAAGACCTCCAAGACTTCAGTGTGAGGTGGATGGAGGATGAGTAAGGATTGAACGTTTGAGGGGTATACGGTAGGGGATGGTCACTGATTGAAGACGTGAACAGTCTATGGATACAGGAGTCAGAAGAGGAGATTTTTGTCAGACAGAAACTAGATCAGGCGAAATTTTCTTCCCACCAGCCCCTTTCTCAGACTCTACTGGAGTCGGGATCGGCATGGTGTGCTCTCTGATGGGTGGAAGGAACATTGAAGGTGATGCTTCCCGACGTTCATCCTGATAATTGCTTCTGCCAGCTGCAGCTCATTACTTCCAACAATCCCCCCAGACAAGTTATCCTCATCAAGTACCAATAGTTTTATTTACTGGTAAGGAGTAGAAAGCCGATAAGTTTGCGGGGTTCAGATGCCCCCTCTTCTTCAGGTCTTCACTCTCATATCAAATGGAGGAGATGACAATTAAAGAAAAGAGTTGAATTTAAATTACATTTTTGGACTGGAAATAAAATATAAAATACAATACATTATACATCATACAAAAAGAGAGGAAAGTATAAGGATATCTTCCTTTAAAACTCCCAATATGCAACACAGTGTGTCTACAAATTATTATTGCTATCACATGACATTAGACACAGAAAGGGAAACACACATCTAAATATCCATCCATCCATCTTTCCAACCATACTTCCTTCCATTCTTCTTTACTGCCTTCCATCCATCCATCCATCCATCTATCCATCTGTCCAACCATCCTTCCTTTCTTTCTGCTTTTCTTCCATCCATTTATCCAACCATCTATCCTTCTTTACTGCTCTCCATCCATCCACCCAGATTCCGATAAGCCCCTCATTCGCAGACCCCCACAACCACCGGGCAAGGGTTGTGGGGATGAGACCCTTGTAACTAAGTCATATTTTTTTTTTTGGCGCGGGGTTTCCCTTAATATTCATACCAGACCTGAAGGGCCTGGTATGGAATTTGGGGGGACCCCCACACAATTTTTTTTTTTTACATTTTGGTTCAGGGTTCCCCACAATATTCATACCAGACCCAAAGGTATGACTGTGGGGGGAGTCCCATGCGTTTTTTTTCAATGACTTTTATGTGTATTGCCGGGACCGACAATTCATTATAGCCGCGAGTACTTTTAAATGACCTTTTTTCCTTTAGAAATGTAATTTTGCTGTGGTATTGTTCATTTTCCTTTCTCTTTCACTACAATCACTTCTTGTAGTTCTTCAGCCCACTGAGCTCCAGGTCTCTCTCACTAGACCCTCTGATTCACTGTCACTGAATCCCTTGAGTTCCTCCAATCTTCGCAGTGGTATCTTCCTCAAGCATCCCCCCGCTTCTCTGCTGGGTTCCTAGCTTTGCACTCCAGATACTTCTCAAGCTTCACCCCACTGGCCTGCTCGGCCCCTGGCTTGACATACAAGCCTACTCTGCAAACTTCATCTCCGCTGGTTGGGTCCCTGGCTTGATACCCACTGAAGCTTCCAGATTCTTCAGTGTCCCTGCTTATTGAGAATACTGCTCTGGTACTTGCTTCCATTGCTCACTGTGATCCCTGGTAATAAGGTGGAGGGTCCCTTAGTGGCAACTGCTTCCCCTCTACCTCCGACCATGACAGGTTCTCTGACCAGCCAAAACGTCACTTCAGGTTGGACTGCAAGCTGCAATCCCAACCCTGCAGTGCTCTCTTGCTTCTGGATAGGCCCTCAGACAGCCCAGCAGCCAGATGTGCCCGGGATAGGCCCAATCTCCAGCCTAGCAGCCTGGGCAATACAACACACATCCACCCAGACAGCCATCCAGGTGGAACAGAACACCGATCACCTGACTCCACCCGAATATATAGGTTCTCCCAGCAGGCCAAGGGATCCAAGAAAACCCCTGCCCGTTGGCTGAGATACCCCATATACTCATAATCTGACCTTGCATTGCCCTTCTCATATCCAGTACCACCAAGTATCCAGCCACCTAGCAGCAATAGAGAGAAGTGCAGCAATTACAGACTTAAGCCTCATATACACTATTGGATTGTTGGCCAACAAAATAGTGGAATTTTGTCTGAAGGGCGTTGGCCCAAACTTGTCTTGCATACACACGGTCTCACAATTGTTGGCCAACAATTCCGAATGTAATCACATACTACTTGGTTTTTCATCTCTTTAGCGCCACCCTTTGGGCTCCTTCTGCTAAGTTTGTGTTAGTAGAAGTTTCGTTTGTGCTTTTCAGTTTGTTTCAGTTTCGTTTCATCGACCAGCCATGTTGCGGAATCGGAGGAGATAACGTCTTATTTATTATTGGCCTTGGAGTTATTGCTTTGACATTATTTTTTGGGTTGAATAATAATGATTTGATTTGTTATATTTTCTATATTTTTGGATGCATAGAATGCACTTTTTTGGTTAATTTCTATTGGTGGACATCATGTCTAATTTTATTTGTTTTCTTTTTTTAATGCACAATAAAACAATAGTGTAGAATAATACTTGGTGATGTGTTTTACTTCAAATGACAGTTGGGGAGTCGGAAGTTACATTTTATAAAATACAATGTAACATTAACAAGGGACACCAACATTGTATCTTTGATCTTAAAAACTCCGGGATAATGGTATTGTGGCAACTTGGCCAAAAAAAAAAAAAAAAAAAACATAATATTATTCTTGATATCACTAGAAAAAAAAAAGCCTTTGAAAATTTGTTTGCAAAAACTCCATCAGTATCACCAGCAAAGCAGCTCCATTATCATCCCATTATAAAGAAGAAGAGAATTGTGCGCTGCATTTCCGCATTTCATAATTTGCCGCGCCACGAATGTTAATTCTCCATTACGATCGCTCGTTTACAAGACTGTCCGCTTCCGGCTCGTCCTCGCTTCCGAGCACGCGTGTTTGTACTTTGGACTTTTGTCAGACGGACTTGTGTACACACTCTCGTAAAAATCCGACAACACACATTTGTCTGCAGAAAATGTTAAAACCTGCCATCCAATATTTGTCTGCGGAAAATCCGACAACAATTGTCCGATGGAGCTTACAAACGGTCAGATTTTCCGCCAACAGCCTGTCATCACACATTTCCCGTGGGAAAATCCGATCGTCTGTATGAGGCTTAATGCCCTGTACACGCGGTCGGACATTCCCGACGTCAAAATCCATGGGATTTTTTTTCCGATGGATTTTGGTCCAAACTTGTCTTGCATACACACGGTCGCACAAAGTTGTCGGAAAATCCGATCGTTCGGAACGCGGTGACGTAAACCACGTACGACGGGACTATAAAGAGGCCAGTAGCCAATAGCTTTCGTCTCGTAATTAATTCTGAGCATGCGTGGCACTTTGTGCGTCGGAATTGTCTACACGCGATCGGAATTTATACGATCGCATTTTGTTGTCGGAAAATTTTCAAGCCAGCTCTCAGACTTTGTTTGTCGGAAATTCAAATGGAAAAAGTCCGATGGAGCCCACACACGATCGGATTTTCCGACAACAAGATCCGATCTCACATTTTCCGTCGGAAAGTCCGGCCGTGTGTACGGGGCATAAGAGTGAAATCAATTGATCCTCGACAATTAGCCAAGGCAGCTACACCTGGAAGGTAAATTTAGGAGTGACTCCGCCTAAACATCATGGGGCTACATGTTAAATGGAGGAAATAAACAATGCGCCGCGCACCAGTGACTGGCACCATTCCATTACCTGTTATGTGGTGTGACGCCACCTACGCAACGCACAGAACATCCCCCCCCCCGCTGCTGTGTAACCGGGCAAACAGCCCTTTTATCTCCGGTAATAAATTCATTTCTACCCATCAAATGTATTTTCCATTCGTATTTGGCTGTGTTGACTGTGCCAGCTGCTTTGCCACTTTTCCACTATTAATCTCACCAGGGAATAATTCTGCCTGCAAAGTCTAATATGCACATTATGCCCTACATAGGAATATGTTACAATTATTATTGCTTTAAATGACCCTTGCATTCCTTAAAACGACATTTAGCATGCAGAAGTAATTAGCTTTAATTACATCTCAAGCACACAGCAGGATGAACAGTAAATAGTTATGACATTACTGTTGAGAATTTTTTTTTTTTTTTCGAGTGCATATTTTACAGGCAGTGCCAAATATAAAGAATTATTCGGGTCTCGCTAACCCGGGCTCAGCTTGCAGTACAAACTAATGAAAGTTTCTTTGCTGAACTATGGCTGCCAGCCGGCTTTAACACTTCCCAGCTCCCAGCAAAGATCCAGAAGAAGACAAAATTAAAATCAATGGATTCAATTATACAAAATAATTCTAAAAAAAAAAAAAAAAAAAACCCCAGCTTGGCTCTTCCCAAATTCTGTCTGACCCCGGGGTGAGCCTCGGGTGTGTCTACATCTATGGTCCACCTTCACCAACACTTGGCCAAAGTCTACCCGTTACTTAGTCACCAGTGAGGAGATACAGGAACGTTCTGTCTTGCTCAGTGAGAGGCTTAGAAGAAACATGGTGATAATGAATTAAGTGAAATATACACTGATCAGCCATAACATTATGACTACCCACCTCCTTTTGATTAGGTCTCCCTTTTGCCATCGGGGCAGCCCTGACCCGTCCATGGACACCACTAGACCTCGGAAGGTACGCTGTTTGTATCTGGCACCAAACAGTCAGCAGCAGATCCTTTAAGTCAGGGGTGTCCAAACTTTTTCCAAAGAGGGCAAGATTTGATGAAGTGAATGTGCGTGAGGGCCGACCATTGTGCCTGACATTCTTTGAACCATTAAAATTCGGACTAAGTGTGTTAGTCCGAGCACCAATAAATGGCCCAACAAGAACTGTCTTCCCTTTGTGGCTGTGTGCAGTGAAGAGATGAGCTTGGTGTGTTTTATATATATATCTCTATCTATCTCTTTTGTGGCCTCCAATGAATCTCAGAGCACCGCTCAGGACTAAGGATAAGCTTGGGCGTGTTATTTGGATATTTATCGGCGTATAACATGCACCTTCACTCACACCATCAATGATCCTTCCCTCCCCACCTCCATCAATGATCCTTCCCTCCCCACCTCCATCAATGAACCTTCCCCCCACCTCCCTCAATGAGCCTTACCTCCCCACTTCCATCAATGAACCTTCCCTCCCCACCTCCATCAATGAACCTTACCTCTACACCTCAATCAATGATCCTTCCCTTCCCACCTCCATCAATTAGCCTTCCCTCCCCACCTCCATCATTGAACCTTCCCTCTCCACCTCAATCAATGATCCTTCCCTTCCCACCTCCGTGCAGTGAAGAGATGAGCTCGGTGTGTTTTATATATATATATATATCTTTTGTGGCCTCCAATGAATCTCAGAGCGCCGCTCAGGACTAAGGATAAGCTTGGGCGTGTTATTTGGATATTTATCGGCGTATAACATGCACCTTCACTCACACCTCCATCAATGATCCTTCCCTCCCCACCTCCATCAATGATCCTTCCCTCCCCACCTCCATCAATGATCCTTCCCTCCCCACCTCCATCAATGAACCTTTCCCCCACCTCCCTCAATGAGCCTTCACTCCCCACCTCCATCAATGAACCTTACCTCCCCACCTCCATCAATGAACCTTACCTCTACACCTCAATCAATGATCCTTCCCTCCCCACCTCCATCAATGAGCCTTCCTTCCCCACCTCCAACAATGAGCCTTCCCTCCCCACTTCCATCAATGAACCTTCCTCCCCACCTACATCAATGAACCTTACCTCTACACCTCAATCAATGATCCTTCCCTCCCCACCTCCATCAATGAGCCTTCCCTCCCCACCTCCATCATTGAACCTCCCCTCTACACCTCCAGCAATGAACCTTCCCTCTCCACCTCAATCAATGATCCTTCCCTTCCCACCTCCATCAATGAGCCTCCCCTCCCCACCTCCAACAATGAGCCTTCCCTCCCCACCTCCATCAATGATCCTTCCCACCCCACCTCCATCAATGAGCCTTCCCTCCCCACCTCCATCATTGAACCTTCCCTCCCTACCTCCATTAATGAACCTTCCCTCTCCACCTCAATCAATGATCCTTCCCTTCCCACCTCCATCAATGATCCTTCCCTCCCCACCTCCATCAATGAGCCTTCCCCCTTACCTCCATCCCTGAGCCTTCCCTCCCCACCTCCACCAATGAGCCTTCCCTCCCCACCTCCATCATTGAACCTTCCCTCTCCACCTCCATCAATGAGCCTTCCCTCCCCACCTCCATCAATGAGCCTTCCCTCCCCACCTCCATCAATAAGCCTTCCCTCCCCACCTCCATCAATGATCCTTTCCTCTCCACCTCCATCAATGATCCTTCCCTCCCCACCTCCATCATTGAACCTTCCCTCCCTACCTCCATCAATGAACTTTCTCTCTCCATCCCAATCAATGATCCTTCCCTTCCCACCTCCATCAATGAGCCTTCCCTCCCCCGCCTCCATCAATGAGCCTTCCCTCCCCACCTTCATCATTGAACCTTCCCTCCCTACCTCCATCAATGAGCCTTCCCTCCCCACCTCCATCATTGAACCTTCCCTCTCCACCTCCATCAATGAGCCTTCCCTCCCCACCTCCATCAATGAGCCTTCCCTCCCCACCTCTATCAATACGCCTTCCCTCCCCACCTCCATCAATGATCCTTCCCTCTCCACCTCAATCAATGATCCTTCCCTTCCCACCTCCATCAATGAGCCTTCCCTCCCCCACCTCCATCAATGAGCCTTCCCTCCCCACCTTCATCATTGAACCTTCCCTCCCTACCTCCATCAATAAGCATTCCCTCCCCACCTCCATCATTGAACCTTCCCTCTCCACCTCCATCAATGAGCCTTCCCTCCCCACCTCCATCAATGATCCTTCCCTCCCCACCTCCATCAATGAGCCTTCCCTCCCCATTTCCATCATTGAACCTTCCCTCTCCACCTCCATCAATGAGCCTTCCCTCCCCACCTCTATCATTGAACCTTCCCTCCCCACCTCCATCATTGAACCTTCCCTCTCCACCTCCATCAATGAGCCTTCCCTCCCCACCTCCATCAATGAGCCTTCCCTCCCCACCTCTATCAATAAGCCTTCCCTCCCCACCTCCATCAATGATCCTTCCCTCTCCACCTCAATCAATGATCCTTCCCTTCCCACCTCCATCAATGAGCCTTCCCTCCCCCACCTCCATCAATGAGCCTTCCCTCCCCACCTTCATCACTGAACCTTCCCTCCCTACCTCCACCAATGAGCCTTCCCTCCCCACCTCCATCATTGAACCTTCCCTCTCCACCTCCATCAATGAGCCTTCCCTCCCCACCTCCATCAATGATCCTTCCCTCCCCACCTCTATCAATGAGCCTTCCCTCCCCATTTCCATCCCTGAGCCTTCCCTCCCCACCTCCACCAATGAGCCTTCCCTCCCCACCTCCATCATTGAACCTTCCCTCTCCACCTCCATCAATGAGCCTTCCCTCCCCACCTCTATCATTGAACCTTCCCTCCCTACCTCCATCAATGAACCTTCCCTCTCCACCTCCATCAATGATCCTTCCCTCCCCACCTCCATCATTGAACCTTCCCTCCCTACCTCCATCAATGAACCTTCCCTCTCCACCTCAGTCAATGATCCTTCCCTCCCCACCTCCATCAATGAGCCTTCCCTCTCCACCTCCATCAATGATCCTTCCCTCCTCCCCTCCATAAATGAGCCTTCCCTACCCATTTCCATCACTGAGCCTTCCCTCCCCACCTCCATCAATGAGCCTTCCTTCCCACCTCCATCAATGATCCTTCCCTCCCCACCTCCATGATTGATCCTTCCCTCCCCACCTCCATCAATGAGCCTTCCCTCCCCACCTCCATGAATGATCCTTCCCTCTCCGCCTCCATAAATGATCCTTCTCTCCCACATCCATCAATGATTCCTCCCTCTCCACCTCCAATAATGAGTATTCCATCTCCACATCTATCAATGAGCCTTTGCTCCACCTCCATCAATGAACCTTCCCTCCCCACCTCCATCAATGAGCCTTCCCTCCCCACCTCCATCAATGAGCCTTCCCCCCACCTCCATCAATGAGCCTTCCCTCCCCACCTCCATCAATGAGCCTTCCCTCCCCACCTCCATCAATGAGCCTTCCCTCCACCTCCATCAATGAGCCTTCACTCCCCACATCTATCAATGAGTCTTCCCCCCACCTCCATCAATGAACTTTCCCTCCCCACCTCCATCAATGAGCCTTCCCTCCCCACCTCCATTAATGGGCCTTCCCCCCACCTCCATCAATGAACCTTCCCTCCCCCACCTCCATCAATGAGCCTTCCCTCCCCACCTCCATCAATGATCCTTCCCTCTCCACCTCCATCAATGAGCCTTCCCTCTCCACCTCCATCAATGAGCCTTCCCTCCCCACCACCATCAATGAGCCTTCCCTCCACCTCCATCAATGAGCCTTCCCTCCCCACCCCCATCAATGAGCCTTCCCTCCCCACCACCATTAATGAGCCTTCCCTCCCCCACCTCCATCAATGAGCCTTCCCTCCCCACCTCCATCAATGAGCCTTCCTTCCCACCTCCATCAATGATCCTTCCCTCCCCACCTCCATGATTGATCCTTCCCTCCCCGCCTCCATCAATGAGCCTTCCCTCCCCACCTCCATGAATGATCCTTCCCTCTCCGCCTCCATCAATGATCCTTCTCTCCCACATCCATCAATGATTCCTCCCTCTCCACCTCCAATAATGAGTATTCCATCTCCACATCTATCAATGAGCCTTTGCTCCACCTCCATCAATGAACCTTACCTCCCCACCTCCATCAATGAGCCTTCCCTCCCCACCTCCATCAATGAGCCTTCCTCCCACCTCCATCAATGAGCCTTCCCTCCCCACCTCCATCAATGAGCCTTCCCTCCACCTCCATCAATGAGCCTTCACTCCCCACATCTATCAATGAGTCTTCCCCCCACCTCCATCAATGAACTTTCCCTCCCCACCTCCATCAATGAGCCTTCCCTCCCCACCTCCATTAATGGGCCTTCCCCCCACCTCCATCAATGAGCCTTCCCTCCCCACCTCCATCAATGATCCTTCCCTCTCCACCTTCATCAATGAGCCTTCCCTCTCCACCTCCATCAATGAGCCTTCCCTCCCCACCACCATCAATGAGCCTTCCCTCCACCTCCATCAATGAGCCTTCCCTCCCCACCCCCATCAATGAGCCTTCCCTCCCCACCCCCATCAATGAGCCTTCCCTCCCCACCACCATTAATGAGCCTTCCCTCCCCACCTCCATCAATGAGCCTTCCCTCCCCACCCCCATCAACGAGCCTTCCCTCCCCACCACCATTAATGAGCCTTCCCTCCCCCACCTCCATCAATGAGCCTTCCCTCCCCACCTCCATGAATGAGCCTTCCCTCCCCCCACCTCCATCAGTGTTGTTCACTTTACCTGTCAGTGGTCAGAATGTTATGGATGATTGGAGTATATAGAGGGGGGAGGGGGTGTATATACATTGTGTACAGTATTGGAGTATATGTCTCTATATAATGTTTCAGATTCCCATCAGATATTGTGCAGTTTTTGTGGTCCCAATCTTCCAGTCTTCCCTTTTCTAATAATGGTAGAACATCTTCCCTATACCAGTCTTGTGGAACTGACTAAAATAAAAGAAAAACGAAAGTAGCGTTTGACTTTGTGTATCTCCAGGAATGGAATGCCATGGAGGTCAGACGCTTTATCTTGGATTTGTATTGCAGTGGATACATCTTGGCTACATTGAACGTAGTACTGAATAGTGTTGTCTGAAGCTCTCCCGTTATTGTCCGCCGCTGATGACCTCTTTATGGAAACAGATGAAGTGTTTTCTGTGTTCCTCGGACAATCTCTCTCCATATCACCATCATAGAGCCTTTCTCCGGGAGTGAATCACCTCTGATGGAATATTTGGAGGACGGGGTCACCTTGACATCCTTCCACCTCCTCGGATATCACGTCTACAAATGTAGCCATCATTTCTTCTAATAACGAGGAGGACTCTTCTTTGCAATGGAAGGTGAGGAGTAAAAATTCTTCATTCAGGAAAAATATCCTTTGAAAGGTATCGCTACAGGTGGAGAGACTGCACCACCCCGGGAAGGTTGTGGGGTATCGGCGGGGTCCGTCTGCTCCCCGTTATCCTTCAATAAAGTGTATGACCCACTCAATGCAGACCTTATTTTTTTATTATTCACAGAGCTTTATTGTTCATTAAGGTAATTTAAAAGAATAGTTTTGCACAGAGCAGCCCCCGATCTTCCTCTTCTTTGGTCCCCCTGCCTGTGCTCCAGTCCAGGCTCCTCCCTCCTGCCTAGTGCCGCCCCCCCCGGAGCACGCAGCTTGCAATAGGGGTACCCAATCAGGTTCGCTCGCGAGCCGCAGCTCTGCATGTCGATTCACACACAGAGCCACGGCTTGGACCGGCCCCCTCTCTGTCATGATTGGATCACTGGCTGTGATTGACATTGGCTCCCACTGCTGTCTCAGCCAATGAGAAGTGAGAGTCCCCGGCGAGCCTATAGCACCACTTCAATGTATTAAACCCTCAGCATTTTTTTTAGAAAAACGAATTAAATACAATAAAAGAAAAATTCTACAGCAAGCTATTTGTTAGAATTCTTCCCCCAGCACTTGTATTTTACAAGTTTCAATGCTGCTGGCTCCTACTCTCTCAGTACTGCTTCCCTGAACTTCTGGTCTTCACAGGAGAGAGTTAACAGTGGACAGTCTGTTAACTTGGAGAAAGAAGGAAAGAGGCAAAAGGAAGGAGGAGTAGAGAAAGGGAAAGGGAATGAGGAAGGAAGAGAATGGGAATGGAGGGGGGGGGAGGAGGAAGGAGGAAGAGTAGGGGAAGAAGGGAAGAGGAGGGAGGAGCATGGGAAGCAGAAGGGAAAGGATGGAGGAGGAGCCAGGGGGAGAAGGAGGTAGGGGCCTGAGAAGAAAGAAGGAATGATGAGGGAGTAGCGTGGCAAGGGAGGGCGAGTGAGGATGGAGGAGCATGCAAATGGGGGGGGGGCAGAAGGAGAAGCAGGGGAAGGAGGGAGGAGCATGGTAAGGGGTGGGGAATGAGGACAGAGCAGGGGCGGATCCAGAGTCTGGTCTCGGGAGGGGCACTGCCAGAAAATACATTTTTTAGGGGAAATTTATTGGGGAAATGGCTGGTGTTGGCACGTCAATCATCCTGGCACCATGGTTGTTATGGTGTCAGGATGATTGAAGCGCATTATTTCTATTATTACATTGTAATATAAAATGAAATCATTCAACTCACCATAATGCAGAATCAGTGGGACCACTGAGTGTGACACCTGGCACGTCGCCTGCCACCAGATGCGGATTGTCACTCGCCTGCACAAGATGCAGATTGTCACTCGCCTGCCACCAGATGCAGATTGTCACTCGCCTGCACAAGATGCAGATTGTCACTCGCCTGCCACCAGATGCGGATTCTCACTCACCTGCCACCAGATGCGGATTGTCACTCGCCTGCCACCAGATGCGAATTGTCACTCGCCTGCCACCAGATGCGGATTGTCACTCGCCTGCCACAAGATGCAGATTGTCACTCGTCTGCCACCAGATGCGGATTCTCACTCGTCTGCCACCAGATGCAGATTCTCACTCGCCTGCCACCAGATGCGGATTCTCACTCGCCTGCCACCAGATGCGGATTGTCACTCGCCTGCCACCAGATGCCGATTGTCACTCGCCTGCCACAAGATGCAGATTCCCACTCGCCTGCCACCAGATGCGGATTCTCACTCGTCTGCCACTAGATGTGGATTGTCACTCGTCTGCCACCAGATGCGGATTGTCACTCGCCTGCCACCAGATGCGGATTGTCACTCACCTGACACCAGATGCGGATTGTCACTCGCCTGCTACCAGATGCAGATTCTCACTCTTCTGCCACCAGATGCGGATTCTCACTCACCTGCCACCAGATGCGGATTGTCACTCGCCGGCCACCAGATGCGGATTGTCATTCGCCTGCCACCAGATGCGTATTGTCACTCGCCTGACACCAGATGCAGATTGTCACTCGCCTGCCACCAGATGCAGATTGTCACTCGCCTGCCACCAGATGCGGATTCTCACTCGCCTGCCACCAGATGCGGATTCTCACTCGCCTGCCACCAGATGCGGATTGTCACTCGCCTGCCACCAGATGCGGATTGTCACTCGCCTGCCACAAGATGCTGATTGTCACTCGCCTGCCACCAGATGCGGATTGTCACTCGTCTGCCACCAGATGCGGATTGTCACTCGCCGGCCACCAGATGCAGATTGTCACTCGTCTGCCACCAGATGCAGATTGTCACTCGTCTGCCACCAGATGCGGATTGTCACTCGCCTGCCACCAGATGCGGATTGTCACTCGCCTGCCATCAGATGCGGATTCTCACTCGCTGGCCACCAGATGCAGATTGTCACTCGCCTGCCACCAGATGCGGATTGTCACTCGCCTGCCACCAGATGCGGATTCTCACTCTTCTGCCACCAGATGCGGATTCTCACTCGCCTGCCACCAGATGTGAATTGTCACTCTTCTGCCACCAGATGCGGATTCTCATTCGCCTGCCACCAGATGCAGATTGTCACTCGCCTGCCACCAGATGCAGATTCTCACTCGCCTGCCACCAGATGCGGATTGTCACTCGCCTGCCACCAGATGCGGATTGTCACTCGCCTGCCACAAGATGCTGATTGTCACTCGCCTGCCACCAGATGCGGATTCTCACTCGTCTGCCACCAGATGCGGATTGTCACTCGCCGGCCACCAGATGCAGATTGTCACTCGTCTGCCACCAGATGCAGATTGTCACTCGTCTGCCACCAGATGCGGATTGTCACTCGCCTGCCACCAGATGCGGATTGTCACTCGTCTGCCACCAGATGCGGATTGTCACTCTCCTGACACCAGATGCAGATTGTCACTCGCCTGCTACCAGATGCAGATTCTCACTTTTCTGGCACCAGATGCGGATTCTCACTCGCCTGCCACCAGATGCGGATTCTCACTCGCCTGCCACCAGATGCGGATTGTCACTCGCCTGCCACCAGATGCGGATTGTCACTCGCCTGCCACCAGATGCGGATTGTCACTCGCCTGCCACCAGATGCAGATTGTCACTCGCCTGACACCAGATGCGGATTCTCACTCACCTGCCACCAGATGCGGATTCTCACTCACCTGCCACCAGATGCGGATTGTCACTCGCCGGCCACCAGATGCGGATTGTCACTCGCCGGCCACCAGATGCGGATTGTCACTCGCCGGCCACCAGATGCGGATTGTCACTCGCCTGCCACCAGATGCGGATTGTCACTCGCCTGCCACCAGATGCAGATTGTCACTCGCCTGACACCAGATGCGGATTGTCACTCGCCTGCGACCAGATGCAGATTGTCACTCGCCTGCCACCAGATGCGGATTCTCACTCTTCTGCCACCAGATGCGGATTCTCACTCGCCTGCCACCAGATGTGGATTCTCACTCTTCTGCCACCAGATGCGGATTCTCACTCTTCTGCCACCAGATGCGGATTCTCACTCGCCTGCCACCAGATGTGGATTGTCACTCTTCTGCCACCAGATGCGGATTGTCACTCGCCTGCCACCAGATGCGGAATTCTCACTCGCCTGCCACCAGATGCGGATTCTCACTCTTCTGCCACCAGATGCGGATTGTGACTCGCCTGCCACCAGATGCGGATTCTCACTCTTCTGCCACCAGATGCGGATTGTCACTCTCCTGACACCAGATTCGGATTGTCACTCGTCTGCCACCAGATGTATGGGAAGAGGGTGAGGAAGGAGGAGGAGGAGCATGGGAAGGGGGTAAGGAAGGAGGAGGAGTAGGGGAAGGGAGGGGGGAAGAGTAGACAGAGGCATGGAAGTGCCTTGGCATCCTAGGGCTGTGTGTTTCTATTTATACACAAAGTGTAGGAGACACAACTCTAGTCCAAGGGTGGCTCTGTAAAACACTGCAAGTAAAAGGAGCTTTATTTTTTACTCTTTGCTATAATAAATATCCCCCAAAAATATATATAAAAAAGATTTCTTCCTCAGTTTAGGCCGATACGTATTCTTCTACATATTTTTGGTAAAAAAGTTGCAATAAGCGTTTATTGATTGGTTTGCGCAAAAGTTATTGCGTCGACAAAATAGGGGATAGATTTAAAGCATTTTTATTATATATTTTTTTTTATTAGTAATGGCGGCGATCTGCGATTTTTATCGTGACAGCGACATTACGGCGGACAGATTAGACACTGTTGACACATTTTTGGGACCAGTCATTTATACAGCGATCAGTGCTATAAAAATGCACTGATTACTGTGTAAATGTCACTGGCAGGGAAGTGGTTAAACACTAGGGGGCGATCAAGGGGGTTAAGTGTGTTCCCTGGGAGTGTTCTAACTGTAGGGGGGATGGGCTTACTTAAACATGACAGAGATCACTGGGAGCAGTAGATCCCTGTCTTGTTACTAGGCAGAACAGGGAAATGCCTTGTTTAGATCTCCCCATTCTGCCTCTCCGTGCCGCAATCGCGGGCATCGAGTTTATGGGACCTGTGGGCACGCTCACGCAGCGCGTGCTGGCGCCGCGCACACCCACTAGCCTGCGATTTAAAGGGGGCATACAGGCAGGGGCGTTGCTAGGTCTGCAAAAGATCTGGGGCTAGAGCCCATAGCAGCGTAGTAAAGAAAGTCATACACTTGGGTGGGCATACACATGTATATAATATATGTGTGTGTATTCCCAGAGAGCCCCCCCCCCTACATCATGGTTCCCAGAGAACCCTCCTTACATTAGGGTCTCCAGAGAGCCCCCCTTAAATCAGTGTCCTCAGAGAGCCTCCCCCTTAAATCAGGGTTCCCACAGAGCCTCCACCTTAAATCAGAGTCCCTAGAGAGCCTCCCCCTTAAATCAAGGTCCCCAGAGAGCCTCCGCTTTAAATCAGAGTCCCCAGAGAACCTCCCCCTTAAATCAGAGTCCCCAGAGAGCCTCCGCTTTAAATCAGAGTCCCCAGAGAACCTCCCCCTTAAATCAAGGTCCCCAGAGAGCCTCCGCCTTAAATCAGAGTCCCCAGAGAGCCTCCCCCTTAAACCAGGGTCCCCAGAGAGCCTCCACTTTAAATCAGAGTCCCCAGAGAGCCTCCCCCTTAAATCAGGGTCCCCAGAGAGCCTCCACTTTAAATCAGAGTCCCCAGAGAGCCTCCCCCTTAAATCAGGGTCCCCAGAGAGCCTCCACTTTAAATCAGAGTCCCCAGAGAGCCTCCCCCTTAAATCAGGGTCCCCAGAGAGCCTCCACTTTAAATCAGAGTCTCCAGAGAGCCTCCCCCTTAAATCGGGGTCCCCAGAGAGCCTCCCCCTTAAATCAGGGTCCCCAGAGAGCCTCCCCCTTAAATCAGGGTCCCCAGAGAGCCTCCACTTTAAATCAGAGTCTCCAGAGAGCCTCCCCCTTAAATCGGGGTCCCCAGAGAGCCTCTCCCCTGCACCAGGGTCTCCAGAGAGCCTCCACCGTACATCAGGGTCCCCAGAGAACCTCCTCTCCCCTTGGGGACCCCTGCAGAGACTCGGGACTATGGGCCCTATATTCAGGGCTATAGCCCCCAAAGCCACTCCCTAGCGACACCACTGCGTACAGGTATGCCCATTTGCCCAGCCGTGCCATTGTGCTGACGGATATCGCCATGTGCTGGTCGGCAAGTGGTTAAATACATTAAAACAAAATTGGAATTTGGAGTTCCTGCCGGCGTATCGCTATCTTCCCGCATTTATTTGCTGCATCTTGAGGAATTAGGGTTGTGCTTGGCTGGAATAAGTTCAATTTGCAGATTTTATTGGTGTCTTTTTTGCCCAGCAGACTAAAATCTACTCGTAAAAAAAAGCTCCAAATTTATTCCTGGTGTTCCGACATCTTCATATCTTTATAGGGGAAGAGTGAGAAATGAGCTCTGCGTACCGTCCGTGTGCTGCAGACAACGGCATTGCAATCTTTTCGAGGTCTGCAGGCTGGGCTGGAATCATGGGGCCCCCGTAGAGCTTTCCTTCCAGGGCCCCCAAGGGGAGTGGCTTTTCATCTTTGAGTCTTCTCACCTGTCAGATTAGGACCTGTGGCAGCCCCAGACACATGAACCACAGCCCCATCCATTCATATGGACACAGCCCCTCATCTTTTTCTCTTAGAATTTTATATTTTTATTGTTTGCCTTTTATTTTACAGCTGGTGGGGGGTGGGGGGGGGGGGTAGTAGTGAAAAATATGGGGTATAAACAGACCCGTGATGTCTCATTTTTGTAGAAAGAATTGAGGATATAGATCCCCAATCCTTTCTCTGCAGCCTCAGCTGCATCATAGATGAATGAACAGGAAGCTCTCTGTACAGAGGCTCCCTGTTCATACACATACTGAAGCTTACTAAACACAGCTTACTGTGACTCAGTTATGAATGAACACGGGAGTGTTCAGGAAAGAAAGGGGCCAGTAATTACATGTTCACTGCTCCACCCCCACCAACCCCTGCGCCCTGCTCCCCCGCTCTCCATCCTGGCATTGTGCCCAACAGCAGCTGGCAGTCATTGGGTAGCAGGAGAAACCAGCAGCGCTGTGGGGGGAAGGTACACAGGGGATTGGGGCTACAGGAGGGGGAGGGGGATCATATTGTGAGGGGGGGGGGGCGATCAGAGTGGGAGGGGGATGAAATCATTAGTTCCTATCAGTGCAACATATTTATGGCCATCAGTGCTGTCTCATCAGTGCCACCTTATCAGTTCCCATCAGTGCCACCTTATCAGTGGCCATCAGTACTATTTCATCAGTGCATCCTCATTAATGCAGCCTCATCAGTGTCCATCAGTGCCACCTTATCAGTGCAGCCTCATCAGTACCATCTCATCAGTTCCTATCAGTGTACCTTATCAGTGTCCATCAGTGCCACCTTATCAGTGCCCATCAGTGCTATTTCATCAGTGCTAGACAAAATGGACGGTAACACCCCAATGCAGGGTCAGAGGGTGCTGATCACCCCTGGTATATTACAAAAAAAGAAAAAGTGTCCCCAAGGTGGGGCTTTTTACCAGCATATATTACCTGTGGGAGCTAATAAATGTAAATGTAAAGAAATACTGACATGTAGCAAAAAGGCTAGTAATATAAATATTTTATTGATAAAAAAGAGGATTAAATAGGTAACACAGTGGTCGGGGACTGAGCTCCACTATGTAAGTAAAAATGTATAGTATTACATGTATAAGCAAAGATACACATATACATACGATTATAATGCTTGGAACATAATATCAATACAAAAAAAGATATATGTATATAGATAATATAAACCCTTTACGCGTTTCGACCCTCTCGGGGGTCTTCTTCAGAAGGTTATTATCTATTATAAAAAGGGGGAGAGACAAGCATAAGTATATATCCATACATGATACACTGTGTTGTGCTGAAAATAGTCTGCTGTAGGCAGAATATACATCAAACATTGTGAGATTACACAGTTAGCGATCAAGTAATGTATATTGCGACAATAAATACCTATATTAATCACAAGGGGAATCCTCTTTAAAAGGCCGGACTAGACTCCGTCACTTCTCCCATAGCCTTCATGGATGTGCCGACCTTGTATAGATGGAAATAGTAGCTAACTCTACCACAAAGGGAGAGCAAGGAAAATGGGTCCAAGGGGTAAATAGCTTACAAGGGATCACATCCCTATTACTACCTCCAACATACAATGGTGGAGGGAGGTATGGGTATGGACAAACATGATTAGGAGAGGGGGCAACCTACAGAGAAAGAAAAAGTATGAGATGTATATATATATATATATAGAGGGCCCTAAAAAAACTATCACCTCTGTATAGAGAGATAGGAAATACCCACATGCAGTGTCAGGGGTATACATATGTCAGGGGTATACATATGTCAGGGGTATACATATGTAGCAGTGAATCCTGCTATTTCAATGTAGGATGCTGCACTAAGTTAAAGTATAAACACGTGCATGCACAGAAAGAAAACTAACACCAACAAGGAACACCATATACAAAAAAAGAAAAAAAAGAAAAGGGTAAAGTGAACAAAAACGCAAGTGCAAAATAAACATAACACAAACGTGACTGGAGTGAAGAAGTGAAAGAAAAGTGGGAGATAAAAGTGCAATGGTGTTGCAAAGTCCAATATACCCCAGCGTGACAACAGTGATACTGGGATTAGACAATATATATGTACCTGTAACCAATTTCCAATAGGTCCACGTTAAATAGCAGAACCCAAAGGAAGGCACTATGGTAATTAGTGGTAAGGTGATTAAAGGTGGTAACCTTTACAATAAAGCCCCTCACATTAATATGTTTTCATGAGGCGAAAAAGGTCTTATGTCTGCAAATGAACAAGAGGTAATATTATACTCCTGCTAGCAGAACTATATATAGTGCAATAAAAAGGATGTAGAAAAGCATTGAGTAAAAAGACCCATCAATCATGGTCTCCACCTGTTATACCATAGCCCTTATTGGTCGCCTTAACGGTCGACGCTACCGTGTACCATATTGGGAAGGTCACTTCCGGAACGCCGAGGGGACCACATCCGGTCGACCGTTAAGGTGACCAATAAGGGCTATGGTATAACAGGTGGAGACCATGATTGATGAATTAACTCAACTTGGGCTATTTATACCCCATCCCTTCACACTGGTAAACTATTCCTCCAACTACAGGATAGCACTTGCATCGTTTCCACACATTGGGGTAAGTTCTTGGGTCTTTTTACTCAATGCTTTTCTACATCCTTTTTATTGCACTATATATAGTTCTGCTAGCAGGAGTATAATATTACCTCTTGTTCATTTGCAGACATAAGACCTTTTTCGCCTCATGAAAACATATTAATGTGAGGGGCTTTATTGTAAAGGTTACCACCTTTAATCACCTTACCACTAATTACCATAGTGCCTTCCTTTGGGTTCTGCTATTTAACGTGGACCTATTGGAAATTGGTTACAGGTACATATATATTGTCTAATCCCAGTATCACTGTTGTCACGCTGGGGTATATTGGACTTTGCAACACCATTGCACTTTTATCTCCCACTTTTCTTTAACTTCTTCACTCCAGTCACGTTTGTGTTATGTTTATTTTGCACTTGCGTTTTTGTTCACTTTACCCTTTTCTTTTTTTTATTTTTTTGTATATGGTGTTCCTTGTTGGTGTTAGTTTTCTTTCTGTGCATGCACGTGTTTATACTTTAACTTAGTGCAGCATCCTACATTGAAATAGCAGGATTCACTGCTACATATGTATACCCCTGACATATGTATACCCCTGACATATGTATACCCCTGACACTGCATGTGGGTATTTCCTATCTCTCTATACAGAGGTGATAGTTTTTTTTAGGGCCCTCTATATATATATATATATATATACATCTCATACTTTTTCTTTCTCTGTAGGTTGCCCCCTCTCCTAATCCTGTTTGTCCATACCCATACCTCCCTCCACCATTGTATGTTGGAGGTAGTAATAGGGATGTGATCCCTTAAGTAGAAAAGATGTAGCTGGATAGCCGCACTCCAAATTATTCAACTTTATTTCAAAAATGTAATTAAAATCATAGCATCTAGGCTGGCAAACAGACTAACTGCACAGCCGCTGACATGTTTCACACCGAACACGGTGCTTAGTCTTAGCCCCATCAGCTATGACTAAGCTATGACTAAGCACCGTGTTCGGTGTGAAACATGTCAGCGGCTGTGCAGTTAGTCTGTTTGCCAGCCTAGATGCTATGATTTTAATTACATTTTTGAAATAAAGTTGAATAATTTGGAGTGCGGCTATCCAGCTACATCTTTTCTACTTCAGTTCCTGTTGCAAACAGAGCCAGCACCCTGTGGGATTGTGGAGACAGCTGTTTTGGGAGAGGTCATTACCTTAGAGCGGTAATTCTTTGTAGGGATGTGATCCCTTGTAAGCTATTTACCCCTTGGACCCATTTTCCTTGCTCTCCCTTTGTGGTAGAGTTAGCTACTATTTCCATCTATACAAGGTCGGCACATCCATGAAGGCTATGGGAGAAGTGACGGAGTCTAGTCCGGCCTTTTAAAGAGGATTCCCCTTGTGATTAATATAGGTATTTATTGTCGCAATATACATTACTTGATCGCTAACTGTGTAATCTCACAATGTTTGATGTATATTCTGCCTACAGCAGACTATTTTCAGCACAAGACAGTGTATTATGTATGGATATATACTTATGCTTGTCTCTCCCCCTTTTTATAATAGATAATAACCTTCTGAAGAAGACCCCCGAGAGGGTCGAAACGCGTAAAGGGTTTATATTATCTATATACATATATCTTTTATTGTATTGATATTATGTTCCAAGCATTATAATCGTATGTATATGTGTATCTTTGCTTATACATGTAATACTATACATTTTTACTTACATAGTGGAGCTCAGTCCCCGACCACTGTGTTACCTATTTAATCCTCTTTTTTATCAATAAAATATTTATATTACTAGCCTTTTTGCTACATGTCAGTATTTCTTTACATTTACATTTATTAGCTCCCACAGGTAATATATGCTGGTAAAAAGCCCCACCTTGGGGACACTTTTTATTTTTATTTTTTTATTTCATCAGTGCATCCTCATTAATGCAGCCTCATCATCAATGTCCATCAGGGCCACTTTATCAGTTCAGCCTCATCAGTACCATCTCATCAGTTCCTATTAGTGCACCTTATCAGTGTCCATCAGTGCCATTTCATCAGTGAAGCCTCATTATTGCAGCCTCATCAGTGCCCATCAGTGCCGTCTAATCAGTGCCTATCAGTGTCACCCCATCATCCCACATCAGTAAAGGAAATAAAATACTTATTTGCAAAATTGTAGAAACTAAGAAAAACGTTTTTTTGCCCCAAATCTTTGTCCTTTTTTTATTTGCTGAGCAAAAAATACCCCCCCCCCCCCCCAGTGGTGATTAAATACCACTGAAGGAAAGTTCTATTTGTGGGTACAAAATGATAACAATATCCTATGTGTACAGTGTTACATGACCGCGTAATTGTTATTCAAAGTGTGAGAGCGCTGAAAGGTGAGAATTTGGCCTGGGCAGGAAGGGGGTGAAAGTGCGGCCGGCATTGAAGGGGTTAAGGAGGTGGTTACTAAGTGGAGGCTGGTGACATCATCATGATGACATCATAATAGACCTGGGCCATGAAAGCTCACCTAATTCTCTGTGATTGAGGACAATGCGGACTTGTAGGATCCCCTCCTCCGAACGCACTGGCCGGAATGTCCTCATGTGTTCCTCATCATTGAATGTGAAGGTGCCGGAGATGGATGGCTCCCCGGAGATGGCATTTCATGAAGCATGCCTCTTATCTCCTAACACATTAGAAAGTCAAAGAAATATGTTTTGTCCCATTTCTTTTTAAAATGCAAAGTTGGGCTGTCATCCAGGCGCGGGGCGGGGGAGGGGATGGGGAGACGTGATTTATTAGGGGGAACGTGTATAGGGAGATGATATTTAACGTTACATCATGTCGGCGGGGCTGCTTGGCATGCCACGCTGGGGAGTATTTATTTTCCATGAAATAAGCTTCTCCACCAACCAGCACTGGTAACGCCATCCATTACATCCCTAATATCTGTGCTTAAAGCCTTGTAATTGGATTCAATCTGATATCTACATTGGAGGGGGGAGGTCACGGCGGAGGCATGGAGGAACGGGGGACGTGTCTGATGAGCCTGCAATCCCAGAATATCATCCAGACGCCTGTCTCAGGATCACACCGCCATTAAAGCGCCCTTAGACTTAGAACACTCCAATCTACTAATGAGGGATGTTTAGTAAATTCCAACATGTATATAACACGCTACAACCACCGACCACTGAGGATTCATACAGCCACCGGCCACTGAGGATCTATACAGCCATTGGCCACTGAGGATCTATACAGCCACCGACCACTGAGGATTCATACAGCCACCGGCCACTGATGATCTATACAGCCGTTAGCCACTGAGGATCTATACAACCACTGGCCACTGAGGATCTATACAGCCACCGGCCACTGAAGATCTATACAACCACCGGCCACTGAGGATCTATACAGCCACCGGCCACTGAGGATCCATACAACCACCGACCACTGAGGATCTATACAACCACTGGCCACTGAGGATCTATACAACCACCGACCACTGAGGATCTATACAACCACCGACCACTGAGGATCTATACAACCACTGGCCACTGAGGATCTATACAACCACCGACCACTGAGGATCTATACAACCACCGACCACTGAGGATCTATACAACCACCAGCCACTGAGGATCTATACAACTACTGGCCACTGAGGATCTATACAGCCACCGGCCACTGAAGATCTATACAACCACTGGCCACTGAGGATCTATACAACCACCGGCCACTGAGGATCTATACAACCACTGGCCACTGAGGATCTATACAACCACCGGCCACTGAGGATCTATACAACCACCAGCCACTGTGGATCTATACAACCACCGGCCACTGAGGATCCATACAGCCAGTGGCCACTGAGGATCTATACAACCACCGGCCACTGAGGATCTATACAACCACTGGCCACTGAGGATCTATACAACCACCGGCCACTGAGGATCTATACAACCACTGGCCACTGAGGATCTATAACACCACTGGCCACTGAGGATATATACAACCACCGGCCACTGAGGATCTATGCAACCACCGGCCACTGAGGATCTATACAACCACTGGCCACTGAGGCTCTATACAACCACTGGCCACTGAGGATCTATACAACCACTGGCCACTGAGGATCTATACAACCACTGGCCACTGAGGATCTATACAACCACCGGCCACTGAGGATCTATACAACCACTGGCCACTGAGGATCTATAACACCACTGGCCACTGAGGATCTATGCAACCACCGGCCACTGAGGATCCATACAGCCACTGGCCACTGAGGCTCTATACAACCACTGGCCACTGAGGATCTATACAACCACCGACCACTGAGGATCTATACAACCACTGGCCACTGAGGATCTATACAACCACCGGTCACTGAGGATCTATACAACCACCGGCCACTGAGGATCTATACAGTCACCGGCCACTGAGGATCCATACAGCCACTGGCCACTGAGGATCTATACAACCACTGGCCACTGAGGATCTATACAACCACCAGTCACTGAGGATCCATACAGCCACCGGTCACTAAGGATCTATACAACCACCGACCACTGAGGATCTATACAACCACCGACCACTGAGGATCTATACAACCACTGGCCACTGAGGATCTATACAACCCCCGGTCACTGAGGATCTATACAACCATTGACCACTGAGGATCTATACAACCACCGGCCCCTGAGGATCTATACAGCCACCGGCCACTGAGGACCTATACAACCACCGGCCACTGAAGATCTATACAACCGCTGAGGATCTATTCAACCACTGGCTACTGAGGATCTATACAACCACCGGCCACTGAGGATCTATACAGCCACCATCCACTGAGGATCTAGACAACCACCAGCCACTGAGGATCAATACAACCACTGGCCACTGAGGATCCATACAACCACCGGCCACTGAGGATCCATACAACCACCGGTCACTGAGGATCTATACAACCACTGGCCACTGAGGATCTATACAACCACCAGCCACTGAGGATCTATACAACTACCGGCCACTGAGGATCTATACAACCACCAGCCACTGAGGATCTATACAACCACCGACCACTGAGGATCTATACAACCACCGGCCACTGAGGATCTATACAGCCACCGGCCACTGAGGATCCATACAGCCAGTGGCCACTGAGGATCTATACAACCACTGGCCACTGAGGATCTATACAACCACCGGCCACTGAGGATCTATACAACCACCCGCCACTGAGGATCTATACAACCAATGGCCACTGAGGATCTATACAACCACCGACCACTGAGGATCTATACAGCCACCGGCCACTGAGGATCTATACAACCACCGGCCACTGAGGATCTATACAGCCACCGGCCACTGAGGATCCATACAGCCACCGGCCACTGAGGATCTATACAACCACCGACCACTGAGGATCTATACAACCACCGGCCACTGAGGATCTATACAACCACCGGCCACTGAGGATCTATACAGCCACCGGCCACTGAGGATCCATACAGCCACCGGCCACTGAGGATCTATACAACCACCGACCACTGAGGATCTATACAACCACCAGCCACTGAGGATCTATACAACTACCGGCCACTGAGGATCTATACAACCACCAGCCACTGAGGATCTATACAACCACCGACCACTGAGGATCTATATAACCACCGACCACTGAGGATCTATACAACCACCGGCCACTGAGGATCTATACAGCCACCGGCCACTGAGGATCCATACAGCCAGTGGCCACTGAGGATCTATACAACCACTGGCCACTGAGGATCTATACAACCACCGGCCACTGAGGATCTATACAACCACCCGCCACTGAGGATCTATACAACCAATGGCCACTGAGGATCTATACAACCACTGGCCACTGAGGATCTGTACAACCACCGGCCACTGAGGATCTATGCAAGCACCGGCCACTGAGGATCTATACAACCACTGGCCACTGAGGCTCTATACAACCACTGGCCACTGAGGATCTATACAACCACCGACCACTGAGGATCTATGCAACCACTGGCCACTGAGGATCTATACAGCCACCAGCCACTGAGGATCTATACAACCACTGGCCACTGAGGATTTACAGTGCCTTGAAAAAGTATTCATACCCCTTGAAATGTTCCACATCTTGTTATGTTACAACCCAAAACGTAAATGTATTTTATTGGGATTTTATGTGATAGACCAACACAAAGTGGCACATAATTGTGAAGTGGATGGAAAATGATAAATTATAGAAATAAATATGTGAAAAGTGTGGGGGGGGCATTTGTATGGCGCCCCCCGGAGTCAATACTTTGTAGAACCCCCTTTCTCTACAAGTCTTTTTGGGGGTGTCTCTACCAGCTTTGCACATCTAGAGAGGACATTTCTGCCCATTCTTCTTTGTAAAATATCTCAAGCTCTGTCAGATTGGATGGAGAGCGTCTGTGATCAGCAATTCTCAAGTCTTACCACAGATTCTCAATGGGATTTAGGTCTGGACTGTGACTGGGCCATTCTTAGCCCTTGTACACACGATCGGAGATTCCGACGGAATGTGTCTGATCGGAGCGTTTTGTCGGATATTCCGACTGTGTGTGGTCTGCATCGGACTGTTTCCGTCGGAATATCCGTCGGACCAAATTTTCCAACTTGCCAGAAATATTTTCTGACAAAGTGCTCCGATCGGACATACTCCGATCATGTGTAAAGAATTCCGATCGGACAAAGTGCCGCGCATGCTCAGATCAAATTCCTACATCAAAGCTATTGGCTACTAGCCTGAACGTAGTCCCATCGTAACGAAATTACGTCATCACGTTCTGAAAGATTGGATTTTCCGACAACTTTGTCCGACCGTGTGTATGCAACAGTTTCGGACAAGATCCGTTGGACATAATCCGACGGATTTGGTTGTCGGAATCTCCGACCCGTGTGTACAGGGGCTAACACATGAATATGCTTTGATGTAAACCATTCCATTGTAGCTCTGGCTGGATGTTTCTGGTCGTTGTTCTGCTGGAAGGTGAACCTCCGCCCCGGTCTCAAGTCTTTTGCTGACTCTAAGCCCCCGTACACACGGTCGGACATTCTGACGGAAAATGTCCGATCGGACCGTGTTGTCGGATAATCCGACCATGTGTGGGCTCCATCGGACTGTTGCGTATCTGTCCGACAACGTTTTACAGCTGGCTATAAAATTTTCCGACAACATGATCCGATTTGACTTTGCCCTTGTACACACGTTCGGAGATTCTGATCTTTCAGAACGTGATGACGTAATTTCATTACGACGGGACTACATTCAGGCTAGTAGCCCATAGCTTTGGTGTAGGAATTAGATCTGAGCATGCGTGGCACTTTGTCTGATCGGAATTCTCTACACATGATCGGAGTATGTCCGATCGGAGCATTTTGTCGGAAAATATTTCCGGCAAGTTGGAAAATTTGGTCCGACTGATATTTCAACGGAAACAGTCCGTTGTAGACCACACACAGTCGGAATATCCGACAAAATGCTCCGATCGGACACATTCCGTCGGAATCTCCGATCGTGTGTACAAGGGCTTTGTCTGATCATGTGTAGAGAACTCCGATCGGACAAAGTGCCACGCATGCTCAGATCAAATTACGAGACCAAAGCTATTGGCTACTAGCCTGGATGTAGTCCCGTCGTAACAAAATAACGTCATCACGTTATGTAGAATCAGATTTTCCGACAACTTTGTCCGACCGTGTGTATGCAACACCAGTTTCGGACAAAATCCTTCGGACAAAATCCGACAGATTTTGTTGTCGAAAATGTCCGATCGTGTGTACAAGGGCTAATAGGTTTTCTTCTAAGATTGTCCTGTATTTGTCTCCATCCATCTTCCCATCAACTCTGACCAGCTTCCCTGTCCCTGCTGAAGAAAACCATCCCCACCACATGATGCTGCCACCACCATGTCTCACAGTGGGGATGGTGTGTTCAGGGGGATGGGCGGTGTTAGTTTTCCCCACACATAGCGTTTTTCTTTTAGGCCATAAAGTTGAATTTTGGTCTCATCTGACCAGATCACCTTCTTCCACATGTTTGCTGCCCCCTCCCCCACATGGCTTCTCACAAACTACAAACAGGACTTCTTATGACTTTCTTTCTCCAATGTCTTTCTTCTTGTCACTCTTCCATAAAGGGCAGATTTGTGGAGAGACGACTAATAGTTGTCCTGTGGACAGATTCTCCCCCCTGAGCTGTGGATCTCTGCAGCTCCTCCAGAGTTACCATGGACCTCTTGGCTCTTCTCTGATGAATGCTCTCCTTGCCCGGCCCGGTCAGTTTAGGTGGACGGCCATGTCTTGGTAGGTTTGCAGTTGTGCCATACTCTTTCCATTCTCCGATGATGGATTGAACAGAACTCCGTGAGATGGTCAAAGCTTGGGAGATTTTATTATAACCCAACCCTGCTTTATACTTCTCCACAACTTCATCCCTGACCTGTCTGGTGTGTTCCTCGGCCTTCATGATGCTGTTTGTTCACTAAGGTTCTCTAACAAACCTCTGAGGGCTTCACAGAACGGCTGTATTTATACTGAGATTAAATGACACACAGGTGGACTCTATTTACTAATTAAGTGACTTCTGAAGGCAATTGGTTCCCCTAGATTTTAGTTAGGGGTATCAGAGTAAAGGGGGCTGAACAGAAATGCCCCTCCCACCACACCTTTCACATATTTATTTGTATCATTTATCATTTTCCTTTCACTTCACAATTATGTGACACTTTGTGTTGGTCCATCACATAAAATCCCAATAAAATACATTTACGTTTTTGGTTGTAACATGAGAAAATGTGGGTAATGTCAATGGGGTATGAATACTTTTTCACGGACCTGTATACATGGCCGAGCTCTAGAACCTGATCTCCTTCAAGTGTCGGTGCAAAAACTGGACATGAGAAGTCACCTGCATGACACAAACAGAAGATTCCCCTCTCCGAATTATAAGAAAAGTTTTTGGTGCCGGATAATAAAGATCCTTAAAGCAGAACTTTTTTCACTCAATGAACCCCCCGGCTGGGGCCCTTCCCACTGATCCCAGGGCCCTTTACTCCCATCGTTGAACTCTTTATTGTGGTCCCACAGTGGGCCACCTTCCTGCCATCTTGGAGTCACCCCCATGGCAAGTGCGACCTTTGTGCCCTGGTAGTTCTGGCATCAGTCTAAGCACACCCCTGATGTCTAACTTTTGAGAGAAAGAAAGGGACTGAGGACACAGATTCATCTCAGCTGCACAGAATGAATGAACAGGAATAACTCTGTACAGAGGCTTCCCATTCATTCATAAACTGAAGCATAGGAAACACAGTTTACTATGCCTCAGCTATGAATGAATAAAAACAAAAAAACAAGAGTCAGTGATCGGTACTGATAATTACGGTTCATTAAGACAAGGAAGGGGCCAGTGGAGGACACATTTACCCCTTCGAGGGGCCAGTGAAGGACACATTTACCCCATTTGAGGGGCCAGTGAAGGACACATTTACCCCTTCATGGGGGGCCAGTGAAGGACATATTTACCCCTTCAAGGGGCCAGTGAAGGGCACATTTACCTCTTCGAGGGGCCAGTGAAGGACATATTTACCCCTTCGAGGGGCCAGTGAAGGACATATTTACCCCTTCGAGGGACCAGTGAAGGGCACATTTACGTCTTCGAGGGGCCAGTGAAGGACATATTTACCCCTTCGAGGGGCCAGTGAAGGGCACATTTACGTCTTCGAGGGGCCAGTGAAGGGCACATTTACCCCTTCGAGGGGCCAGTGAAGGGCACATTTACGTCTTCAAGGGGCCAGTGAAGGACACATTTACCCCTTCGAGGGGCAAGTGAAGGACACATTTACCCCTTTGAGAGGCCAGTGAAGGACACATTTACCCCTTTGCTCTCTCTCCGTCCTGACAGATCCCCAGAAGCGGCCAGGGGGAGGTGGGTGGGATAAACCCAACATCCCTGTGGGGTTGGGGGATGGGCGGGGGCTAGGGAAGCACACAGAAGCCCGGGGCAGCAGGACAGCGATCGGGAGGCATTGGAAATGGCAGAATGAGGAACCGATGCCCTCCATTCCGCTCCTGCGGCCACTAAATGTCTGCGAGAGGGAGAGGAGGAGAAGTGGGCATTCAACGGCTACATGGAGGGATCGGTTCCTCTACATGCCACCACCCCCCTCCCCACCGCCCTCCTATTCAGGTGTACAGGGGGGCGCAGGGGCCCCCTGGAGCATGGGGTCAGGTTGCAAAGGCGACCCCCTGTAGGTACGCCCCTGAAAATACTATACAAATAATAATGTGCGAGTTAAGTCTATAAAAAGGAATGTCCCAAAACAATGTCTCCACAGAGAACCAATAGAAAAAAAGATAGAAGATCCACCGCCGTCCAGTGTAAGTTCACTCTTCTACAGTCACCACCTCCTTGTGAAGTCAAAACTCACCCGAGAAAAAGGCTTCCGGAACAACAGCACAAGGACTTGTGACACGTCAGATCCCCCCGGATCACGTACAATAATCCCCAATGTCCACGTTCAGTGGCACCTCAAGATGGACTCCCTAGGGGCCACAAATAATCTCCAATAGTGCAGTATTTTATTAAAATAGTATAAAAAAGCATCAAGAATAGAAGTTTCGAAACACCAAACACAAACAAGTCCCAATAATGGGCACTGCTGACCCCGGGATCGCGCAGCAGCAGAAAACTCCACCCCGACGCATTTTGTCATGAGTTCTGAGTAATCCTCAAGATGATGTCATACATCCCAGGAATCTTCGCGGGAGGAGGGGTTCTCTCACCTAAGCACACCCTCCTGCCTGCATGCCTGAGCTTAGGGAAAATTAATTCCAGGAAGTAAATTCTATATGAATAATCTGCCCATACTTAAGATGGCTTCGGCTTGAAATGCTAGGGGGTGTTTTTGAAAGTGATATCTCACTTTGAGACATGTAGCATGGAGACATGGATGGTGGAGACATGGATGGATGGATGGAGATATGGATGGATGTAGAAATGGATGTAGACATGGATGAATGGAGATATGGATGGATGGAGACATGGATGAATGGATGGAGACATGGATGGATGGATGGAGATATGGATGGACGTAGACATGGATGGATGGATGGATGGAGACATGTATGGCTGGATGGATGGATGGATGGAGACATGGATGGATGTAGACATGGATGGAGACATGGATGGATGGATGGATGGATGGAGACATGTATGTATGGATGGATGGATGGATGGAGACATGGATGGATGGATGGATGGAGAGATGGATGGATGGAGACATGGATGGATGGATGGAAACATGAATGGATGGAGACATGGATGGGTGAATGAATGTATGAAGACATGGATGGAGACATGGATGAATGGTGATATGGATGGATGGATGGAGACATGGATGGATGGAGACATGGATGGGTGAATGAATGTATGAAGACATGGATGGAGACATGGATGAATGGTGATATGGATGGATGGAGACATGGATGGGTGAATGAATGTATGGAGACATAGACGGAGACATGGATGGATGGAAGGATGGAGATATGAATGGATAGATGGAGACATGGATGGATGGATGGAGACATGGATGGATGGATGGATGGAGACATGGATGGATGGATGGATAGAGACATGGATTGATGGATGGATAGAGACATGGATGGATGGATGGATAGAGACATGGATGGATGGATGGATGGATAGAGACATGGATGGATGGATGGAGACATGGATGGATGGAGACATGGATGGATGGAGACATGGATGGATGGATGGATGGAGACATGGATGGGTGGATGGATGGATGGAGACATGGATGGATGGATGGATGGAGACATGGATGGATGGATGGATAGAGACATGGATGGATGGATGGATAGAGACATGGATGGATGGATGGAGACATGGATGGATGGAGACATGGATGGATGAATAGATGGAGACATGGATGGATGGATGGATGGAGACATGGATGGATGGATGGAGACATGGATGGATGAATGGAGACATGGATGGATGGATGAGATATGGATGGATGGATGGAGACATGGATGGATGAATGGAGACATGGATGGATGGATGGAGACATGGATGGATGGATGGAGACATGGATGGATGGATGAGATATGGATGGATGGATGGAGACATGGATGGATGGATGGAGACATTGATGGATGGATGAGATATGGATGGATGGATGAGATATGGATGGATGGATGGAGACATGGATGGATGGATGAGATATGGATGGATGGATGGAGACATGGATGGATGGATGGAGACATGGATGGATGGATGAGATATGGATGGATGGATGGATGGAGACATGGATGGATGAATGGAGACATGGATGGATGGATGGAGACATGGTTCGACAGAAACATGGACTGATGGATGGACAGAGATATGGATGGATGGAGGAGTTTGCCTTAAAATATTAAAATTGAGTTAAAGCAGTAATAAACACTTATTTTCATTTTTACCTACATGTAAGCTTATAATAAAGCTAACCTGTAGGTAAAATGCATGTCTCCTAAACGCACACCATTTAGGAGATGTTCTAGCGATCAGCAGCCAGTGACGTCGGCGGTGCATGCCCTCTGAAGGAACTGCATACTCATTCTGTTGCTTCAGAGTGCTGTGACACAACTGTGACTCCCACACGCATGTGCAGGAGTGATGTACAGCTCAGCCATTCAAGCTGCTGGAGCCACTTTGACTTGGCCTGGCCAAAAGCAGATCCCCCATATCTCCGTCACTCTTTCTGGACTTTCCTGGGGGGACATCCAATTTCCAACACTTCAGTCCCCAAAGCTGGAAAACTACACTCACGTTCTCGGGCCCTTGGTGTTCCTCTGGTGGTCCCATCTATCAGCGCACTCTTGATGTCTCTGTAGTGTTAGTCTACTGAAGAACAGACGTGACCTTCAGACCAGAGGGTATTTTATGTAACAAGTGACTGATGCTCACACAGCTCTAGTTCATGTTCAAATACTTACCTAAACAATATTCTCTATAGAGACAACAGCGATTCATCAATTTAAAGTTGAAATCTGACATCCTAAACTTAGTTTATTTTATTAGGTTGTGTATATCACACAGAGGACTAGTGGCCATGCTCAACTATAGAGCAAGGGTCATGTTGGTGGCACTCATACAGAGCGAGAGTCATGTTTGTGGTACCCACACAGAGCGAGAGTCATGTTGGTGGCAATCATACAGAACAAGGGTCATGTTGGTGGCAATCATACAGAGCAAGAGTCATGTTGGTGGCACTCATACAGAGCGAGAGTCATGTTGGTGGCACTCATACAGAGCGAGAGTCATGTTTGTGGTACCCACAGAGAACAAGGGTCATGTTGGTGGCACCCACACAGAGCGAGAGTCATGTTGGTGGCAATCATACAGAACAAGGGTCATGTTGGTGGCAATGATACAGAGCAAGAGTCATGTTGGTGGCACTCATACAGAGCGAGAGTCATGTTGGTGGCACTCATACAGAGCGAGAGTCATGTTGGTGGCACTCATACAGAGCGAGAGTCATGTTGGTGGCACTCATACAGAGCGAGAGTCATGTTGGTGGCACTCATACAGAGCGAGAGTCATATTGGTGGCACTCATACAGAGCGAGAGTCATGTTGATGGCACTCATACAGAGCGAGAATCATGTTGATGGCAATCATACAGTGCAAGGGTCATGTTGGTGGAACTCATACAGAACAAGGGTCATGTTGGTGGCACTCATACAGAGCGAGAGTCATGTTGGTGGCACTCATACAGAACAAGGGTCATGTTGGTGGCACTCATACAGAACAAGGGTCATGTTGGTGGCACTCATACAGAACAAGAGTCATGTTGATGGCACTCATACAGAACAAGGGTCATGTTGGTGGCACTCATACAGAACAAGGGTCATGTTGGTGGCAATCATACAGAACAAGGGTCATGTTGGTGGCACTCATACAGAGCGAGAGTCATGTTTGTGGTACCCACACAGAACAAGGGTCATGTTGGTGGCACCCACACAGAGCGAGAGTCATGTTGGTGGCACTCATACAGAGCGAGAGTCATGTTGGTGGCACTCATACAGAGCGAGAGTCATGTTTGTGGTACCCACAAAGAACAAGGGTCATGTTGGTGGCACCCACACAGAGCGAGAGTCATGTTGGTGGCAATCATACAGAACAAGGGTCATGTTGGTGGCAATCATACAGAGCAAGTGTCATGTTGGTGGCACTCATACAGAGCGAGAGTCATGTTGGTGGCACTCATACAGAGCGAGAGTCATGTTGGTGGCAATCATACAGAACAAGGGTCATGTTGGTGGCAATCATACAGAACAAGGGTCATGTTGGTGGCACTCATACAGAGCGAGAATCATGTTGATGGCAATCATACAGTGCAAGGGTCATGTTGGTGGAACTCATACAGAACAAGGGTCATGTTGCTGGCACTCATACAGAGCGAGAGTCATGTTGGTGGCACTCATACAGAACAAGGGTCATGTTGGTGGCACTCATACAGAGCGAGAGTCATGTTGGTGGCATTCATACAGAACAAGGGTCATGTTGGTGGCACTCATACAGAACAAGGGTCATGTTGATGGCAATCATACAGAGCGAGAGTCATGTTGGTGGTACCCACACAGAGCAAGGGTCATGTTGATGGCAATCATACAGAGTGAGAGTCATGTTGGTGGTACCCACACAGAACAAGGGTCATGTTGGTGGCACCCACACAAAGCGAGAGTCACGTTGGTGGCAATCATACAGAACAAGGGTCATGTTGGTGGCACTCATACAGTGCAAGGGTCATGTTGGCATTCATACAGTGCAAGGGTCATGTTGGTGGCATTCATACAGTGCAAGGGTCATGTTGGTGGCACTCATACAGTGCAAGGGTCATGATGGTGGCATTCATACAGTGCAAGGGTCATGATGGTGGCATTCATACAGTGCAAGGGTCATGTTGGTGGAACTCATACAGAGCAAGGGTCATGTTGGTGGCACTCATACAGTGCAAGGCTCATGATGGTGGCATTCATACAGTGCAAGGGTCATGTTGGTGGCACTCATACAGTGCAAGGGTCATGATGGTGGCATTCATACAGTGCAAGGGTCATGTTGGTGGCACTCATACTGTGCAAGGGTCATGTTGGTGGCACTCATACAGTGCAAGGCTCATGATGGTGGCATTCATACAGTGCAAGGGTCATGTTGGTGGCACTCATACTGTGCAAGGGTCATGTTGGTGGCACTCATACAGTGCAAGGGTCATGTTGCTGGCACTCATACAGAGCGAGAGTCATGTTGGTGGCACTCATACAGAACAAGGGTCATGTTGGTGGCACTCATAAAGAGCGAGAGTCATGTTGGTGGCATTCATACAGAACAAGGGTCATGTTGGTGGCACTCATACAGAACAAGGGTCATGTTGATGGCAATCATACAGAGCGAGAGTCATGTTGGTGGTACCCACACAGAGCAAGGGTCATGTTGATGGCAATCATACAGAGTGAGAGTCATGTTGGTGGTACCCACACAGAACAAGGGTCATGTTGGTGGCACCCACACAAAGCGAGAGTCACGTTGGTGGCAATCATACAGAACAAGGGTCATGTTGGTGGCACTCATACAGTGCAAGGGTCATGTTGGCATTCATACAGTGCAAGGGTCATGTTGGTGGCATTCATACAGTGCAAGGGTCATGTTGGTGGCACCCACACAGAGCGAGAGTCATGTTGATGGCAATCATACAGAACAAGGGTCATGTTGCTGGCACTCATACAGAGCGAGAGTCATGTTGGTGGCACTCATACAGAACAAGGGTCATGTTGGTGGCACTCATACAGAGCGAGAGTCATGTTGGTGGCATTCATACAGAACAAGGGTCATGTTGGTGGCACTCATACAGAACAAGGGTCATGTTGATGGCAATCATACAGAGCGAGAGTCATGTTGGTGGTACCCACACAGAGCAAGGGTCATGTTGATGGCAATCATACAGAGTGAGAGTCATGTTGGTGGTACCCACACAGAACAAGGGTCATGTTGATGGCACCCACACAAAGCGAGAGTCACGTTGGTGGCAATCATACAGAACAAGGGTCATGTTGGTGGCACTCATACAGAACAAGGGTCATGTTGGTGGCACTCATACAGTGCAAGGGTCATGTTGGCATTCATACAGTGCAAGGGTCATGTTGGTGGCATTCATACAGTGCAAGGGTCATGTTGGTGGCACTCATACAGTGCAAGGGTCATGATGGTGGCATTCATACAGTGCAAGGGTCATGATGGTGGCATTCATACAGTGCAAGGGTCATGTTGGTGGAACTCATACAGAGCAAGGGTCATGTTGGTGGCACTCATACAGTGCAAGGCTCATGATGGTGGCATTCATACAGTGCAAGGGTCATGTTGGTGGCACTCATACAGTGCAAGGGTCATGATGGTGGCATTCATACAGTGCAAGGGTCATGTTGGTGGCACTCATACTGTGCAAGGGTCATGTTGGTGGCACTCATACAGTGCAAGGCTCATGATGGTGGCATTCATACAGTGCAAGGGTCATGTTGGTGGCACTCATACTGTGCAAGGGTCATGTTGGTGGCACTCATACAGTGCAAGGCTCATGATGGTGGCATTCATACAGTGCAAGGGTCATGTTGGTGGCACTTATACTGTGCAGGGGTCATGTTGGTGGCATTCATACAGTGCAAGGGTCATGTTGGTGGCATTCATACAGTGCAAGGGTCATGTTGGTGGCACTCATACAGTGCAAGGGTCATGTTGGTGGCATTCATACAGTGCAAGGGTCATGTTGGTGGAACTTATACAGAGCAAGGGTCATGTTGGTGGCACCCACACAGAGCGAGAGTCATGTTGATGGCAATCATACAGAACAAGGGTCATGTTGGTGGCACTCATACAGAGTGAGAGTCATGTTGGTGGCACTCATACAGAGCGAGAGTCATGTTGGTGGCACTCATACAGTGCAAGGGTCATGTTGGTGGAACTCATACAGAACAAGGGTCATGTTGGTGGCATTCATACAGAACAAGGGTCATGTTGGTGGCACTCATACAGAACAAGGGTCATGTTGGTGGCACTCATACAGAACAAGGGTCATGTTGGTGGCACTCATACAGAACAAGGGTCATGTTGGTGGCACTCATACAGAACAAGGGTCATGTTGGTGGCACTCATACAGAGCGAGAGTCATGTTGGTGGCACTCATACATTGCACAGGTCATGCTGGCAGCAATCATACAAAACAAGGGTCATGTTGTTGGCACCCATTTAGTGCAAGGGTCATGTTGGTGGCGCTCATAAAGAGTTATGCCCTGTATACATGGTTGGAAATTCCAACGGAAAAAGTCAGATCGGATTATGTTGTTGGAAAATCCGATCGTGTGTGGGCTCTATCAGACTTTTTCCGTCAGAATTTCAGGCAGAAAACGTTTGAGAGCAGGATCTAAAATTTTCCAACGACAAAATCCGATCAGACTTTTTCCAATCGTGTGTAGAGATTTTCGATGCACAAAGTACCACGCATGCTCAGAAAAAATTTGGAGACAAAAGATATTGGCTGCTGGCCTCTACATAGTCCCGTCGTGCTTTTTGTACGTCACCTCATTCCGAATGATCGGATTTTCCGACAACTTTGTGCGCACGTGTGTATGCAAGACAAGTTTCAGCCAAAATCTGTCAGAAAAAATCAGACGGATGTTGTGGTCGGAATGTCCGACCGTGTGTATGGGGCATAAGGGTCATGATGGTGGCATTCATACAGTGCAAGGGTCATGTTGGTGGCATTCATAGAGATCAAGGGTCATGTTGGTGGCACTCATACAGTGCAAGGGTCATGTTGGTGGCACTCATACAGTGCAAGGGTCATGTTGGCATTCATACAGTGCAAGGGTCATGTTGGTGGCATTCATACAGTGCAAGGGTCATGTTGGTGACACTCATACAGTGCAAGGGTCATGTTGGTGGCATTCATACAGTGCAAGGGTCATGTTGGTGGCACTCATACAGTGCAAGGGTCATGATGGTGGCATTCATACAGTGCAAGGGTCATGTTGGTGGCACTCATACTGTGCAAGGGTCATGTTGGTGGCACTCATACAGTGCAAGGCTCATGATGGTGGCATTCATACAGTGCAAGGGTCATGTTGGTGGCACTCATACTGTGCAAGGGTCATGTTGGTGGCACTCATACAGTGCAAGGCTCATGATGGTGGCATTCATACAGTGCAAGGGTCATGTTGGTGGCACTCATACAGTGCAAGGCTCATGATGGTGGCATTCATACAGTGCAAGGGTCATGTTGGTGGCACTCATACTGTGCAAGGGTCATGTTGGTGGCACTCATACAGTGCAAGGCTCATGATGGTGGCATTCATACAGTGCAAGGGTCATGTTGGTGGCACTTATACTGTGCAGGGGTCATGTTGGTGGCATTCATACAGTGCAAGGGTCATGTTGGTGGCATTCATACAGTGCAAGGGTCATGTTGGTGGCACTCATACAGTGCAAGGGTCATGTTGGTGGCATTCATACAGTGCAAGGGTCATGTTGGTGGAACTTATACAGAGCAAGGGTCATGTTGGTGGCACCCACACAGAGCGAGAGTCATGTTGATGGCAATCATACAGAACAAGGGTCATGTTGGTGGCACTCATACAGAGTGAGAGTCATGTTGGTGGCACTCATACAGAGCGAGAGTCATGTTGGTGGCACTCATACAGTGCAAGGGTCATGTTGGTGGAACTCATACAGAACAAGGGTCATGTTGGTGGCATTCATACAGAACAAGGGTCATGTTGGTGGCACTCATACAGAACAAGGGTCATGTTGGTGGCACTCATACAGAACAAGGGTCATGTTGGTGGCACTCATACAGAGCGAGAGTCATGTTGGTGGCACTCATACATTGCACAGGTCATGCTGGCAGCAATCATACAAAACAAGGGTCATGTTGTTGGCACCCATTTAGTGCAAGGGTCATGTTGGTGGCGCTCATAAAGAGTTATGCCCTGTATACATGGTTGGAAATTCCAACGGAAAAAGTCAGATCGGATTATGTTGTTGGAAAATCCGATCGTGTGTGGGCTCTATCAGACTTTTTCCGTCAGAATTTCAGGCAGAAAACATTTGAGAGCAGGATCTAAAATTTTCCAACGACAAAATCCGATCAGACTTTTTCCAATCGTGTGTAGAGATTTTCGATGCACAAAGTGCCACGCATGCTCAGAAAAAATTTGGAGACAAAAGATATTGGCTGCTGGCCTCTACATAGTCCCGTCGTGCTTTTTGTACGTCACCTCATTCCGAATGATCGGATTTTCCGACAACTTTGTGCGCACGTGTGTATGCAAGACAAGTTTCAGCCAAAATCTGTCAGAAAAAATCAGACGGATGTTGTGGTCGGAATGTCCGACCGTGTGTATGGGGCATAAGGGTCATGATGGTGGCGTTCATACAGTGCAAGGGTCATGTTGGTGGCATTCATAGAGATCAAGGGTCATGTTGGTGGCACTCATACAGTGCAAGGGTCATGTTGGTGGCACTCATACAGTGCAAGGGTCATGTTGGCATTCATACAGTGCAAGGGTCATGTTGGTGGCATTCATACAGTGCAAGGGTCATGTTGGTGACACTCATACAGTGCAAGGGTCATGTTGGTGGCATTCATACAGTTCAAGGGTCATGTTGGTGGCACTCATACAGTGCAAGGGTCATGATGGTGGCACTCATACAGTGCAAGGGTCATGATGGTGGCATTCATACAGTGCAAGGGTCATGTTGGTGACACTCATACAGTGCAAGGGTCATGTTGGTGGCATTCATACAGTGCAAGGGTCATGTTGGTGGCATTCATACAGTTCAAGGGTCATGTTGGTGGCACTCATACAGTGCAAGGGTCATGATGGTGGCATTCATACAGTGCAAGGGTCATGATGGTGGCATTCATACAGTGCAAGGGTCATGTTGGTGGAACTCATACAGAGCAAGGGTCATGTTGGTGGCACTCATACAGTGCAAGGGTCATGTTGGTGGCATTCATACAGTGCAAGGGTCATGTTGGTGGCACTCATACAGTGCAAGGGTCATGATGGTGGCATTCATACAGTGCAAGGGTCATGTTGGTGGCACTCATACTGTGCAAGGGTCATGTTGGTGGCACTCATACAGTGCAAGGCTCATGATGGTGGCATTCATACAGTGCAAGGGTCATGTTGGTGGCACTTATACTGTGCAAGGCTCATGATGGTGGCATTCATACAGTGCAAGGGTCATGTTGGTGGCACTCATACAGTACAAGGCTCATGATGGTGGCATTCATACAGTGCAAGGCTCATGTTGGTGGCACTCATACAGTGCAAGGCTCATGATGGTGGCATTCATACAGTGCAAGGGTCATGTTGGTGGCACTGAGCTGATGAAAGCCCAGGGAGCACTGATGTGTGCCGTACAGCTGTATATATTCTGTTTCACCATGCAGAGGGAAATTGCCAGCATCTCTTTCAGGAAATGTAATAGCAGATCATTACCTATAAAATATTGTTAACATTCCACTATAATTTTTGAATTTGAATTCCCTCATGTGAAATCATCCACTTTCCTCTCCAGCTAGGAAAACATTATCGGTAGCACATAAACACGAGAACACTCTCTGAATTCTGTATTACTTCCAGAATTATATAAAGCCATATGTGTGAAAGAACATGGCCACAGACAGAAACCCATTACCAGGAAAATCATTTTCATCTTAAAAAATGCTGGTCGCCTGGCTGTTTCACTAATGTGGGGATCAGTTTAGTGACTCAAACTACTGAAACAAAGGGTCACCAAAAAGCAGCACTGCTGCTTTCCACCAATCACTGAGCTCTCTTTGCAAAGCTAAGCAGAGGGGGCTTTGTGAGGCTGCCTGCAAACACATATGATAGCGATTCCATGTAGACTGACCCTGTAACCAGTCTAGGGGATGTCTTCTGGGTTTTTAATGCTGAGAAAACCTGTAACCGGGGAGGGGGGTTAGGACATGGGATACTCTGATCAATGCTAGCTCCACGGAGGAGGACACTAACTTCCCTCTCCTGTAAATAGCACTTCTTGACCTCTGACTCTACTGCAGCGGTGCATTTAGGTTTTGTGCTGCCCTAGGCCCGACTTAACCACTTCCGGACCTTCCACCATCGTCATACGTTGGTACTTTGATGCGGAATACCGTTGTTATGGCAGCAGATAGCCGGTATTTTTTTAAATGGTGGGAGGTCCACTTTCGGATAAAAGTGGTCTCTGCAGATAGTGGGGGGATCAAACCCCTCCACTAGCACATATCCTCTCCCCTCCCAAAGCACCCCCCAGCACACATCTCCTTAACCCCCTCACCCTCACTCCATGTGTGCATCTGTTATCTGCCCCCCCCCCCTTCCCAGTTACTGTGTCCCCCTTCACTGTAAACTTTACACAGGCCTTGGACCAGCAGTGTGGCTCTTGCACTGGAGTTGTGTCCCTCCTCTTTGGCTCCTCCTCTTCCTGGCTGTGTACACTAGAACATTGGAGCCAAGGAGTGTGTGCGGCTGTCAGTGGGGATAGAGGTGTCGGCTGTTATGGAAAACCACACCCATGACAATCGAATTGCTTCACCATAACTATACAATGCAGGGCCCACCTGATTAGATACAAAAGCTCAAAAAATGTGCCTTCTCCTACCTCCAAAGCCTCTCTATTGGTCATAGAGGCTGTCAATCAAATTAAATGACCACTATGAACGCACAAGAGGTGAGAGGAGGCAAGGCCAAACTCAACTGTTATCAGATCTACAGATACTGTAGGTATGACAAGTGGTCTTCAGTATCACCTTTACTCCATTTTTCTTCATCGTCTTGGTTGGCGCCATTGTTCTTTATCCCCTTATTTTGCTCCATTGTTCTTCATCACCTTAGCTCGCTCCATTGTTCTTCATTGCCTTGGTTCGCTCCAAGTTCTTCATTGCCTTGGTTTGCTCCAATGTTCTTCATCGCTGTCCTTCATCGCCTTGTTTTGCTCCATTGTTCTTCATCACCTTGGTTCGCTTCATTGTTACTCACTGCCTTGGTTCTTTCCATTGTTCTTCATTGCCTTGGTTCGTTCTATTGTCCTTCATCGCTGTCTTTCATGGCCTTGTTTTGCTCCATTTTTCTTCATCACCTTGGGTCGCTCCATTGTTACTCATTGCCTTGGTTAGCTCCATTGTTATTCATTGCCTTTGCTCCACAGTTCTTTATTGCCTTGGCTCACTCCATTGTTCTTCATTGCCTTGGTTCCCTCAATTGTACTTCATTGCCTTGGTTCGCCCCATTGTTCTTCATTGCCTTGGTTCGCGCCATTGTTCTTCATTGCCTTGTTTTTCTCCATTGTTCTTTGTCACCTTGGCTCGCTCCATTGTTATCCATTGCCTTGGTTAGTTCCATTGTTATTCTTTGCTTTGGTTAGCTCCATTGTCCTTCATTGCCTTGGTTCGCTTTATTATTCCTTATCACCTTGGTTCACTCCATTGTGCTTCCTTGCCTTGGTTTGCTCCATTTTTCTTCATTGCCTTGGTTCACTCAATTGTCCTTTATTGCCTTGGCTCACTCAATTGTTCTTCATTGCCTTGGTTCACTCAATTGTACTTCATTGCCTTGGTTTGCTCCATTGTTCTTCATCACCTTGTTTTGCGCCATGGTTCTTCATCACCTTGGTTCGGTCTATTGTTCCTTATCACCTTGGATCACTCCATTGTGCTTCATCGCCTTGGTTGGCACCATTGTTTTTCCTCACCTCGGTTCACGCCATTGTTCTTCATCCCCTTGGTTGTCACCATTGTTCTCACCTTGGTTGTCATCATTGTTTTCACCTTTGTTCGCTCCATTGTTCTCGATCTCCTTGCTTCACTCCATTGTTCTTCATAACCCTGGTTGGCACCATTGTTTTTCCTCACCTTGGTTTGCTCCACTGTTATTCATCACCTTGGTTTGCTTCAATGTTCTTCATTGCCTTGGTTCACTCCTTTGTTGTTCATCACGCTGGTTGGCACCATTGTTAGTCATCACCTTGGTTGGCTCCATTGTTCTTCATCGCCTTGGTTAGCACCATTGTTCTTCATCGCCTTGGTTCACTCCATTGTTCGTCATCACCTTGGTTGGCACCATTGTTCTTCATCACCTTGGTTCACTCCATTGTTCGTCATCACCTTGGTTGGCACCATTGTTCTTCATCACCTTGGTTTGCTTCATTGTTCTTCATTGCCTTGGTTCACTCCTTTGTTATTCATCACGTTGGTTGGCTCCATTGTTCTTCATCGCCTTGGTTCGCTGCATTGTTCTTCATCGCCTTGGTTGGCACCATTGTTCTCAATCGCCTTGGTTCACTCCATTGTTCTTCATTGCCCTCGGTTGGCACCATTGTTTTTCCTCATCTTGGTTTTCTCCATTGTTATTCATCACTTTGGTTTGCTTCAATGTTCTTCATTGCCTTGGTTCACTCCTTTGTTGTTCATCATGCTGGTTGGCACCATTGTTCGTCATCACCTTGGTTGGCTCCATTGTTCTTCATCGCCTTGGTTAGCACCATTGTTCTTCATCGCCTTGGTTCACTCCATTGTTCGTCATCACCTTGGTTGGCACCATTGTTCTTCATCACCTTGGTTTGCTTAAATTTTTCTTCATTGCCTTGGTTCACTCCTTTGTTATTCATCATGTTGGTTGGCTCCATTGTTCTTCATCACCTTGGTTCGCTGCATTGTTCTTCATCGCCTTGGTTGGCACCATTGTTCTCAATCGCCTTGGTTCACTCCATTGTTCTTCATCCCCTCGGTTGTCACCATTGTTTTCACTTTGGCTCGCTCCATTGTTCTCGATCTACTTGCTTCACTCCATTGTTCTTCATCGCCCTGGTTGGCACCATTGTTTTTCCTCATCTTGGTTTTCTCCATTGTTATTCATCACCTTAGTTGGCACCATTGTTCTTCATCACCTTGGTTTGCTTCAATGTTCTTCATTGCCTTGGTTCACTCCTTTGTTGTTCATCATGTTGGTTGGCTCCATTGTTCTTCATCACCTTGGTTGGAACCATTGTTCTTCATCTCATTGGTTCGCTGCATTGTTCTTCATCGCCTTGGTTGGCACCATTGTTGTTCATCACCTTGGTTCGCTCCATTGTTCTTCCTTGCCTTGGTCTGTGACAGGTTTACATTAATGGCAGAGACAAAAGTCCGGCATGTTCTGAGCACAGAACTATATTTCTCTACAAACTTTGAGCCATTCTATTTGTCAAACTAAAGTAAAAGGCTCTCCTAACCTTCATTGGCACATTTCCATGCTCCGGCGAAGCGGCCCATCCGGATACTTTGTTATATTCCAGGATGAAGCCTTGTCAGGTCCAAATAGCCGAGCGACAAAACGCAGCATTTGATGGATTGCCCTCCAACTCCCAAGGTGAATGAGCACACTCGGATCCTTTGTGTCCTTACTGTGTGTTCTCAACACTTCTCGGCGTTCGCTGGGTGCCGCACTCCTCTCAGAATCACTTAATCCGTGAACAGGATATATAAGAATACATTGTATACGTTTTATTGTGGTGTAACCCTTTCCCCACTGTTCCACACAGGAATTTGTGTAGACATCTATAGGTTTCTTTTCTTTTCTCGTTTGTTCCGTGAGATGAAAAAACTCCATTGTGAAGAACATGTGTTAATAACAGAACCTGACATTTCCACTGGAAACAGCTGCTTAGCTTACAGCGCGACCCGCTAAATAAAATAAGACCTTTATTTTTAACCAGAACCACTCACATCAATGAAAGTGTTGGATTTTACGAGTCACAGGAAAGCAGATAATTGCTGGGAGATTACAATTATATTTAGCCTCCAGTGTTTGCATACTTACCTGAAGAGGAATGTATACACTAATTAGTATCATTTACTAGGATCTGATACTCGCAAAGTACAATCAGACAGGGAGGTGTCATTTATGGAATAATTGCAAATAGCTGATATCAAGCTTGTCAAATACGGCAAACGCCATTGTGGAGGATGCAGTAATCTGTAACCAATCAGTAATTAGTGTTGGATTTCCTAAGTGAAGATTAGTAAATTAGCGAGCACAGATTGGAGAATCCTAAAAGTTCATTAGGGACTCATCTGGTGTCGGTTACATCTGTAGCCAGGTGTCGAGGAATTGTTCACATTGAATGTTTACAACTACCAGTAATAGCAACTGAGAGCTGAAGGTCCACAACACGACGCCTGCCCTGCATCTCTCTATACTTCCACCACCCCCTCTTTTTTGGCTGGATAGAAGCACACCTGCAAGTGGTATGCTGGCAGAATCAGCTTTGCGGGAAGGGCAGTGGTAAAGTGGTGAGTGACGCAGTGAAAAGACTACAAATCCCATAAGGAAACGAGGTGGAAGAGCGAAGGGATTCTTAGCGGGCTGCCTGGGAAAGTTCATGGCGGTTGGGGCTGGGACTAAGGAGGGACGTGGACCTCCATGACAGTTGTAGCACCCTGATGTTTAGGCAGGGTTGCTCTTAAAGTGGAAGTAAACCCATGGATTTAAACAGTCAAAAAAAAAAAAAAAAGGCATGTAGGGAATGCTAACTGCACATTGGTTGTGCTCTCAGCCAAACTATCAAACCATCCAATGGCTGCTGTCATAACGAATCACATGTGCAGCACCATAGCAGTTGAAGATTAAACAGAGGCAAGGATGGAAGCTTCCTTGGCTGAAAACGATAGGGGAGTTTACTTCCACTTTAAATTTACCTTCCTGGTAGAGCTGCCTTGGCCAATTGCTAGGGATCAACTGATTTCATCCTTAAGCCTCGTACACACGATCGGATTTTCCGATGGGAATTGTGTGATGACAGGCCGTTGGCGCAAAAATTTGTTTGTACGCTCCATGGGACAATTGTTGTCGGATTTTCCGTGGACAAATGTTGGATCGCAGGTGTTAAAATTTTCCACGGAGACCGGTCTGTTGTCGGATTTTCCGAGCCTGTGTACACAAGTCCGTCTGACAAAAGTCCAAAGTACAAACGCGCGTGCTCGGAAGCAAGGACGAGCCGGAAGTGGTCGGTCTTGTAAACAAGCGTTCGTAATGGAGAATTAACATTGGTGACGCGGCACATTATGAAATGGGGAAATGCAGCGCACAATTCTCTTCTTCTTTATAATGGGATAATAATGACGCTGCTTTGCTGGTGATACTGATGGAGTTATTGCAAACTAATTTTCAAAGGCTTTTTTTTTTCTATTGATATTAAGAATAATATTAATTATTATGCTTGTTATTTTTTATTTTTTTTGCAAGTTGCCACAACACCATTATCCCGGAGTTTTTAAGATCAAAGATACAATGTTGTGTCCCTTGTTAATGTTACATTGTATTTTTTAAAATGTAACTTCCGACTCCCCAACTGTCATTTGAAGTAAAACACACAGCCAAGTATTATTCTCCACAATTTTTTTATTGTGCATTAAAAAAAGAAAACAAATAAAATTAGACACACTATCTGCCAATAGAACTTAACCAAAAAGTGCATTCTATGCATCCAAAAATTTAGAAAATATAACAAGTCAAATCATTATTCAACCAAAAAATAAAATAATTTTATAATAAAATAATAATAATGCCTCATGCATGTGTCCTGCTTCTTAATATAGGGGGTCACCAATGCCAAGAGTTGTTGAAAGCAGGGGTCCTTCATCCGCAGATAATTCCGAAAATCATCGAGATTATTCTCCTGGAGCAAAGGCATATAACATAATTGGTCACCGTTAATAAAGCAACCAATTTTTGGTCCAAGAACTCCTCCTCCTCCTGTTCCTGGACTTGGGTCAAAGCAATAACTCCAAGGCCAATAATAAATAACATCTTATCTCCTCCGATTCCGCAACATGGCTGTTTGACGAACGGACATTCGGAAAGTAACTGAAAAGTGTGAAATGAAAAGCATAAATTAACACTCACCAAACTTCTACTAACACGAAATTAGCAGGAGGAGTACAAAGGGTGGCGCTAAAGAGCTGAAAAAACACGTAGTACGTTACTATGTTCATGTTTGTTGCCTGACAATTCTTTGCTGTTTGTATGCAAGACAAAAAAATCCAGGCATGCGCCTTTGGACAAAAGTCTGAGGTTTTGTCTGCGGAAAATCTGATTGTGTATATGAGGCTTAATTCTGGAATTGCTGCACTTCTATCTTCTGCCACTAGATGGCCAGGTAGGGGTTAGAGACTATGGACTAGAGACTGTGGACAATGGACTAGGGACAAGAGACTATGAACTTGAGACTATGGACTAGAGCCTATGGACTATGGACTAGGGGTTAGAGACTATGGACTGAAGCCTATGGACTATGGACTAGGGGTTAGAGACTATGGACTAGAGCCTATGGACTATGGACTAGGGGTTAGAGACTATGGATTAGAGACTACAGACTATGTACCAGGGATTAGAGACTATGGACTAGAGACTACAGACTATGTACCAGGGGTTAGAGACTATGGACTATGTACTAGGGGTAAGAGACTATGGACTATGTACTAGGGGTAAGAGACTATGGACTAGAGACTACAAACTATGTACCAGGGGTTAGAGACTATGGACTAGAGACTACAGACTATGTACCAGGGGTTAGAGACTATGGACTAGAGACTAAAGACTATGTACTAGGGGTAAGAGACTATGGACTAGAGACTACAGACTATGTACCAGGGGTTAGAGACTATGAACTAGAGACTACGGATTATGTACTAGGGGTAAGAGACTATGGACTATGGATTTTGCACTATGGAATTATGGACTATAGACAATGAATTTTGGACTAGTGTCTATATACTAGAGGTGAGATATTATGGACTTTGGACTGTGGGCTATGCATTTTGGACTATTGGACTATAGACTAGGGATTATGGAGGTTTGTAGCATGCATAGAGCAGTGCACATGACTGCAGCTAACATGCATGGCTCATTCCAAACAAATGGAAGTGGGGGGGGGGAGAGGTTTAGAAAGATGATACAAGGAGGCAGAAATAAATAATTTAATGAAAAACAGACTACAGGACCATTAAGTAATGGATGTGTATGGCAGATTATTGGAGAATATGGATATAATTTTAGTGTCAGTTTTATTATCACTCAATATGCAGTATTCAGCCCTGTGACCAGCATTCTGCCCAGGAGTTGTATACTGGCATAGGTGTGTGTAGCCGATTGCATTAGGGTGTGCACCCCAAAATTTCTCTTATGGCAGAGCCAGTCAAAGGGACATCTTTCCCATCTCTCTGCCAGCCCACTGAGCGATAGTGTTATTGTGCACAGGGTGATTAGGGTGTGCCCAAGCACACCCAGCACACCTTGTGCGCATGCCTATGTATACTGGTTATACATTATATTGTACAGATTCGCTGTCCAAGGGCCTCGGCTATGGAATGCTCTACCAATCGACATCCACCTGGAAGAAAATCACCTGGCTTTTAGGAAAAAACTCAAGACCTTCCTCTTTTAGCAGATGATCAAAGCTCGCCACAGCGCCTAGAGGCGATTCAGTTCGCATTGTGCGCTATACAAATATTTAATTCATTCAGTCACACACACACACATATACTGTGTGTGTATATATATATATATATATATATATAATATAAAAATATACCCAGGAGTCCCTCTGGTGTCCAATAACTGGTCATTCAGGAAGGGGGTCCCAGGATTTAGATCCATTGAACTCCTTTCAGAAGCGCAGTAATGAAGCCCACGCTTAGCGGTAATGAGATGTTGCACTATCGGAGTCGGTGTCTATCTGCAGTTAAATAAACGCCCAGAATGACTCGGCCGGTGAAATGCATCGATCGCTCTTTTCTTCTCTAATTTGGGTTTGGCAGGTGTGTCATTTACAAAGAGCACATCAGGAAAGGGCACCGCGCAGCGTATAAACCTAATATCAAGACACAGGGCGCGCCAGGTGTAGGGGGAGGGGAACATTTCTACCTCCGCAGAATATTTACTGGTAAATAATATTTTCTTACTGGAACAAAGCGTTTAATACAATGTACATTGTGTCTTCCGGATTGTCTGTAATTTTGTGTATTTTATAGAATAAACTTAACCCTTTAACAGTGAAACTTGCATAAAAGAGAATTAAACATCTCTTCTTTAACTTTTTAAAGCATCTTTTTGGGGGGGGGGGTTAATTTTATATAATGTTCTTTCATCTTCTTTTCATATTGTTTTATGATTGTTTATTTAAAATTTATTTTCAGCGTCGGTTTTTTCCTTTCTGTGAAAAAAAAAAAATGTAAATGCAAAAAAAGTGGAGGGATGGGTTGTTTTTATCACAAGAGCCGCGGTCCGAGATAGTTGGAAGAAGATTTCCATATATCATCATTGTACACTTAATAATTTTTTTAAAAAGCCACATTAATTCCAAATTACTTCAACAGATTCGTCCAAAATGGCAATATTGTGTCAGAATTACAGGGAAAGTTCTCTGTTGTATACAGGAATGAGACAAGGGGTTGTATACAGGAATGGGACAAGGGGTTGTATACAGGAATAGGACAAGGGGTTGTATACAGGGATGAGACAAGGGGTTGTATACAGGAATGAGACAAGGGGTTGTATACAGGAATGAGACAAGGGGTTGTATACAGGAATAGGACAAGGGGTTGTATACAGGAATGAGACAAGGGGTTGTATACAGGAATGAGACAAGGGGTTGTATATAGGGATGAGACAAGGGGTTGTATACAGGAATGGGACAAGGGGTTGTATACAGGAATAGGACAAGGGGTTGTATATAGGGATGAGACAAGGGGTTGTATACAGGAATGGGACAAGGGGTTGTATACAGGAATGAGACAAGGGGTTGTATACAGGAATGGGACAAGGGGTTGTATACAGGAATGAGACAAGGGGTTGTATACAGGAATGAGACAAGGGGTTGTATACAGGAATGAGACAAGGGGTTGTATACAGGAATGAGACAAGGGGTTGTATACAGGAATGGGACAAGGGGTTGTATACAGGAATAGGACAAGGGGTTGTATACAGGGATGAGACAAGGGGTTGTATACAGGAATGAGACAAGGGGTTGTATACAGGAATGAGACAAGGGGTTGTATACAGGAATGGGACAAGGGGTTGTATACAGGAATGGGACAAGGGGTTGTATACAGGAATAGGACAAGGGGTTGTATACAGGGATGAGACAAGGGGTTGTATACAGGAATGAGACAAGGGGTTGTATACAGGAATGAGACAAGGGGTTGTATACAGGAATGGGACAAGGGGTTGTATACAGGAATGAGACAAGGGGTTGTATACAGGAATGAGACAAGGGGTTGTATACAGGAATGAGACAAGGGGTTGTATACAGGAATGGGACAAGGGGTTGTATACAGGAATGAGACAAGGGGTTGTATACAGGAATGAGACAAGGGGTTGTATATAGGGATGAGACAAGGGGTTGTATACAGGAATGGGACAAGGGGTTGTATACAGGAATAGGACAAGGGGTTGTATATAGGGATGAGACAAGGGGTTGTATACAGGAATGAGACAAGGGGTTGTATACAGGAATGGGACAAGGGGTTGTATACAGGAATGAGACAAGGGGTTGTATACAGGAATAGGACAAGGGGTTGTATACAGGGATGAGACAAGGGGTTGTATACAGGAATGGGACAAGGGGTTGTATACAGGAATGAGACAAGGGGTTGTATACAGGAATGAGACAAGGGGTTGTATACAGGAATGAGACAAGGGGTTGTATACAGGAATGAGACAAGGGGTTGTATACAGGAATGAGACAAGGGGTTGTATACAGGAATGAGACAAGGGGTTGTATACAGGAATGAGACAAGGGGTTGTATACAGGAATAGGACAAGGGGTTGTATATAGGGATGAGACAAGGGGTTGTATACAGGAATGGGACAAGGGGTTGTATACAGGAATGAGACAAGGGGTTGTATACAGGAATGAGACAAGGGGTTGTATACAGGAATGAGACAAGGGGTTGTATACAGGAATGAGACAAGGGGTTGTATACAGGAATGGGACAAGGGGTTGTATACAGGAATGAGACAAGGGGTTGTATACAGGAATGAGACAAGGGGTTGTATACAGGAATGAGACAAGGGGTTGTATACAGGAATGGGACAAGGGGTTGTATACAGGAATAGGACAAGGGGTTGTATACAGGGATGAGACAAGGGGTTGTATACAGGGATGAGACAAGGGGTTGTATACAGGAATGAGACAAGGGGTTGTATACAGGAATGAGACAAGGGGTTGTATACAGGAATGAGACAAGGGGTTGTATACAGGAATGAGACAAGGGGTTGTATACAGGAATGGGACAAGGGGTTGTATACAGGAATGGGACAAGGGGTTGTATACAGGAATGAGACAAGGGGTTGTATACAGGAATGGGACAAGGGGTTGTATACAGGAATGGGACAAGGGGTTGTATACAGGAATGAGACAAGGGGTTGTATACAGGAATGGGACAAGGGGTTGTATACAGGAATGGGACAAGGGGTTGTATACAGGAATGAGACAAGGGGTTGTATACAGGAATGAGACAAGGGGTTGTATACAGGAATGAGACAAGGGGTTGTATACAGGAATGAGACAAGGGGTTGTATACAGGAATGGGACAAGGGGTTGTATACAGGAATGAGACAAGGGGTTGTATACAGGAATGGGACAAGGGGTTGTATACAGGAATGAGACAAGGGGTTGTATACAGGAATGAGACAAGGGGTTGTATACAGGGATGAGACAAGGGGTTGTATACAGGAATGAGACAAGGGGTTGTATACAGGGATGAGACAAGGGGTTGTATACAGGAATGGGACAAGGGGTTGTATACAGGAATGGGACAAGGGGTTGTATACAGGAATGGGACAAGGGGTTGTATACAGGAATGGGACAAGGGGTTGTATACAGGAATGGGACAAGGGGTTGTATACAGGAATGAGACAAGGGGTTGTATACAGGAATGAGACAAGGGGTTGTATACAGGAATGGGACAAGGGGTTGTATACAGGGATGACACAAGGGGTTGTATACAGGGATGGGAATAGGGGTGGGCAAGCGGGCCGGGTTGCCCCAGGCGCATTAGTTTACTGTAGCGATGGGGGCGCCTTCCTTCTGTTCCAAGGCTGACAGGAGTAATGGCAGTGGCAGGGATTTTAACAAGTGAGCGGTTGCTGGGTGTAGGATCCCCTAAGATTGCACATCATAAATGAGGTAGGGGAGTGCAGTTTGGAATCTTTGTCCTGGGCACTGGATGACCTTGTCCCGGCACTAGGGATGAGCTTCGAGTTCGACTCGAACATTGCCTGTCCAGCGAACAGTGAACAATTTGGGGTGTTTGCGGCAAATTCGAAAAGCCGGAACACCCTATACAAGTCTATGGGAGAAATCTAAAGTGCTCATTTTAAAGGGTAATATGCAAGTTATTGTCCTAAAAAGTGTTTGGGGACCCGGGTCCTGCCCCAGGGGACATGGATCAATGCAAAAAAAAAGTTTTAAAAACTGCCGTTTTTTCAGGAGCAGTGATTTTAATAATGATTAAAGTGAAACAATAAAAGTGTAATATTCCTTTAAATTTCGTACCTGGGGGGTGTCTATAGTATGCCTGTAAAGGGGCGCGTGCTTAGAACTGTCCCTGCACAAAGTGTCACTTCTGCAGAAATTTTTTTTATTTAAAATCACTTGCGGCTATAATGAATTGTCGGCTCCCGTAATACAGAGAACACTCAAAGTCATTGATAAAAAAAAAAGTGTGGGGTTCCCCCAAATTCAATTACCAGGCCCTTCAGGTCTGGTATGGATATTAAGGGGAACCCTGCGTCAAATTTAAAATAAATAATTGACATGGGGGTCCCCCTAAAAATCCATACCAGACCGTTTATCCGAGCACGCAACATGGCAGGCTGCAGGAAAAGAGGGGGGGACGAGAGAGTGCCTCCCCTCCTCCTGAACCGTACCAGGCCACATGCCCTAAACATTGGGAGGATGCTTTGGGGGTCTGTGACCCCTCAAAGCACCATGTCCCCATGTTGATGGGGACAAGGGTCTCATCCCCACAACCCTGGCCGGTGGTTGTGGGGGTCTGCGGGCGGGGGGCTTATCAGAATCTGGAAGCCCCCTTTAACAAGGGGACCCCCAGATCCCAGCCCCCCCCCTGTTTGAAATGGTAAGGGGGTACAAAAGTCCCCCTACCATTTCACAAAGAAAGTGTAAAAAATAGTTAAATAAGACAAACACACTTTTGAAAAATTCCTTTATTAAAAATAAAAATAAAATAAAAAAAAGATTCCAGCGGTGGTAATCCACTCTTGCTATCCAGCGACCGACGATCATCTCTCTGGGGTCCAGCGATGGCTCATCTGATCCATCGCAGCGAATCCATCCATCTTCTGTCTCCACGGAGGAGACACTACGGGGATTCCGGCGGCCTGACGTTTGTTATATGCGGAGGGCGGGGCACTTTCTGTCCAACACCCCTGCTAGTGGTGACAGGAGATATGAGGACACAGAGTGGCATGAGGATTGCTGTTGTGGGCACTACTAATAGTTGGATGTGAGACACATATGACTGTGGAACACCAGACAAGGACCCGAGGTGGGAACATGGTTACACCTGATAAGTAGACAGTAAGGATAGGTTTGGGCGTGTTCGCACATTCCATGTTCAGAGCCCGCCAGGAAGTCGGCACTGCCCTGCGATAATCACAGGCAGTGAGACATTTTCCAGATGTGCGGTTGCAGAGATCGGGAAATGTCTCACGCCTGAGCTCATCCCTAGTAGACAGGAGTGAAGCCAATACACATGCCAAAGGCAGATGGTGAGGTATAGAAACATAAGGCAGACACAGGATACAAGCCAAGGTCAGTTCACAGCTAGGCAGTGAGGTACAGGAACATAAGGCAGAGTCAGGATACAAGCTGAGGTCAGTTCACAGCTAGGCAGTGAGGTACAGGAACATATAGCAGAGTCAGGATACAAGCCAAGGTCAGTTCACAGCTAGGCAGTGAGGTACAGGAACATAAGGCAGAGTCAGGATACAAGCCAAGGTCAGTTCACAGCTAGGCAGTGAGGTATAGGAACATAAGACAGAGTCAGGATACAAGTCGAGGTCAGTTCACAGCTAGGCAGTGAGGTACAGGAACATAAAGCAGAGCCAGGATACAAGCCAAGGTCAGTCCACAGCTAGTCAGTGAGGTACAGGAACATAAGACAGAGTCAGGATACAAGCCAAGGTCAGTTCACAGCTAGGCAGTGAGGTACAGGAACATAAGACAGAGTCAGGATACAAGTCGAGGTCAGTTCACAGCTAGGCAGCGAGGTACAGGAACATAAGATATAATCAGGATACAAGCCAAGGTCAGTTCACAGCTAGGCAGTGAGGTACAGGAGCATAAGGCAGAGTCAGGATACAAGCCAAGGTCAGTTCACAGCTAGGCAGTGAGGTACGGGAACATAAAGCAGAGCCAGGATACAAGCCAAGGTCAGTCCACAGCTAGGCAGTGAGGTACAGGAACATAAGGCAGAGTCAGGATACAAGCCAAGGTCAGTTCACAGCTAGGCAGTGAGGTACAGGAACATAAGGCAGAGTCATGATACAAGCCAAGGTCAGTTCACAGCTCGGCAGTGAGGTACAGGAACATAAAGCAGAGCCAGGATACAAGTTGAGGTCAGTTCACAGCTAGGCAGTGAGGTACAGGAACATAAGGCAGAGTCAGTATACAAGCCAAGGTCAGTTCACAGCTAGGCAGTGAGGTACAGGAACATAAGGCAGAGTCAGGATACAAGCCAAGGTCAGTTCACAGCTAGGCAGTGAGGTACGGGAACATAAAGCAGAGCCAGGATACAAGCCAAGGTCAGTTCACAGCTAGGCAGTGAGGTACGGGAACATAAAGCAGAGCCAGGATACAAGCCAAGGTCAGTTCACAGCTAGGCAGTGAGGTACAGGAACATAAAGCAGAGCCAGGATACAAGTCGAGGTCAGTCCACAGCTAGGCAGTGATGTACAGGAACATAAGATATAATCAGGATACAAGCCAAGGTCAGTTCACAGCTAGGCAGTGAGGTGCAGGAACATAACAAAGAGTCAGGATACAAGCCGAGGTCAGTCCACGGCTAGGCAGTGAGGTACAGGAACCTGACTTACACTTGATTCCTAATTGGTTCCCCTTTACACTAACCCCAGAGCCCACACTGTAGTCGGTCATTGGCTTGTAGCCCTCTTTATAGGATTTTGCATTGACCTGGCTGACAAGCCCCCTCGTTGTGATATCGTAGCCCCGGCCTTACTGAGACTCTGGAGAAATTCTCATGGATAAATGTGAAAATTGTGTGAAAATTACCTTGAGCTGTACTCTGCAATCATATCCCTAATGAGCAGTATTCAATGAACGCACATAATGGTCTTCCTTTAATACATCCTCTGCAGAAAAGCAAGAATCTCTGAGATACAGAACACAACCCATCCGCCTTATTTCCTCCAACCATTGAGGCTACGGAACTCATTACTGGAGGTATAGAATGTTCTTCCTTCCAGATCAGCTTGCCTTTTAATAGATATCATTTTCTTTTCAGGGCTCTATATGAGATAAGTGGACATGATACCTCTGCAGCGAGGGAAATCTTCCGATTCCAACATCTCTGATAGACTGCTAGTCAGCAGCCTGGTAATGGCATCGCACACTTAAGTGAAACCGTGTCTTTATCAGGCTAAATAATACATTTCAAAGTGTTTTCTAATCTAATATTTAAACTTTTATATCTGTTCAGATCAGATTATAAAGAACCAAATGGGGAAAATTAAGTGGCTCTGAATATGGAGAAACTGCAAACTTTGCCACCCGAAAATTCCCAGCAACCAATCGATGGTGGACTTTGATCTAATTGGTGCAAGTTGTGGAGTGAATGGATCTTCCTTCTCATGTATGGAGGCCGCTCAGGCAACAGGAGACTCCCCCATTATTAGGGGGAGGCTGCTCTATGGAAGAGGGGCTTCCCTGTTGGTGCAAGACCACCCTTTATAGTGAAAGTGTCGTCCTGGATGGAGATTGACCTTAGTGATGACCCAGCCGGAGAGACTCCCTTATTAGGAAGAGGCTTCTCTATTAGGCAGTGAGTGTTTCAGGTGGACTGCTTTGTTGGAGAAGGAATTCCCTTATTCTTCGGTCTCATTCATATACTGCAGGCATGTACTGGCCATTGGGACTACAGGGAGTTTCCCGGTGGGCCGATGGCTGTGGGCCGGTTTAAGTGACAAAGTAATGGCTGTGCGGCTTTCCCTCAACTTCACGCAGTGATGTGAGAAAGATGAGAAAAATAGAGAGGAGAATAAATGAAATAATAAAAGAGGTTAGTGAGGACTCCTTATGTTATGCTACTTATGTTTTTTTGCACAATTATGTATAATTTTATATACTGTTTTTGTGCTTGTTTTCAAAATTAAAGTGGGCTGGTCTGGATGAAGTCCAGGGCCAAATTTGTGTCCCAGTCCAGCCCTGATATACTGTATGCATATACCGATCAGCCGTAATATTATCATTATTATAGAGGATTTTATATTGTGCCAACAGTCTACACAGCACTTTACAATGTAAAGGAGGACAGTTCAATTACAAAGCAGTTCCATACAGAAGGAATAGGAGGGCCCTGCTCATGGAGTTTACGATCGAAATATTCTGATAACTAAAAGGTAAAGTGAATAACGTTGATTATCTGGTTACAATGACACCTGAAAGTGGGTGGGATATATGAGGCAGCAAGTGAACATGTTGTCCCTGAAGCCGATGCATTAAAAGCAGAAAAAATGGACAAGTGTAAGGATCTGAGTAACTCTGACAAGGACCAAATTGTAATGTCTAGAAGATGACGGGATCAGAGCAACTCCAAAACTGCAGCTCTTGTTGGATCTGGTCTGCAGTGGCCAGGAACGGCCAAAACATAACCAAGGGAGGAGAACTGGCCAACCGCTGACAGGGTCATGGCTCGTTGATAGAGGTGGGGGCTCATTGATGGGGGTAGGGAGAGAAGATTTTTGATGGAGGTGGGGAGGGAAGGCTCATTGATGGAGAGGGGGGGAGAGAAGTCCCATTGATGAAGGTGTGGGGGGGAGACTCATTGGTGGAGGTGGGAGGGGGAAGGCCCATTGATGAGGGTGGGAGGGGGAGGCTCATTGATGGAGTTGGGGAGGGAAAGATCATTGATGATGGAGTTGGGGAGGGAAGGCTCATTGATGGAAGTGGGGAGGGAAGGCTCATTGATGGAGGTGGGGAGGAGGGAAGGCTCATTGATGGAGGTGGGGAGGGAAGGCTCATTGATGGAGGTGGGGAGGGAAGGCTCATTGATGGAGGTGGGGAGGGAAGGCTCATTTATGGAGGTGGGGAAGGAAGGCTCATTGATGGAGGTGGGGAAGGAAGGCTCATTGATGGAGGTGGGGGAGGGAAGGCTCATTGATGGAGGTGGGGAGGGAAAGCTCATTGATGGAGATGCGGAGGGAAGGCTCATTGATGGAAGTGGGGAGGGAAGGCTCATTGATGTAGGTGGGGGTGGGAAAGCTCATTGATGGAGGTGGGGGAGGGAAGGCTCATTGATGGAGGTGGGAAGGAAGGTTCGTTGATGAAGGTGGGGAGGGAAGGCACATTGATGGAGGTGGGGAGGGAAGGCTCATTGATGGAGGTGGGGGGAAGACTCATTGATGGAGGTGGGGAGGGAAGGCTCATTGATGGAGGTGGGGGCGGGAAGGCTCATTGATGGAGGCGGGAAGGGAAGGCTCATTGATGGAGGTGGGGAGGGAAGGCTCATTGATGGAGGTGGGAAGGAAGGTTCGTTGATGGAGGTGGGGAGGGAAGGCACATTGATGGAGGTGGGGAGGGAAGGCTCATTGATGGAGGTGGGGGGAAGACTCATTGATGGAGGTGGGGAGGGAAGGCTCATTGATGGAGGTGGGAGCGGGAAGGCTCATTGATGGAGGTGGGAAGGGAAGGCTTATTGATGGAGAGGGGGGAGAGAATTCCCATTGTGGGGGGAGGCTCATTGGTGGAGGTGGGAGGGGGGAGGCCCATTGATGGAGGTGGGAAGGGAAGGCTCATTGATGGAGGTGGGAAGGGAAGGCTCATTGATGGAGGTGGGAAGGGAAGGCTTATTGATGGAGAGGGGGGAGAGAATTCCCATTGTGGGGGGAGGCTCATTGGTGGAGGTGGGAGGGGGAGGCCCATTGATGAGGGTGGGAGGGGGAGGCCCATTGATGGAGGTGGGGAGGGAAGGCTCATTGATGGAGGTGGGGAGGGAAGGCTCATTGATGCAGGTGGGGGTGGGAAGGCTCATTGATGGAGGTGGGAAGGGAAGGCTCATTGATGGAGGTGGGAAGGGAAGGCTTATTGATGGAGAGGGGGGAGAGAATTCCCATTGTGGGGGGAGGCTCATTGGTGGAGGTGGGAGGGGGAGGCCCATTGATGGAGGTGGGGAGGGAAGGCTCATTGATGGAGGTGGGGAGGGAAGGCTCATTGATGCAGGTGGGGGTGGGAAGGCTCATTGATGGAGGTGGGGAGGGAAGGCTCATTGATGCAGGTGGGGGTGGGAAGGCTCATTGATGGAGGTGGGGAGGGAAGGCTGGCCCGTGTAGTCATATCCCATGGAGGGGCTACTGGAGCTCAAATTGCTGGAAAATGTAATGCTGGTACTGATTGAAAGGTGTCAGAACACACAGAGCATCACAGTTTGTTATGTATGGGGCTGTGTGTAGCAGACCGCTCAGGGTGCCCATGCTGCCCCATGTTGATAGCCAAAAGTGCCTACAATGGGTATGTGGGCATCAGACCTGGAGATTGGAGCAATAGATGAAGTCTGATTAATTGAAGAATGGTTTGAGGGACACAAAATCCAAATTCTCCAGATCTCCATCCAATCGAGCGTCTATGGGATGTGTTGGAAAAACAAGTCCAATCTATGGAAGCTAGTGGTGTCTTGGTGCCAGATACCACAGCAAACCTTTGGAGGTCTAATTGAGTCCATACACCGACAGGTCAGGAAGATGGGCCTACCTAATATAGCCAGGCTGGGCTCTGAAAAGGAAGGTATTCCTTCAAACACGTCAGCCGGCAGTGGCCCCTGTTATCTCCTCCGTGACCTCTGGACTTTAATATTGGTCTTTGACCAATTTCTGCTATTCGGTGACTATTTACATTGTCAGATTTCTACAGATATTTGTGGGTAGTTTTCCTATTATTTACTTTTAATAAAATATATCCAAAGGATAATGCACAAGGCTGATGCGCTCTTTTTTTTCCTTTTCTCTATAGAATATTTCCTCCCTTGCCATTTCTATGGCATTCAGTTCCCCTCCATCCCCCTCTATGAGCCCCTCGGCTCCCAGGCCCCGTACCCGGCATGCTGGTAATACACAGAGGGACCAGCCACTTCCAGGACCAATCAGAATCTGACATTGTGAGTGAACTGCTAACTCCATGCTGTTGGAGAAGTTTCTGAAGCACATTCTTCATACTCGGAATGACATTGTTATAACCTACAAGAGAATAAATTCACATGTTTTAAACATTTCACACATCATTATAGGCGATTATACGCCGAATAAATATTTTCTGTGTCTTGGTGGGAATGGTCTGTTACTTTTATTTCCCTGGAACATTCGCTGCCATTTCTCCCTCAGTCTGCCCCTCCCGTTCATCTACTCCGCCTGCCATCTAGTGGTCACACTGAAACAGACCGATCGAGGAAAAGGTTTCCTAATAATTTATATACAGTGGCCAATCAGAGAGGTCATCACATATGTATAGATGAGGTCACCACACACATATAGATGAGGTCACCACACACATATAGATGAGGTCACCACACACATGTATAGATGAGGTCATCACACACATGTATAGATGAGGTCACCACACACATGTATAGATGAGGTCATCACACTCATATAGATGAGGTCATCACACACATGTATAGATGAGGTCATCACACACATGTATAGATGAGGTCATCACACACATATAGATGAGGTCACCACACACATGTATAGATGAGGTCATCACACACATATAGATGAGGTCATCACACACATGTATAGATGAGGTCATCACACACATGTATAGATGAGGTCATCACACACATGTATAGATGAGGTCATCACACACATGTATAGATGAGGTCATCACACACATGTATAGATGAGGTCATCACACACATATAGATGAGGTCACCACACACATGTATAGATGAGGTCATCACACACATGTATAGATGAGGTCATCACACACATGTATAGATGAGGTCACCACACACATATAGATGAGGTCACCACACACATATAGATGAGGTCACCACACACATGTATAGATGAGGTCACCACACACATGTATAGATGAGGTCACCACACACATATAGATGAGGTCACCACACACATGTATAGATGAGGTCATCACACACATGTATAGATGAGGTCCCCACACACATATAGATGAGGTCATCACACACATGTATAGATGAGGTCACCACACACATATAGATGAGGTCATCACACACACATATAGATGAGGTCACCACACACATATAGATGAGGTCACCACGCACATATAGATGAGGTCATCACACACACATATAGATGAGGTCACCACACACATGTATAGATGAGGTCATCACACACACATGTATAGATGAGGTCATCACACACATGTATAGATGAGGCAATCACAGACGTGTATAGATGAGGCAATCACACACGTGTATAGATGAGGTCATCACACTTGTATAGATTAGGTCATCACACACATGTATAGATGAGGTCATCATGCATGTAAGCCCTTGTATACACGGTCGGAGAATCCGTCGGAATGTGTCCTATCGGACCGGTTTGTCGGATAATCCGACTGTGTGTGGTCTCCATAGGACTGATTCCGTCGGAATATCCGTCTGACCCAATTTTCCAACCTGTTGGAAATATTTTCCGACAAACTGGTCCGATCGGACATACTCCGATCATGTGTAGAGAATTTTGATCGGACCAATTGCCACGCATGCTCAGATCAAATTCCTACATCAAAGCTATTGGCTACTAGCCTGAACGTAGTCCCATCGTAACGAAATTACATCATCACGTTCTGAATGATCGGATTTTTCGACAACTTAGTCCGACCGTGTGTATGCAACAGTTTCGGACACAATCCGATGGACAAAATCCGACGGACAAAATCCGACGGACAAAATCCGACAGATTTGCTTGTTGAAATGTCCGACCGTGTGTACAGGGGCTTAGATGAGGTCATCACACATGTATAGAAGAGGTCATCACACACATATGTAGATGAGGTCACCACACAGCAACGGTCAACTGAGAATGCCAAGCCACCTGGCTTCCTTGTCTCTTCTTACTAGTCTCTATGATTGTGTTCTCCAGCTCTCTTGGTTCTCTTGGCTCACTCAACCTTTAGTTGCAGTGCCATGCTGCATAGCCCACTCCTGGGCTCTGGATAGCGGTTTTCCTGACACCCCAATAGTAGCCCACCTGAGTCCTGGGACAAAACCTCCTTTCTCCTGGCTGTTGGCTGGAGCACCTCTGACCCCTGGTTGAGACCTCTAGTCTCTTGACTCTTGGCTGGTGTATCTCTGACCCCTTGTTGAGACCTCTAGTCTCTTGACTCTTGGCTGGTGTATCTCTGACCCCTTGTTGAGACCTCTAGTCTCTTGACTCTTGGCTGGTGTATCTCTGACCCCTTGTTGAGACCTCTAGTCTCTTGACTCTTGGCTGGTGTATCTCTGACCCCTTGTTGAGACCTCTAGTCTCTTGACTCTTGGCTGGTGTATCTCTGACCCCTTGTTGAGACCTCTAGTCTCTTGACTCTTGGCTGGTGTATCTCTGACCCCTTGTTGAGACCTCTAGTCTCTTGACTCTTGGCTGGTGTATCTCTGACCCCTTGTTGAGACCTCTAGTCTCTTGACTCTTGGCTGGTGTATCTCTGACCCCTTGTTGAGACCTCTAGTCTCTTGACTCTTGGCTGGTGTATCTCTGACCCCTTGTTGAGACCTCTAGTCTCTTGACTCTTGGCTGGTGTATCTCTGACCCCTTGTTGAGACCTCTAGTCTCTTGACTCTTGGCTGGTGTATCTCTGACCCCTTGTTGAGACCTCTAGTCTCTTGACTCCTGGCTGGAGGACCTCTGACCCCTGTTTGAGACCCCTTGTCTCTTGACTCCTGGCTGGTGTATCTCTGACCCATTGTTGAGACCTCTAGTCTCTTGACTCTTGGCTGGTGTATCTCTGACCCCTTGTTGAGACCTCTAGTCTCTTGACTCTTGGCTGGTGTATCTCTGACCCCTTGTTGAGACCTCTAGTCTCTTGACTCCTGGCTGGTGTATCTCTGACCCCTTGTTGAGACCTCTAGTCTCTTGACTCCTGGCTGGTGTATCTCTGACCCCTTGTTGAGACCTCTAGTCTCTTGACTCTTGGCTGGTGTATCTCTGACCCCTTGTTGAGACCTCTAGTCTCTTGACTCTTGGCTGGTGTATCTCTGACCCCTTGTTGAGACCTCTAGTCTCTTGACTCCTGGCTGGAGGACCTCTGACCCCTGTTTGAGACTTCCTGTCTCCAATTTGGCAGCTGTCTCCAAACTAGAAGCTCTGAGCTATCCTTTGGCTTGAGCGTATAATGACCCAGCACATCTGTGGACAGGCTGCTGGCACTCAGTAAAATTCAGACAAAAGGATGAAGCTCCATCCCACCCAGGACACTTTGGAACCTTCAGGCTCTAGGCCCTAATCCAGGTTTTCAGATCCTGGAGAAAACCAAAACCGCAGCTTTCTCAGCAGAGAAACGATTGTCTGGAACCTCACATTAACTCTTAATGCGCATCCTCTGTCATTTTCTCCTACGTTTTCACAGTGGCAGGGCCTGGCAATGTCACAAGGTCTATATAGCGGGTCAAATAGGACAACTGAGGAGGCAGGAGGGACAGATGGGTTGGATGAGGGACATTTGGGAGAAGCTTTTCTCGTACGAGGCTTCATCATCCCATTTTTTTCTCCTCGTCATTAGATGGATATTTCCTCTGCTGGAAGAGTCACGTTGCTGTTTACTTCAAGAAAATACCAATGTCACCGTCGCTGACCCGCTTCTCCGAGTTCTTTTATTTGGAATGTTGGGCCGGCTGTCTGACATGACAGGATTTCAGTCGTTATTTCCAGCAATTAAATACAAGGGGAAAGGAAATGTCACTCCGCAATTTTTTCTATTATTTTTTTTTTTTCATTAATTAAGGAAAAGATGAAAACTGTTTTGGTGAGTTTGGTAAGAAAAGAAAGTGTTCAGCGTTTTTAAGGGCCGTGACTCACTTTGTAACGCTGAATGGCGGATGGAGGCTTCGTAGGGGGATTATCCAATAAGTGGAACTGTTGAAATTGTACTTTATAACGCAGTTTCTGACATTTTATTAATTCAATTTAAAATGTCAGAAATAACAAACTCTCAGCTCATTGCTCTCCCGCCGCCTCGTCTGAGGAACGCGCGGATCCGGAGAGGGCGGCAAACTGCAGAACGTACCCTATAAGGCTCCATATTAAACTTTCTTAGGGAGGACGAATTAAAGAAAAATAATGTTTTTTTTTTTTTTTTTTATAATTATGTTGATCCAGAGAAAGGCAAAGCAACGTCACTGCAAGGTAAGGCAGCTAATTTAATTTCAGCAGGAAAGAGAAAAACCTTCATGACCCCCTTAATGAAAATTAGATTATTCCCCAGATGAATCACTTCTATAATGTAATCTACCAATTATAGTGACATGTACCATTTCTTATAAGAATGGCATGCAATCTATTTTAAAATCCATTTAATTACTATCTGCCATCGTTACCTCCCGCGGCATGAAACTCGTTCAGAAATCAAAACTACGTAATTATGGTGAGTTATGCCAATAGGGTTTATATATATATACAGTGCCTTGCGAAAGTATTCGGCCCCCTTGAACTTTTCAACCTTTTGCCACATTTCAGGCTTCAAACATAAAGATATAAAATGTTAATTTTTTGTGAAGAATCACCAACAAGTGGGACACAATTGTGAAGTGGAACGAAATCTATTGGATATTTTAAACTTTTTTAGCAAATAAAAAACTGAAAAGTGGTGCGTGCAAAATTATTCGGCCCCTTTACTTTCAGTGCAGCAAACTCACTCCAGAAGTTCAGCGAGGATCTCTGAATGATCCAATGTTGTCCTAAATGACTGATGGTGATAAATAGAATCCACCTGTGTGTAATCAAGTCTCTGTATAAATGCACCTGCTCTGTGATAGTCTCAGGGTTCTGTTGAAAGCACAGAGAGCATCATGAAGACCAAGGAACACACCAGGCAGGTCCGTAATACTGTTGTGGAGAAGTTTAAAGCCGGATTTGGATACAAAAAGATTTCCCAAGCTTTAAACATCCCAAGGAGCACTGTGCAAGCCATCATTTTGAAATGGAAGGAGTATCAGACCACTGCAAATCTACCAAGACCTGGCCGTCCGTCTAAACTTTCAGCTCAGACAAGGAGAAGACTGATCAGAGATGCAGCCAAGAGGCCCATGATCACTCTGGATGAACTGCAGAGAACTACAGCTGAGGTGGGAGAGTCTGTCCATAGGACAACAATCAGTCGTACACTGCACAAATCTGCCCTTTATGGAAGAGTGGCAAGAAGAAAGCCATTTCTCAAAGATATCCATAAAAAGTCTCGTCTAAAGTTTGCCACAAGCCACCTGGGAGACACACCAAACATGTGGAAGAAGGTGCTCTGGTCAGATGAAACCAAAATCCAACTTTTTGCCCACAATGCAAAACGATATGTTTGGTGTAAAAGCAACACAGCTCATCACCCTCAACACACCATCCCCACTGTCACACATGGTGGTGGCAGCATCATGGTTTGGGCCTGCTTTTCTTCAGCAGGGACAGGGAAGATGGTTAAAATTGAGGGGAAGATGGATGCAGCCAAATACAGGACCATTCTGGATGAAAACCTGTTGGAGTCTGCAAAAGACCTGAAACTGGGACGGAGATTTATCTTCCAACAAGACAATGATCCCAAACATACAGCAAAATCTACAAAGGAATGGTTCACAAATAAACGTATCCAGGTGTTAGAATGGCCAAGTCAAAGTCTAGACCTGAATCCAATCGAGAATCTGTGGAAAGAGCTGAAAACTGCTGTTCACAAACGCTCTCCATCCAACCTCACTGAGCTCCAGCTGTTTTGCAAGGAAGAATGGGCAAGAATTTCAGTCTCTCGATGTGCAAAACTGATAGAGACACCCCAAGCGACTTGCAGCTGTAATCGCAGCAAAAGGCGGCTCTACAAAGTATTAACGCAAGGGGGCCGAATCATTTTGCACGCCCCACTTTTCATTTTTTTATTAGTTAAAAAAGTTTAAATTATCCAATAGATTTCGTTCCACTTCACAATTGTGTCCCACTTGTTGGTGATTCTTCACAAAAAATAAACATTTTATATCTTTATGTTTGAAGCCTGAAATGTGGCAAAAGGTTGAAAAGTTCAAGGGGGCCGAATACTTTCACAAGGCACTGTATATGTATATATTGTAGCCCCGCCTCCCGATGAGCACACGCTACAGTATTTGTTTTTGTAAATTTTAATGTTCCCAAAACCACAGTTGGGTTTGGAGAGGCCCAGCAACTGAGAACACAACCAGGGGAGGACTCTTCAGAAGAGGGTCATGCATAGGGTTGCCACTTTTTCTTCAAGCCAAACCCGAACACTTTAGCAAAATTATACTGTATATTTTATACACTATAAGCCCCTTCAGGCCTGTACTGGCCATCGGGACTACCGGGAGATTCCCGGTGGGCCGATTGGCTCAGTGGGCCGCTGGGCCGGTTGTCAGACAGTGTGTCTGACTCACTACACTACTGTCTGCCGCGGCTGGACTCTCCATTTCTGTAGTAGTTTGTGTTTCACGCCGGCCGCGGCTCCGCTCCAGCACCTGGGCCGCCACAAAAGTACCACCCCCTCGTGATGCTGCCACTCACTCCCCTTAACATTACAGGCAGCCTCCATGTCCCAGCGCCGTGACGTCACTCACGGCCGGAGGGCGGAGGCGGCCCGGGGACATGGGAGGAGTCGGAGCGTAGCAGCTGCTTCCCAGGCTTAGCTGCCTGGCCTGGGACTGCGTTCAAGAGGAGAAAGCGCCGCCGAGGAGGGACCAGAACATTGCTTGGAGCAAGTCCAGGACTCCAGACAGCAGCACAGACAGGGTCAGGGACAAAGAAAATCCATCACCTCACCAGTGTCATTCAAGTAACAAGTAAGGACTAAATAAGCTAATCGAATGCTATACTGGATGCAGGCTGCTATTGTCAGTGTCTGTGATATCTGTAATATGCAGCATGGTGGGGGGAGGGGGTAGGAGTAAATGTACTGCCACTGTCCACGGTAATTGATTAATAATTTAATGTCACTGTCCACGATAATTAATTCATAATTTATTGTCACTGGTCACGGTAATTGATGAATAATTTAATGCCACTGTCCACGGTAATTGATGAATAATATAACCACCTTGCGCCCGCCCTATAGCCGAATGACGGCCGTAGAGGAGGCGCTTTCGTCCGGGTGGCCGTCCCTGGACGTCCTAATGTTTACTTCCGCAATGCGCGCCGCCGCGGGCACGCATCGTGGAAGTTTTGTGTTCGCCGTGTCCCCCAGGGACAGGCAAACACAGATTGCTGTAAATGGCCAATCACAGCAGCCGTTTACAGCACGATCGGCGTGTCCAATGGGAGATGATCTCATATGTAAACATATGAGATCATCTCTCAGCGCCGCTCTCCCTCCTCACACAGACAGAGTGTGAGAGGGGAGAGATGAACGGCTGCAGCAGCCGTCAGTGTAAAAAAAAAAAAGTTAAAAAAAAGTGCCATCCTCCCCCAGTGCAATCCTGCCCCAGTGCTATCCTGCCCCAGTGCTATCCTGCCCCAGTGCCATCCACCCCAGTGCCATCCTGCCCCAGTGCCACCTGCCCCCAGTGCCACCTGCCCCCAGTGCCACCTGCCCCCAGTGCCACCTGTTGTCAGTGCCATTTGTCCCCAGTGCCATCTGTCATTAGTGCCACGTATAAGTGCCATCTGTCATCAGTGCCACATGTCATCAGTGCCACATAGTGCCATCTGTCATCAGTGCCACGTATTAGTGCCATCTGTCATCAGTGCCACGTATCAGTGCCATTTGTCATCAGTGCCACCTGTCAGTGTCACGTGCCATCTGTTGTCAGTGTCACGTGTCATCAATGGCACTTATCAGTGCCATCTGTCATCAGTGTCACGCGTCATCGGTGGCACGTATTAGTGCCATCTGTCATCAGTACCACGTATTAGTGCCACGTGTCATCAGTGCCACCTATTAGTGCCACGTGTCATCAATGCCACCTATTAGTGCCATGTGTCATCAGTGCCACGTATTAGTGCCATCTGTCATCAGTGCCACGTATAAGTGTCATCATTGCCACGTATCAGTGCCATCTGTCATCAGTGTCACGTTTCATTGTCCTGGTATTTCAAAAGTGTAATAAGTAGTCAACAAGTTAAGCCGCGTACACACGGGCGGACTGTATGGCCTACTTAGTCCGTCATACAATCCGACGGACAGTCCGTCATACTTTCGAATGAACGGACTTGACCACACACGGATGCACAAACAGTCCGTCGAAAGCTTGCGCGATGACGTGTACAGCACGTACGACGGGACTAGAAATAGGAAGTCCAATACACAGCAATGCAACCTTCCGCCGTGTAAATCCTTTCTGAGCATGCGCCATTCTTAGTCCGTCGAACAAGCCTACTGACGAGCGGATTGTCCGCTGAAACCAAAGTACGACGGACAATATTACGGAAATTCCGAAATACTTAGTCCGCCAGACTGCACGCTGAAAAAGTCAGCTGAAGCCCACACACGAGCGGACTGTCCGCTGAAATGTGTTTCGACGGACTAAGTTGGCCAGACAGTCCGCCCGTGTGTACGCGGCTTAAGATGTGTAATTTATGTTCCTAGAACACATGATGACGCTCCCTGCATGTTGGGCCTCTCTATGTGGCCAGGCTGTGAAAAAGTCCCACACATGTGGTATTGTAATACTCAGGAGGAGTAGCAGAATTTTTTTGGGGGTGTCATTTGTGGTATACGCATGCCATGTGAGAGAAATAACCTATTACAATGACAATTTTGTGGAGAAAAATAAAAAAAATGAAAAATCTTAATTTTGCAAAGAATTGTGGGAAAAAAATGACAACATCAAAAAGCTCACCATGCCTCTTACTAAATACCTTGGAATGTCTACTTTCCAAAAAGGGGTCATTTGGGGGGTATTTGTACTTTCCTGACTTGTTCGGGTCACAAGAAGCGAGATAGGCCACCAGTACATCAGATGTGAACAGCTTGTAGACTCTCTAACTTTCACAAAGACCAAATAATATCCACTAATTTGGGTTATTTTTACCAAAGATATGTAGTAGTATAAATTGTGGCCAAAATTTATGAAGAAAAATTAATAATTTGCATAATTTTGTCACAGAAACAAAGAAATATGCGTTTTTTTTTTCAAAATTTTCGGTCTTTTTTCATTTATAGCGCAAAAAATAAAAACCCCAGAGGTGATCAAATACCACCAAAAGAAAGCTCTATTTGTGGGGAAAAAAGGACACAAAATTAATTTGAATACAGTGTTGCATGACTGAGTAATTGTCATTCAAAGTGTGAGAGCACCGAAAGCTGAAAATTGGTCTGGGCAGGAGGGGTGTTTAAGTGCCCAGTAAGCAAGTGGTTAATGCCACTGCCACGGTAACTGATTAATAATTTAATGCCCCTGGTCACATTAATTGATTATTTACTGCCACTGGTCATGGTCACTGATGAATTAATGTACTATCACTGCTGGTCATGATCACTGATGATGAATGAATGTACTGCCACTGGTCACTGATGCATTAATGGCTGACCACTGGTTACCACTTGACCACTTATTTTTTTTGCACAATTGTGTATAGTTTATATACTGTTTTTGTGTGTGTTTTAAAGTGGGCCGGTCTGGATGAAGTCCAGGGCCAAATTTGTGTCCCAGTCCAGCCCTGATATACTGTATGCATATACCGATCAGCCGTAATATTATCATTATTATAGAGGATTTTATATTGTGCCAACAGTCTACACAGCACTTTACAATGTAAAGGAGGACAGTTCAATTACAAAGCAGTTCCATACAGAAGGAATAGGAGGGCCCTGCTCATGGAGTTTACGATCGAAATATTCTGATAACTAAAAGGTAAAGTGAATAACGTTGATTATCTGGTTACAATGACACCTGAAAGTGGGTGGGATATATGAGGCAGCAAGTGAACATGTTGTCCCTGAAGCCGATGCATTAAAAGCAGAAAAAATGGACAAGTGTAAGGATCTGAGTAACTCTGACAAGGACCAAATTGTAATGTCTAGAAGATGACGGGATCAGAGCAACTCCAAAACTGCAGCTCTTGTTGGATCTGGTCTGCAGTGGCCAGGAACGGCCAAAACATAACCAAGGGAGGAGAACTGGCCAACCGCTGACAGGGTCATGGCTCGTTGATAGAGGTGGGGGCTCATTGATGGGGGTAGGGAGAGAAGATTTTTGATGGAGGTGGGGAGGGAAGGCTCATTGATGGAGAGGGGGGGAGAGAAGTCCCATTGATGAAGGTGTGGGGGGGAGACTCATTGGTGGAGGTGGGAGGGGGAAGGCCCATTGATGAGGGTGGGAGGGGGAGGCTCATTGATGGAGTTGGGGAGGGAAAGATCATTGATGATGGAGTTGGGGAGGGAAGGCTCATTGATGGAAGTGGGGAGGGAAGGCTCATTGATGGAGGTGGGGAGGAGGGAAGGCTCATTGATGGAGGTGGGGAGGGAAGGCTCATTGATGGAGGTGGGGAGGGAAGGCTCATTGATGGAGGTGGGGAGGGAAGGCTCATTTATGGAGGTGGGGAAGGAAGGCTCATTGATGGAGGTGGGGAAGGAAGGCTCATTGATGGAGGTGGGGGAGGGAAGGCTCATTGATGGAGGTGGGGAGGGAAAGCTCATTGATGGAGATGCGGAGGGAAGGCTCATTGATGGAAGTGGGGAGGGAAGGCTCATTGATGTAGGTGGGGGTGGGAAAGCTCATTGATGGAGGTGGGGGAGGGAAGGCTCATTGATGGAGGTGGGAAGGAAGGTTCGTTGATGAAGGTGGGGAGGGAAGGCACATTGATGGAGGTGGGGAGGGAAGGCTCATTGATGGAGGTGGGGGGAAGACTCATTGATGGAGGTGGGGAGGGAAGGCTCATTGATGGAGGTGGGGGCGGGAAGGCTCATTGATGGAGGCGGGAAGGGAAGGCTCATTGATGGAGGTGGGGAGGGAAGGCTCATTGATGGAGGTGGGAAGGAAGGTTCGTTGATGGAGGTGGGGAGGGAAGGCACATTGATGGAGGTGGGGAGGGAAGGCTCATTGATGGAGGTGGGGGGAAGACTCATTGATGGAGGTGGGGAGGGAAGGCTCATTGATGGAGGTGGGAGCGGGAAGGCTCATTGATGGAGGTGGGAAGGGAAGGCTTATTGATGGAGAGGGGGGAGAGAATTCCCATTGTGGGGGGAGGCTCATTGGTGGAGGTGGGAGGGGGGAGGCCCATTGATGGAGGTGGGAAGGGAAGGCTCATTGATGGAGGTGGGAAGGGAAGGCTCATTGATGGAGGTGGGAAGGGAAGGCTTATTGATGGAGAGGGGGGAGAGAATTCCCATTGTGGGGGGAGGCTCATTGGTGGAGGTGGGAGGGGGAGGCCCATTGATGAGGGTGGGAGGGGGAGGCCCATTGATGGAGGTGGGGAGGGAAGGCTCATTGATGGAGGTGGGGAGGGAAGGCTCATTGATGCAGGTGGGGGTGGGAAGGCTCATTGATGGAGGTGGGAAGGGAAGGCTCATTGATGGAGGTGGGAAGGGAAGGCTTATTGATGGAGAGGGGGGAGAGAATTCCCATTGTGGGGGGAGGCTCATTGGTGGAGGTGGGAGGGGGAGGCCCATTGATGGAGGTGGGGAGGGAAGGCTCATTGATGGAGGTGGGGAGGGAAGGCTCATTGATGCAGGTGGGGGTGGGAAGGCTCATTGATGGAGGTGGGGAGGGAAGGCTCATTGATGCAGGTGGGGGTGGGAAGGCTCATTGATGGAGGTGGGGAGGGAAGGCTGGCCCGTGTAGTCATATCCCATGGAGGGGCTACTGGAGCTCAAATTGCTGGAAAATGTAATGCTGGTACTGATTGAAAGGTGTCAGAACACACAGAGCATCACAGTTTGTTATGTATGGGGCTGTGTGTAGCAGACCGCTCAGGGTGCCCATGCTGCCCCATGTTGATAGCCAAAAGTGCCTACAATGGGTATGTGGGCATCAGACCTGGAGATTGGAGCAATAGATGAAGTCTGATTAATTGAAGAATGGTTTGAGGGACACAAAATCCAAATTCTCCAGATCTCCATCCAATCGAGCGTCTATGGGATGTGTTGGAAAAACAAGTCCAATCTATGGAAGCTAGTGGTGTCTTGGTGCCAGATACCACAGCAAACCTTTGGAGGTCTAATTGAGTCCATACACCGACAGGTCAGGAAGATGGGCCTACCTAATATAGCCAGGCTGGGCTCTGAAAAGGAAGGTATTCCTTCAAACACGTCAGCCGGCAGTGGCCCCTGTTATCTCCTCCGTGACCTCTGGACTTTAATATTGGTCTTTGACCAATTTCTGCTATTCGGTGACTATTTACATTGTCAGATTTCTACAGATATTTGTGGGTAGTTTTCCTATTATTTACTTTTAATAAAATATATCCAAAGGATAATGCACAAGGCTGATGCGCTCTTTTTTTTCCTTTTCTCTATAGAATATTTCCTCCCTTGCCATTTCTATGGCATTCAGTTCCCCTCCATCCCCCTCTATGAGCCCCTCGGCTCCCAGGCCCCGTACCCGGCATGCTGGTAATACACAGAGGGACCAGCCACTTCCAGGACCAATCAGAATCTGACATTGTGAGTGAACTGCTAACTCCATGCTGTTGGAGAAGTTTCTGAAGCACATTCTTCATACTCGGAATGACATTGTTATAACCTACAAGAGAATAAATTCACATGTTTTAAACATTTCACACATCATTATAGGCGATTATACGCCGAATAAATATTTTCTGTGTCTTGGTGGGAATGGTCTGTTACTTTTATTTCCCTGGAACATTCGCTGCCATTTCTCCCTCAGTCTGCCCCTCCCGTTCATCTACTCCGCCTGCCATCTAGTGGTCACACTGAAACAGACCGATCGAGGAAAAGGTTTCCTAATAATTTATATACAGTGGCCAATCAGAGAGGTCATCACATATGTATAGATGAGGTCACCACACACATATAGATGAGGTCACCACACACATATAGATGAGGTCACCACACACATGTATAGATGAGGTCATCACACACATGTATAGATGAGGTCACCACACACATGTATAGATGAGGTCATCACACTCATATAGATGAGGTCATCACACACATGTATAGATGAGGTCATCACACACATGTATAGATGAGGTCATCACACACATATAGATGAGGTCACCACACACATGTATAGATGAGGTCATCACACACATATAGATGAGGTCATCACACACATGTATAGATGAGGTCATCACACACATGTATAGATGAGGTCATCACACACATGTATAGATGAGGTCATCACACACATGTATAGATGAGGTCATCACACACATGTATAGATGAGGTCATCACACACATATAGATGAGGTCACCACACACATGTATAGATGAGGTCATCACACACATGTATAGATGAGGTCATCACACACATGTATAGATGAGGTCACCACACACATATAGATGAGGTCACCACACACATATAGATGAGGTCACCACACACATGTATAGATGAGGTCACCACACACATGTATAGATGAGGTCACCACACACATATAGATGAGGTCACCACACACATGTATAGATGAGGTCATCACACACATGTATAGATGAGGTCCCCACACACATATAGATGAGGTCATCACACACATGTATAGATGAGGTCACCACACACATATAGATGAGGTCATCACACACACATATAGATGAGGTCACCACACACATATAGATGAGGTCACCACGCACATATAGATGAGGTCATCACACACACATATAGATGAGGTCACCACACACATGTATAGATGAGGTCATCACACACACATGTATAGATGAGGTCATCACACACATGTATAGATGAGGCAATCACAGACGTGTATAGATGAGGCAATCACACACGTGTATAGATGAGGTCATCACACTTGTATAGATTAGGTCATCACACACATGTATAGATGAGGTCATCATGCATGTAAGCCCTTGTATACACGGTCGGAGAATCCGTCGGAATGTGTCCTATCGGACCGGTTTGTCGGATAATCCGACTGTGTGTGGTCTCCATAGGACTGATTCCGTCGGAATATCCGTCTGACCCAATTTTCCAACCTGTTGGAAATATTTTCCGACAAACTGGTCCGATCGGACATACTCCGATCATGTGTAGAGAATTTTGATCGGACCAATTGCCACGCATGCTCAGATCAAATTCCTACATCAAAGCTATTGGCTACTAGCCTGAACGTAGTCCCATCGTAACGAAATTACATCATCACGTTCTGAATGATCGGATTTTTCGACAACTTAGTCCGACCGTGTGTATGCAACAGTTTCGGACACAATCCGATGGACAAAATCCGACGGACAAAATCCGACGGACAAAATCCGACAGATTTGCTTGTTGAAATGTCCGACCGTGTGTACAGGGGCTTAGATGAGGTCATCACACATGTATAGAAGAGGTCATCACACACATATGTAGATGAGGTCACCACACAGCAACGGTCAACTGAGAATGCCAAGCCACCTGGCTTCCTTGTCTCTTCTTACTAGTCTCTATGATTGTGTTCTCCAGCTCTCTTGGTTCTCTTGGCTCACTCAACCTTTAGTTGCAGTGCCATGCTGCATAGCCCACTCCTGGGCTCTGGATAGCGGTTTTCCTGACACCCCAATAGTAGCCCACCTGAGTCCTGGGACAAAACCTCCTTTCTCCTGGCTGTTGGCTGGAGCACCTCTGACCCCTGGTTGAGACCTCTAGTCTCTTGACTCTTGGCTGGTGTATCTCTGACCCCTTGTTGAGACCTCTAGTCTCTTGACTCTTGGCTGGTGTATCTCTGACCCCTTGTTGAGACCTCTAGTCTCTTGACTCTTGGCTGGTGTATCTCTGACCCCTTGTTGAGACCTCTAGTCTCTTGACTCTTGGCTGGTGTATCTCTGACCCCTTGTTGAGACCTCTAGTCTCTTGACTCTTGGCTGGTGTATCTCTGACCCCTTGTTGAGACCTCTAGTCTCTTGACTCTTGGCTGGTGTATCTCTGACCCCTTGTTGAGACCTCTAGTCTCTTGACTCTTGGCTGGTGTATCTCTGACCCCTTGTTGAGACCTCTAGTCTCTTGACTCTTGGCTGGTGTATCTCTGACCCCTTGTTGAGACCTCTAGTCTCTTGACTCTTGGCTGGTGTATCTCTGACCCCTTGTTGAGACCTCTAGTCTCTTGACTCTTGGCTGGTGTATCTCTGACCCCTTGTTGAGACCTCTAGTCTCTTGACTCTTGGCTGGTGTATCTCTGACCCCTTGTTGAGACCTCTAGTCTCTTGACTCCTGGCTGGAGGACCTCTGACCCCTGTTTGAGACCCCTTGTCTCTTGACTCCTGGCTGGTGTATCTCTGACCCATTGTTGAGACCTCTAGTCTCTTGACTCTTGGCTGGTGTATCTCTGACCCCTTGTTGAGACCTCTAGTCTCTTGACTCTTGGCTGGTGTATCTCTGACCCCTTGTTGAGACCTCTAGTCTCTTGACTCCTGGCTGGTGTATCTCTGACCCCTTGTTGAGACCTCTAGTCTCTTGACTCCTGGCTGGTGTATCTCTGACCCCTTGTTGAGACCTCTAGTCTCTTGACTCTTGGCTGGTGTATCTCTGACCCCTTGTTGAGACCTCTAGTCTCTTGACTCTTGGCTGGTGTATCTCTGACCCCTTGTTGAGACCTCTAGTCTCTTGACTCCTGGCTGGAGGACCTCTGACCCCTGTTTGAGACTTCCTGTCTCCAATTTGGCAGCTGTCTCCAAACTAGAAGCTCTGAGCTATCCTTTGGCTTGAGCGTATAATGACCCAGCACATCTGTGGACAGGCTGCTGGCACTCAGTAAAATTCAGACAAAAGGATGAAGCTCCATCCCACCCAGGACACTTTGGAACCTTCAGGCTCTAGGCCCTAATCCAGGTTTTCAGATCCTGGAGAAAACCAAAACCGCAGCTTTCTCAGCAGAGAAACGATTGTCTGGAACCTCACATTAACTCTTAATGCGCATCCTCTGTCATTTTCTCCTACGTTTTCACAGTGGCAGGGCCTGGCAATGTCACAAGGTCTATATAGCGGGTCAAATAGGACAACTGAGGAGGCAGGAGGGACAGATGGGTTGGATGAGGGACATTTGGGAGAAGCTTTTCTCGTACGAGGCTTCATCATCCCATTTTTTTCTCCTCGTCATTAGATGGATATTTCCTCTGCTGGAAGAGTCACGTTGCTGTTTACTTCAAGAAAATACCAATGTCACCGTCGCTGACCCGCTTCTCCGAGTTCTTTTATTTGGAATGTTGGGCCGGCTGTCTGACATGACAGGATTTCAGTCGTTATTTCCAGCAATTAAATACAAGGGGAAAGGAAATGTCACTCCGCAATTTTTTCTATTATTTTTTTTTTTTCATTAATTAAGGAAAAGATGAAAACTGTTTTGGTGAGTTTGGTAAGAAAAGAAAGTGTTCAGCGTTTTTAAGGGCCGTGACTCACTTTGTAACGCTGAATGGCGGATGGAGGCTTCGTAGGGGGATTATCCAATAAGTGGAACTGTTGAAATTGTACTTTATAACGCAGTTTCTGACATTTTATTAATTCAATTTAAAATGTCAGAAATAACAAACTCTCAGCTCATTGCTCTCCCGCCGCCTCGTCTGAGGAACGCGCGGATCCGGAGAGGGCGGCAAACTGCAGAACGTACCCTATAAGGCTCCATATTAAACTTTCTTAGGGAGGACGAATTAAAGAAAAATAATGTTTTTTTTTTTTTTTTTTATAATTATGTTGATCCAGAGAAAGGCAAAGCAACGTCACTGCAAGGTAAGGCAGCTAATTTAATTTCAGCAGGAAAGAGAAAAACCTTCATGACCCCCTTAATGAAAATTAGATTATTCCCCAGATGAATCACTTCTATAATGTAATCTACCAATTATAGTGACATGTACCATTTCTTATAAGAATGGCATGCAATCTATTTTAAAATCCATTTAATTACTATCTGCCATCGTTACCTCCCGCGGCATGAAACTCGTTCAGAAATCAAAACTACGTAATTATGGTGAGTTATGCCAATAGGGTTTATATATATATACAGTGCCTTGCGAAAGTATTCGGCCCCCTTGAACTTTTCAACCTTTTGCCACATTTCAGGCTTCAAACATAAAGATATAAAATGTTAATTTTTTGTGAAGAATCACCAACAAGTGGGACACAATTGTGAAGTGGAACGAAATCTATTGGATATTTTAAACTTTTTTAGCAAATAAAAAACTGAAAAGTGGTGCGTGCAAAATTATTCGGCCCCTTTACTTTCAGTGCAGCAAACTCACTCCAGAAGTTCAGCGAGGATCTCTGAATGATCCAATGTTGTCCTAAATGACTGATGGTGATAAATAGAATCCACCTGTGTGTAATCAAGTCTCTGTATAAATGCACCTGCTCTGTGATAGTCTCAGGGTTCTGTTGAAAGCACAGAGAGCATCATGAAGACCAAGGAACACACCAGGCAGGTCCGTAATACTGTTGTGGAGAAGTTTAAAGCCGGATTTGGATACAAAAAGATTTCCCAAGCTTTAAACATCCCAAGGAGCACTGTGCAAGCCATCATTTTGAAATGGAAGGAGTATCAGACCACTGCAAATCTACCAAGACCTGGCCGTCCGTCTAAACTTTCAGCTCAGACAAGGAGAAGACTGATCAGAGATGCAGCCAAGAGGCCCATGATCACTCTGGATGAACTGCAGAGAACTACAGCTGAGGTGGGAGAGTCTGTCCATAGGACAACAATCAGTCGTACACTGCACAAATCTGCCCTTTATGGAAGAGTGGCAAGAAGAAAGCCATTTCTCAAAGATATCCATAAAAAGTCTCGTCTAAAGTTTGCCACAAGCCACCTGGGAGACACACCAAACATGTGGAAGAAGGTGCTCTGGTCAGATGAAACCAAAATCCAACTTTTTGCCCACAATGCAAAACGATATGTTTGGTGTAAAAGCAACACAGCTCATCACCCTCAACACACCATCCCCACTGTCACACATGGTGGTGGCAGCATCATGGTTTGGGCCTGCTTTTCTTCAGCAGGGACAGGGAAGATGGTTAAAATTGAGGGGAAGATGGATGCAGCCAAATACAGGACCATTCTGGATGAAAACCTGTTGGAGTCTGCAAAAGACCTGAAACTGGGACGGAGATTTATCTTCCAACAAGACAATGATCCCAAACATACAGCAAAATCTACAAAGGAATGGTTCACAAATAAACGTATCCAGGTGTTAGAATGGCCAAGTCAAAGTCTAGACCTGAATCCAATCGAGAATCTGTGGAAAGAGCTGAAAACTGCTGTTCACAAACGCTCTCCATCCAACCTCACTGAGCTCCAGCTGTTTTGCAAGGAAGAATGGGCAAGAATTTCAGTCTCTCGATGTGCAAAACTGATAGAGACACCCCAAGCGACTTGCAGCTGTAATCGCAGCAAAAGGCGGCTCTACAAAGTATTAACGCAAGGGGGCCGAATCATTTTGCACGCCCCACTTTTCATTTTTTTATTAGTTAAAAAAGTTTAAATTATCCAATAGATTTCGTTCCACTTCACAATTGTGTCCCACTTGTTGGTGATTCTTCACAAAAAATAAACATTTTATATCTTTATGTTTGAAGCCTGAAATGTGGCAAAAGGTTGAAAAGTTCAAGGGGGCCGAATACTTTCACAAGGCACTGTATATGTATATATTGTAGCCCCGCCTCCCGATGAGCACACGCTACAGTATTTGTTTTTGTAAATTTTAATGTTCCCAAAACCACAGTTGGGTTTGGAGAGGCCCAGCAACTGAGAACACAACCAGGGGAGGACTCTTCAGAAGAGGGTCATGCATAGGGTTGCCACTTTTTCTTCAAGCCAAACCCGAACACTTTAGCAAAATTATACTGTATATTTTATACACTATAAGCCCCTTCAGGCCTGTACTGGCCATCGGGACTACCGGGAGATTCCCGGTGGGCCGATTGGCTCAGTGGGCCGCTGGGCCGGTTGTCAGACAGTGTGTCTGACTCACTACACTACTGTCTGCCGCGGCTGGACTCTCCATTTCTGTAGTAGTTTGTGTTTCACGCCGGCCGCGGCTCCGCTCCAGCACCTGGGCCGCCACAAAAGTACCACCCCCTCGTGATGCTGCCACTCACTCCCCTTAACATTACAGGCAGCCTCCATGTCCCAGCGCCGTGACGTCACTCACGGCCGGAGGGCGGAGGCGGCCCGGGGACATGGGAGGAGTCGGAGCGTAGCAGCTGCTTCCCAGGCTTAGCTGCCTGGCCTGGGACTGCGTTCAAGAGGAGAAAGCGCCGCCGAGGAGGGACCAGAACATTGCTTGGAGCAAGTCCAGGACTCCAGACAGCAGCACAGACAGGGTCAGGGACAAAGAAAATCCATCACCTCACCAGTGTCATTCAAGTAACAAGTAAGGACTAAATAAGCTAATCGAATGCTATACTGGATGCAGGCTGCTATTGTCAGTGTCTGTGATATCTGTAATATGCAGCATGGTGGGGGGAGGGGGTAGGAGTAAATGTACTGCCACTGTCCACGGTAATTGATTAATAATTTAATGTCACTGTCCACGATAATTAATTCATAATTTATTGTCACTGGTCACGGTAATTGATGAATAATTTAATGCCACTGTCCACGGTAATTGATGAATAATATAACCACCTTGCGCCCGCCCTATAGCCGAATGACGGCCGTAGAGGAGGCGCTTTCGTCCGGGTGGCCGTCCCTGGACGTCCTAATGTTTACTTCCGCAATGCGCGCCGCCGCGGGCACGCATCGTGGAAGTTTTGTGTTCGCCGTGTCCCCCAGGGACAGGCAAACACAGATTGCTGTAAATGGCCAATCACAGCAGCCGTTTACAGCACGATCGGCGTGTCCAATGGGAGATGATCTCATATGTAAACATATGAGATCATCTCTCAGCGCCGCTCTCCCTCCTCACACAGACAGAGTGTGAGAGGGGAGAGATGAACGGCTGCAGCAGCCGTCAGTGTAAAAAAAAAAAAGTTAAAAAAAAGTGCCATCCTCCCCCAGTGCAATCCTGCCCCAGTGCTATCCTGCCCCAGTGCTATCCTGCCCCAGTGCCATCCACCCCAGTGCCATCCTGCCCCAGTGCCACCTGCCCCCAGTGCCACCTGCCCCCAGTGCCACCTGCCCCCAGTGCCACCTGTTGTCAGTGCCATTTGTCCCCAGTGCCATCTGTCATTAGTGCCACGTATAAGTGCCATCTGTCATCAGTGCCACATGTCATCAGTGCCACATAGTGCCATCTGTCATCAGTGCCACGTATTAGTGCCATCTGTCATCAGTGCCACGTATCAGTGCCATTTGTCATCAGTGCCACCTGTCAGTGTCACGTGCCATCTGTTGTCAGTGTCACGTGTCATCAATGGCACTTATCAGTGCCATCTGTCATCAGTGTCACGCGTCATCGGTGGCACGTATTAGTGCCATCTGTCATCAGTACCACGTATTAGTGCCACGTGTCATCAGTGCCACCTATTAGTGCCACGTGTCATCAATGCCACCTATTAGTGCCATGTGTCATCAGTGCCACGTATTAGTGCCATCTGTCATCAGTGCCACGTATAAGTGTCATCATTGCCACGTATCAGTGCCATCTGTCATCAGTGTCACGTTTCATTGTCCTGGTATTTCAAAAGTGTAATAAGTAGTCAACAAGTTAAGCCGCGTACACACGGGCGGACTGTATGGCCTACTTAGTCCGTCATACAATCCGACGGACAGTCCGTCATACTTTCGAATGAACGGACTTGACCACACACGGATGCACAAACAGTCCGTCGAAAGCTTGCGCGATGACGTGTACAGCACGTACGACGGGACTAGAAATAGGAAGTCCAATACACAGCAATGCAACCTTCCGCCGTGTAAATCCTTTCTGAGCATGCGCCATTCTTAGTCCGTCGAACTAGCCTACTGACGAGCGGATTGTCCGCTGAAACCAAAGTACGACGGACAATATTACGGAAATTCCGAAATACTTAGTCCGCCAGACTGCACGCTGAAAAAGTCAGCTGAAGCCCACACACGAGCGGACTGTCCGCTGAAATGTGTTTCGACGGACTAAGTTGGCCAGACAGTCCGCCCGTGTGTACGCGGCTTAAGATGTGTAATTTATGTTCCTAGAACAGCTCCCTGCATGTTGGGCCTCTCTATGTGGCCAGGCTGTGAAAAAGTCCCACACATGTGGTATTGTAATACTCAGGAGGAGTAGCAGAATTTTTTTGGGGGTGTCATTTGTGGTATACGCATGCCATGTGAGAGAAATAACCTATTACAATGACAATTTTGTGGAGAAAAATAAAAAAAATGAAAAATCTTAATTTTGCAAAGAATTGTGGGAAAAAAATGACAACATCAAAAAGCTCACCATGCCTCTTACTAAATACCTTGGAATGTCTACTTTCCAAAAAGGGGTCATTTGGGGGGTATTTGTACTTTCCTGACTTGTTCGGGTCACAAGAAGCGAGATAGGCCACCAGTACATCAGATGTGAACAGCTTGTAGACTCTCTAACTTTCACAAAGACCAAATAATATCCACTAATTTGGGTTATTTTTACCAAAGATATGTAGTAGTATAAATTGTGGCCAAAATTTATGAAGAAAAATTAATAATTTGCATAATTTTGTCACAGAAACAAAGAAATATGCGTTTTTTTTTTCAAAATTTTCGGTCTTTTTTCATTTATAGCGCAAAAAATAAAAACCCCAGAGGTGATCAAATACCACCAAAAGAAAGCTCTATTTGTGGGGAAAAAAGGACACAAAATTAATTTGAATACAGTGTTGCATGACTGAGTAATTGTCATTCAAAGTGTGAGAGCACCGAAAGCTGAAAATTGGTCTGGGCAGGAGGGGTGTTTAAGTGCCCAGTAAGCAAGTGGTTAATGCCACTGCCACGGTAACTGATTAATAATTTAATGCCCCTGGTCACATTAATTGATTATTTACTGCCACTGGTCATGGTCACTGATGAATTAATGTACTATCACTGCTGGTCATGATCACTGATGATGAATGAATGTACTGCCACTGGTCACTGATGCATTAATGGCTGACCACTGGTTACCACTTGACCACTTATTTTTTTTGCACAATTGTGTATAGTTTATATACTGTTTTTGTGTGTGTTTTAAAGTGGGCCGGTCTGGATGAAGTCCAGGGCCAAATTTTTGTCCCAGTCCAGCCCTGAGCCCCTTGTACACACGGTCGGACATTCCAACGGAGAAGGTCCAATCGGACCGTGTTGTCGGATAATCCGACCGTGTGTGGGCTCCATCGGACTGTTTCCATCTGAATATCCGACCGACAAAGTTTTAAAGCTGGGCTATAAAATTTTCAGACAACATGGTCCTATCAGACTTTGTCCGATCGTTTGCAGAGAATTCCGATCGGACAAAGTGCCACGCATGCTCAGATCAAATTCCTAGACCAAAGCTACTGGCTACTAGCCGCAACGTAGTCCCGTCGTAACGAAATAACGTCATCACGTTACGAACGATCGGATTTTCCAACAGCTTTGTCCGACCGTGTGTATGCAACACCAGTTTCGGTCAAAATCCAATGGATTTTGTTGTCGGAATGTCCGACCGCGTGTACAAGGGCTAACAGTGGTCTCCAAACTGCAGCCCTGGGGCCAGATGCGGCCCTTTGCTTGCCTTTATTGGGCCCTTGAGTCATTATTCCTACCATTGACACCAACAATTGGGCATCATTTCTTCTAACGACAACAAAAATTGGGCACATTTCCCCCCCCCCATGGACACCAACTATTTCTGCCCCTAATACCAAAGATGGGGCATTGTTTACTCCCACTGGGCACAGTCCGGCCACCCTAAAGTTTGAAAGACAGTAAACTGGCCCTTTGCTTGCCTTTATTGGGCCCTTGAGTCATTATTCCTACCATTGACACCAACAATTGGGCATCATTTCTTCTAACGACAACAAAAATTGGGCACATTTCCCCCCCCCATGGACACCAACTATTTCTGCCCCTAATACCAAAGATGGGGCATTGTTTACTCCCACTGGGCACAGTCCGGCCACCCTAAAGTCTGAAGGACAGTAAACTGGCCCTTTCTTTAGACTGTTTGGAGACCCCTGATCTATAGGATTGTAACAGGCCTGGGACACCTTTGGGCACTCCAAAGAGAATAGTAATGTGGCCATGCATAGTGCTCCCCTCACCCTCCTATCAGGCCCTGTTCTAAGCCACATTCCTGTCTGAATATTGTGTCTGGGTTTCAGGTGGACTGAAACCCGAACACATGATTCAAAACCCGAACTGTCCGGGTGAATTCCGACCAGGTGGCAACTCTAGTCATGCAGGAGCCTGGAAGCTAAGTTGACAGACACCAGGTGATCCACACTCGTATGGTATCGCCGGACCGGCTGGGAAGATACTGGTACCGTACGAGGGTTCTCTAACTTCAAATATCCTTCAGTCACAACCAAGTCTGTGGCAGAGACTTTTCTCTATCTGAACCATCTATCGGTTGCTAAATCTGCAGAGAGGAGATTTATCCGATGGCTGTAATATATATCCAGTTTCAAACGGCTATTCTCTGGATGCCATGGTGAGAGATTTATGCAGTTCCAAGAGTAGCCAAACTTCCTACCTATATCCACTATCCTTTATTGAGAGACTGTGTTTAGTCTACCATTTTGCAAATAAAAATCCCTTAAGTAGATCCAGTGTCAGTCTCTACAGTTCTTTGGGCCATCTACCGACACATGCAAGGTCAAGAAGGTAACAGTAAGCCCAAATTTAACCAGCAGCTCCTTCGGGGGTCAGTGCTACACAATGTCCAAATTGGGCCCAAAGTGTCAATATTTTGTGTGGCCGCCATTATTTTCCAGCACTGCCTTCACCCTCTTGGGCATGGAGGTCACCAGAGCTTCACAGGTTGTCACTGGAGTCCTCTTCCCCTCCCCCATGATGACATCACGGAGCTGGTGGATGTTGGAGATCTTCCCCTCCTCCACCTGCCCTTTGAGGATGTCCCACAGATGATCAATAGGGTTTAGGTCTGGAGACATGCTTGGCCAGTCCATCACCTTTACCCTCAGCTTCTTTAGCGGTGGTGGTGTTGGAGGTGTGTTTGGGGTGGTTATCATGTTGGAATACTGCCCTGCAGCCCAGTCTCTGAAGGGAGGGGGTCATGCTCTGCTTCAGTATGTCACAGTACATGTTGGCATTCATGGTCCCCTCAATGATCTGTAGCCCCCCAGTGCCGGCAGCACTCATGCAGCCCCAGACCATGACACCCCCACCACCATGCCTGACTGTAGACAAGACACACTCGTCTTTGTCCTCCTCACCTGGTTGCCCCCACACACGCTTGTCACCATCTGACACCAAATACCTTTATCTTGGTCTCATCAGACCACAGGACATGGTTCCAGTAATCCATCTCCTTAGTCTGCTTGTCTTCAGCAAACTGTTTGAGGTCTTTCTTGTGCACCATCTTTAGAAGAGGCTTCCTTCTGGGATGACAGCCATGCAGACCAATTTGATGCAGTGTGCGGCGTATGGTCTGAGCACCGACAGGCTGACCCCCCCCCCCCCCCACCCCTACAAGCTCTGCAGCAATGCTGGCAGCACTCATACGTCTATTTCCCAAAGACAACCTCTGGATATGACGCTGATCACGTGACCTCAACTTCTCTGGTGGACCATGGCGAGGCCTGTTCTGAGGGGAACCTGTCCTGTTATACTGCTGTATGGTCTTGGCCACCGTGCTGCAGCTGTTTCAGGGTCTTGGCAATCTTCTTATAGCCTAGGCCATCTTTATGTAGAGCAAAAAATAAACTCAGGGCTTGTTTGAGGAGAGACTCTGGAGGTGTACACAGATCAAATAAATGTAATTAAAAGAGTCTCTCAATAGGAGGGACAAAGTCCATAGCAACAGTCTCTAAGGTGAAGAGGGAGAGGAATTCATGTACCAGCACTAAGGACAGCCAGCGTGAAGAGCTAGAAGCAGTTTCTGCAATGCAAAAAAGAAACACAGCGCCTCTAAGTGTAGGCAAACCATTTAATGATAAGTCAAAAGTGAAACTACTCACAAAAGGAGCATAAACACAAGCATGATAGTAATCCTGCAGCAAAATCCAGGGGCGATTTTCTCCTAGACGTCTGTGTTTCTGAAGTGCAGCTGACAGCTCATGCGGGTGGATTCCAGCATTCGCATCCTATGGGAACAGCAGGGAACACAGGGGCGATCAAAGAGCTGACGTCACTTCCGGGTGCAGGGTGAGAGGAGGTGGCTTCATGTTCGGAGCATGCTTGCTCCTTCCTCAGACCATACAAAACGCCATCTTTGTTGTGGTATATGTGTGCTGGGGAGGAAAACCCTCCCAGTCACATGATCCACTAAGGTGGCACTCTGATTCTATGAAATACATTCAATGCTTGAATAAAATGGGGATGGATGGTAATGGTTTTATACTCATCTTACCATCCATGCCCATTTTTTTTCAAGCCTTGAATGTATTCCATAGAGTTAGAGTGCCATCTTAGTGGATCGTTTGACTGGGCGGGTGTCCCAGCTAGAAGTCAAGAGAGAGGAGGTCTAACCCAGGGGTCAGAGGTGCCCCAGCCAGAAGTCAAGAGACAAGAGGTCTCACCCAGGGGTAAGGGGTGCCCCAGCCAGGTGCCAAGAGACAGGAGGTGTCACCAAGGGGTCAGAGGAGCCCCAGCCACTAGTCAAGAGACAGATGGTCTTACCCAGGGGTCAGAGAAGCCCCAGCCAGGGGTCAAGAGACATGAGATCACCCCAGGGTTAAGAGGTGCCCCAGCCAGGAGTCATGGGATAGGAGGTCTCACCCAGGGGTCAGAGGTGCCCCAGCCAGGAGTCGAGGAATTGGAGGTCTCACCAAGGGGTCATAGGTTCCCCAGCCAGAAGTCAAGAGACAGGAGGTTTCACCCGAGGGTCAGAGGAGCCCAAGCCAAGTGACAGGAGGTCTCATTCAGGGATCATAGGTACCCCAGCCAGGAGTCAAGAGACAAGAGGTCTCACCCATGGGTAATAGGTGGCCCAGCCAGGAGTCAAGAGAGAGGAGGTGTCTCCAAGGGGTCAGAGGAACCCCAGCCAGGAGTCAAGAGACATGAGATCTCCCCAGGGTTAAGAGGTGCCCCCGCCAGGAGTCACAGGACAGGAGGTGTCACCCAGGGGTCAGAGGTGCCCCAGCCAGGAGTTAAGAGACAGGAGGTCTTGCCCAGGAGTCAGAGGTGCCTCAGCCAGAAGTGAAAAGACAGGAGGTCTCACTGAGGGGTCAGAAGGGCTCCTATCAGGGTGTCAGCAGAACCCCTTTCCAGAGGTCAGGAGTGGGCCGCGCTGTGACTAGAGGCTAAGTGAGCTAAGGAAACAAGGAGAGCTGGGCAATAAAGTCAGAGAGAGGGTTAAGAAGACCAGGGGTGCTGCTGACAAGGGAGCCAGGTGGCTTGGCATTTTCCGTTAACTGTTGTGGAAGAGCCCCTGCATAGGAAAGTGATAAATAATTCGAATAAAAGTGGGCTGCCACGCCCTAAAACACAGTTTGGCCTATTGTAACTCATTGGAAAAGCACCCACCACATGAGCATAATCACCCCGACACTACACCCGGTACCCCATCATTTGGTTCTCCAGCCCCAGTGGGTATAGATCCCCCTATATAAGAACCCCCTGCTACAAGCAGACAATGTAACGTATCACAGCAAATAAACAAAGTAACAAAGGCAGATAGTAAAGTATTGTGTAACATACAACGATCATCCCGTCCTCACAATGGCGGTTTTGTTTCTTGATCCAGGAAGCACCCAGTGTCACGTCTGACCATCTCCCCCAAATTCCGCTTATTCTCCTCAATTATCACCGGAGCCGGAAGAAAACCCGCGCACTAATTATAACAATAGTTGCTTCAATGTGTCAATTAGATTAATCTGAAGGGGGTACCTCGGCTTCACATTATTAATACTTCATAGATTTCTGGAGGACAAAAGGTGAGCCAATTAGACGGGAAAAATGTTTTCTAATTAGATTTTGATCTACGCACTCAACCTGTGCCACCCGGGGGGGGGGGGGGGGAGTCAGCAATCTCAGTGTCCCAGTTATTGTTCCCTCGTTAACTTGTTCGCTATGAGTGCTGTCAGCAACGTTAATTAGGTTCCACCGGTGTGAGAAAAGTTATTTTTCCTCATCAGATAGTTGGATGAAGAGTCAGGTGCGTTCTGAGTATAGAAAAGATTTGGGGGGGGGAGGGGGTGGAGGGGGGGCAAAGAGATGTTACAGGGAAGCAATAAGGAGGATCGGCCACGGTATACCGTTTAGGGAAATCGGATTAGCTTTATTAATCTATCAATAGTATGTTAGAAACCACTAAATGTAACGCAAAGGACATTAGTGTGGAATTGGTTCCCCAATATACCCGATAGTAAAAAACACACATACAAATTGGACAACATTGTCACAATAAGGCCCAGGAACTAAACGCCCCATCCATCCACACATACACAACATATGCAACACAACATACACTACACAACATACACAACACAACATACACTACATACACAACATACACAACACAACATACACTACATACACTACACAACACACACAACATATACATATACGTATATATATGTATATACATATACACAACGTATAACCTGGATGACTCTTAGCACCACATCCCAATATATATGGAAAAACACAGCAGGGGCAAGGGATCTAACCCTTAGAGACTTTCAAGGTGCTGATATATCATAATAGAAACGATATCAAGTAGAAAGAAATAGCGTAAAAATAACACAAAAGATACAAAACAATATAAATCATAAAAGCATTAATCACATTATTTGATTAAGGATTTTGATACAGTTTATGGAGCTTGTAAAATATACCACTCAACATGTTTCGCTCCGAAAGTGCTACTACTACTCCTGAGGAAGCTCACTTTCGGAGCGAAACATGTTGAGTGGTATATTTTACAAGCACCATAAACTGTATCAAAATCCTTAATCAAATAATGGGATTAAGTGCTTTTATGATTTATATTGTTTTGTATCTTCTGTGTATAATAAAAATTTGTGTTATTTTTACGCTATTTCTTTCTACTTGATATCGTTTCTATTATGATATATCAGCACCTTGAAAGTCCCTAAGGGTTAGATCCCTTGCCCCTGCTGTGTTTTTTAACATACACAACATACACAACAACCACCCCCAGACACCATGGTGATAGACGGTGCTGTATTAGAGCCAAGAATTTCATATACATGTCCTGGGTGGGGTTCGATCTGGATTTACCAGTATACTAATAGCTAAGTGTCCATTTGGCACTGGTATTGGGACCAATATCCATAGATGGTGGAATTCCTGGTAAGTTGATCTAATTGATCCGCACTATAGCCGAATGATGGCTACAGTAAGGATCTGCTTTGCCGGGGAGTACGTCTATTGATATCCTCACCATTCAAAGCTGCCCACGCCGCCCTGAAGGTGGGCACGCGGCACGCGCTGTGATCACCTGAATCAATGAGACCCGGTGATCACAGATCTGAATAAGGGACCGGTCCCGGCCCATTAGCACATGATCAGCTGTCAACCAATGTCAACCAATGACAGCTGATCACGTGATGTAAACAGAGTATCGGTAATCGTTTTTCTTTTCTTCTTACGCTGACAGCATGAAAAGAAAAAGAGCCGATTGCCAGCTTCTGTTTGAAAGGACATCCGAAGAGGAAGAACCTCGGTGGCCACCAGTACCGCCTGCCAATGCCAGTAATCAGTGACATGAATCAGTGCCCACCAATCAGTGCCTACAGTACATCAGTGCCATCTATCAGTGACCACAAGTGCCACCTATCAATGCCCACCAGTGGTGCCAATCAGTGCCTCATTAGTGCCATCTAGCAGTGCTGCCTACCAGCGTCACCTACCAGTGCTGATCAGTGCCCACCACTGCCACCCATCTGTGCCAGCTATCAGTGCCACTTATCAGTGCCCTCCAGTGCTTCCCATCAGTTCCACCCATCAGTGTCACCCATCAGTGACCACCAATGCCACCTATCAGTGCCCACCAGTGCCACCTATCAGTGCCCACTAGTGCCACCTATTAGTGCCCATCAGTGCAGCCTTATCAGTGCCCATCAGTGCCACCTATTAGTGCCCACCAGTGCAGCCTTATCAGTGCCCACGACTGCCACCTATTAGTACCCATCAGTGCAGCCTTATCAGTGCCCACCAGTGCCACCTATTAGTGCCCATCAGTGCAGCCTTATCAGTGCCCATCAATGCAGCCTATCAGTGCCCATCAGTGCAGCCTTATCAGTGCCACCTATTAGTGCCCATCAGTGCAGCCTTATCAGTACCCACCAGCGCCACCTATTAGTGCCCATCAGTGCAGCCTTATCAGTGCCCATCAGTGTAGCCTCATCAGTGTACATCGATGAAGGAAAAAAGACATGTTTGCAAAAAATTTTAACAATATACAGAGTATATAGATAGAGAATATACAAAATATACAGTATATAGATATTATTATTATACAAGGTTTATACAGCGCCAACAGTTTGCTCAGCGCTTTACAACGTGAGGGCAGACATTACATTTACATTACAATTTGGTACAAGAGGAATCAGAGGGCCCGGCTCGTTAGAGCTTACAATCTAAAAAGGAAGGGTCAATTGATACAAAAGGTAATAGCTGTGGGGGATGAGCTGATGGAGGAAGTAAAACAGTGTTAGTTAGAAGCAGAATCGGCTTCTTTGAAGAGAAGGGTTTTCAGGAATCGTCTAAAGATGGATAGATTAGGGGACAGTCGGAACAGATTGGGGTATGGAGTTCCAAAGGATGGGAGAAGCTCTGGAGAAATCCTGGAGGCGAGCATGGGAGGAGGTGACAAGGGAGCTAGAGAGCTGGAGGTCTTGGGATGACTGAAGAATATACAGAATATAGAGTATATAGATACAGAATATACAGAATATAGAGTATATAGATACAGAATATACAGAATATAGAGTATATAGATACAGAATATGCAGTATAGAGATAGAGAATATACAGAATAGAAGTCTAGTATATGTGTGATAACATGAAATGTATATGTTCACTCTCTTTGCATATTTTGTGTCGTATTTCATGTTCTATTGATATAAATCTTTCTATTTAAGGTATGAAATTATTAGACTTTAAGATTCAGAATACTTTATTAATCCCCAAGAGGAAATGACTGAGATAAGTTATATTTACCAAGACGATACAAAGATCACAACAACAATAACAATTACCAATAACAGAGATAATACCACATCAAACTAAATTTACACTTTACTGTAATCAGCCGTCCCATCCTATTACAATACTACATCCAATACATAACACCGACTGGAAAAATAACACGAAAGCAAATACCCAACATACAAATATTACATCCTTTATATTTTATGGAATGAAATGGTGAGAATAATGAAAGTGGGAGGAGCTTTTCTCTCCAGAGTTCTCCTTCCAGAAACTCTTTCTGCTACTTCTGGATCATCACAAAGTGTTTCTTCTCCAGCAGCATCTTCAAGTAAGGAAGTGTTACAAACCATGCCCTCCCCCCAGACCACGACCCCCCCTAAACCACACCCCCCCAAACCACAGTCTTTCCAAACCACGCCTCCTCCCAAACCACGGCTCCTCAAACCATGGCCCGCCAAACCATGGCACCCTCAAAACCATGCCCCCCAAACCACGGCTCCCTAAACCATAGCCCCCCCAAACCACAGTCCTCCCACACCACAGTCCATCCAAACTACGGCCCCCCAAAATACACAATCCCTTCATTTACAGAGAAAATTACACCAGAAAATCAAGAGAAACTTCATCAAGTTCTTCATAGATCAATATCTACCTTCTGTATCAGCATTGTCCATACTTGGTTTATTGGCAGAAAATGTATAAATGATTATGAGGGAAAGCAGGAGGGGGATACCTATTCTTATGTACAGGTGGGGGGGGGGGTACCTGTCTTTGTGTATAGGTGAGGGGGAAGGGAATACCTGTTCTCATGTATAGGTGAGGGGGAGGGGAATACCTGTTCTCATGTATAGGTGAAGGGGGAGGGGTTACCTGTTCTCATGTATAGGTGAAGGGGAGGGGGGTTACCTGTTCTCATATATAGGTGAAGGGGGTTACCTGTTCTCATGTATAGGTAAGGGGCATATGATCTCCATGTATAAATATATAAGGGGGATATGATTTCCATGTATAAATATATAAGGGGGGATATGATCTCCATGTATAAATATATAAGGGGTCCATATAGTGAACTTGGTGTTGCGTTATTCACTTTAAGGTCATCATAGAGGACAAGGGGGAGCTCTTTACGTAAAATACGGAAAGGTTTCTTCACAGTAACAGCTGTGAAAATGTGGAATAGACTCCCTCCAGAGGTGGATCTGGCCAGCTCCGTAAATTGCTATACAAAAGGCCTGGATTATTTCCTAAATGTACAGAATATAACTGGATGACATTTACAGGTAAAGTTGTTCCAGTGATAATCTGATTGCCTCTCGGGGGATCAGGAAGGAATTTTTTCTCCTGCTGAAGTAAATTGGATCATGCTCTGCTGTTTGTTTGTTTTTTGTCTTCCTCTGTATCAACTGTGGGTATAGGATTGTGAATATGGAATTTTTTTTTTTTTCGTTGAACTAGAAGAACTTGTGTCTTTTTTTTTGTAACTATGAATAAAGTTGTATCTGGATCTCTTAGCAGTGAGGTTAAATTCCAACCCTTCTTACATTACACTACAAGCCAAGGAGGCTGTGGAGATCCTCTGGGGGTATAGAAGCCGACTGCCTGGAACCAGATCATTTACACCAAGACCTTAAGGGTCAAAATAGTAAAATGAACCTATGGGTCCATCGCTATAGTTCCACATTCCTGTCCACCTTTAGACCACAAGCCAAATCTGATGCAAGAGGGATAGCATCAGCATGCAGTCGCTGGGACCTCACACCGGTCTGTACCCAACTAATGTCCCTGGATAGTTGGACGCCTCCTTCCAATACCTGCCAGACATATTTCCTGTCAATTCTTCAGACCAGATCCCCAAAAGTGTCACAGTACTATTACAGTGAGCCCACAGGCAAGCAGGTGACACAGGATCCCCCAGGGCGTGAAGTCTAAGGTCCAAACAGTATTCTGCCAGGGACACCCTCATGAGGGTTTGGGCTTAGCTGCGTGTTGACCCGGGTTCACCCTGCTCGCTAGGGGAGTACCAGAAAACACTGTCAGACACGGATAGATGGATGCATGCAAAGGAGAGCCGGATAGCGAGCCAAGGTCAGGATAGCGGATAGCGAGAGAAGCCCATGGGGGGCTGGACAGGAAGTAGCAGGAAGGGAGTATATAAAAGACAACAGGTGAAGCCGGCGACTAGGGATGAGCTTCGAGTTCGAGTCAAACTCATGTTCGACTTGAACATTGCCTGTTCGCCTGTTCAGCGAACAGTGAACAATTTGGGGTGTTCGCGGTAAAAATTTGAAAAGCCGGAACACCCTATACAAGTCTATGGGAGAAATCTAAAGTGCTCATTTTAAAGGCTAATATGCAAGTTACTGTCCTAAAAAGTGTTTGGGGACCCGGGTCCTGCCCCAGGGGACATGTATCAATGCAAAAAAAAGTTTTAAAAACTGCAGTTTTTTCGGGAGCAGTGATTTTAATAATGATAAAAAGTGAAACAATAAAAGTGTAATATTCCTTTAAATTTCGTACCTGGGGGGTGTCTATAGTATGACTGTGAAGGGGCGCATGTTTCCCATGCTTAGAACTGTCCCTGCACAAAGTGTCATTTCGCAAGAAAAAAAAAGTCTTTTAAAATCATTGACGAGAGAGCGCCCCCCCCCCCCCCTCCTGAACCGTACCAGGCCACATGCCCTCAACATTGGGAGGATGCTTTGGGGTCTGTGACCCCCTCAAAGCACCTTGTCACCATGTTGATGGGGACAAGGGCCTCATCCCCACAACCCTGGCCGGTGGCTGTGGGGGTCTGCGGGCGGGGGGCTTATCAGAATCTGGAAGGCTCCTTTAATAAAGGGACCCCCAGATCCCGCCCCCCCCCCCCTGTTTGTAATGGTAAGGGGGTACAAAAGTACCCCTACCATTTCACAAAGAAAGTGTAAAAATGGTTAAATAAGACAAACACACTTTTGAAAAATTCCTTTATTAAAAATAAAAAAAATAAAAAAAAGATTCCAGCGGTGCTAATCCACTCTTGCTATCCAGCGACGGATGATCATCTCTCCGGGGTCCAGCGATGGCTGATCTGATCCAGCGACGGGTGATTTTCAGTCCAGCGCAATCCATACATACATCCGTCTTCTGTCTCCACTGCGGAGACACTGCGGGGATCCCAGCGCTGACGTTTCTGAATGGAGGTCAGTGGAGGGATTGGAAGAGAGGGGTGGAGGACACTTGGGCTATTGGAAGAGAGTGGTGGAGGACACTGAGCGGTTAGTAAGCTGGATGAGTCTGGCAGCAGCATTCATGGAGGACTGAAGGGGGGATAGTCTATGTAATGGTAGGCAATGACGATGGAGTTACAGTAGTTGAGGTGAGAGATGACCAAGTAGTGAATTAGGAGCTTTGTGGTGTCATTGGTTAGGAAGGGGCGTACCTTGGAGGTTGACGCAGAAAGCTTTGGACAGTGATTGGATATGGGGCCGAAAGGAGAGCTCAGAGTCCAGGATTACACCTAGAACCTTGGCATGGGGGGGACGGGTTGATAGTTGTGCCATCGCTCTTGACAGAGAAATTAGGGCACCAATGATGAGGCACTACTTGGACTCAGGAAACTGGCCCTTTGTTTAGAAAGTTTGGGGGCTTTAGAGAAAAACTTAACCAATCAGATACACTGTATCGTCACAGAACGGAGCTCCTGAATGCTTTCTATTGAGGGATGAGAGATCTCTCGTTCCTGTTCTATGACATGGTGATGAAGTCACACAGATTACTATAATGAGTCATTATTACAAATGGATGGGAAATGTTGAGTTCTGTCTGTGGAGAACAATGAAGAACCTTCTTGTATGAGCCGTCCTATGAGGAAAACTAATAGGGAAGGCTTCCTGCTCGCTCCAGTGGAAGGCTAAACTTCCAGATCCTCAGTAGGGAACGTTTCAGGATTGTAACGGCTTCAGCGGGTGACCAGGCATGAAAAATGTGGCTCGGTGGGGCCGTTGCTCGCGTACAGCCCAAGGCTTCTTGCAGATTTTTTTTTTTCTGCCAATGGCAAAATCCATTCAGAACAATAAAAGAATTAAAGTGAGTTGACAGAAGGACGGGTCATTCAGGGGACAGGATCATTTTGTAACACAGAAATTTTTAGATCACAACCAAAGAAACTTAAGGTGACCTTGTCACCACAGCGCACGTTTCACACCAAATAAAGGATCTAAAAGAAAACATTTCATACTAACTCCGGGTCCCGTTTGCCTGTTAGAAACTTCATTATTCTTTCATCTTCAACACTTCCAGGAGTGTCAGAGGTTCTCTGAAACACACATCCTGCGGTTGCCCCTCCCCCCTTCTGACCTCTGCAAAGTTGTGTAGCGCCCTCCTAGGTAGGTGCTAGGTTAGGTGCATTTAGCCATTCGTTTTCCTGTAATTAGCGGAGCTTCTTGTGATTATTTTACTCTGTTTTGTTCCTCACTGGCTGCAGGATTGACTCCTTCCCCGGCTTTCTGGAAAGGTAGCGAGTTGGGAGAGTCAAATCAGCAGCTAAATATTTTTGCAGTCTCAGCCGATCCCTGGGGGAGCTTGCTCAGATGGGGTCTGGGAGGGAGCATAAGTAGTTTGGGGCTCGGAATAGAGAGGTTCGTGTCCAGGAGGAGGAGATCCCAACCTGAGGGGGCTGCTCCCCCTCTGAGCAGCCCTCGGCTGTGCCAGCTGTTTGGGGCCCTGCTCTATTGAACTCTGCTGGAGCTGACTGAGGGAATGCTGTAGGTCGGCTGGTTCCTGTCATTCCACAGCTTGTGTCCAGCTCTTGCTGCACTCAGCAGTTATGGGTGTCGCCAGTAAGGATGAGTCGAACACCCCCCCGTTTCGGGTTCGCACCAGAACCTGCGAACAGACCTAAACTTCGTGTGAACTTTAGAACCCTATTAAAGTCTATGGGACTCGAACGTTCACAATATAAAGTGCTCATTTTAAAGGGTAATATGCAAGTTACTGTCCTAAAAAGTGTTTGGGGACCCGGGTCCTGCCCCAGGGGACATGGATCAATGCAAAAAAAAGTTTTAAAAACGGCCGTTTTTTCGGGAGCAGTGATTTTAATAATGATTAAAGTGAAACAATAAAAGTGTAATATTCCTTTAAATTTCGTAGGGGGGGGGGGTATCTATAGTATGCCTGTGAAGAGGCGCATGTTTCCCGTGCTTAGAACTGTCCCTGCACAAAGTGTCATTTCTGCAGGAAAAAAAGACTTTTAAAATCACTTTCCATTGTCGGCTCCGTAATACAGAGAACACTCAATGAGTGTTCTCTGTATTACGGGAGCCGACAATTCATTCATTTATAAAAAAGAAAAAAAAAGCGTGGGGTTCCCCTAAATTCAATTACCAGCCCCTTCAGGTCTGGTATGGATATTAAGGGGAACCCCGTGTCAAATAAAAAAAAAAAATTGACGTGGGGGCCCCCCTAAATATTCATGCCAGACCCTTTATCCGAGCACGCAACCTGGCAGGCCGCAGGAAAAGAGGGGGGGACAAGAGAGCGCCCCCCCTCCTGAACCGTACCAGGCCACATGCCCTCAACATTGGGAGGATGCTTTGGGGTCTGTGACCCCTCAAAGCACCATGTCCCCATGTTGATGGGGACAAGGACCTCATCCCCACAACCCTGGCTGGCCGAGCCACATTTTTCATGCCTGGTCACCCGTTGAAGCCGTTACAATCCTGAAACGTTCCCTACTGAGGATCTGGAAGTTTAGCCTTCCACTGGAGCGAGCAGGAAGCCTTCCCTATTAGTTTTCCTCATAGGACGGCTCATACAAGAAGGTTCTTCATTGTGTCTTGTCATTGGTGCCCTGATTTCTCTGTCAAGAGCGATGGCACAACTATCAGCCCATCCCCCCATGCCAAGGTTCTAGGTGTAATCCTGGACTCTGAGCACTCCTTTCGGCCCCATATCCAATCACTGTCCAAAGCTTTCTGCGTCAACCTCCAAGGTATGCCCCTTCCTAACCAATGACACCACAAAGCTCCTAATTCACTACTTGGTCATCTCTCACCTCAACTACTGTAACTCCATCGTCATTGCCTACCATTACATAGACTATCCCCCCTTCACTCCTCCATGAATGCTGCTGCCAGACTCACCCAGCTTACCAACCGCTCAGTGTCCTCCACCCCTCTTTTCCAATAGCCCAAGTGTCCTCCACTCCTCTCTGACAATCCCTCCACTGGCCTCCATTCAGTGTCCTCCACCCCTCTCTTCCAATCCCTCCACTGGCCTCCATTCAGTGTCCTCCACCCCTCTCTGCCAATCCCTCCACTGGCCTCCATTCAGTGTCCTCCACCCCTCTCTACCAATCACTCCACTGGCCTCCATTCAGTGTCCTCCACCCATCTCTGCCAATCCCTTCACTGGCCTCAATTCAGTGTCCTCCACTTCTCTCTGCCAATCCCTTCACTGACCTCCATTCAGTGTCCTCCACCCCTCTCTACCAATCCCTCCACTGGCCTCCATTCAGTGCCCTCCACCCCTCTCTACCAATCCCTCAACTGGTCTCCATTCAGTGTCCTCCATCCCTCTCTACCAATCACTCCACTGACCTCCATTCAGTGTCCTCCACCCCTCTCTACCAATCCTTCCACTGACCTCCATTCAGTGTCCTCCACCCCTCTCTACCAATCCCTCCACTGGTCTCCATTCAGTGTCCTCCACCCCTCTCTACCAATCCTTCCACTGACCTCCATTCAGTGTCCTCCACCCCTCTCTACCAATCCCTCCACTGGTCTCCATTCAGTGTCCTCCACCCCTCTCTTCCAATCCCTCCACTGGCCTCCATTCAGTGTCCTCCACCCCTCTCTGCCAATCCCTCCACTGGCCTCCATTCAGTGTCCTCCACCCCTCTCTACCAATCACTCCACTGGCCTCCATTCAGTGTCCTCCACCCATCTCTGCCAATCCCTTCACTGGCCTTCATTCAGTGTCCTCCACTTCTCTCTGCCAATCCCTCCACTGACCTCCATTCAGTGTCCTCCACCCCTCTCTACCAATCCCTCCACTGGCCTCCATTCAGTGCCCTCCACCCCTCTCTACCAATCCCTCAACTGGTCTCCATTCAGTGTCCTCCATCCCTCTCTACCAATCACTCCACTGGCCTCCATTCAGTGTCCTCCACCCCTCTCTACCAATCCTTCCACTGACCTCCATTCAGTGTCCTCCACCCCTCTCTACCAATCCCTCCACTGGTCTCCATTCAGTGTCCTCCACCCCTCTCTACCAATCCCTCCACTGACCTCCATTTAGTGTCCTCCATCCCTCTCTACCAATCCCTCCACTGACCTCCATTTAGTGTCCTCCATCCCTCTCTACCAATCCCTCCACTGGTCTCCATTCAGTGTCCTCCACCCCTCTCTGCCGATCCCTCCACTGGTCTCCATTCAGTGCCCTCCACCCCTCTCTGCCAATCCCTCCACTGGCCTCCATTCTGTGTCCTCAACCCATCTCTGCAAATCCCCACACTGCCAAACCCTCTATTAGACTCCATTCAATGTCCTCCACCCCTCTCTGCCAATCACTCCACTGGCTTCCATTCAGTGTCCCCCACCCCTCTCTGCCAATCCCTCCACTGGTCTACATTCAGTATGCTCCACCCTTTTCTGCCAATCCCTCCACTGGCCTCCTTTCAGTGTCCTCCACCCCTCTCTGCCAATCCCTCCACTGGCCTCCATTCAGTGTCCTCCAGCCCTCTCTACCAATCCCTCCACTGACCTCCATCCAGTGTCCTCCACCCCTCTCTACCAATCCATCCACTGACCTCCATTCAGTGTCCTCCACCCCTCTCTGCCAATCCCTCCACTGGTCTCCATTCAGTGTCCTCCACCTCTCTCTACCAATCCCTCCACTGACCTCCATTCAGTGTCCTCCACCCCTCTCTGCCAATCCCTCCACTGGCCTCCACTCAGTATCCTCCACCCCTCTCTACCAATCCCTCCACTGGTCTCCATTCAGTGTCCTTCACCCCTCCCTGCCAATCCCTACACTGGCCTCCACTCAGTGTCCTCCACCCCTCTCTGCCAATCCCTACACTGGCTTCCACTCAACCAATAAATTCAATTCAAGATACTAACAACAACCTATAAAGTCACCCAAAACTCTTCTCCCAGCTACACCACTAACCTAGTCTCTAAATACCAACTTCTCTTCACATCTCCCCAGACCTCCTGCTCTCTAGATCCCTTGTCACCTCCTTCCATGCTCACCTCCAGGACTTTTCCAGAGCCTCTCCCATCATCTGGAACTTCTTACCCCAATCTGGCCGACAAGCTCCTACTCTCTTTGCTTTTAGGCGATCCTTGAAAACCCTCTTCTACAGGGAAGCCTATTCTGCCCCACCTAACAACTGCCCTCAAACTTTCTAAACAAAGGGCCAGTTTCCTGATTCTGAATAGTGCCTCATCATTGGTGCCCTGATTTCTCTGTCAAGAGCGATGGAACAACTATCCACCCGTCCCTGCATGCCAAGGTTCTAGGTGTAATCCTGGACTCTGAGCTCTCCTTTCAGCCCCATATCCAATCACTGTCCAAAGCTTTCCGCGTCAACCTCCAAGGTACGCCCCTTCCTAACCAATGACACCACAAAGCTCCTAATTCACTACTTGGTCATCTCTCACATCAACTACTGTAACTCCATCGTCATTGCCTACCATTACATAGACTATCCCCCCTTCAGTCCTCCATGAATGCTGCTGCCAGACTCATCCACCTTACTAACCGCTCAGTGTCCTCCACCACTCTCTTCCAATAGCCCAAGTGTCCTCCACCACTCTCTGACAATCCCTCCACTGGCCTACATTCAGTGTCCTCCACCCCTCTCTACCAATCCCTCCACTGGTCTCCATTCAGTGTCCTCCACCCCTCTCTACCAATCCTTCCACTGACCTCCATTCAGTGTCCTCCACCCCTCTCTACCAATCCCTCCACTGGTCTCCATTCAGTGTCCTCCACCCCTCTCTTCCAATCCCTCCACTGGCCTCCATTCAGTGTCCTCCACCCCTCTCTGCCAATCCCTCCACTGGCCTCCATTCAGTGTCCTCCACCCCTCTCTACCAATCACTCCACTGGCCTCCATTCAGTGTCCTCCACCCATCTCTGCCAATCCCTTCACTGGCCTTCATTCAGTGTCCTCCACTTCTCTCTGCCAATCCCTCCACTGACCTCCATTCAGTGTCCTCCACCCCTCTCTACCAATCCCTCCACTGGCCTCCATTCAGTGCCCTCCACCCCTCTCTACCAATCCCTCAACTGGTCTCCATTCAGTGTCCTCCATCCCTCTCTACCAATCACTCCACTGGCCTCCATTCAGTGTCCTCCACCCCTCTCTACCAATCCTTCCACTGACCTCCATTCAGTGTCCTCCACCCCTCTCTACCAATCCCTCCACTGGTCTCCATTCAGTGTCCTCCACCCCTCTCTACCAATCCCTCCACTGACCTCCATTTAGTGTCCTCCATCCCTCTCTACCAATCCCTCCACTGACCTCCATTTAGTGTCCTCCATCCCTCTCTACCAATCCCTCCACTGGTCTCCATTCAGTGTCCTCCACCCCTCTCTGCCGATCCCTCCACTGGTCTCCATTCAGTGCCCTCCACCCCTCTCTGCCAATCCCTCCACTGGCCTCCATTCTGTGTCCTCAACCCATCTCTGCAAATCCCCACACTGCCAAACCCTCTATTAGACTCCATTCAATGTCCTCCACCCCTCTCTGCCAATCACTCCACTGGCTTCCATTCAGTGTCCCCCACCCCTCTCTGCCAATCCCTCCACTGGTCTACATTCAGTATGCTCCACCCTTTTCTGCCAATCCCTCCACTGGCCTCCTTTCAGTGTCCTCCACCCCTCTCTGCCAATCCCTCCACTGGCCTCCATTCAGTGTCCTCCAGCCCTCTCTACCAATCCCTCCACTGACCTCCATCCAGTGTCCTCCACCCCTCTCTACCAATCCATCCACTGACCTCCATTCAGTGTCCTCCACCCCTCTCTGCCAATCCCTCCACTGGTCTCCATTCAGTGTCCTCCACCTCTCTCTACCAATCCCTCCACTGACCTCCATTCAGTGTCCTCCACCCCTCTCTGCCAATCCCTCCACTGGCCTCCACTCAGTATCCTCCACCCCTCTCTACCAATCCCTCCACTGGTCTCCATTCAGTGTCCTTCACCCCTCCCTGCCAATCCCTACACTGGCCTCCACTCAGTGTCCTCCACCCCTCTCTGCCAATCCCTACACTGGCTTCCACTCAACCAATAAATTCAATTCAAGATACTAACAACAACCTATAAAGTCACCCAAAACTCTTCTCCCAGCTACACCACTAACCTAGTCTCTAAATACCAACTTCTCTTCACATCTCCCCAGACCTCCTGCTCTCTAGATCCCTTGTCACCTCCTTCCATGCTCACCTCCAGGACTTTTCCAGAGCCTCTCCCATCATCTGGAACTTCTTACCCCAATCTGGCCGACAAGCTCCTACTCTCTTTGCTTTTAGGCGATCCTTGAAAACCCTCTTCTACAGGGAAGCCTATTCTGCCCCACCTAACAACTGCCCTCAAACTTTCTAAACAAAGGGCCAGTTTCCTGATTCTGAATAGTGCCTCATCATTGGTGCCCTGATTTCTCTGTCAAGAGCGATTGAACAACTATCCACCCGTCCCTGCATGCCAAGGTTCTAGGTGTAATCCTGGACTCTGAGCTCTCCTTTCAGCCCCATATCCAATCACTGTCCAAAGCTTTCCGCGTCAACCTCCAAGGTACGCCCCTTCCTAACCAATGACACCACAAAGCTCCTAATTCACTACTTGGTCATCTCTCACATCAACTACTGTAACTCCATCGTCATTGCCTACCATTACATAGACTATCCCCCCTTCACTCCTCCATGAATGCTGCTGCCAGACTCATCCACCTTACTAACCGCTCAGTGTCCTCCACCACTCTCTTCCAATAGCCCAAGTGTCCTCCACCACTCTCTTCCAATAGCCCAAGTGTCCTCCACCACTCTCTGACAATCCCTCCACTGGCCTACATTCAGTGTCCTCCACCCCTCTCTGCCAATCCCTCCACTGGCCTCCACTCAGTGTCCTCCACCCCTCTCTACCAATCCCTCCACTGACCTCCATTCAGTGTCCTCCACCCCTCTCTACCAATCCCTACACTGGCTTCCACTCAACCAATAAATTAAATTCAAGAAACTAACAACAACCTATAAAGCCACCCAAAACTCTTCTCCCAGCTACATCACTAACCTAGTCTCTAAATACCAACTTCTCTTCACATCTCCCCAGGCCCCCTGCTCTCTAGATGCCTTGTCACCTCCTTCCATGCTCACCTCCAGGACTTTTCCAGAGCCTCTCCCATCATCTGGAACTCCTTACCCCAATCTGGCCGACAAGCTCCTACTCTCTTCGCTTTTAGGCGATCCTTGAAAACCCTCTTCTTCAGGGAAGCCTATTCTGCCCCACCTAACAACTGTACTCGCCTTTTGTATCACTTGACCCTCCCTCTTAGATTGTAAGCTCTCAGGGTCACAGCCCTCTGATCCCTCCTGTATTGAATTGTATTGTAACTGTACTGTCTGCCTTCATGTTGTAAAGTGATGTGCTGGAGCCATATAAATCCTGTATAATAATAATAATAATAATAATAATAATAATAATAACTTTGTAGCTTTCTTATGTAAAAGAACATTTGCTTTGAGCTGATAGTGAAGGACCATTTCATTGTGTATGACGTTCCGTTACTAAGATGATTGGGAGGGCTCCTAACTGCCATTGTTCTGGAGCTCCAGGTGAGATCGGAGGGGGGGGAGGGGTAGATACATGTAAGTATAAAGCCAACTTTCTTCTGACTCAGAGATTGTTTTAGGGACAATCCAGGAGCTCACCTTTTCATTTTCCATTTGATAGATATTTCTAATTATTAAAGAGCGGATAAGTATCATCATTTCCACCACTCAGAAAAATTGGAGCTTGCCGTTTTCCGAAAGTTGTCCGGGGCAACTAGTTCATTCCGCACTAAATCTGATATCCTTCCTCTAATGGAATGAGATGTTCTCTGCGCTTCCCATGCCCTTTAAAAGTTCTGCTACACTGTTATTAAATGTAGACAGTCTGTAAAAGAAATATCTCAGGTCTCTTAATTAAAAGAGAGGCAGATAAAAAATTGAGTGATGATAATAAGGAAAGCGAGGAGTGAGGAGGGAAAGGTAACGAAGGAAATAGAGGAATTGCAAATAAATATCTAAATACCAGGAAATCATCATTGATTAATGAGCAGCTCACCATTTACATACACTATATTGTCAAAAGTATTGGGACACTGGCCTTTACACGCACATGAACTTTAATGACATCCCGGCGTTAGTCCGGAGGGCTCAATATTGAGTTGGCCCTTTGCAGCTATAACAGCTTCACCTCTTCTGGGAGTTTAGGAGTGTGTCTATGGGAATGTTTTTTTTTTTTCATAGATAAAAAAAGGTACAAAATAAAACAAAGGCAAATCTTAGCATATTATACAACAGTTACTTCTGAGACCAAGAAAAAAAAAAGGTGACAGGGGAGGGGGCACCAGTAGAGATGGCCTTGCGGTTCGCCCGGCAAATTTTGCTTGTTCGCGATTCGCCAAACCGGCGGACTTCTGGCGCTGTTCGCCCGGCAGACATATGCGTTTACATTGTGAAGAACTTTGACCCATGATGACACATCCATCATGGGGTACAGGACAGCCAATTGAGACATTTCAGCACATGGACAATTGTACATTCCCCCTACCTTATAAATAGACCTGATCTGGTGGCCATTTTACATTCTGTCTTTTGTCAGTGCAGGGAGGGACAGGACGCTGTGTGGAGCAGGGACAGTCAGTCTAATCACTAGCGTAGCTATTACTATTAGAGCCACAAAAGTCCTTTTAAGGACTGGTATAGGTGTACAGTATATAGGGTTGTTGGTGTCAGTGCTCTCTATCTCGGTGCTGATGTCAGTGCTCTCTATTTCAGTGCTGGTGTCAGTGCTCTCTATCTCGGTGCTGGTGTCAGTGCTCTCTATCTCGGTGCTGGTGTCAGTGCTCTCTATCTCGGTGCTGGTGTCAGTGCTCTCTATCTCAGTGCTGGTGTCAGTGCTCTCTATCTCAGTGCTGGTGTCAGTGTTCTCTATCTCGGTGCCGGTGTCAGTGCTCAGTCTCTATCGCGGTGCTGGTGTCAGTGAGGAGATAGCAGCGGAGAAGCCAATCAGCAGGCAGTGCCAGCACCATGGCTGAGGATCAGCACTGGACTGGCACCTCCGGACCACCGCAGTGGAGCCCTGTATAGGTGGGGGTAAGGACCGGGCAGAGGGAGGGGCTCAAGCACAGGTTGGCACACTGGGACACTGGCACAGGACTGCGCTGCCCTGACTGTGGCACTGATCATCTCCTGCACCCCCTTCATAGCCTGGCCTGACCTTTCCTCTCCTCCATGGCCTTCATGCGCTCCTGAATTGTCAAAATTTCACAGATAAAAATAGAATGCTTGTAGTTGTTGATCCCAGATTCACTTCATACATGTGTTATGTCAGTGTCCATGTGGTGGGACTATGTGTGCACAGCTAGTAAGTATTTTGTGGCTGGAAATATGACCTGGAGGTTTTTAAGGTTCACCTGCCATTAAAGTCAATGGGGTCCGCCGCATGCAGCCTGTGGTTGAAAGTCTCAGCTCCATTCCTGTGTGCTGTGTGAAGGGGTGTATGTCCTATTCCTCCAATCAGCTCGCAGAGCTCTCCTCTCTAAGCTCTGCAGGGTGTAACCTTAGCTCTCCGCCCTGTTTTTTCTGAACTCTCAGACAAGCTTTAAAATTCAGCACTTTGAATGGATGTAGAGAAGACTGCAGATAAATGGGTACAACCTATGTAGGAGGATTTGTTTCATCTCTGTGTATAACCTGAGGCCGGTCAGCAGTGGCGTAACTAGAACCTTTAGGGCCCCGATGCAAGAAACCATGAAGGGCCCCCCTGAACCCCAGCCAGGGCCCTTCCCTCCGAGTCTGGCGGTGGAACTCCAGGGCGCGGTCACAGGTATGACCTTTGTGAGCCCTGTAGTTCCACCACTGGCATCAGTCGTTTTTATTTATACATTTTTTTTATATTTTTAGGTTCCCAATTGGGGGACTGTCCCTAGGCAGGATTGGGTCCCCGTCCCCAGAAGAGATGAGGTTGTTTTCTCCAGGGCAGATGAAGTTACTGCCCCCAGGTGAGAAGGGGTCCCTGTCCCCAGGGGAAGTGGGGGTCTCTGTCCCCACGTAAGAAGGGGTCCCTGTCCCCAGGGGGATATGGAGGGGGTATGTAATAGTGTGTGCTAGCTGCCGGTCATATGTAGAGAGGGCTGCATGGGCCCCCTACATCACAGGGCCCAGTTGCGGTCGCGACTGCTGCACCCCCTATAGTTACGCCCCTGCCGGTCAGTTTACTGGGGATATGGAGGATTTACAACCAATTTAAGGTGGAAAAAAAAAACTTTTAACTTCAGAGCCATTTTCCACCCCCAGCAAAGTGTGTTGTGGGAATTAGGAGCTCCTCGGTCTGGTCTTCCACAGATCACCGATCTATTGACCCATTCATGTGCAATAAATATTGGATATGAAGCAATCAAACAAACGTTTCCTCCTTCAGTGTAATTAAGCCTCGGAGAAATGACATCCAATCAATCACAATTTAAGCATTTAGGAACAACTTCATATCATTTAAAACGGAGCTTACATCAAAGATTTCCAATAATTTGTATAATGTAGTCACTCATCTGTGGGATGACCATTAGAAACCCCCAACCTGATCATTAAAGTCCCTCCGTCAGATACATGAAGCCGGCAGACATTCCCCCCCAGAGGATCGAAACCTGGAAATAAGACCGAGCGTTCCACCCACTCCGCACTCTCCTTCTATCTCCTTCCATTCAATAGGTTCAATCCTACATATAGATTGTGACCCTACATATAGAATGTGACCCTACATATAGAATGTGATCATACATATAGAATGTGACCCTACATATAGAATGTGATCATACATATAGAATGTGATCATACATATAGAATGTGACCCTACATATAGAATGTGATCATACATATAGAATGTGACCCTACATATAGAATGTGATCATACATATAGAATGTGATCATACATATAGAATGTGACCCTACATATAGAATGTGACCCTACATATAGAATGTGATCATATATATAGATTGTGATCCTACATATAGAATGTGATCATATATATAGATTGTGACCCTACATATAGAATCTGACCCTACATATAGAATGTGATCATATATATATAGAATCTGATCATATATATAGAACGTGATCATATATATAGAATGTGACCTTACATAAAGAAGGTGACCCTACATATAGAATGTGACCGTACATTTGTATAGAATATATATACAACGTGATCATATACAGTATATAGAACGTGACCCTACATATAGAATGTGATCATACATTTAGATTGTGACCCTACATATAGATTGTGACCATATATATAGAATGTGACCATATGTATAGAATGTGACCCTACATATAGAATATATATACATAGAACGTGATCATATATATAGAACATGATCTTACATAATAGAATGTAACCATATATACAGAATGTGACCATCCATATTTAGAAGGTACAGTAACTAATTCTATATATATGGTTACATTATATATATATATATAATGTATAATGTGACCATACATATAGAATGTAACCATATATATATATATATATATATATATATATATATATATATATATATATATATAGTGTACAGGACGCCGTGGCTGGGTCCTGGAAGGACGCTATGTTTCCCCTCTATTTGGTTTGTGGTCCCTTTAAGGGAATAAAATTGATTAACCCACCTGTTAGAGGAAGTGTGTTTAAAAACAAGACAGGAAGTGGTAGATGGGTGTGGAGGAGTGGAGAGGACATGGCGGATGGTGGGTGGCGGATGGCGGGTGGCGGATGGCGGATGGCGGATGGCGGATGGTGTTTATTTTGGGTTGCAGCAACAGAAGTGGACAGCAGTGTCCTGCTTGGAAGGCTCCTGGCAGGGGAAGCTACCTGCCATAAAAGATCAAGCACTGTTTTGATAGAGACAGCTATTCTGGACTTTGCAAGTCGGTGAGACTAAAAACCTTTTCCTCTTGTTTTTGGCTGCTGTAAAGCTATTTAAGTTTAATAAACCCCTTGTTGTGTGAAAAGCCTGTGTCCTGCGATCTACCTGGTCCCTCGAACATTACAATATATATATATTAAATGTGACCCTACATATAAAATGTAAAAATGTACAGTAAAACAGAAATTAACAACATGCTAGTCAACATCCTAAATGCATGCGGTCATAGAAGAGTTACATGACTAAGTTGGGTAATATGATCAGCTCGTCAGATGATATAACCATAGAGATTAAACTGAGATCCTTCTAGTAAACTTCTCGCACCAAGCTGACCACGCGGACCACACCTTCTCTTCGCAGTAGTTGGCCTCTCTATCCCTCGTTAGTAGGAGCTCGTAGATAAAGTGAGTTTGGGTTAGTCTGACTACATCTGGGAGGTTTGGAGGAGTCAGATCCTTCCACTGTTTCCTCACGGATAGCCTGGCTGCCAACCGTATGCGGGTAACCACTTTTCGTGATTTTCGGAGGGATTTGGTCAATATTCCGGTTGAGAGGTTGAGTTCAGTATTCAGGTTGAGAATTGGTAAAGCGGGAGCGGGTGGTATGGGATAGCCCACAATTTCACTTACTATTTGGAATCCCTCTATCCAAAAACCCTGAATATTGGGTTACATTATGTGTAGAATTGTACCCCCCCCCCCCCCACACTCTCCAGAAAAGTGAAAGGAGTGGCCTTTAAATTTGGCTAGAAGTGGCCAAATACCAACGTTGGGCCAATTTCTGAGTTAGTTCTCATAAAGTAGTGCAGGAAGTAGCCTTATAGAAAGAAGAGGATGCAGACATCCATGGATGGTCGGGGTACTGGCTTTGCAAGTCCTCTTGCCATTTGCGTAAGGGGGGGGGGGGGGTTCTAAATAGTTTTCTTTTTCCCAAGTAAGGAGTTGAATAAAGAAATACACTTTTTCCCCTGTAGTTGGAAAATGAAATAGGCTTCTGCTAGGGTAGGAATGATTGCAGTGATGCAGGGTTGTGCTTGGGGCATGTGGTTATTTGGAGATATCTGTAGTAATCGGATGGCTCTAGTTTTAATCCAGAGCTAAGAGTATTAAATGCCTGAGGTATCCCATTGTCTAAGAGTTTATTCATCATCGTGAGACCTTTGATCGACCAGTCGCTAAGATTAGATGCTTGAGAGTGGTGATAGGCAGGGCTGGACTTACCATTGGGCTTGACTGGGCTCAAGCCCATGGGCCCCGTCCAATAGGGGGCCCCGCCGAGATACATAGCCGAGTTTAGTTGGTTTGGCTCCACTCACAGTCACGCCCAGTCCCGCCCTATGATGGCCATAACACAGGGACTGGGCGTGACTGAGCCGAGCTGAGTACACTTGGCTACTCTCGGCTCCGCTCAGGAGTGCGAGAGGACCCGAGAGCAGCCGAGAGCTGCCGGGATACACGGGACTCTGTATCTCGGCAGCGCCATTTTTACATTTCAAGACTGCAATGACAAGGCTGAAAATTACACTGGGGAAAGGCTGCAAATGACACAGGAGAAGGCTGCAGATGGATGGGCAAGGCTGCAGATGGACACGGATAAGGCTGCATTGATGGGCATTTAAATACAAGTTTTTTCCTTAAACTTCCCTCCTAAAAGTTTTTTTCCTTAAAATTCCCTCTTAAACTTGGGGTGCATGTTATACGCCGGCGAGTGTTATACACAAGCACGTTTTATACGCTGATAAATACGGTAACATATAGAAGGTAGGGCCCGAAAGTGACTCAAGCTCAGGGGCCCCCACCACCCTAAGTCCTGCCCTGGTGATAGGACACTGTGATGTGGATGTTGGGGCCATAAGCCAATTAGATGTCCTTAGTCTCCACCATGCTTGTATTAAGGTTATGGTGGTGGTGGGGGAGTAATGTGAGGGTAGTTCGAATGTCCTTTTATTTTTTATTTAAATATAAAAAAAAATATGTGTTTTTGTTTTTAACTATTTTGTCTGACTATAGATCTATGTTTGTCCCGAGCATGTTTAAAGGCATTTACCGTTGACTGTCTGACTACCTCTGCTGGAAGTCTATTCCAACCACCAACTATCCATGTCCCGCTTCCTCTCCTACTAGAACAGTGACTCTGCTGCTTGAGGCTTTAACCCTCCGCCATTTAGTGCCCACTCCATGTCAGAGGCCTCCTTTCCAACATTACCAGCCGTTAACCTTTATATCCCCAAAGGAAGGAAGGTCCACACAAGGATAGGTTTGCTGCACTTTATGGAGGGTACTTGGAAGATAGCACAGACACATCACACTGACATACTATCTGGGGGTACTTCACAGTCAATTGTCAATCACATTTAGTGGACGGTCAGCAGTAGTCATATGTGAAAGCATTATGCAGCACTTTCAGTAAGCCATATTCCCTGACACAGTCTCTCTCTATCTGGGGTCATTAGTACTAACTCAGATGAGATCTCTGCAATTGCCTCCTCCATTGGTACAGCTCTCTCCGGATCCTCCAAGGAAAAAACCTCACACAGGGAATTCTAGCCTGGCCTAAAAGGCCTTTTTGCAACCTGGCCTAGCCCCCATCTCCATGAGGGTCAGGAAGTCTACAGCCAGCTCTTCTTCCTCTCCCTAGCCTCCAGCCCTGTCCAGGGCCCCCACTTGCTTGCTACATCTGCCTGATGATGGGGTATCTGGCTCCCATGCCCCATCTTCCCTGGTGTGGAATTTTTTCAGGTGTAGGATCCACTGCCCTCTACTGTTAGCTGCTAGAATCACACTGTAATATACATTTATGTATGCCACTTCCAGACTCAAGGGTTGTTGGGAAAAGATCCTGGAAGGAGGAAGTGGAGAGGGAGAAGGTCTCAGCCTAATGTCTTGTCCATGCCAAAAATACCAGATCAGAAGAGACATCTGTGCTAATATTTCCTTGTGTCCTATTACTATCTCACATGCACAGTGCCTAGATAACTAGGACTGCATTCCAGGCTGGTTTGGTAATGACTGGAGGGTCACCTCAACATTGTAGATTTTGTCTTCAGGTCTCTGACACAAAGACATACCATCAACCTCAATGGTATATGCTGGTTGCAGTAGTTCCTCTGCTCCCAATTACTTTGATTAGATTACTGATTCATTTCCCACTAAGGGAATACATTATGTTCAGAGCCCCTGACCTGGGTAAAGGCTCTGTCCTGGGTGGAGAACTTATACTGTTTTGGGTGGGGGCCCTGTCCTGCATGGAGAACCTGTTTTGGGTGGGGGTCCTGTTCTGGGTGGAGGTCCGATCCTGTGTGTGGGGGCTCTGTCCTGGGTGGGGACTCTGTCCTAGGTAGAGGCCCTGACCTGGATGGAGACCCTAACCTTGGTAAAGACCCTATCCTTGGTGAAGGCCCTGTCCTGGGTGAAGGACCTGTTCTGTGTAGAGGCCCTGTCCTGGGTAGGGGTGGCGCTTTCCTGTGTGGGAACCCTGTCCTGGGTAGGGGCGCTTTCCTGTGTGGGAACCCTGTCCTGGGTGGAGGCCTTGTCCTGGGTGGAGGTCCCATCCTGGGTAGGGACTCTGTCCTTGGTGAAGGCTCTGTCCTGAGCTGGGGCTCTGTCCTTTGTTGCTTTGTTGAGGACCTGTCCTGGGTGGAGGTTCTGTCCTGGGTGGAGACCCTATCTTTGGTGAAAGCCCTGGGTGAAGGACCGGTTCTGTGTAGAGGCCCTGTCCTGGGTAAAGGCGCTTTCATGGGTGGAGGCCCTGTCTTGGGTGGAGGTCCCATCCTGGGTAGAGACTCTGTCCTGGGTGAAGGCTCTGTCCTGGGTGGGGGCTCTGTCCTGGGTGGAGACCCTATCCTTGGTGGAGGCCCTGTCCTGGGTGAAGGACCTGTCCTGTCCTGGGTGGAGGTCTTGTCCTGGGCAGGGGCTCTGTCATGGGTGAAGGCTCTGTGCTGGGAGAAGGCTCTGTCCTGGGTGGAGACTGGAGACTCTGTCCTGGGTGGAGGCCCTGTCCTATGTGGAGACTGGAGACCCTGTCCTGGGTGGAGGTCCTGTCCTGGGTGAAGGACCTGTCTTGTCCTGTGTGAAGGTCCTGTCCTGTATGGAGGTCCTGTCCTGGGTGAAGGCTCTGTCCTGGGTGGAGACCCTATCCTTGGTGGAGGCCCTGTCCTGGGTGAAGGACCTGTCTTGTCCTGTGTGGAGGTCCTGTCCTGTATGGAGGTCCTGTCCTGGGTGAGGGACCTGTCTTGTCCTGTGTGGAGGTCCTGTCCTGTATGGAGGTCCTGTCCTGGGTGGAGACTGGAGACCCTGTCCTGGGCAGGGGCTCTGTCCTGGGTGGAGGCCCTGTCCTGGGTGAAGGACCTATCCTGGGTGGAGGCCCTGCCAACTTTATTATCAATCCTACTTCCACTTAGCGAAGGTTCTGGTTCTCTTATTCACTAACAGGATTAGCATAATATTCTGCTTGGGCAGGGCCATTTGTCATAACCCCCACAATTATTTTTTTTTATTTTTTAAGTGGCAGAGTCCCTTTAACCACTTGCCGACCGCCGCACGACGATATACGTCGGCAGAATGGCACGGGCAGGCATATGGGCGTATATATAAGTCCCTGCCTGCCCGCGGGTGGGGGGCCCGATCGGGCCCCCCCCCGGTGCCTGCGGCGGTCGGCATTCCTTCGAGAGCGATCCGGGATGAGGGGGCGGCCATTCATTCATGGCCACCCCCTCGCGATCGCTCTCGACGAATGGAAATCCTCCGTGACATCACTTCCTCTCCTGTAATGTAAACACAGGAGAGGAAGTCATGTAATCTCTCCTCCGTGTCGGTATTTTTCGTTCCGGCACCGAGGAGAGCGGATCGGTGAGTTGCACCAACACACCACACATACAGTAGAACATGCCAGGCACACTCACACCCCCCCTTTACCCCCCGATCACCCCCCCATTACCCCTGCCCCCCCAGTCACAGTGACACCAATTGCATTTTTTTTTTTTTTGCATTGGTGTCATTTGTGACTGTAATAACTGTTAGGGCAGTTAGGGTTAGCCCCCTTTAGTTCTAATGTACCCCCCTAACCCCCCCAATAAAGGTTTAACCCCGTGATCACCCCCCGTCGCCAGTGTCACTAAGGCTGGGTTCACATTGCAGCGGTTTATGAGAACGAATGTGATTCGCACCGCACTGCAGTGCAAATCACATCCGATATCTGTGCGATTCGAGTTCAGCCATACAGATAGTATGGCTGAATTCGCATCGCACCCGCCGCACCCGCCGCAAATTCGCACGGGACCCTTTTTTTGGTCCGCAGCAGAATCGGATCGCATGGGTGTTCACACCATGCGATCCGAGTTTGCAGATCGCACTGCGATATGCGAACTGATCTGGGGGTGTCATTAACATTTCACTGACACTCCCAGCAGTTCGCATAGGGCAGTGTGAACTGCCGCCGGGAGGCATGCGATGCGGGAACCCGCCGCGCATTCGTGGCGTTCCCACATCGCTCCAGTGTGAACCCAGCCTAATAAGCGATCGTTTTTCTGATCACTGTATTCGTGTCACAGGTGACGCTAGTTAGGCAGGTAGGTATTTAGGTTCGCCGCAGCTTTTTATAGCGCCAGGGACCCCCATATACTACCGCATAAAGCCCCCTGATTGCCCCCTAGTTAACCCTTTCACCAGTGATCACCATATAACTGTTACAGGTGACGCTGGTTGGTTAGTTATTTTTTTTATAGTTTCAGGGCACCCGCCATTTATTACCTAGTCTCACTAGTGTACCCCTAAATTTAGGGGTGTCTACTTTCCAAAATGGGGTCATTTGGGGGGGGTTTGTGCCATCTTGGCATTTTATGGCCTTCAAAACTGTAACGCCCTTAGAAAGCCGGAAGGCGGTGCTTGGTTTTTCGGGGCCCCCGTACGCGGCTAGGCTCCCAAAAAGTCCCACATATGTGGTATCCCCATACTCAGGAGAAGCAGCAGAATTTATTTTGGGGTGTCATTTCACATATGCCCATGGCATGCATGAGCAATATATCATTTAGTGACAACTTTGTGAAAAAAAAAAAAAAAAAGTTTGTAATTTTCCCGCAACTTGTGGCAAAATATAAAATATTCCATGGACTCAACATGCCTCTCAGCAAATAGCTTGGGGTGTCTACTTTCTAAAATGGGGTCATTTGTGGGGGTTTTGTGCCATCTTGGCATTTTATGGCCTTCAAAACTGTAATAGGTAGTGAGGAGTGAAGTCAAATATTTACGCCCTTAGAAAACCTGAAGGCGGTTCTTGGTTTTCGGGGCCCCGTACGTGGCTAGGCTTCCAAAAAGTCCCACATATGTGGTATCCCCGTACTCAGGAGAAGCAGCAGAATTTATTTTGGGGTGTCATTTCACATATGCCCATAGCATGTGTGAGCAATATATCATTTAGTGACAACTTTGTGAAAAAAAAAAATAAAATAAATTAAAGTTTGTAATTTTCCCGCAACTTGTGGCAAAATATAAAATATTCCATGGACTCAAAATGCCTCTCAGCAAATAGCTTGGGGTGTCTACTTTCTAAAATGGGGTCATTTGTGGGGGTTTTGTGCCATCTTGGCATTTTATGGCCTTCAAAACTGTAATAGGTAGTGAGGAGTGAAGTCAAATATTTACGCCCTTAGAAAACCTGAAGGCGGTGCTTGGTTTTCGGGGCCCCGTACGCGGCTAGGCTCCCAAAAAATCCCACACGTGTGGTATCCCCGTACTCAGGAGAAGCAGCAGAATTTATTTTGGGGTGTCATTTCACATATGCCCATAGCATGTGTGAGCAATATATCATTTAGTGACAACTTTGTGTAAAAAAAAAAAAAAAAAATTATTTTTTTGTCATTATTCAATCGCTTGAGGCAAAAAAATAAAATATTCAATGGGCTCAACATGCCTCTTATCAATTTCCTTAGGGGGTCTACTTTCCAAAATGGGGTCATTTGGGGGGGTTTTGTACTGCCCTGCCATTTTAGCACCTCAAGAACTAAAAGCTGCGTAAATTCCAGAAAACGTACCTTTTGTAACTTTTAGTTTGTAGATGTGACAACTTTTGCGCAAACCAATAAATATACAATTATTGACTTTTTTTTTACCAAAGACATGTGGCTGAATACATTTTGGCCTAAATGTATGACTAAAATTGAATTTATTGGATTTTTCTAATAACAAAAAGTAGAAAATATCATTTTTTTTCAAAATTTGCGGTCTTTTTCCATTTATATCGCAAAAAATAAAAATCGCAGAGGCAATCAAATACCATCAAAAGAAAGCTCTATTTGTGGGAAGAAAAGGACGCAAATTTTGTTTGGGTACAACATTGCATGACCGCGCAATTACCAGTTAAAGCAGCGCAGTGCCAAATTGTAAAAAGACCTCTGGTCATTTACCAGCAAAATGGTCCGGTCTGAAAGTGGTTAAAGGCGGTCTCTTTTTTTCCTGCATGTCTGTACAATGCATCCACAACACGAGTGCACATGGCAGGTTACTGTTCCAATATATATACATGTATAATGATATGGCCATTAATATACCGTATTGTAATTTATATATCGATCATTCCTAGAAGGAGAAATATTGAAGAGTGTGAATGGTTACAAATTATACTTGAATATTCATTCTGATCTGCAGCTGCAGAGCCACAGAGGAAGCTTGTAGCATTTCTACAGACAGAAGAATTAAAAGAGACTTTTCATCCTTGAACTTCATTGTAACTCATCAGCTCCATCCAGAAGGGCGTGGTCCACATTGCGCCGCCATCATTAAGTATTTGGACCGTTGGAATGGCGGAAACGAGATCCTGGTGTATCTACGGCAGCAATGTGCACGGTAATATTTACCCATAAAAAGCAGAATTACTCCTAGAAATCCGATTGTTTCCAGCAGCCGGAGAACTCTGCAATTCTTCTTCTTCAGCTAAAAATAGAAGCCTGAACCGCGTGAACCGGAGAGGAGAGAAATGTTTAAGAGCGAATCCCAGAACTGCGATGGCGTCGGTCTAATGAATCACTCCTGACACATCTCCGTATTGCTGGAGCTCCTCGGATTTGGGCTCACTTGACAACCAGGAGCGACAAGTTTTGGAGAATTTTAAAGTTTTATATGAGTGTGAATGTATCCAAATATAAAATATAAAAAGTTTTACAAAGATTCAGTTCACCTAATAGTGGGCGAAGGTTGTCGTCATCCCTTTCCATAATGTCACATCCTATATATCCTCCAGAACGGGCGACCAAAAATAATCCAAAATCTTAGTTCTATAAAACCTTACATATTTTATTGGGCCTTATATAGAACAAGCGGCGTCGCACCCTTCATGTAATATAATTATGAATTATTATGAATAGATCATAAAACATCAACAATCCTCCAACAAAACCAAGTCAGCATACATAGAATAATGAGCGTTTGCTGGGTGGTACTCCCAAAAAAACATTATTAGCTGCACAGTCAGGGCCGGGACAAGGGGCGGGCAGAGGGGAAGGCTGCCCCCTGGGCTCTGCGGGGGGCACCTCAAGGAGATTGGGGAGGGAGTTTGTGTTGGGGGGGGGGGGGGGTGAATTTGGAGGGTGGCAGGGGATAAGAATTTTTTGCTGGGAAGCCTGAGATCAATGTCAGTTTTTTTTTTATGTCAGGCTTTCCAGCCTGGAGGAGAGATGTGAGGACTTATAGACCCCATAAAGAGGACCCGTCACACCCTATTCCTATTACATGGGATGTTTACATTTGTTTTAATAGGAATAAAAGCGATTACAAAAAAATAAATAAAAAAATTAAGGGAAAGTGTAAAAATTTAAATAACATAAATAATAAAAAATAAAAAAAAATTGAAAAATGTCCCTATCCCCTGATCTCACATGCAGGAGCGAATGTATACACGCCTGCATATATAAATGGCGTTCAAGCCACACATGTGAGGTATCGATGCAATCATTTTATCACCAGACCTCCTCTGTAACTCTAAACTGGTAACCAGTATAAACATTTAAATTGTCACCTCCAAACTCCAAAGACATGCTGGTAGGTTAATTGGCTTCTGTCCAAAATAAATTGGCCATAGAATATGAATTTGGACCTTGGATTGTGGGCTCCTTGAGGGTAGGGACCGATGTGAGTGTGCGATGTATGTGTGGAGCTCTGCGTAAATTGACAGCGCTATATGTGTACCTTAAATAAATAATGATATATTAGATGAGCATCATAATGAGACACAATGTACAGGGATAGGGACGATTGTAGAGACTCAGGTTGAACTGGATGGACTGGTGTCTTTATTCAACCTTTGTAACTATGTAACTATGACAGACACACTCTGACATTGTTTAAAAAAAAAACATGCAGTCAGAAATGACAGCTATGGAGATTTTTAAGTATTGTAGTTTGTCACCATTCCACGAGAGGGCGCAATTTTAAAGTCTGACATGTTGGGTATCTATTTACTCTGCATAACATCATCTTTCCCATTATACAAAAAAAAAAAATGTGTGCTAAATATTGTGTTTTGTTTCTTTTATTTCATGAACGTTCTTTTGTGGAAGCAAACATGCACTCCGTTTCCATCCGACTGTCCCATAGATTAGAGCGGCTCCATCCTTGTTCTCTGCATAGCGGAGCGGACAGGACCCGTCATCCGCCTGCTCAGCGGAGATCAGTGGAGAGATCCCCTGTGTGAGAGAGAGGGGCCTTAGTCTGTTGGCTGTATATATCGTATCTATTAGTATCTATTAGGCCGCGTACACACGAGAGGATTGTCCGTCCAACTAAGTCCGTCAGACAATCCGACAGACAGTCCGTCCTACTTTTGAATGAACGGACTTGACCACACACGATGAACAGATAGTCCGCTGAAAGCGTGCGCGATGACGTGTACAGCACGTACGACGGGACTAGAAATACGACGTCCAATACACAGCAATGCAACCTTCCGCCATGTAAATCCTTTCTGAGCATGCGCCATACTTAGTCCGTCCAACTTGCCTACTCATGAGTGGACTGTCCGCTGAAACCAAAGTTGGAACGGACTGTATTACAGAAATTCCGAAAGACTTAGTCCGCCAGACTGTCCGCTGAAAAAGTCAGCTGAAGCCCACACACGAGCGGACTGAAGTTGGACGGACAATCCTCTCGTGTGTACACGGCCGTAGTCTGTTGGCTGTATATATTGTATCTATTAGTCTGTTGTCTGTATATATTGTATCTATTAGTATCTATTAGTCAGTTGGCTGTATATATTGTATCTATTAGTATCTATTAGTCAGTTGGCTGTATATATTGTATCTATTAGTCTGTTGGCTGTATATATTGTATCTATTAGTCTGTTGTCTGTATATATTGTATCTATTAGTCTGTTGTCTGTATATATCGTATCTATTAGTCTGTTGTCTGTATATATTGTATCTATTAGTATCTATTAGTCTGTTGGCTGTATATATTGTATCTATTAGTCTGTTGTCTGTATATATCGTATCTATTAGTCTGTTGGCTGTATATATTGTATATATTAGTATCTATTAAGGCCCATACACACGATCAGACTTTTTGACAACAAACATGCAAATTAGCTGTTTTGGAGCAACATCCGACCGTGTGTACGCTCCATCGGACAAACTTTTTTGGTTTTCATCGGACTTTTGTTGGCTGTGCGAACGGACAAACTTTCTGGCAACAAAAGTCCGAAGGAGCAAAGTCTGATCGTGTGTACAGAAAACCATAGGACTTTTGTACAAAGTACAAACACGCATGCTCAGAACCAATGCAAAAGATCAGACAACAATACAGAAGTTGACCAAAGGTGGCGGTAAAGAGCAGAAAAACCACGTGATTTGGTGAAAGTTGGATGAAAAAGTCCTGCTGTGTGTATGCAATACAAGTTCAGGGCCGACGCCCTTTGTACAAAAATCCAAGGGAAAGTTTGTACAAAGTCCTATTGTGTGTATGAGGCTTAAGTCTGTTGTCTGTATATATTGTATCTATTAGTCTGTTGTCTGTATATATTGTATCTATTAGTCTGTTGTCTGTATATATTGTATCTATTAGTATCTATTAGTCTGTTGGCTGTATATATTGTATCTATTAGTCTGTTGGCTGTATATATTGTATATATTAGTATCTATTAATCTGTTGGCTGTATATATTGTATCTATTAGTCTGTTGGCTGTATATATCATATCTATTAGTCTGTTGGCTGTATATATTGTATATATTGTATCTATTAGTACAGGCATACCCCACTTTTAAGTACACAGTGGGGGTTTATTTACTAAAGCTGGAAGGTGCAAAATCAGGCTCACTTCTGCATAGAAACCCATGAGCTTCTAACCCCAGCTTGTTTAATTAAGCTTCAGTAATAAAATCTGGAAGCTCATTGGTTTCTATCAGACGTGAGCCTTGTGACATTGGGGCGTTTAGCTCAAGTGGTTAGATGCATTTTTTTGTGCAGTGAGTCCACATCAGACGGGCATTTCTAGTTAAGGGCCTGGTAGCCCACGTTTATTAAAGGGAAAACAAAACAGTCCATCCAGGAATCCCACGCAGGGGTTTAACTTCATTCAGCATACATAAATGAAAACATACCAAGCCACCTGGCTCTCTCTTGTCAGCAGTTCCTCTGCTGGCTCCCAACAGACTTATCGATTTCTTTCCAGCCCCCTGGACTCACTGGCTTCCGTAGTCTTCCCGACTCTCAAGGTTGTCCAGCCTTTCCCAGTTCCTGAGCAAAGAATCCCCCCCTTACACGGGCTCCAGTCTCCCACATGGCAGACCACTCTCCAAAGACAGGTGTCTTCAAACAGCAGCTATCAGCTCACCGTCCTCCACTCTCCACTCTCACCAGCCCCTCGTTATATGGGCTGTGTGCAGCTGGGCAAACACCCCGCTCGCTATCCTCAAGACCCGGACACAGGGTTGGAGATCCCGTCCCACTCATGACTCTCAGGGATCTCCAAACTACAGAATCCCATCCGGAACTAGCAAAACCTGGAGAAAATTAACAGAGCAGTTTTCTCCATTTAAACCCTACACTCTGTAATCCTGCAGTCCGCAGATATGCAAACTCTGTGTCTCTTTTACCTCCAATTTCATTGGGAAAGAGCTTTGCTCTGCCACAGCCTGATTTTGCACTTGCCAGCTTTAGTAAATAAACCCCATTGTGTACTTACAAGTGAGGTATGCCTGTATCTATTAGTCTGTTGGCTGTATCTATTGTATCTATTAGTCTGTTGGCTGTATTTATTGTATCTATTGGTATATATTAGTCTGTTGGCTGTATATAATGTATCTATTAGTATCTATTAGTCTGTTGGCTGTATATAATGTATCTATTAGTATCTATTAGTCTGTTGGCTGTATCTATTGGTATCTATTAGTCTGTTGGCTTCATCTATTGTATCTATTGGTCTGTTGGCTGTATCTTATGCTGCAGGGAGTCACTGGGTAAAGCTTCTCCTCATTCAGATGAAGAGTGTTGCCATTGTTTGTGCTGGAGCATTGTTCTTCCATTGATCTGCAGTATATTCCCCAAGGAAGTCCTGATTTCCAGGAGCTTACTATTTCAGGTGCTGGGCTCAGTGCTGGATGCCGGCAGTAACTGACATCTGGCAGTTCTAGCTACATACCAGTTACATACCAGTTACATAATAGCTATATACTAGCTACATACCGGTTACTTATCGGCTACATACTGGTTACATACCAGCTAAATACTGGCTACATACCAGTTACGGTACATATTGGCTACATATCAATTACATTCCGGTTACACATCTGCTACATACCAGCTAACTACTGGTTACATATTGTCTACATACCAGCTACATACCGGTTACATATCAGCTAAATACTGGTTACATATCGTCTACATACCGGCTACATACTGTCTACATACCAGTTACATACCAGCTACATACCGGCTACATACCAGCTACATACCGGCTACATATTGGTTACATACCAGCTACATACCAGCTACATATCGGCTACATACCAGCTACATAATGGTTACATACCAGCTACATAATGGTTACATACCAGCTACATAATGGTTACATACCAGCTACATACCGGCTACATACCGGCTACATACCAGCTACATAACGGTTACATACCAGCTACATATCGGCTACATACCAGCTACATAACGGTTACATACCAGCTACATATCGGCTACATACCAGCTACATAACGGTTACATACCAGCTACATATCGGCTACATTCCAGCAGGGAATGGCAGAGCCACTGATTCTTAATGCCATTTAGGAAAGTTATCTATCCTATCAGAGATTTAAAACAACATCTGCAACTCAAGCGGTTAAAGTCTTTTTAAAACGACATGTCTATCTAAGACTATTCTCTGGGCGACAACCCCAAAGTGTGATTTCCATACACAGCAAACCTTGTTGTCACCCTGTTGAAGGATCTTGAAAAATAACAGATCACCTGGCAGGGTCAAAGGGTAATAACATCCCTGTCCATCCATTGCTGAGCTTTACACAGCTCTGTCACCACCCTTTCTGCCAGGGCAGGAGACCTGATTTTTTTATCTACTGCAGTCAAGTTTGTGTTAGTGGACCACTGTATTTGTCAAAGGTTGGAAAGAAAGCATAGTCCTCCCATTAGAAACTAGAGAAGCAAACCATTCAAACTTTGAACTAGTCAAAAAAATAAAAAATAAATAACAATTAAATAAAAACAAATGGGTTTTATTTGAAAAAAAAAATGAATTCACAATGTTGATATTGTGGAGGACAATGTTGATATTTTGAAGGACAATGTTGATATTTTGGAGGACAATGTTGATATTTTGAAGGACAATGTTGATATTTTGAAGAACAATGTTGATATTTTGGAGGACAATGTGGATATTTTGGAGGACAATGTTGATATTTTGGAGGACAATGTTGATATTTTGAAGGACAATGTTGATATTTTGGAGGACAATGTGGATATTTTGGAGTACAATGTTGATATTTTGAAGGACAATGTTGATATTTTGAAGGACAATGTTGATATTTTGGAGGACAATGTTGATATTTTGGAGGACAATGTGGATATTTTGGAGGACAATGTTGATATTTTGGAGGACAATGTTGATATTTTGAAGGACAATGTTGATATTTTGGAGGACAATGTGGATATTTTGGAGTACAATGTTGATATTTTGAAGGACAATGTTGATATTTTGGAGGACAATGTTGATATTTTGGAGGACAATGTTGATATTTTGAAGGACAATGTTGATATTTTGAAGGACAATGTTGATATTTTGGAGGACAATGTTGATATTTTGGAGGACAATGTGGATATTTTGAAGGACAATGTTGATATTTTGAAGGACAATGTTGATATTTTGGAGGACAATGTTGATATTTTGGAGGACAATGTTGATATTTTGGAGGACAATGTTGATATTTTGAAGGACAATGTTGATATTTTGGAGGACAATGTTGATATTTTGAAGGACAATGTTGATATTTTGGAGGACAATGTTGATATTTTGGAGGACAATGTTGATATTTTGAAGGACAATGTTGATATTTTGGAGGACAATGTTGATATTTTGAAGGACAATGTTGATATTTTGGAGGACAATGTTGATATTTTGGAGGACAATAGTGATATTTTGTGATATTTTGAAGGACAATGTTGATATTTTGTGATATTTTGGAGGACAATGTTGATATTTTGAAGGACAATGTTGATATTTTGAAGGACAATGGTGATATTTTGAAGGACAATGGTGATATTTTGGAGGACAATGTTGATATTTTGGAGGACAATAGTGATATTTTGTGATATTTTGAAGGACAATGTTGATATTTTGTGATATTTTGAAGGACAATGTTGATATTTTGTGATATTTTGGAGGACAATGTTGATATTTTGGAGGACAATGTTGATATTTTGGAGGACAATAGTGATATTTTGTGATATTTTGAAGGACAATGTTGATATTTTGTGATATTTTGAAGGACAATGTTGATATTTTGTGATATTTTGGAGGACAATGTTGATATTTTGAAGGACAATAGTGATATTTTGGAGGACAATAGTGATATTTTGGAGGACAATAGTGATATTTTGAAGGACAATGGTGATATTTTGGGGGACAATAGTGATATTTTGGAGGACAATAGTGATATTTTGAAGGACAATGTTGATATTTTGAAGGACAATGGTGATATTTTGTGATATTTTGAAGGACAATGTTGATATTTTGGAGGACAATAGTGATATTTTGGAGGACAATAGTGATATTTTGAAGGACAATGGTGATATTTTGGGGGACAATAGTGATATTTTGGAGGACAATAGTGATATTTTGAAGGACAATGTTGATATTTTGAAGGACAATGGTGATATTTTGTGATATTTTGAAGGACAATGTTGATATTTTGGAGGTCAATAGTGATATTTTGGAGGACAATAGTGATATTTTGGAGGGCAATAGTGATATTTTGAAGGACAATGGTGATATTTTGGAGGACAATGACAACGTTTTGGAGGACAATGGCGATATTTTGGAAGACGCATATTCTAGTATTTAATGAAACTCTCCTCGGTCCTCGGCTCAGTTCTGCGGATATTTATTTACAGGAAGGAAGTGTTAGTTCACGTTCTCTCCCTCCATAAATGTCATCTCTGCTATTTATCTTTTTATACAGCTCAATGTGCAGATTGAATTCAGTTAATTACAAACCATCAGGAATTGCTCACATTTAGTCCACATTTTTCTTTGTCTGTTCGGCGCGGTCCGCGCTCTGCAGATTAGAAGGTGGCAAAGATTATTTTTCTTTCCCTTCAAACCATGAATCACATGAGCTCCATTACATGTGCCTTTGTCTCTGTCACACGCTGCCACTTTATGCACACCGGAGACACGTTTTAATTCTGCACCTTTCTCACACAGCCACCTCTGGAATAATTGGAAACGCTACAAAAATTACCCAAATTTATAGAATAATGAGCCCTGAATGGCAGCTAATTGGACACTTGTAGACAAATAGTAGAGTGCTATGGCGGGTCCCGAGGAGCGGGGCGGAGGAGCATTGTCAGCTCTGCTATGGAAGTCATTCAGAGATCTGAAGTTTAAATTTCATTTAAACTTCAGAATTTCAAGCTACAGGAATAAAAAAACTCTCAGAAATGTTTAATTTCATCTATCGGGGGAATCATTTCCAGAGCGATGCAGAGATTGTATTAGTGAAGGAAAATCAATAGACCGTGGAGCCTAGTTCCAAGCAGGCGACCCTGTCAGGAAATGTTTGAGGCGACTACTTTGTGCTAAAGATATTATTATGGGGATTCATTGCTAATAATATAGTATATAGACACCCAGAGTATAGGTTCTACACGAGGGGAACAAAGAGTACTCCAGCCAATAGTATTAAAGTGGCTCTATTGAGTCATTAAAGCTTTAATAGCTTTAATAAGCCCACCACTTATAGAATGTGACGTGAGTCACTTTGGGCAGGGGGCTTGTGGAACCCAGCTTACCTTGGCGAGCTCCGGAAATTTCTTGTCCAGTTCCACCTTCCCCTCCTTTGTGTAAGTCACTGAGAACCTCAGTCTGATCTGCACTAAACAGACTCACCGTACAACCACACTGGACTAGCATTTCCTCTTACCTGTTATCCAGGGTCTTACAGTGCCTTGCAAAATTATTTACCCCCTTGGCTTTTTACCTATTTTGTTACATTACAGCCTTTATTTGAATGTTTTTATTTTATTTTATCTGAATTATATGTGATGGATCAGAACACAATAGTCTAAGTTGGTGAAGTAAATTAAGAAAAAAATATATACATAAAACTATTTTTCAGAAATAAAAAAAATGATAATTGGGATGTGCGTATGTATTCACCCCCCTTTGTTATGAAGCCCACAAAAAGCTCTGGTGCCACCAATTACCTTCAGAAGTCACATAATTAGTGAAATGATGTCCTCCTGTGTGCAATCTAAGTGTCACATGACCTGTCATTACATAGACACACCTTTGTGAAAGGCCCCAGAGGCGGCAACACCTAAGCAAGACGCACCACTAACCAAACACTGCCATGAAGACCAAGGAACTCTCCAGACAAGTAAGGGACAATGTTGTTGAGAAGTACAAGTCAGGGTTGGGTTATAAAAAATATCCAAATCTTTGATGATCCCTAGGAGCTCCATCAGATCTATCATAACCAAATGGAAAGAACATGGCACAACAGCAAACTTGCCTAGAAAACTCAGGGAGCGGGCAAGGAGGGCATTAATCAGAGAGGAGCACAGAGATCTAAGGTAACCCTGGAGGAGCTGCAGAGTTCCACAGCAGAGACTGGAGTATCTGTACATAGGAGGACAATAAGCCGTACGCTCCATAGAGTTGGGTTTTATGGCAGAGTGGCCAGAAGAAAGACATTACTTTCAGCAAAAAAGAAAATGGCACATTTTGAGTTTGTGAAGGCATGTGGGAGACTCCCGAAATGTATGGAGGAAGGTGATCTGCTCTGATGTATGGAGGAAGGTGATCTGGTCTGATGTATGGAGGAAGGTGCTCTGGTCTGATGTATGGGGGAAGGTGATCCGGTCTGATATATGGAGGAAGGTGATCTGGTCTGATGTATGGAGGAAGGTGATCTGGTCTGATGTACGGAGGAAGGTGATCTGCTCTGATGTATGGAGGAAGGTGCTCTGGTCTGATGTACGGAGGAAGGTGATCTGCTCTGATGTATGGAGGGAGGTAATCTGGTCTGATGTACGGAGGAAGGTGCTCTGGTCTGATGTATGGAGGAAGGTGATCTGGTCTGATGTATGGAGGAAGGTGATCTGGTCTGATGTATGGAGGAAGGTGATCTGGTCTGATGTATGGAGGAAGGTGATCTGGTCTGATGTATGGAGGAAGGTGATCTGCTCTGATGTATGGAGGGAGGTGATCTGGTCTGATGTACGGAGGAAGGTGATCTGCTCTGATGTATGGAGGGAGGTGATCTGGTCTGATGTACGGAGGAAGGTGCTCTGGTCTGATGTATGGAGGAAGGTGATCTGCTCTGATGTATGGAGGAAGGTGCTCTGGTCTGATGTACGGAGGAAGGTGATCTGCTCTGATGTATGGAGGGAGGTGATCTGGTCTGATGTACGGAGGAAGGTGCTCTGGTCTGATGTATGGAGGAAGGTGATCTGGTCTGATGTATGGAGGAAGGTGATCTGGTCTGATGTATGGAGGAAGGTGATCTGGTCTGATGTATGGAGGAAGGTGATCTGGTCTGATGTATGGAGGAAGGTGATCTGCTCTGATGTATGGAGGGAGGTGATCTGCTCTGATGTATGGAGGGAGGTGATCTGCTCTGATGTATGGAGGGAGGTGATCTGCTCTGATGTATGGAGGAAGGTGATCTGCTCTGATGTATGGAGGAAGGTGATCCGGTCTGATGTATGGAGGAAGGTGATCTGCTCTGATGTATGGAGGAAGGTGATCTGGTCTGATGTATGGAGGAAGGTGATCTGCTCTGATGTATGGAGGAAGGTGATCTGCTCTGATGTCTGGAGAAAGGTGATCTGGTCTGATGTATGGAGGCAGGTGATCTGCTCTGATGTATGGAGGAAGGTGATCTGCTCTGATGTATGGAGGAAGGTGATCTGCTCTGATGTATGGAGGAAGGTGATCTGCTCTGATGTATGGAGGAAGGTGATCTGGTCTGATGTATGGAGGAAGGTGATCTGGTCTGATGTATGGAGGAAGGTGATCTGCTCTGATGTATGGAGGAAGGTGATCTGGTCTGATGTATGGAGGAAGGTGATCTGGTCTGATGTATGGAGGAAGGTGATCTGGTCTGATGTACGGAGGAAGGTGATCTGCTCTGATGTATGGAGGAAGGTGATCTGCTCTGATGTATGGAGGAAGGTGATCTGGTCTGATGTATGGAGGAAGGTGATCTGGTCTGATGTACGGAGGAAGGTGATCTGGTCTGATGTATGGAGGAAGGTGATCTGGTCTGATGTATGGAGGAAGGTGATCTGGTCTGATGTATGGAGGAAGGTGATCTGGTCTGATGTATGGAGGAAGGTGATCTGGTCTGATGTATGGAGGAAGGTGATCTGGTCTGATGTACGGAGGAAGGTGATCTGGTCTGATGTATGGAGGAAGGTAATCTGCTCTGATGTATGGAGGAAGGTGATCTGCTCTGATGTATGGAGGAAGGTGATCTGGTCTGATGTATGGAGGAAGGTGATCTGCTCTGATGTATGGAGGAAGGTGATCTGGTCTGATGTATGGGGGAAGGTGATCTGCTCTGATGTATGGAGGAAGGTGATCTGCTCTGATGTATGGAGGAAGGTGATCTGGTCTGATGTATGGAGGAAGGTGATCTGGTCTGATGTATGGAGGAAGGTGATCTGCTCTGATGTATGGAGGAAGGTGATCTGGTCTGATGTATGGAGGAAGGTGCTCTGGTCTGATGTACGGAGGAAGGTGATCTGGTCTGATGTATGGAGGAAGGTGATCTGGTCTGATGTATGGAGGAAGGTGATCTGGTCTGATGTTTGGAGGAAGGTGATCTGCTCTGATGTATGGAGGAAGGTGATCTGCTCTGATGTATGGAGGAAGGTGATCTGGTCTGATGTATGGAGGAAGGTGATCTGGTCTGATGTATGGAGGAAGGTGATCTGCTCTGATGTATGGAGGGAGGTGATCTGCTCTGATGTATGGAGGGAGGTGATCTGCTCTGATGTATGGAGGAAGGTGATCTGGTCTGATGTATGGAGGAAGGTGATCTGCTCTGATGTATGGAGGGAGGTGATCTGCTCTGATGTATGGAGGGAGGTGATCTGCTCTGATGTATGGAGGAAGGTGATCTGGTCTGATGTATGGAGGAAGGTGATCTGCTCTGATGTATGGAGGAAGGTGATCTGGTCTGATGTATGGAGGAAGGTGATCTGCTCTGATGTATGGAGGAAGGTGATCTGCTCTGATGTATGAAGGAAGGTGATCTGCTCTGATGTATGGAGGAAGGTGATCTGCGCAAACCTAACACGTCACATCACCCAAAGAACACCATCCCCACTGTGAAACATGGTGGTGGCAGCATCATGCTGTGGGGATGTTTTTCAGCAGTCGGGAAACTGGTCAGAGTTGAGGGAAAGATGGATGGTGATAAATACAGGGATATTCTTGAGGAAAACCTGTAGCACTCTGTGATTTGAGGAGAGGACGGAGGTTCACCTTCCAGCAGGACAATGACCCCAAACACACTGCTAAAGCAACACTTGAGTGATTTAAGGGGAAACATGTAAATGTGTTGGAATGGCCTAGTCAAAGCCCAGACCTCAATCCAACAGAAAATCTGTGGTCAGACTTAAAGATTGCTGTTCACAAGCGCAAACCATCCAACTTGAAGGATCTGGAGCAGTTTTGCAAGGAGGAGGAATGGGGCAGAAATCCCAGTGGTGAGATGTGGGAAGACTCATAGAGACTTTTCCAAAGCGACTTGGAGCTGTGATGGCCACAAAAGGCGGCTCTACAAAGTATTGACTTTAGGGGGGTGAATAGTTCTGCACATTGAATTTTTCTGTTATTTTCTCCTATTTGTTGTTTGCTTTACAATAAAAAAAATAAAACATCTTCAAAGTTCTGGGCATGTTTTGTAAATGAAATGATGCAAATCCTCAAACAATCCATGTTAATTCCAGGTTGTGAGGCAACAAAACACGAAAAATGCCAAGGGAACCAGGGAATTTAACGGAAATAAGAAAGGTGGTGACGAGATATCTCCCCATTTTATTCAATGACCCTGCGTATAATCAAATCCTCTCTGGGGGTATTAAAACAGTTTCACGTAGGGCAACTACATTAGGTAATATTTTATCACCTAGCCTCTTTACAATGGAACAATCAAGCCGGCTGTCAGACCCATGTACCTGACAGGTGAGCCCGAGATAGCAGGGGAAGGTCTCCCTTACGGGTCTGGTTCATGGCCCCTGGTGGGATGGACAGGTGGCATGGGAGCGCAGACGGGTATGAGAGCCTGGCGGGTTAAATGCTGGAGAAGAGATCCAACGGCTGGATTCAGACAGGTAGACAGACTCTCACAGTTGGATGCAGGAGCAGATGTTAGCAGGAGATGGTGTGCAGGTCCAGCCACAGGCACAGATGACAGCAGGCAGACGGTGCAGAATAGGGATGAGCAAGTTCAAGTCTGGATCACAAGCAGGGTAGGCAACAGGCGGGCAGCGTGGTACAAAGGAGCGGGCAGATGCGAGGTCAGAGACAGGCCGAGGTCAAAAGGCAGGCAGCAGACAGGATAATCCAAGGGACGAGCCGGGTAAACTGGAGGTCAGGAACAAAAACAAAGTCACAGGTAACAGGGCACAGGAAGCTGCAGATCGGACAGCACCGAGCACACCGCGGGGGAACAGGAGCGCCAGCGCACACCAGCACACAGCGACGCCCTGCAGCGCGCCCAGTGACACGTCCGCTACGGGCAACTCTCTGACACCGCCATTGGCTTAACTTAAAGGGTAACTTCAAATGTGGTGGAAGAGGTTGTGCCTATTGTGGCCATATTAAGAAAGGCACACAGGTTACATCTTGTGTCAATAACAAAACTGCTGATATTACCTCCTTCATCAATTGTAATACCAAGTTTTTGGTTTACGTTGTCACACGCGACTCCTGTCATGTCCAACATGTGGAACGCACCATACGTAGACTCAAGGATCGTCTATATGATCACTTGCACGATATCGAAAAGAATAGGTCAACCAATGTGGCCAAGCATTGGAACATTGTACACCACAAGGACATTTCAAGCTTGTTTATACATTGAAAAAAAATTGTCACCCCTAGACGAGGAGGTGATACGTTTCGAATGCTCTGTAAAGGTGAAGTATATTGGATATTCTTTTTAGAAACCAGGATTCCGTCAGGATTACATTTCGAATGGGACGTCTCGTAGTATTATTATTATTAATTATTACTAATTTATTTTTCATCATTATTTACATTTTTTTATAATAATATAAAAAAAAATATATATATATAATTTTTTTTTTTTTTTTTTTAGATAGAACCCGTTTGCCGCACATGTACATTGACATATCCCCTCCTTATCTCGTCAGTCACAGGAGGGTTTCCCCATGTGGGGTGCCCCATATACACAATGTTATGTAAGTCCAACTCTATATTTAGGCATTACTCTACGAACTTTATAGACTCATACATACGCATGAGTCCCAGAATTTTACAAACACGTTATCCTGTATATGGTTGAATTAATGGTGGGGCTCCTTCGTATATTCGCTTTATGGATTTTTTATGTCATTATTGTTCGGACTGTAGTCCATACACTCACACTCCTATTAATATAATATGCTTGGATGCATGCATCTATGTACATGAGTCTAAATTATATTGACATTGAAGATAATGCATGTGTTTGGATGCATGCACCCATATAAGTCCAAGCTATTTTCATACATTACACCATCATGAAGGGTAGTGTACATGCTCATGTTCACGTCTACATGCGTTCATTATTATTAGTTTTCTGTCCTTAGATTTACGCTTTTCATCAATTAATTTCATGCTCTTGTTGTATTTCTTTATCTTATAGTCCCAATATCAAAGTGCACACCTCTTCCCTAAATAAATCTGTCTTCAAGATCTGTATTGAGGTACCATACACGAGGGAATCGGCTTAAGATAGAGTAGGGATACGTTAGTAGCTGGCCATTTGTCTCTGTCCCGATTTTATTCATCTTTTGATTTTGGGGAATTGTATATTGTCTATTTTATTGCCTGTAAGGGTTCTGTTTTTTTTTTCAGTTTGGCTGTTTCTCCCACCCAAATTATTTACATACTGTATTTATTAGGCTTGTGCAATTCCTTTCGTAACGAATCGAAATTCGGCCAAATTTTGCATCTTTCGGACATTCGGATGCATCCGAATGTCCAAATAAAAAAATAATGAATTACAACGAATACGAAAGAAATATAACGAATGAATTCGAATGAATTCGACATGATTCGGTAATTCTTTAAAGATCTAATGAAACAAAAGGTCAGCTCAAAGTAAATCTTATAGTCCAATTAGCTAGTACATTTTTTGCTGGAGGATGGATTACTGGCAAAGTGCATTCCTGAGAAGTGAGTTAGAAGGGTGTTTGTATTGTATTTGAGCCGAAGTACTAAATGATTTCAACATGATTCGACATTATTTCAACCGCATTCGAAAATATTTTGTGACCCGAATTTAGGGCCATGTATCTCAGGGTCACTTGGAGCTAGAAACTCCAAATTTGGATATGTTGTAGTGCTAGTACTATTGTGTTTTCATACCAAATTTAAAGTTTCTAGCACCAAGTGATCCCGAGATACGTGGCCCCAAATTCGGGTCACAAAATGTCAAGCACTTTTCTGCAGCAGAGAATGACATTTTGCGACCCGATTTAGGGGCCACATATCTCGGGGTCACTTATAGCTAGAAACCCCAAATTTGGTATGCAAACACAATAGTACAACACTACAACATATCAAAATTTGGAGTTTCTAGCACCAAGTGACCCCGAGATACATGGCCCTAAAGTCGGGTCACAAAATATTTTCGAATGCGGTTGAAATAATGTCGAATCATGTTGAAATCATTTAGAATCCGGTCGAAATATTTTCGAATTTGGTTGAAATATTTTCGAATGTGGCCGATTTTTTCTAATTCGGTAGAAAACTAAACGAAATCCGAAAACGAATTTAAGGAAGTTAACGAATATAACTAAACCAAATTAATGAATTAACGAATTAAAACGAAACGAAACTAAACTAAACAAATTTTTTCCTTTTGCACATGTCTAGTATTTATTGGTGTATAACACTCACTTTTTCACCATGAAAATCGGGTGCAAATAGCGTGTGCGTTTTATACGCCAATACAAAAATTTTAGTTTTTTCCTGAAACTTCCCTCTTAAAATGAATGTGCGTGTTATACGCCGATAAATACGGTAATTATTTATATAATATCAATTTTTCTAATTGATATGGACACAATACCCACAGGTCTGTTTGACCATATTCTTTGGTTATAACAAGTTTTTGGATACTTTTTTAGGCACGTGTATCATTTATGTATTTCAATGAGGATTAGAGTCTACAGCCGAGGAATAAACCTAACCTAAGATTGCCGTGTAAAATCAGTGGTTTTATATTTAACCACTTGCTTACTGGGCACTTAAACACCCTTCTGCCCAGACCAATTTTCAGCTTTCGGTGTTCTCACACTTTGAATGACAATTACGCGGTCATGCTACACTGTACCCAAATGAATTTTTTGTCCTTTTTTTCCCACAAATAGAGCTTTCTTTTGGTGGTATTTGATCACCTCTGGGGTTTTTATTTTTTGCGCTATAAATGAAAAAAGACCGAAAATTTTGAAAAAAAAAACGCATATTTCTTTGTTTCTGTGACAGAATTATGCAAATTATTAATTTTTCTTCATAAATTTTGGACATAATTTATACTGCTACATATCTTTGGTAAAAATAACCCAAATTATTGGATATTATTTGGTCTTTGTGAAAGTTAGAGAGTCTACAAGCTGTGGTGCGAATCGCACAAAATTGATCACATCTGATGTACTGGTGGCCTATCTCGCTTCTTGTGACCCGAACAAGTCAGGAAAGTACAAATACCCCCCAAATGACCCCTTTTTGGAAAGTAGACATTCCAAGGTATTTAGTAAGATGCATGGTGAGCTTTTTGATGTTGTCATTTTTTTCCCACAATTCTTTGCAAAATTAAGATTTTTCATTTTTTTTTTCTCCACAAAATTGTCATTGTAATAGGTTATTTCTCTCACATGGCATGTGTATACCACAAATGACACCCCCCAAAAAATTCTGCTACTCCTCCTGAGTACTACAATACCACATGTGTGGGACTTTTTCACAGCCTGGCCACATAGAGAGGCCCAACATGCAGGTAGCGCCATCATGTGTTCTAGGAACATAAATTACACATCTAACTTGTTGACTATTTATTACACTTTTGAAGCACCAGGACAATGAGACGTGACACTGATGACAGATGGCACTGATACGTGGCAATGATGACACTTATACGTGGCACTGATGACACGTGGCACTGATGACAGATGGCACTAATATGTGGCACTGATGACATGTGGCACTTATGACACGTGGCACTAATACGTGGCACTGATGACAGATGGCACTGATATGTGACAATGATGACAGATGGCACTAATATGTGGCAATGATGACAGATGGCACTAATATGTGGCACTGATGACACGTGGCACTTATACGTGGCACTGATGACACATGGCACTAATACGTGGCACTGAAGACACGTGGCACTAATGCGTGGCACTAATGACAGATGGCACTAATACGTGGCACTAATACGTGCCACCGATGACAGATGGCACTAATACATGGCACCGATGACGCGTGACACTGATGACAGATGGCACTGATAAGTGGCATTGATGACACGTGACACTGACAACAGATGGCACGTGACACTGACAGGTGCCACTGATGACAAATGGCACTGATACGTGGCACTGATGACAGATGGCACTGATACGTTGCACTGATGACAGATGGCACTAATACGTGGCACTGAGGACAGATTGCACTATGTGGCACTGATGACACGTGGCACTGATGACAGATGGCACTTATACGTGGCACTGATGACAGCTGGCACTGGCGACAAATGGCACTGACAACAGGTGGCACTGGGGGCAGGTGGCACTGGGGTGGATGGCACTGGGGGCAGGTAGCACTGGGGTGGATGGCACTGGGGGCAGGTAGCACTGGGGTGGATGGCACTGGGGCAGGATGGCACTGCTGGGGGAGGATGGATGGCACTGCTGGGGGAGGATGAATGGCACTGCTGGGGGAGGATGGATGGCACTGCTGGGGGAGGATGAATGGCACTGCTGGGGGAGGATGGATGGCACTGCTGGGGGAGGATGAATGGCACTGCTGGGGGAGGATGGATGGCACTGCTGGGGGAGGATGAATGGCACTGCTGGGGGAGGATGGATGGCACTGCTGGGGGAGGATGGCACTTTTTTTTTACTTTTTTTTTTTTTTTTTTTTTTTACAAAGCGAAGCAGAACGGCTGCCGCTGCAGCTGTTCATCTCTCCCCTCTCACACTCTGTGTGAGGAGGGAGAGCGGCACTGAGAGATGATCTCATATGTTTACATATGAGATCATCTCCCATTGGACATGCGGATCACGCTGTAAACGGCCGCTGTGATTGGCCGTTTACAGCGATCTGTGTTTGCCTGTCCCCGGGGGACACGGCAAACACAGAACTTCCGTGATGCGCGCCCGCGGCGGCGCGCATTGCGGAAGTAAACAATAGGACATCCAGGGACGGCCTCCCGGACGAACGCGCCTGCTCTACGGCCGTCATTCGGCTATAGGGCGGGCGCGAGGTGGTTAATATGTTTTCTTTTTAACCTTGAAACATAATGGTTTTTCTGTTTTATGTGTAACATCAGGTTATCTACCATCAACTTATTTGCTTTTAGGTTTTCTTAATGATTTTACGTTTAAACTGAGCGTGCTATTCACCCGCTCATGTTTGGCCACGCCTACTACTGATAATCGTTTAGGGTCGGTCTGTGTGTGTGAGGAGTTGTTGGCGATTGGCGATTATTTTTTGCCCAACATATTGGGATCTCCAGACATTTGAATAATTCACTTTAAAATTTCATATGTTTCATTTTGAATTACTCAATATATAACATATAATCACTTGGTAGTTTACATAATTAATACCCAGCGAATAGGATTTTAGAGACATGTTTGATATCTCTATAGGACTAACTTATGAAATTATTATTCACACTTTTGTCAAATTCTTCGTAGTTTGGTTTAGATCCCATCACTCTTTACACACGAGTCCACACAAACACCCTTAATTCACATTTATTTTCGGTTTTAGAAGCACATATGTCATTATTATTAATTAATTATCATTATGAACGGCTAAATTCTCACTTTCTGACACTCAGCTTTTTCACCACCCCTTTTCCCTCCCTCCTCCCCTCCCCCCCTTTTTTTTCACATATAACAGATTAAGATCACACATATTGGTACAGTGCCTTGTGAAAGTATTCGGCCCCCTTGAAGTTTTTAACCTTTTGCCACATTTCAGGCTTCAAACATACAGATATAACATTTTTATTTTTTGTGAAGAATCACCAACAAGTGGGACACAATTGTGAAGTGGAACGAAATCTATTGGATTTTTGAAACTTTTTTAACTAATAAAAAAATGAAAAGTGGGGCATGCAAAATGATTGGGCCCCCTTGCGTTAATACTTTATAGCGCCACCTTTTGCTGCGATTACAGCTGCAAGTCGCTTGGGGTGTCTCTATCAGTTTTGCACATCGAGAGACTGAAATTCTTGCCCATTCTTCCTTGCAAAACAGCTGGAGCTCAGTGAGGTTGGATGGAGAGCGTTTGTGAACAGCAGTTTTCAGCTCTTTCCACAGATTCTCGATTGGATTCAGGTCTGGACTTTGACTTGGCCATTCTAACACCTGGATACGTTTATTTGTGAACCATTCCTTTGTAGATTTTGCTGTATGTTTGGGATCATTGTCTTGTTGGAAGATAAATCTCCGTCCCAGTTTCAGGTCTTTTGCAGACTCCAACAGGTTTTCATCCAGAATGGTCCTGTATTTGGCTGCATCCATCTTCCCCTCAATTTTAACCATCTTCCCTGTCCCTGCTGAAGAAAAGCAGGCCCAAACCATGATGCTGCCACCACCATGTGTGACAGTGGGGATGGTGTGTTGAGGGTGATGAGCTGTGTTGCTTTTACGCCAAACATATCGTTTTGCATTGTGGGCAGAAAGTTGGATTTTGGTTTCATGTGACCAGAGCACCTTCTTCCACATGTTTGGTGTGTCTCCCAGGTGGCTTGTGGCAAACTTTAGACAAGACTTTTTATGGATATCTTTGAGAAATGGCTTTTTTCTTGCCACTCTTCCATGAAGGCCAGATTTGTGCCGTGTACGACTGATTGTTGTCCTATGGACAGACTCTCCCACCTCAGCTGTAGTTCTCTGCAGTTCATCCAGAGTGATCATGGGCCTCTTGGCTGCATCTCTGATCAGTCTTCTCCTTGTCTGAGCTGAAAGTTTAGAGGGACGGCCAGGTCTTGGTAGATTTGCAGTGGTCTGATACTCCTTCCATTTCAAAATGATGGCTTGCACAGTGCTCCTTGGGATGTTTAAAGCTTGGGAAATCTTTTTGTCTCCAAATCCGGCTTTAAACTTCTCCACAACAGTATTACGGACCTGCCTGGTGTGTTCCTTGGTCTTCATGATGCTCTCTGCGCTTTCATCAGAACCCTGAGACTATCACAGAGCAGGTGCATTTATACAGAGACTTGATTACACACAGGTGGATTCTATTTATCACTATCAGTCATTTAGGACAACATTGGATCATTCAGAGATCCTCGCTGAACTTCTGGAGGGAGTTTGCTGCACTGAAAGTAAAGGGGCCGAATAATTTTGCACGCACCACTTTTCAGTTTTTTATTTGCTAAAAAAGTTTAAATTATCCAATAGATTTCGTTCCACTTCACAATTGTGTCCCACTTGTTGGTGATTCTTCACAAAAAATAAAAATTTTATATCTTTATGTTTGAAGCCTGAAATGTGGCAAAAGGTTGAAAAGTTCAAGGGGGCCGAATACTTTCGCAAGGCACTGTATATAGAGAATAAAATTATTTTTATACACATTGATTATTTATTTGCACAATCTGTTCTAATTTGGGGTTTCCTTTAATTCACATTTGTTCATTTTGGATCACATTATATATATTTTTTATCAGCTTTATTTAGAGATTGAATATAGGGATCACATGTGTGGAGATTCTATAGTAATGGGCTACCAGCCGTCACAGTTTTTCACCACTGATTATACGATCACATGATGATACCCACATAGTAGATATTTGTTCCTCACTCAGAACAATAATCAGCTACGAGTAAGCGCTAATTTTAGCGTGAAACGCGTCCGCATCTTTTGTTCTATTTTTCTCCTTTGTTGCTGTGATTTGTGTGATGTGAAGTTTTACTAAAATAAAATAAAGACACAATTCATTTTTTATTCGATCCGGAGTGCGGCTGTCCAGAGTTTTTCCATTTCCCATCCATTTGTATATCTCTGTACCTGTGTTCAAATAAACAATCCTGCTTCCTGCTTTGCAACCAAATGAGTCCTGCCTAGTTCTTGGTTGTAATATGCGGCTATAATACCTAATATCTATATTCAGACTGGAGGAAGTGGTATATGACAGAAGCACTCAAGTGGAGTGTGGAACGTTCCGTTACATAGACCAATTGTAATAAATCCATCACATGCCTGACGAAGGGGTCTGAAACGTTGGACTTTTTTCTTTGTGAAGTGGTCATTCTTCAATAAAAAAAAACTTCTCAGGCTGGAGACATTATACAGTACACTCGAGTTGAACTCTGCTCTAGTCTAAACGTTGCTTTACTAGCTTTAGCTGATCCCTCATTCTAACAACTTGTCCAGGGGAACCAACAATCATTAATCTTTTTTCATTCCCCCTCTTTTTTTTCCATTTTTCCGAGTACCGTATATACTCGAGTATTTTTAGCCCCTTTTTTTAGGCTGAAAGTGCCCCCCTCGGCTTATACTCGAGTCACCGCCGTCTGCCTACCTGATCAGCGTGTCGTGCAGACAGACGGCGGCCATTCCACTGTTCAAAAGCCGCGCCTCCCTGTCTGTGATAGGCGGAACACTCAATTTCCCAGCAGTCAGTGTTCCGCCTATCACAGACATCCGCTCATCCTCATCCTACGGACGAGGATGAGAGGATGTCCGTGATAGGCGGAACACTGACTGCTGGGAAATTGAGTGTTCCGCCTATCACAGACAGGGAGGCGCGGCTTTTGAACAGTGGAATGGCCGCCGTCTGTCACAGACGAGGAGGAGAGGTGCGGCTTTTGAATCCTGGCATGTTTTTATGACATGCTGATACATGCTGATCGGTGCAAAATGGCACACAATGGCACACGGAGCTACAGAAGGACACAGAGGCTGCAGAAGGACACAGAGGCTGCAGATTGGCACACGGAGGCATGCACAGGACACAGGTAGGCTGCAATGGACACAGGGAGGTACACAGGGAGGTACACAGCTGCAGATGGGCATTGTTGACCCTCTTTTCCACTCTTTTAAGCTGTAACAGTAGCTGCTGCATGTCTCATCTTCGGCTTATACACGAGTCAATAAGTTTTCCCAGTTTTTTTGTGGTAAATTAGGGGCCTCGGCTTATATTCGGATCGACCTATACTCGAGTATATACGGTAGCTGTTGTTAACCTGCTTGGACCAGCTGTGGTGTTAAGCCCCGTACACACGAGCGGACTTTTCAACATCCAAAGTCCGTCAGACCGAGTCCGTCAGACTATCCGATCGTGTGTGGGCTGCAACGGACTTTAGCTCCGCAAAAGTCTGACGGACTTTAGAAATGAAGCATGCTTCAAATTTTCCCGACGGAACTCCGCCGGACCCGGTCCCCTTCGAAAAATCCGCTCGTGTGTATGCTACTCCGACGGACTAAAACCGACGCTAGGGCAGCTATTGGCTACTGGCTATGAACTTCCTTATTCGAATCCAGTCGTACGTCATCACGTTCGAATCCGTCGGAGTTTAGTGTGATCGTGTGTGGCCAAGTCCGTTCGGCCGAAAAGTCTGTCAGAACTCCGGCGGAACTCCGGCGGAACTCCTTTGGAAGTCTGTCGGACATAAGTCCTCTCGTGTGTACGGGGCTTTAGAATCGTCATCTTTAAGTCAGATTTGCATCCCTTTTCTTTTCCGTTTATGTTTTCTCCATATTTGCTGCTGAATCTGGGTACTGTTCACCTTCCTCTAGGATATGACATGTGTATCTTTTTTTATTACCAAGGCTACAGACTGGGGGTACCCATGATGTGGCCTAGTTGGCAATTGCTGACAACTTGTTGGCATGATGATGGCGCTTGGCCTGTAAAGCCTATCATGGACCTCCTTCATGCCAATTATTTACGTCGTGAGAATTTACTGGAACTTCATTGCGTTATTTATTTCCCATTTTTTAAAATTTCTTAATCCTTGTCATTTTTTGACTGTAATGTGCACTTGATGTATAAATTCAAACTTTAAAACTTTCCGAAAAAAGGTTATGCAGTGTATTTAGAATTTTGGGCGCTAAGTTTGCTGTGTCCTTACAGTTGTTGTGAAGTTCTTTACCTGTCGGAATGCTCTCCTTCATTTATTCTCTATTTGAAGAACATAAATAAAGATTACATGAAAAAAAAGCTTCTCAGACAACATTTGATGATCTTTGTTGAGCTGACAAATATGTATGTTGACCTGTGATGTTTCCAGTCTTCAGATGGATGTTGCTGCATCACCTGCCTACCCCTGTGCCTGATCCAGGTACATGTGTGATGGGAACATTAACATTCCCTTATGACCCCCCCAACTGTGACATCGTCTTTGTGCTGCAAAGGAAGCTACAACACCAGCCTGCCAGAATCACCATGCTTTGGAGTCTTCATTGACCAGAAATGGATAGTCGCACATTCTGCCAACCACACAAGGTCACAGATAGTTGGCTGGGAAGACTATAGAAGAGTCTGCTCTGCATTCTGTGGGACCCCAGTAGTCAGGCACATCAGCCTTGCAGCCCAAGGCCAGAGAGACTATGGAAACATCCTCTGAGATGGCCTAATAAATCCCCTCTGAGATCATCCTGAACTACAAAAAAAACAAGGAGAGGTGATCCAACCCAGTGCATTACCATATATCAATTTCATTAAGAAATAAATAACATGTGAATAATCACAAATGCATGTCATGCACAAGCATATCTAGAAATGCAGAGAACGCCTCCAAATCACCAGAGGGAAGACCTCATAGCATTTAAAGATGGCTACCGCCCTCCTCCTCAGAGCCAAATAAAAAATCCTCTGAGGAACAGGCCTTGACCCTCGAAACACGTGAGCCACTATTAGATGCTACGAGGTCTTCCCTGTCATGATTTGGAGGTGTTCTTATCTGCATCTCTAGATATGCTTGTGCATGACATGAGTTTGTCAGTATTCACTTGTTACCGCTTTCTTAATAAAATCGATTGTTGGTAATGTATTAGGTCGGAGCACCATCCCCTTGGTTATTTTGTAGTTTGTTTAAGGATACCCACAGTCCTGAGAGGGCAGCAAGATGGTGGTTCACTATATCCATAAGATCTAGCCAAGAAGAGAGTCCTTTTTACTTCTAAGCACCACGCCTGAGTGTGGGAGGTTTTACTTTTGTTACAGTAATCCTGAGCTACTCCTCACTAGAGATGAGCTCGGTGTTCGACTCGAACATCGGCCGTTCGTCTGTTCGGAGAATTCAGAACTTTGTGGACCGTTCGCACCAAATTCGTGTGGCACGAACGGCCCACAATGCACTACGCCATCGCAGTGCATTGCTGGCTCATGATTGGCCAAGCATGCACTGTGACCCCGCATGCTTGGCCAATCACAGCTCCGGCAGCGAGGAGAGCCATAATTGGCCACAGGCAGGATGCCTGTGGCCAATTATGGCTCAGGGTGTTTAGTACACGCCCCACACTATATAAGGCCGCCAGTGTAGTGTGTTCCAGCGTGCAGGCATCTGCAGGAGTTAAAGTGGGTGTTGTGTGCCTCCAGCACAGTATACACCTGAAGATACCCCTTTTGCTGGTGTTGTCTGTTGCATATCTTGCATATTAGCCTTTAAAATTAGCACTTTTGATTTCAAACGTTCGAGTCCCATAGACTTTAAAGGGGTTGTAAAGGTTCGTTTTTATTTTCTAAATAGGTTCCTTTAAGCTAGTGCATTGTTGGTTCACTTACCTTTTCCTTCGATTTCCCTTCTAAATGTTTTTTTTCTTTTTTTTCTTTGTCTGAATTTCTCACTTCCTGTTCCTCTTCAGTAAGCTGTTCTGGCTGACTAAACACCAACTCGGATGATGGTGAGAAGTTTACTGAGGAGAAACAGGAAGTGAGAAATTCAGACGAAGAAGAAAAACATCTAGAAGGGAAATCGAAGGAAAAGGTAAGTGAACCAACAATGCACTAGCTTAAAGGAACCTATTTAGAAAATAAAAAACAAAGCTTTACAACCCCTTTAATAGGGTTCTAAAGTTTGTACGAATTTTTGGTCCGTTCGAAGGTTCTGGTGCGAACCGAACCGGGGGGGGGTGTTCGGGTCATCCCTACTCCTCGCCTATAACAGCAAAATAGGAAAATGCCCTACAGCATGAGCTGCAAAGACAATTAAATAAACCTTTATTAAGCCTTCTAAACTTCCCACCATTAACTCTAATGACAAAGTGACTGTTGCTCGGACATCACTTTGGAGTGAGAACCTACCTCTGGATGTTACTCCAATTTGCTGCTCCTGGTGCTATTTAGCAGCAGAACATCTTTTTCTCTTATCTTTCATTGTCAACATTTCTCTTCAATAGACTCTTATTACGACTTATTATCACTTTACTAAATGGATTGACTGTCACTGGTCTGAGGTGATGCACTTACCTCAATATGAAGAAGTAAGTTGGTAATCTCTGTCCACTATACAAAAATCTGCAGCCAAAACCAATCCCCGCCTGAGAGTGGAAGCCAGAGAGAATTGTTCTCACCCAGATCCACTACTCTTGGGTCCACCATTGGACACCCCAGAGAATATCCTCCTCAATGGACTCTGCAGCCATACTACATAACTAAACCAAAGCCACAGCTGCAGAACTCTCAAAAGATCTTACTAACCTATTAAAAAAAATAGATTACTAGCAAAAATCAAATAGAAACTGACCTTAAATCAATCTCCTCCAATACAAACAGAATTATGGATTTGGAGTAAATTGTAAGCAATTTGGAAGAACAACTGCTAACTACACAAAACTGCCCCACAATCTCTGACTATAGCATTAACAGAGGAAAAATGAGAGAACCTAGAAAACAGAAACCTAAAGACGCGTACACACGGGCGGACTGTATGGTCAACTTAGTCCGTCGAAACACATTTCAGCGGACAGTCCGCTCGTGTGTGGGCTTCAGCGGACTTTTTCAGCGTGCAGTCTGGAGTACTAAGTATTTCGGAATTTCCGTAATATTGTCCGTCATACTTTGGTTTCAGCGGACAATCCGCTCGTGTGTAGGCTAGTTCGACGGACTAAGAATGGCGCATGCTCAGAAAGGATTTACACGGCGGAAGGTTGCATTGCAGTGTATTGGACTTCCTATTTCTAGTCCCGTCGTACGTGCTGTACACGTCATCGCGCAAGCTTTCGATGGACTGTTTGTGCATCCGTGTGTGGTCAAGTCCATTCATTCGAAAGTAGGACGGACTGTCCGTCGGATTGTATGACGGACTAAGTAGGCCATACAATCCGCCCATGTGTACGCGGCTTTAGATTTGTCAGCGTTACTGAGAAAAAAACGAGAGAGAAGACCTCCTTAACTATTTGACAGTCTAAAGCCCCATACACACTATCAGATTGTCTGCTGATCTTTTCCTTCAGGTTTACCAAAACCATGTAGTACAAGGGCCGGCCTGATTGCATACACATTGAAACCCCTAAGGTTTGACCTCATATTATATGGTTTTGGTAAATCTGATGGAAAAAATCAGCAGACAATCTGATAGTGTGTATGGGGCTAAAGTCACATCATTAAACCTCCACTCTTGTCCAAAGAGAAGCATAGACTGTGCCAGTTGCCTAGGACCAGAGATACAAGGATGTAATAGACAAGCTAGGACAGTTATGGCTAAACACTTCCACTTTACTAATGTGGCGCTACCAGGCCAGGACTTAGGGTGGTGGGGGCCCCTGGGCTGGAGTCACTTTCGGGCCCTACCTTCTATACATTACCGTATTTATCGGCGTATAACCCCCATATACCCCATGTTTAGGAGGGAAGTTTAAGGAAAAAGCTTACATTTAAATGCCCATCGATGCAGCCTTATCAGTGTCCATCTGCAGCCTTGTCCATCCATCTGCAGCCTTGTCAGTGTCATTTGCAGCCTTGACATTGCAGTCTTGAAATTTTAAAATGGCGCCGCCGAGATACAGTGACCTGTGTATCTCGACGGCTCTTGGGTCCTCTCGGCGGCTCTCGGGTCCTTTTGCAGTCCCGAGCGGAGCCGAGAGTAGCCGAGTGTACTCGGCTCACAGTCACGCCCACTCCCTGTGTTATGTCCATCATAGGGCGGGACTGGGCGGGATTGTGAGCGGAGCCAAGCCGAGTACACTTGGATATGTATCTCGGCGGGGCCCCCTATCGGGCGGGGCTCATGGGCTTGAGCCCAGTGAAGCCCAATGGTAGAAGGAGCCGCAGGAATTACTTGTCCAGGTCTTCCTAACTTCTGCCCCGCAGCCAGGCACACAACAGGCTCATTTATTCTTTCTCCGCAAAACAGTCTAAGGGACGTTGTTTTTGTTGTTTTTATTTTTGGAGAACTTGGATAGGGATGAAGGAAATGGTGGGGTAACGATGTGCAACTAAGGACTCAATCTTTCTTTCTGCCTATGTAGTAGTAGAACCAGTAAAGCAAAGCCCTTTCTCTTAGTGGACAATATCTGAACGGAGCTGTTCAGGACACCAGTGTCCTCTTTAACAGACACATGGCTGATTATAACTAGGCACCAGAGGGGTAGCTAGAGCACAAGATTCCCAAGATCCAGCAATGTCTGTACTCACAAGGCACAAGGACAGATGGAGCCTCCTTCCAATCTTCCAGTGATAGAGGTGAAAGTGTAGTGCTATATGATCAAACCATTGAAATATGTATAAATCACTAAATAATGTACACCTTACAAGGTAAGGTGGTGAAACAAATGTGAAAAAATATGTTATAAGTCCACAAGTGAACACAAAATTAAAATGTCCATCATGGAGGTTGAAGAATAGTACAGTAAAGATGTCATAAAGCCGTATGGACCATCACTTGGAAATTTCTTTCAAGCAAATGGTATGACTTATGCTGCGTACACACGATTGGACTATCTGGCGGACTTGGACAATCCACCCGTGTGTGGGCTCCAGCAGACTTTTTCTTTCCAAAAGTCCGGCGGACTTAGAAAGAAGTTTTGAATCAAAATTGTCCGCCGGACTCGGCAGTCCGGCAGACAATCCGCCCCTCTGTGTGCTAGTCCGCCGGACTTTTGAAATGAACCGACTTGGTCACACAGAGAAAAGTCTGTACATTTTGAACGTGGCTCCAGGTAGACGGGACTAGCGAAGGAAGTCAATGTCGCCTCCATCAGCGAGATTGACACCTCGCTGGCCCCGTCACCTGGTATGGATTTAAAGGGGAACCCCTACGCCGAAAAAACGGCGTGGGGTCCCCCCAAAGTCCATAGCAGACCCTTATCCGAGCACGCAGCCTGGCCGGTCAGGAAAGGTAGTGGAAACAAGCGGGCACACCCCCTCCTGAGCCATACCAGGCCACGTGCCCTCAACATGGGGGGTGCTTTGGGGAAGAGGAGGCCACCCCAAAGCACCTTGTCCCCATGTTGATGAGGACAAGAGCCTCTTCCCGACAACCCTGGCCATTGGTTGCCGGGGTCTGCGGGCGGAGGGCTTATCGGAATCCGGGAGCCCCCTTTAATAAGGGGCCCCCAGATACCGCCCCCCAACCCTATGTGAGTGAGTATGGGGTACTATGTACCCCTACCCATTCACCTGGTGAAAAAAGTGTAACTAAAAAAACACAAGTTTTTTAAATTATTTATTAGACAGCTCCGGTGGTCTTCTCTTCTTCCGTCTTGGGAGGTCTTCTCACCGGACTCCTCCGCTATCTTCTGCTCTTTTGCTAGCTCTTTTACCAGGAGCCCGGCTTTCTTCTTCATCATCGCCGGCGCTGTCCGGGGGTCTTCTTTCGACTTCGGGGTCTTGTCCCGCTCTTCGGGGGTCTCGTCTCGCTCTTCGGTTCTTCTTGCCGGGCCTCCGCTATCTTCTTATAGCTCTTTTACTAGCGTTGGCCCGGTCTTCTGTTGCCGTCGCCACCGCCTTTTTTCTCTTCTTCTTCCTTGCAATGTTGACACGACTCTCTCTCTGGCCGCAATGGCAGGGATTCATTGTGCAGCGACTTATATAGGGACAAGGGGCGGGGTCACCGGGTGATGTCACATGGTGACCCCGCCCCTTATAATGTCACAGTCCCGGAGGATGCATTCACTTCCTTCGCTAGTCCTGGCTACCTGGAGCCATGTGCAAAATTAATGGACTTTACTCCATGTGTGGGCAAGTCCGTTCATTTCAAAATTCCGGAGGACTCCCGCCATAGTTCGGCGGATTGTCCACCGGACCTAGTCCGTCGGAAAAGTCCGGTCGTTTGTGTGCAGGTCCACTCGTTTGGAAAGTCCGGCGGACCGGAGGATGCTGGGACTGTGACATCATAAGGGGCAGAGTCACCATTTGACATCACCCGGTGGCCGTGCCCCCTGTCCCTATATAAGTCACAGCACAACGAGTCCCTGCCATTGCGACCAGAGAGAGCGTCGTGTCAACATCGCAAGGAAGAAGAAGAAGAGAAGAAGGCGGCGGCAGCAATAGAAAACCGGGCCAGAGCTAGTAAAAGAGCTATAAGAAGATAGGGAAGGCCTGGCACGAAAGAGAAATCCGGGCTCCTCCGCTAGTAAAAGAGCTAGCAAAAGAACAGAAGATAGCGGAGGAGTTCGGCGAGAAGACCCCCCAAGACGGAAGAAGAGAAGACCACCGGAGCTATCTAATAAATTATTTAAAAAACTTGTGTTGTGTGTTTTTTTTATTTACACTTTTTTCACCAGGTGAATGGGTATGGGTACATTGTACCCCATACTCCTTCACATAGGGTTGGGGACCGGCATCTTGGGGCCCCCTTATTAAAGGGGGCTCCCGGATTCCGATAAACCCCCCCGCCCGAAGACCCCGACAACCAATGGCCAGGGTTGTCGGGAAGAGGCCCTTGTTTTCTTCAACATGGGGACAAGGTGCTTTGGGGTAGGGGGCCGCAGGGCCCCCTTCCCCAAAGCACCCCCCCATGTTGAGGGCACGTGGCCTGGTATGGCTCACGAGGGGGGGTGCTCCCTCGTCCCCACCCCCTTTCCTGACCGGCTGGGCTGCGTACTCAGATAAGGGTCTGCTATGGACTTTGGGGGGAGCCTCACGCTGTTTTTTCGGGGTAGGGCTTCCCCTTTAAATCCATACCAGGTGACGGGGCTATCGAGGTGTCAATCTCGCCGATGGAGGCATTGACATTGACTTCCTTCGCTAGTCCCGGCTACCTGGAGCCACGTTCAAAATGAATGGACTTTACACCGTGTGTGGGCAAGTCCGTATATTTCAAAAGTCCGGTCGTGTGTGTGCAGGCTCGTTCGGAAAGTCCGGTGGACCTCCGCTGCAAATTCCAGCGGGTTGTCCGTTGGACTAAGTCCGGATAGTCCGGATAGTCCGATCATGTGTACGTGGCATTATACACACTTACCCGGAGCTGTTGGACCCGACTGTCAGTGACAACAGGTCAATCAAGCATGGATTATCCCAATCGGCAGAGGTCTGGACAGTCACAGGAATCCTGGAGAGTTGGGGGTGCGCCCCGCTGATCTCCCGATGATATTAGCCACGAGAGGGACCGATGAACGACTTACAATCGATCAAATGTTGATATCTAGTCATATAGATGGATCCAGCAGTCAAAGGTGTCAGCAAAAAATCCAAAGAGGACCAGTGGATAAATATGCAATGCCCCTTGGAAGGGTAGCACAGACCCAATGAATGAATCAGAAGAAAAAATGGTGCTCCAATAGAGCAGGTCAAAATGGTAGGTTTTAATTGATAAAAACTGACATGCATGAATAAAAGTGATCACTATTCAATAAAAGCAATATATGGAGTGGTGTATCTGGCCCGACACGTTTCGTCCTACTAGGACTTCTACTGGGGCATCCTCTCCAGTGATACCAAACTGATCTATGGCAGACAGCTTCCTTCAATCAGCTTCTTCTGAGCACCCGAGCCTCTGCTTTCCTCCCTCAGGTTGCCCCCCTGAGGCCTCCTCATGACAGCCTGTGCCTGAAAGGGCAGTGTGCCCCCTACAGGTTGGACTCCTCCACTCTGGGACAAGACCCGGAGCTCAGTGTGTTCACTGAGTAAATACAGTCTCCCACCATGCCATCATCAGAGCCTGCCTCTATGTTGGGGCTGTATCCATATTCATGCTGCCATCTCAATAGCTTCACACCTATCATCCAGAAAGCAGAGAGCAGACCTGACTAGCAGATTACAGCTTCACTGGATATACAGGGAGAAGAATTTTTGCTTTTGCCTACCAAATAAATGCAGCCACACTGACTACAGCGTGGCAACTAAATCTGAAAATCGAAAAACAAACACTATTACTTAACTATCCTAGCACCTACCTAGGGTGCTACACTGATAAGGGAAGCACATACCATGTCTACCAAAAATAAGAGCTCACTGGGTGGATAGGGATTTTTTTTTTTTTTAGGACTTCTTAGCCTCGGTCACCCAACAGAGAAAAGGATTTGTCCCCATTTGCAAACAACTCTCAGAAGGAGGAATCAGACTCTCTTTACACTACCCTGCCAAATCACGAGTTGTTTGGCATGGTGAACCCCTCTTAACTTTTTATTGCTGTCGTTTTGCAAACCTTGTCCTCGCTTTCTGCGCAGGAGACAACTTTGTCAGTAGAACAAGCTTGGAGTAATTGCTGGAGAGCAGAGTTAGAAGAGAGTTCCAGTGGAAAAGACCATATAGCATCCAGACAACCATATGGAGTGATGGGATTTTGGGCTGAAAACTTTAAGAGTTACCAGTCAAACCTCCATTAGACATAGAATCCTCCTCCTAAGTATTCAAGTGAAACTTGAAGAATTCATGCTTTAGCCAGGCCATGCGTTGGCAGGTGTAGTTCCTACTCCATCAAGCAGGTGGTGCCTTGATATCTCAGGAGATGGAGTGTGGTCCTAGGGGGAATAATGTTCCCCTGCAGCCTCCGAGGGGGGGTCACTATTTGGAGATAAGCAAAGAAAGCGTTTGGTCTTGTACAAATGATAATTATAAGTCATACTTGGGGTACACAGCATTACACCTCAATAAACTTTTTTTCTATGCCATCTTCTAAATTCTGCTCCTATGTACAGATATATGATACACAATGCAGCACCTGTGGGAAAAGCAAACAACTTGCTGGCCCAGGGCACCTTCTATCTTCTTCCTGGGACAGGAATGAGATGGGGTACCAATCACTGATTTTATGGGGGATCTCCGCCATCTAGGTTACTCACGATTTCCTGGCTTGAGGCCCACCTCATGAAATAAATGATTGTCCACACGACAGCCTTTTCAATGTTTTACTGTAACCATGAACGGGTTGAAAAGTTCTTTCAGTAAAGTTGTACATCATCCCCTTCTTTCCATGATATAACCGCAACGCTGTTCCTTACACGTTAACAAGGGGGTGCCTACCAGCTCTTCAACTTTGCTTGGCTGTAGGTTCCCTCTATCTCCTTCCCTGTTTTGGTCCTGCCCCAAGGGAGTGTCTAAGCACCAGACTTTTACCTACATGTTGGTTCTTTTCAGGCTACCGATTCCCATCAATCTTTTGCCCTAATTCACCCAGTTCCATTTTTTTCTTATGTTTTTCTTTTAGTTTAGCTTAATTAAAAACAATTTACAATGAAAAATTACAAAACATTTACGGTAACTACAGCAGTTCCATAATGGAAGAACAAATATTGGTTATTGGTTGAACTAGATGGACTTGTGTCTTTTTCAGCCAGACTAACTATGTAAATGAGGAACGTCAGATGTATAAGATAAGTCTACAGATGGCTTGGATCATGGTCTGACTGACCTCATGCCTGGTGGTAAAGGACCTCTCATTTTAGTTGGGGTTGGTCTCATATTAGGTGCGAGCATTCCCATTGGCTCTCCTCTGCCTGGGGGCATGCCCATTGGTTTACCAATGGTTGGCCTCATGCCTGGAGGTGGGCCCATCATGCTTGGTGGGTGGGCTCCCTGGCCCATTGGTGAAGGTGGACCTCCACATCCTCCAGCAGCATACTGTGTTGGGGCCCCAGCAATGCTAGCTGTGGCTGCTGCAGCAGCAACCTTGCCTCAGATCTGAGGTGTTATCACCTGCTGTGATGGTCCTCCCACACCTCTGATGGTCCTTCTAAGTCAGCAGGGGGTTGCGGTATCACCTCTACCAGCTGCCCTCCCAGCTGCGGGTCCTACAACTGCTCCAGCCATTGGTACTCTAGCAATAACGGTATCTTTTGGAGGTGGACCTTCTACTGTCATGGATATTAAATACTCCCCAGGTAGTAAAACCAACCCTATTACCTTCTTCTCTTCTCTTTCTAGCTGTTTTAAGTTCTTAGGCTTGATCTTCCTAAACTAATCACAATCACATAAGATTCATATGCTTGTCAAATGCTTTGAAGGTTCCAATGCAGATGTGACCATCTTGCAGAATACAACGCATTCTGTGGTCAATGTGCTGCAGCATGACAAGGTAGCCAGATACCTTACTACGCCAATCCATACATGTACACCCCTTTTATACCTTATTCTATAAATAATGACACAGACACCTGCTGGATGTAAATGGCCTTTTAGGCCTTTATTTTAACAATAAACCAAACTAAACTTTTTATTTAAAACTTCTGTAAACCATTTTATTTTGCCATCTATTTTCTTATACCCAAAACCAGCTCATCAGATAAACAGTTGTTGATCCCTGACGACCCCATTTCTTCTTGAGCCTGTAATCCCAACTTTTTATGGCATTCGTCCCCAGCCGCCAACTTGCCTCGGGGACTTACCAATTGACCACAGACCCCCAACTTATTAGCCCGTCAGTCTGGCCAGCCGCCAGACCACCCGGGAGGACTCCATACCTATGATGGGTCCTAACTTTTCCAAAACCTCATCTTGAACAGTATAAATTGTATAACAGCCGTCAAGGACCCTACCACCACCGGCACTCATGTTCAACTAATAATTATCCCAAACCCTCCCTATTAAGGGCGGGTGGGCGGGCGGGAACGTTCCTGCTGACCTGCTGCTCTAGACTGCGGACCTTCCTACACCCACGTGCCTTCACATCAACTCTACTCCACCCCCTCTTACTCTATCCTCCAATCAGGTAAGCCTTGTAACTTTCTTATCCCCTCGTACCATTCCCCTGCGTAAGCCTTGCACCCTGTCATGTATGTCCTACGCTTACGTTGCACTACAGCTACGTACATGTCTTCTTTCTGATTTTCCCTTCTGTCATGGCTACAGGTCAGGTTGCGCAGATTCGGGGGCCTATCCAGGGAATGAAAACAAATTGCACCCTGCTTTATAAGGGAAAAAGAAGGCCCAACCTACATCCACACCCAGGGTTGGGACTTCCAATAGAAGGATGCTAACCCCTGCTTACAAACTCAATGTCCGCTCAGCACTGTCTTCTGGTGTCAGCCCAGCCCCAGAACAAACAAACATATTTAGTCTGCAGCTTCAAATGCAGAATTAACAGCCTTATAGACATTCATGTTTGATTCCAAGATGTGACCATTGGATTCCGTTTTCTGCTTTATCATAAAAATGTAATAAATAAAAAAGTCTACAACACATTCTACACAAATATCTGCATGGAGCTCATCTTCATAGAACATAGCTTTGATGCTAAATAACCACAAATAGGGGCGGTAATTTACAACTGACCCCTAAATACCGGGGAGCCATTAGCATTCCAGGAACTCTATATATATGTAAATAGACGGTAGCAATATCAGAACGCATTAAGCCCACTGTGGAAAAGGTCTCCTGAATGCCTCCAGTAACCATCCTCCCGTAGGTTTGAGCTAGCTAAGTACTGCTCTGTTTCCTACATATGAAGATTGAGCATTGCTTGCTTTACTGGCAGGATCATTAATCTCCATAAACAGGTCTGCAGTTATTAGCATGACATCATCAAGTACCTAATACATACAGCCAGAGTCTGAGGGCCACTGAGGTCTAAGGAGGCTTGTCTGTGTTACTATTATTAACATTGTAGTAATAGGCGCCATTTTTGGTAGAGAACACATTGACTCCGGAAAGTAAATGAGACCCCCGACTTTTATTCTGCAGTTTTCTTCCCGTTAATTATAATAGATAGAAATGTGTACACTTGAGATCATTTTTAATAGGTAGATATCAATACGATAAAAATGCTCTTTTTTGGTGGAACATTAAAGAATCATGTTCCTTATTGAGGTCCTACACAAGTTCAACCTCTTCCACCAAAACATGAATCTAGAACAGTATTCAGATTAAGATATCGAGAGGAAAAGTCAAATAATAGACCAGGAACTGCATGCATAGCGTAAGAGGAGAACCTACTTGACTGACTTTGCAGTCTAGGCTGTAGCTAATGCAGGTTTAGGTGTTGCTTTGAAGGATAGGAGATGTAGGTTATGGGATGAGAGAAGGGTGGGGCAGGATGTGGCACCAGTGGTTGGATAGGAAGGAGGTTGTCAGGACCTGGGCTCAAACCTGGGACCTCTTTGGTGTCTGGCATTGACTCATGCCACTGCGCTATCTGGGATGCTGGACAGCTTCCTGCCTGATCTACTGGACAATCCTATGTGTTGCATTGGATAACCCTGCCTTGTGTCTTGATTGCTGTTGAACCTTGAACTCCTTGCTCCTCCCATGAACTTCCTATATAAGCCTTGTCTCAGCACATCCTCTTTGCTAGGTTATTGTGCCTTCTCAGCCAGTGCCTAGCTCTTGTCTTCCCTGCTGCCGTCATCTATATTTTGCTACCACTCGTGATCGACCTTTGGCTTGTTCCTTGACTGCCTGATCACAACCTGCAACTACTCATTACCGACCTTTTGGCTTGTTTACTGACCACTCTGTTGTTTGATCCTTATCTGCTCATCCGCTTCTGGACCCCGGCTTGCTCACACCCTTGTGGGGCAAACTTGAGGATTGCGACCTGGTACTAGCATGCTGCTAAATCCATTTCCACCATCAGGAGCTCTGGTGAACACCGGTTAGTACTTAGACTCCACCCCTGAGATATATCAGCCTGTATCATCTGCCAGGGTGACTGCCTGTGCACCTATCCTGCTGGTCGGTGGTAGTCCTACAACTAGGGTCAGTTGGAGCCTGGTCAGCATTGGCGAAACTTAACCCACCCTTCCTTCCCTCACCAGTATGACCTGTTTTTTTTGTTTTGTTTTTCTCCTCTTTTACTCCTCCCATGTCAAGGCATTCGGCGTTGGGTGGTGGAGAGTGTTTCTTTTGCAATCGTTGCGTGAGCGAAATCTGGTCATGTCATGGCAGTGGGCGGGGGTCCCAAGGCTTTTGAATGTGGGCATTGTCAAAAAGTCTTTGGAAAATGATGGACTGGGCCCATCTCAGGTATGGGCATACCTTCCCTACTAAGTGGCATCAGTAATTTGGCTGTATTGGGTGGTAATTTGGTAACTAATTGTCCCCGGGGCGGTGAAGTTAAAGCTGTAATTTGTTATTTGTAGTTGTTAATAAAAGGCTGCCATGGCCATATAAATACATATAAAAGGCGGTGGGGTCTTTATTTATGAAGCACTTCTCTGGTAATTTTGGTAAGGCCATAACGTCAGAAATACCTCAGTCATGAGCCATACACCGTGTGCAATATTGTGAAGCACAGAGTCTCTCTGTAAAAACATACTGTCCCGTGTTACTTCACACCTTTTTCTTTGGATGTTACATTTAGAAGGGATGTGCTGAGCCCATGTCCTCCCCACCAGTCCAATGACAGAATAGGTCCCTGCTGTGCACCTGGTGTGGACCTCATGCATGCACTTACTTTTCTCCTTCACTCTCCTGTACCATGCAGTTAGGTCTATGAAGTCTCCATACCAAGGGTTTGGTCCAGGTTGCTTTTGGGGAACCGACCACTAGGGAGGGAGACAGAACACTTACCCCCCCTCACCACCGAAGAACCTGTCGCCTGCGCAGGTGCCACACTTTGTTGAACCTGCTGCTACACATTCCCGCCAGTCCATGGTTACCTGTGGCAACTAGTCTCCTATTCCTTAACTCTTCTACTGAGTTAACCCTTCGTAGTGACCTTTCTCCTGTACCCCGTGAGTGTATTACAGACCCTGCTCTTCTAATATGCCATGTTCCACCATGCACCCCTTTATAGTAACTTCAGACCAGACATTTGGACAGTTCAAGAACTTTTACTGAATGCTTCTGCAACTTTTACAGGTTACAATGCATACTCCTCACTAAGTATTGTATGCTATGGCTGCCCAGGCATACCTGTACAGGTGTAAGTCCAATATTGCCAGAATCCATTCGTGGATAATCCCTCTAGGGTGGAAGAGGGATGTTGCTCTGGGCTACATCTTTTGTGATCCAGACCTTCTTGCTTCCTACGTAGTCCCGCTGCCGGCCCCATGAGCCCGGCCTTCCTCCTATTTATATGTAAACCAGGGAGGAGGCCAGAACCCAAAAAGCCCTGGAAACTGACTGGTCCAAAGTGTGACCCCTGCCTAGCCTGGGCAGCTAAACTCATACTTACTAGCAGCACACTTACTTAGTAGGCACCTGCCTACACACCCGATCACCGGTTGGATGACACGCAAAGATAGGGACTCTCCTTACCATGGACTTTTCCTTTCTTTCTTTAGCATTTCAAATAATTAGTGGGAAAGTGGGGGGGGGGGGGGGTAGAGGGGGGGCAGTAGTAAGTTTTGAATGCTGGGACTTATAGAGGAAGGGAAAGTACTTTCAGAGTACTCCAAGATCTAAACCAGCAAGCAGCCTTGCCCGAACCATAGGCCGGTAGGAAAATAACTACATTATTTGATCCTGAACAAGGATTTTTTTTTACAAGCTTTTTATTGAGGAATAAAAAATAGAAATAACAAGGATATTAATGATAACATTTGGTTCATAGCAGAAAAAAAATCCAACACGTTTCAGGGGCCCAACAGATTCCACCTTCATCGGGGCTCGGGATTTTTAAGTGTGACTCCATGGACTCAGCTGAGCGGATACCAGGAAGATCTGCCCTTCGGTTTTCTACTTGGGGCAATTTCAGAAGGCAAATCTGTAAGAGCAAAATGCACCACACCCCTATGAACGTGGTATGAACCAAAATGTATAACAAAGGGCAGGAATTTCAAAAGGTGAAAAAATACTTCCCCAAAGAAGCCACAATTCATACAGAGAAACAGAAACATTTATTATACATGGACTAAATTATAATTTAGGGCGTTTCATATAAATAAAAATACAAAATAGATGAATATTGGAAAGAGCGACACATAAATGCCCCTAAATGTACTTCCTCCCACTCAGCCTCGCATATACTTCAAGAATAAATGTTCGATCAGCATATTGAGAATTAACATGTATAGAGCTCTGTAGATCCCCATGTGATGAGGTGAGTATGAGGCAGGAGATATTGTGAGGAGCTTCTTCAGGGGTTCAGGACACTAATATATTAATACATACAATCACTGGCTACTTTATTAGTTTCCCTTTGCTAGTAGTGGGTTGGATCCCCTTTATTAGGTCCACCTTGCTAGTAGCGTGTTGGACCCCCTTTATTAGGTCCACCTTGCTAGTAGCGGGTTGGACCCCCTTTATTAGGTCCACCTTGCTAGTAGCGGGTTGGACCCCCTTTATTAGGTCCCCCTTGCTAGTTTCGGGTTGGACCCCCTTTATTGGGTCCCACTTGCTATTAGCGGGTTGGACCCCCTTTATTATGGCCACCATTGCTAGTAGTGGGTTGGACCCCCTTTATTAGGTCCTCCTTGCTAGTAGCGGGTTGGACCCCCTTTATTAGGTCCACCTTGCTAGTAGCGGGTTGGACCCCCTTTATTAAGTCCCCCTTGCTAGTTTCGGGTTGGACGCCCTTTATTGGGTCCACCTTGCTAGTAGCGAGTTGGACCCCTTTTTATTAAGTCCCCCTTGCTAGTAGCGAGTTGGACCCCTTTTTATTAAGTCCCCCTTGCTAGTAGCGGGTTGGACCCCCTTTATTGGGTCCCACTTGCTATTAGCGGGTTGGACCCCCTTTATTATGGCCACCATTGCTAGTAGCGGAATGGACCCCCTTAATTAGGTCCACCTTACTAGTAATGGGTTGGACCCCCTTTATTAGGACCACTATTGCTAGTAGCGGGTCATCTTCTTTACTAGGAAAATAATGAAGCTGCTTTGCTGGTGATACTGATGGAGTTCTGCCAAATGTATTTTAAAAGGCCTTTTTTTTGTACGATCTGAAAATCGCAAATGAACGCTCACCAAACTTCTACTGACACGAAATTAGCAGAAGGGGCCCAAAGGGTGGCGCTTGAGAAATGAACTTCGTCTTTATACTCTCATAGTACGTCACTACGTTCGTGTTTGTCAAGCGACAATTTGCAGATAGTCTGGTAGACAAAATCCCGCACACGCCCTTTTCACAAAGTCAGACGCTCGGCCGTCCAACAATCAGACCGTTTGTACGAGGACTAGGACTGGGAGGCCATTAAAGTTCATGTGTGTGTGTAAAGGCAGGTGTCCCAATACTTTTGGTAATATAGGGCAAGTTTTAATGTAAGCCCTGCACTTAAGTTTAGTTCATAGCTGCACTTTTGAATACCATACCAGGCAGGTATGGAGAGGTACCAGGCAGATATAAAGGGGTACCATATGGGTATTGAGGGGTACCAGGCAGATATACTGTAAAGGGGTATAAACAAAAATGTCAGTGCTACTACCCATACATCATAGAAAGCTGAGCTCCCGAGTTCTCGATCCACAGTCATTGGCTGAGCAGAGAAATGAGGAAAAGACGATCCGCACTCCGGTGATTGCTCTTAAAAAATGTTGTATTTATTAACAAGCCACAGTGACCAAACGCAAATAAGAAATGTTGATATGTTTCAGCCTATAAGGCCTTATATATAAAGGGGAACCAGGCAGATATAACGGGGTACCAGGCAGGTATGGAGGGGTACCAGGCAGGTATAAAGGGGTACCAGGCAGATCTAAAGGGGAACCAGGCAGGTATGGATGGGGTACCAGGCAGATATGGAGGGGTACCAGGCAGATATGTTGGTCTACCACGCAGATATAATAGGATACCAGGCAGGTATGGAGGGGTACCAGGCAGGTATAGAGGGGTACCAGGCAGATATAACGGGGAACCAGGCAGGTATGGAGGAGTACCAGGCAGATATAAAGGGGTACCAGGCAGGTATAGAGGGGTACCAGGCAGATATAACGGGGAACCAGGCAGATATGGAGGGGTACCAGGCAGATATGGAGGGGTACCAGGCAGATATAAAGGGTTACCAGACAGATATGGAGGTGTACCAGGCAGATATAACGGGGTACCAGGCAGGTATAAAGGGGTACCAGGCAGATATAAAGGGGTACCAGACAGATATGGAGGTGTACCAGGCAGATATAATGGGGTACCAGGCAGATATGGAGGGGTACCAGAAAGGTATGGAGGGGTACCAGGCAGGTATAAAGGGGTACCAGGCAGGTATGGAGGGGTACCAGGCAAATATAAAGGGGTACCAGGCAGATATAAAGGGGAACCAGGCAGGTATGGAGGGGTACCAGGCAGATATAAAGGGGTACCAAGCAGATATGGAGGGGTGCCAGACAGATGTGGAGGTGTACCAGGCAGGTATAAAGAAGTACCAGGCAGGTATGGAGGGGTACCAGGCAAATATAAAGGGGTACCAGGCAGATATGGAGGAGTACCAGGCAGATATAAAGGGGTACCAGGCAGGTATGGATGGGGTACCAGGCAGATATAAAGGGGTACCAGGCAGATATGGAGGAGTACCAGGCAGGTATGGAGGGGTACCAGGCAGATATAAAGGGGTACCAGGCAGGTATGGAGGAGTACCAGGCAGATATAACGGGGTACCAGGCAGGTATAGAGGGGTACCAGGCAGATATAACGGGAACCAGGCAGATATGGAGGGGTACCAGGGAGATATAAAGGGGTACCAGACAAATATGGAGGTGTACCAGGCAGATATAATGGGGTACCAGGCAGGTATGGAGGGGTACCAGGCAGATATGGAGGGGTACCAGACAGGTATGGAGGGGTACCAGGAAGGTATAAAGGGGTACCAGGCAGGTATGGAGGGGTACCAGGCAAATATAAAGGGGTACCAGGCAGATATAAAGGGGAACCAGGCAGGTATGGATGGGGTACCAGGCAGATATAAAGGGGTACCAGGCAGATATGGAGGAGTACCAGGCAGATATAAAGGGGTACCAGACAGATATGTTGGTGTACCAGGCAGATATAATGGGGTACAAGGCAGGTATAGAGGGGTACCAGGCAGATATAACGGGGTGCCAGACAGATATGTTGGTGTACCAGGCAGATATAAAGGGGTACCAGGCAGGTATGGAGGGGTACCAGGCAGGTATGGAGGGGTACCAGGTAGACATAATGGGGTACCATGCAGGTATAGAGGGGTACCAGGCAGATATAACGGGGTACCAGACAGATATGTTGGTGTACTAGGCAGATGTAAAGGGGTACCAGGCAGGTATGGAGGGGTGCCAGGCAGGTATGGAGGGGTATCAGGCAGGTATGGAGGGGTACCAGGCAGATATAAAGGGGTACCAGGCAGATATAAAGGAGTACCAGGCAGGTATGGAGGGGTACCAGGCAGATATAAAGGAGTACCAGGCAGGTATGGAGGGGTACCAGGCAGATATAAAGGGGTACCAGGAAGATATAAAGGGGTATCAGGCAGGTATGGAGGGGTGCCAGGCAGGTATGGAGGGGTATCAGGCAGGTATGGAGGGGTACCAGGCAGATATAAAGGGGTACCAGGCAGGTATGGAGGGGTGCCAGGCAGGTATGGAGGGGTACCAGGCAGATATAAAGGGGTACCAGGCAGATATAAAGGGGTACCAGGCAGGTATGGAGGGGTGCCAGGCAGGTATGGAGGGGTACCAGGCAGATATAAAGGGGTACCAGGCAGATATAAAGGGGTATCAGGCAGGTATGGAGGGGTGCAGGATAAAGGAAACTCTGTAACACTGTTTCTGTAATTGTTGAGAAAAAAGGAACTTGTGAGGCGCGGGCGCCATGCCTGGGCGATTCCCATGTTATCACAAACGTTCTGAATGTAAAGACAGAAAAAAAAAAAGGTGTGATTGAGAATAACTTTGAAGATCCGGAGGGCAGACGGTGACAAGGACTTACCAGCTGTGTGAGGTGACTGGCGGGTCAGATGCTCAGCTGATGGTCGGAATTTCACACGCGGGCACGGGGCGGGTATTTCAGCTGTCAGATCTTCTCTTCTCTTTGAAAAGAAAATAATCTTTTTCCTCTTTTCTTCATCTCCATCTTTTTATTTTCTGTGTTTTTAGGCCGAGTTGAAAGAGAGTTAATTTTCTGGTGAAATAACCGGAGATTACCGCTTTCCCCCGTAGTTGTTTTGGAGGGGCAGAGGCTTCATGATCTGCCCAGAATCCGAGGCTGGCACCTTCTACCTCCATCGTGAAGACCACAAATCCAAAGGTGTTATTCCGCGTACACACGAGCGGAATGTCCGTCAGAAAAAGTCAGGCGGAAGCTTTTCATCGTATATTCCGATCGTGTGTGGGGCCTCATTGGACTTTTTTGCGTCTAAAAATTCTGATGGACCTAGAAATAGAAAATGTTCTATATTTTTCCGATGGAACCAATTCCTATCGGGAAATCCGCTCGTCTGTACGCTGTTCCAACGGACCAAAAACGACGCATGCTCTGAAGCAAGTACGAGACGGAGGCTATTGGTTACTGGCTATTGAACTTCCTTTTTCAAGTCCCGTCGTATGTGTTGTACGTCACTGCGTTCTTGAGGGTCGGAATTTGGTGTGATGGTGTGTACGCAAGACAGGTTCAGCGGAATTCCGTCGGAACCCTGTCGGAAAAATCTTCAGAGTTTATTCCGACGGGAAAACCGGTCGTGTGTACGTGCCATTAGATCAGGGGTCTCAAACTGGTGGCCCTCCAGCTGTTGTAAAACTACAAGTCCCATGAGGCATTGCAAGGCTGACAGTGACAAGCATCACCCCCACAGGTAGAGGCATGATGGGACTTGTAGTTTTGCAACAGCTGGAGGGCCACCAGATTTAGAGGTATTACAACTCCAGAATTTTCGAATACTAATGGGAGATTTTTGCACAATCTTGTGGCCCCCCCATTCAGTGTAGTGCGGTGCGACGGCAATAATTCACACAGTCAGGTGTAATGGAAAACATCGATTGTGATTAGGGTAGCACCGATACCGGTATTGGTGCCAATACTAAGCGTTTGAACAAGTATCGGGACTCGTGAAAATGCTCCGATACCCAACACGGGATTCCCCCGCCGACAGCTGAAATGTGAAAAAAAAAGTCAGCAGATATCGGTTGTTAAGGATCGGGGACCGATGCGTTATTACCAACCGGTGACTCATTCAGCTGCCAGTGGGGTTCTCCTGTTGACAGCCGAAGTGTTAAAGATGTCTGGCAATTGGAGCTGTCAAAAACAAAAATGCTGGGTAATGTTTGTTAACAACATTGCTCAGCCCCTGAAACACTAAGATAAACAGAAACATTGTTTCATTGTGTATCTTTCTGTTTATTCATCTACAGATCAAAGAGGTGAAGTTCCATCTAAAGATGAAGATAGTTTAAAGCAGCCTGTTAAATTAAAAAAAAAAAAATCTATTAAATGTTCCTCTGTTTAACCCCTTATTAACCCTTAAAGCGGAGGTCCACCCTAAAGGGGACCTTCCGCTCATTGGAATCCTCCCCCCCTCCGGCGCCACAATTGGCACCTTTCAGGGGGGAGGGGGGTGCAGGTACCTGTACAGTACAGGTATCTGCACCCACTTCCGGGATAGCTCTCTGCGGAAAGGGGCGTAGATTCACGCCCCTTTCCGAAAGTCCCCCGCTGCCTGCTGGGAAACACACAGATCCCAGAGGCAGCGGGTCCATCCTTATTGCACAGCGCGACTCGCGCATGCGCAGTAGGGAACCGGGAAATGAAGCCGAAAGGCTCCACTTCCTGATTCCCATACCCAAGATGGTGGCGGCAGCACCCGAGAGATGATCGAGAGATCGGCTTCGGGGGCCGACATCGCGGGCGCGCTGGGCGGGTAAGTGTCCTTATTTTAAAAGTCAGCAGCTGCAGTATTTGTAGCTGCTGGCTTTTAAAAAAAAAAACGGCGGAACTCCTGGCGGACTCCCGCTTTAATTTACTCTAATCAGCTTTAATTAACTCCGTATTCCCCTCCATTGAATTATTATTTTCCTGCAGATTTTTTTTTATTGTTCTCTAGTAGGGATGAGCTTCATGTTCGAGTCGAACATACATTCGACTCGAACATCGGCTGTTTGCCTGTTCAGCGAATACCGAACGTTATGGGCCGCTCGCACCAAATTCGTGTGGCGCTCACGGCCCACAATGCACTGCGCCATCGCAGTGCATTGCTGGCTTATGATTGGCCAAGCATGCACTGTGACCCCGCATGCTTGACCAATCACAGCGACGGCAGCGAGGAGAGCCATGATTGGCCGCAGGCAGGATGCCTGCGGCCAATCATAGCTCAGGCTGTGTAGTACACGCCCCACACTATATAAGGCCGCCAGCGCGGCAGCCTTGTGTAGTGTGTTGGCGTCTGTAGGAGTTAGTGGGTGTTCTGTGTACCTTCAACACACTATACACCATTCGTTATCGGACGATTTTGCGTTCTTGCTCTTCTGTAGTGCAGTATACACCATTATATCCACCTATATAGCTAGCTATCTTCTCTTTTTAAATAGAGCTTGCAGTCAGTTGTAGGAGATTGTGCGTGCTGTCTGCGTGCCCTGACCGCAGTATACACCGTTATATCCACCTACATAGCTAGCTATATTACTCTTTTGTAATAGAGCTTGCAGTCAGTTGTAGGAGATAGTGCGTGCTGTCTGCGTGCCCTAACTGCAGAATACACCGTTATATCCACCTATATAGCTAGCTATCTTGCTCTTTTTAAATAGAGCTTGCAGTCAGTTGTAGGAGATTGTGGGTGTTGTCTGCGTGCCCTGACCACAGTATACACCATTATATCCACCTACATAGCTCTTCTCTAATTGAGCCATCTGCCATCTGCAGGAGTTAGTGGGTGTTGTGTGCCTCCAGCACAATATATACACTACCCAATTGCTGGTTTTCCCATCTCCCTTCAGGCCATTACCATTTCTGGAAGGTCAGCAAGGAGAGGCAGACAGTCACGAGCCGATAAAAAGAGGGCAAGCAGGCTCTGTGTCTAGAGACAACAGTGCTGGTCGTGGGTGCGGTGCATCGTCATCATCAGCACGTGGCCATGGGACATGCTTGTCCTTCTTTTCGGCAGCTGGACATGTTGAGCCGCAACATGCCAACGACTTGGTAGAGTGGATGACCAAGCCCTCTTCATCCTCATCATCCTCTCTCACCCAGGCTCAGGGTACTAGCAAAGTAGCTGCCAACGCATCGTCTTCCCTCCTCTCAATGTCATCATCAGTGACTCCTTCCCTAGACCCACCATGTCCTCCTGAGGAGTCTCCTGATCTCTTTGAGCACAGTGTTGGGTACATGCTCCAGGAGGATGCCCAGTGTTTTGTAGGCTCTGATGATGACACTCAGCTAGAGGAAGGCAGTAGCGTGAGCGCAGAGAGAGGGGATGCTCAAGAAGGACAGCAATCTGGCAGTCATGTTCCACAAGCTGCAGCATACTGCCAGGTTTGCTCCAGCGATGAAGAGGGAGGGGATGATGAGGGCACTGACTCCACGTGGGTGCCTGGAAGGAGAGAGGAGGAGGAGGAGAAGGAGGCACATGTCCAACGAGGCAGGATGCCCTCCAGGGGCCAGCTTAGGGCCAGCACACCGACTGAATCACACCGCAGAGCTCCGCCTGTGCAGGGCGCTGCCTCTGCGCGTTATTCTAAAAGTTCTTTGGTGTGGGCCTTTTTTGAGACGAGTGCATCAGATCGCACCGCTGCTATTTGCAACATATGTCTCCAGCGTATCTCGCGTGGCCAAAACATCAGCCCCTTGGGCACCACATGCTTGACCAGACGTATGTTGACCTGCCATGCAGCTCGTTTGGCAAGCGGACCTCAAAGACCCACACCAAAGAACAAAGCGGACCTCTCCTTGCTCCTCATCAGCTGGCATCTCCAACCCCACTAGACCTTCAGTCCTCTCTGAAACCTGCTCTGAGAGGAATGAAGGTGTAGAATTAGGTGTGTCACAGCCAAGTGCTTCCGGGCACTCTGCTAGCAGTACACCCACGTCCGATTATAGCAGGCAAATGTCCCTGCCCCAGCTGCTGGACCGCCGAAAGAAGTTCACTCCCAGCCATCCACATGCCCAGCGGTTGAATGCTAGCTTGGCTAAATTGCTAGCACTTCAACCGCTGGGCATGTGGATGGCTGGGAGTGAACTGCTGCCTTTTCAGTTGGTAGACTCGGCCCCCTTCCGTGAGTTTGTACAATGTGCAGTTCCTCAGTGGCAGGTCCCCAAACGCCACCTTTCCTCACGGAAGGCGATTCCGGCTCTTTACCGGCATGTGGAAGGCAATGTCCTTGCCTCGCTGGACTCATGGTCCAGCAGGTATGGACAGGGACGTTACCCATCTTTCACGGCCCATTGGGTCACTCTTCTGGCAGCTGTGAAGGATGCAGGACAAGGTGCAGTAGTGTTGGAGGTTGTTCCGCCACCACACCTCCAAAATGCTACTATTGGTTGTGACACACCTCTATCCTCCACCCCCTCCTCTTCTTCTTCCTCCATGGCCTCTTCCAGTGCTCTGTCCTCAGAACCAGCGGTGCTCTGTAGGCGTTCCAGGGGCTACGCAAGTACGCAGGCAAAACGATGCCATGCCGTGCTTGCGCTGGTTTGTTTGGGGGACAGGAGCCACACTGGGGCAGATGTTTTGTCAGCTCTGCAGGGGCAGGTCGAGAGGTGGTTGACGCCATGCCAGCTTAAGCCAGGAATGGTGGTTTGCGACAATGGCACCAACCTCCTCTCCGCCCTCCAACAGGGACAACTGACCCATGTGCCCTGTGTGGCTCACGTCCTTAACCTGGTGGTGCAGCGGTTCTTGGGCAGGTACCCTGGCTTAGAGGATGCCCTGAAGCAGGCCAGGAAAGTCTGTGTGCATTTCCGACGATCATTTAATGCCTGTGCTCGGCTGGCTGAGCTCCAAAAGGAGTTGAACCTGCCCAAGAACCGCCTTATATGTGACATGCCCACCAGGTGGAACTCAACGTTGGCCATGCTGCAGTGGCTGCACACGCAGCAGAGGGCCATCAATGAGTACCTGTGTGACTACGTCACCAGGGCAGGGTCAGGGGAGCTCGGTTTTTTCTCACCACGCCAGTGGGGCATGATCAGGGATGCATGCACTGTCCTGTCACCGTTTGAGGAGGCCACAAGGATGGTGAGCAGTGACAGTGCATGCATCAGTGACACTGTACCTCTTGTCCACCTCTTGAGCATACGCTGCGTGGAATAATGGACAGGGCACTTGAGGCAGAACAGAGGCAGGAAGAGGAGGACTTCCTTGCCTCTCAAGGCCCCCTTTATCCAGACAGTGTTCCTGCTGTGCCACCCATCACACAGGAAGAGGATGAGGAGGAGGAGGAGGAGGATGATTGTGTCAGGATGGAGGTGGAGGCTGGCACTCAGCATCAGCATCAGCAGTCTTGTAGGGATGATGTACAGTCCCAGGAAACCCATGGACTTGTACGTGGCTGGGAGGAGGTAGCTGCGGATCATGTTGCCCTTAGTGACCCAGAGGACTCCGGACCGAATGCCTCAGCTAACCTACGCTGCATGGCCTCCCTGATCCTGCAAAGCCTGCGGAAGGATCCTCGTATTCTTCGGATCAAGGAGAGGGACCATTACTGGCTGGCCACTCTCCTTGATCCACGGTACAAGGGTAAGGTTGCCGACCTTATCTTGCCGTCGCAGAGGGAGCAGAGGATGAGACATCTCCGGGAGGCCTTGCAGAAAGGTCTGTGCAACGCATTCCCAGAGACTGGGAGGTTACAAACTCCTGGTCCTGGACAACGTGTTGCTGAGGCATCGGTCAGAAGGAGCGGTGGAGAAGGTGGCCGTCTGACCAGTGCATTCAGACAATTTTTTAGTCCGCAGCCCCAAGGTATGATCGGTTCCAGCAACCATCGCCAGCGTCTGATTTACATGGTGCAGGAATACCTAGGGGCAAGATCAGACTTGGACACCTTCCCCACCGAAAATCCTCTGGCTTACTGGGTCTTGAGGATGGATCACTGGCCAGAGCTTGCACAGTATGCAATTGAGCTACTGGCCTGTCCTGCATCCAGCGTTCTTTTGGAACGCACCTTCAGTGTTGCTGGTAGGTTTGTTACCGATCACAGGGTGCGCCTGTCCACTGACTCAGTTGATCGACTGACCTTCATCAAGATGAATCAGTCTTGGATCACCCACAGCTACCAAGCACCTGAAGCTGATGTAACCGAATAATTTTTTTTGAAATACCACATCCCTTCAAGACTGCCTATGCTGATGCTGAGTGACTGTCCTGTTATGTTGATTGTCTATCCTCTTCCTCCTCCGCTAATATGTTGGAAGAACATTTTTGTTTCTGGGTGATGCCATCAGCCCAATTTTTCAGCCCCTGTTTAACAGGGACTAGTAATTACAATTCTTGATATAATATTTCACAGCAGGGCCCATTCCTGTGCCCACCCAGAGTAACTGTGAGGACTTAGGCTGGGTTCACACTGCAGCGGTTTATGAGAACGGATGTGATTCGCACCGCACTGCAGTGCAAATCACATCCGATCTCTGTGCGATGCGAGTTCAGCTATACAGATAGTATGGCTGAATTTGCATCGCACACGGCCCAAACTTGCACAGGGCCCTTTTTTTGGTCCGCAGCAGAATCGGATCGCATGGGTGTTCACACCATGCGATCCGATTCCTGTCCGAGTTTGCAGATCGCACTGCGATATGCGAACTGATCTGGGGGTGTCATTAAGGTTTCACTGACACTCCCAGCAGTTCGCATAGGGCAGTGTGAACTGCCGCCGGGAGGTATGCGATGCGGGAACCCGCCGCGGATTTGCGGCGTTCCCGCATCGCTGCAATGATAACCCAGCCTTATAGTGTTGTAGCACCAGCACCACAACCACCAAAGGTCAATTTTTCTACCACTGTTGAACAATGGCATGTAATTACAATTCTTGATATAATCGTTCACAGCAGGGCGCTCCAGCGCCCACCAAGAGTCACTTTAAAGGCTTACAATGTTGTGGCAAAACCAACACCTTGTTCCGCCATTTCTGCAGAGCATATAGGGCAGGCCCCTACTTTCAAACATCCAATTTACAAACATCTCCTACTTGCAAACGATAGGAGACAACAGCAAGTGAGATGAAAAAAGATGGACGACAAAACAAATTATACAGGGGTGATAACCCTTCCCTATGTTTTGTTTTGACTGGAGCTACACTTTAAAAATGTACCAGTTCTAAATTAAAAACAGATTCAACTTAACACAACAAACCTACACAGTCCCTGTCTTGTTTGCACCGCCTGTATACTGCTGTGAGTATATAGGGCCTGGGGGCCACACGCATTTCCTTTTTTTAATATGGGTACGGGGTTCCCCTTAATATGTGTACAAGACCTAAAGGGGCTGGTAATAGGCAGGGAGGGCTACCCATGCCATTTTTCTGAATGATTTTCAACCATATTGCAGGAACCAGATATAACATTAAAACCACAAGCAGTTTTAAATTACTTTTTTTCCGTTAAATGTCATTTTGTGCAGGGACTGTTCTAAACACGGGAAACACGTGGCACTTCACAGGCATACTACAGACACCCCCCAGGCACCATATTTAAAGGAATATTTCACTTTTTTTTTTTCACTTTAATCGTCATTAAAATCAGTGCTCCCGCCAAAACGGCCATTTTTAAAAACATTTTAGGCATTGACCCATGTCCCCTGGGGCAGGAGCCAGGTCCCCAAACCCTTTTTAGGACAGTATCTTGCATATTAGCCGTAAAAATTAGCACTTTTAATTTCGAACGTTCGAGTCCCATAGACTTCAATGGGGTTCTAAAGTTGGTACGAATTTGGGGTCCGTTCGAAAGTTCTGGTGCGAACCGAACCGGGGGGTGTTCGGCTCATCCCTATTCTCTAGTTTATAAACTATAAATAATTAAGAAATGTCTTTTTGTTTGCTTTGTTTGTTAATATTTTTACACCTTTAACAAATATTTACAAGTTTCACATTGAAAAAAAGCGCAAAAAGTAAGAAAAATGTATTTATTTAATTTGCAAATAACTTTTGAATGCTTTGTACCATTGCTGACAGCTGAAGTGTTGGGGCAGGTATCAGTAGTTATATCGGTAATTGTATCAATAATTGTATTGATACTTGTTACATAGTTAGTCAGGTTGAAAAAAGACACAAGTCCATCCAGTTCAACCACAAATAAAAATAATAATATCATACAATCCCATAAACCCAATTCTATACAGTTGATCCAGAGGAAGGCAAAAAACCCCAGCAGAGCCATGATCCAATTTGCTACAGCAGGGGAAAAAATTCCTTCCTGATCCCCCGAGAGTCAATCGGATTTTCCCCGGATCAACTTTACCTATAAATGTCACCCAGTTATATTCTGTGCACTTCGGAAATAATCCAGACCCTTCTTAAAGCAATCCACTGAGCTGACCAGATCCACGTTGGAAAATTAGGTCCGACGGATATTCCAACGGAATCAGTCCGATGGAGACCACACACAGTCGGATTATCCGACAACACGGTCCGATAGGACACATTCCGACAGATTCTCCGACCGCGTGTACAAGGGCTTACTGTGAAGAAACCTTTCCTTATTTGGAGATGAAATCTCTTTTCCTCTAGACGTAAAGCGTCCCCCCTTGTCCTCTGTGATGACTGTAAAGTGAATAACTCAACACCAAGTTCCCTATATGGACCCCTTATATATTTGTACATGGTGATTATATCCCCCCTTAATCTCCTCTTATCAAGAGAGAATAAATTCAGTTCCTCTAATCTTTCCTCATAGCTGAGTTCCTCCATGCCTCTTATCAGTTTGGTTGCCCTTCTCTGCACTTTCTCCAGTTCCCCGATATCCTTTCTGAGAACTGGAGCCCAAAACTGAACTGCATATTCCAGATGAGGTCTTACTAATGATTTGTACAGATGATATCTCTCTCTGTGGAGTCCATACCTCTCCTAATACAAGAAAGGACTTTGCTCACCTTGGAAACCGCAGCTTGGCATTGCATGTTATTATTGAGCTTATGATCTACCAAAACCCCCAGATCCTTCTCCACTATGGATCCCCCAGATCCTTCTCCACTATGGACCCCCCAGATCCTTCTCCACTATGGATCCCCCAGATCCTTCTCCGCTATGGATCCCCCAGATCCTTCTCCGCTATGGATCCCCCAGATCCTTCTCCGCTATGGATCCCCCAGATCCTTCTCCGCTATGGATCCCCCAGATCCTTCTCCGCTATGGATCCCCCCAGATCCTTCTCCACTACGGATCCCCCAGATCCTTCTCCACTACGGACCCCCCAGATCCTTCTCCACTATGGGCCCCCCCAGATACTTCTCCACTATGGGCCCCCCCCAGATCCTTCTCTGCTATGGATCCCCCAGATCCTTCTCTGCTATGGATCCTCCAGATCCTTCTCCGCTATGGATCCCCCAGATCCTTCTCCGCTATGGATCCCCCAGATCCTTCTCCGCTATGGATCCCCCCAGATCCTTCTCCACTATGGATCCCCCAGATCCTTCTCCACTACGGACCCCCCCAGATCCTTCTCCACTATGGATCCCCCCAGATCCTTCTCCGCTATGTATCCCCCCAGATCCTTCTCCGCTATGAATCCCCCAGATCCTTCTCCGCTATGGATCCCCAGATCCTTCTCTGCTATGGATCCCCCCAGATCCTTCTCCACTATGGATCCCCCCAGATCCTTCTCCACTATGGATCCCCCCAGATCCTTCTTCACTATGGATCCCTCCAGATCATTCTCCAATATGGATCCCCCAGATCCTTCTCCACTATGGATCCACCAGATCCTTCTCCACTACAGACCCCCCAGATCCTTCTCCACTATGGATCCCCCCAGATCCTTCTCCGCTATGGATCCCCCCAGATCCTTCTCCACTACGGATCCCCCCAGATCCTTCTCCACTACGGACCCCCCCAGATCCTTCTCCACTATGGATCCCCCCAGATCCTTCTCCACTATGGACCCCCCCAGATCCTTCTCCACTACTATGGATCCCCCCAGATCTTTCTCCACTATGGATCCCCCAGATCCTTCTCCACTATGGATCCCCCCAGATCCTTCTCCACTATGGATCCCCCCAGATCCTTCTCTACTACGGATCCCCCCAGATCCTTCTCCACTATGGATCCCCCAGATCCTTCTCCACCATGGACCCCCCCCAGATCCTTCTCCACTATGGATTCCCCCAGTTGTACTCCCCCTAGTATGTATGATGCATATTCTTAGCCCCCAAGTGCAGAACTTTACATTTATCCACATTAAACCTCATCTGCCACATAGTCGCCCAATTAGACAGAGCATTGAGGTCGGCTTGTAAATTGGAGACATCCTGGAAGGAGGTTATTCCACTCCATAGCTCGGTGTTATCTGCAAAGACGGAAATCCCAGACCCCATATCATTTATAAAGGTATTAAAAAGTAAGGGTCCCAGCACTGAACCTTGGGGTACAACACTGATAACCTCAGACCATTCAGAGTAAGAATCATTAACCACTACTCTCTGAATTCTGTCTTTTAGCCAATTTTCTATCCATTTAAAAACTGATATTTCCAAACCTGTAGACTTTATCTTACACATGAGCCGTGTGTGCGCAACTGTATCCAACGCTTTTGCAAAATCCAAGTATACCACGTCCACCGCCACCCCTCTGTCCAAGTATACCACGTCCACCGCCACCCCTCTGTCCAAGTGTACCATGTCCACCGCCACCCCTCTGTCCAAGTGTACCACGTCCACCACCACCCCTCTGTCCAAGTATACCACGTCCACAGCCACCCCTCTGTCCAAGTATACTACGTTCACAGCCACCCATCTGTCCAAGTATACCACGTCCACCGTCACCCCTCTGTCCAAGTATACCACGTCCACCGCCACCCCTCTGTCCATGTGTACCACGTCCATCGCCACCCCTCTGTCCAAGTATACCACGTCCACCACCACCCTTCTGTCCAAGTATACCACATCCACCGCCACCCCTCTGTCCAAGTATACCACGTCCACCGCCACCCCTCTGTCCAAGTATACCACGTCCACTGCCCTCCTCTGTCTAAGTATACCACGTCCACCGCCACCCCTCTGTCCAAGTATACCATGTCCACCGCCACCCCTCTGTCCATGTGTACCACGTCCACCGCCACCCCTCTGTCCAAGTATACCACGTCCACCACCACCCTTCTGTCCAAGTATACCACATCCACCGCCACCCCTCTGTCCAAGTATACCACGTCCACTGCCACCCCTCTGTCCAAGTATACCACGTCCACAGCCACCCCTCTGTCCAAGTGTACCACGTCCACCGCCACCCTTATGTCCAAGGTTTTATTTACCACCTCATAAAAAGAAATCGGTTTATCTGACAACTTGTCACTTGTATCGGTGCTTGTGTCGGTCCTTGTGTCGGTAATTGTATTGATAATTGTATCGGTACTTGTGTCGGTAATTGTATTGGTACTTGTATTGGTACTTGTATTGGTACTTATGTTGATACTTGTATCGGTACTTGTGTCGGCACTTGTGTCGGTACTTGTGTCGGTAATTGTGTCGGTAATTGTGTCGGTATTTATGGCAGTAATTGTATCGGTAATTGTACTTGCTGTAAAAAAAATGGTATCGGTGCATCCCCAATTGTAATAGCACAGTGACAGTTAACCACAAACCCGGTGGGAAAGTTGCTGAACCGGATGTACTCAGTTTTCAGTAATGTGAAGAGAGCATCTGTAAAGAGATCAGGGTGTGGCCTGACCATCTTGTGCCCAAGTGGGAAGATGTCCAAGGAGTAGAAACATTAGGCTTTCCCTCCCCGTCAGGAACCTTTCTGTTAATGCCATTTCTGTCCCTAAATGACGGGGTGCCTGTCCCTACCCTACAAATTTACAAAATGCGTGTCAAACCCTGGAGCCAGGGCCTTGAATAGGCTCTGCCTGACACAAGATAGCTGCTAGAGTTACATAGGGCGACAGCATCCAATGGGATAGCCTCCCCAGTGGCCAAGGAAACCATACAGGAACCTTGTTCCTCTTGACTTCCAATCCAAAAACAGTGCCTCTGTGGAAGAGGTCCCCGGAGGTGGAGAAGATAGATTGCACCTGCCTACAAGTATTCCAATGTCTTTCTTCTCCCTCACTGTGAGCCCGGTTCTTGTGGGGAGGGGTGGGGGAGGGGCTAGCAAGAAGGCATCCAACGTTATCCTTATTAACTGATGATGTCATTGGTTGTTAGGACTCCGGTGGCTAGAAGGTTGTAATCGTGGACATTGAAAATCTGTGGCTTTGTGTAACTAAAAGGCAGGTTTGCTCCACCCGTCGCCTTGTAATACAATTTTTGGCCAGTTTTTTAGGCATTTTGCTAAAGCCCCCCTGGAGATATCCCGGGTACCCGGGCATCTCTGGTTGAAAAAGGCTGTGCTAGATCCTGACACCCAGGGCACATGCCCCAGGTCTTCCACTGCGTTCCACCAGGCCTCCTTTGAGATATGGAGACAGTCTTTGCCGTTATGTGGTATCCACTCTACAAAGTACAACGCGGAATCAGTTTTCCCTGACCGTCAGTGTGCCGAATATTTCTACTTTTTACATTTTTACCAGTTTTATAAAAGTAAAAGTGATACAATACTGAGTTATATATAGTGTGGCATTATCTATAAGAAGGATTATGACAATGGAACACTAATCAATGACAAGTCAACAGCAGGGTGTTGCTAGACCCTGGCACCAAGGACACATGCCCCAGGTCTTCTACTAAGTGCCCCGGGCTTCCTCCGAGATATGGAGACAGACTCTGCAGTTTTGAAACATTGTAGGTTTTATCTACTTTTCAATCCAGTTCTTGTGTATTGTGTCATCATAATGTAACATTCCAGTTTTCAGACCAATTCATCTTTTGTTCAGTTAAAAAGAAAATGTTAATCTTGGATTTGATCCAAAGTGGTCATCGTGGTAACCTACCAGCCCCCCCCCCCCCCCAACATTTGAATCTATGTGCCCAGAGGGGCCCCTAGTCTTTTAGGACTTTAGACCCCCCCCCCCCCCCCCCCATTTTTCTAAACTATTCTAAAACATGTTCTCTAATTGTCTGTAAACATGTAACCGTCACATGATCACATGACAGCTCTCTGATCACATGACCAGGAAAAAAAACATGGAGAAGGCATGAAGAAGAGACTCATATGCAGTGGCGGCTGGTGCTCAATTTATTTATTTTTTGGGGGGCAAACAAACTGAAAAATGCTGAAAAAAAAACAATCGCAGCCACTGTGCCATCAATTGCAGCCACTGTGCCCATCAATCGCAGCCACTGTGCCATCAATTGCAGCCACTGTGCCCATCAATTGCAGCCACTGTGCCCATCAATTGCACCCAATGTGCCCATCAATTGCAGCCACTGTAACTTCAAATGCAGCCACTGTGCCCATCAATCGCAGCCACTGTGCCATCAATTGCAGCCACTGTGCCCATCAATTGCACCCAATGTGCCCATCAATTGCAGCCACTGTAACTTCAAATGCAGCCACTGTGCCCATCAATCGCAGCCACTGTGCCCATCAATCGCAGCCACTCTGCCATATCAAATGCTGCCAGGGTGTCCCTCGCCCGCTGTCTGCACTTACCCTGTCTCAGCTCCTCAATGTCTTCTCCTGTCCTCTCTTCCCATCCTCTGCTATGATTGGATGCCTGATAGGCAATATTGCAATAGCCAATCACAGCACCTACTGTTTCAGGCAATCAGGTGAAGGGTAACAGATCTGAGCACCTGATTGATGGAGAGGCAGTTTAGTGTCAGGAAAGTGAATATTCATTTGCTTTTCTAATACAGCCGAGTGACCTGAGAGGACCCAGCATAGCGCTCACAGGTCACCCGTTTTGATGCCTATTAGAGCCTATGGATCCAATCAGGTGCTTCAAAAACATCCCCCGCCGCTGTAATTCAGGGGCCCGGTGTCTGAAAAGGGGCCGGGCGCCAGAATAGGGGGTGACAGCGTCAGCCATAGATAGATTCATGTATAGCATGAATCTATCTATTGGTGCTAAAGGGGGCGGCAGGAGAGAGGGGGCGGCGCCCGTGCACCCTCATAGACACACCGACACCGACACCGCACAGACGCCCACCTCACCATGTACGGTGCCCCGAGCGCTAACATGCTACCCAGAATGGGATGTTTTATTGTTCCCTCTCTACATTTTCTGAAACTAAACTATCTGATCACCACAAACTGAAACACTATTTTATTCATTTTTTTATATTAAAAACAAACTCCCCCATCCATCCATCATCCATCCATCCATCCATCATCCATCCATTCATCCATCATCCATCCATCCATCCATCATCCATCCATCCATCATCCATCCATCCATCCATTATCCATCCATCCATCATCCATCCATCCATCCATCATCCATCCATTCATCCATCATCCATCCATCCATCATCCATCCATCCATCCATCATCCATCCATTCATCCATCATCCATCCATCCATCCATCATCCATCCATCCATCCATCATCCATCCATCCATCCATTATCCATCCATCCATCATCCATCCATCCATCCATTATCCATCCATCCATCATCCATCCATTCATCCATCCATCCATCCATCCAGCCATCATCCATCCATTATCCATCCATCCATCATCCATGTTTCCATCCATTCATCATCCATCCATCCATCATCCATCCATCATCCATCCATCCATCCATCCATCATCCATCCATTATCCATCATTATCCATCCATCCATCATCCATCCATCCATCCATCCATCCATCCATCCATCCATCCATTATCCATCCATCCATCATCCATGTTTCCATCCATTCATCATCCATCCATCCATCATCCATCCATTATCCATCATTATCCATCCATCCATCATCCATCCATTCATCCATCCATCCATCCATTATCCATCCATCCATCATCCATGTTTCCATCCATTCATCATCCATCCATCCATCATCCATCCATCCATCCATCCATCATCCATCCATTCATCCATCCATCATCCATCCATTCATCATCCATCCATCCATCATCCATCCATTATCCATCATTATCCATCCATCCATCCATCATCCATCCATTCATCCATCCATCATCCATCCATTCATCATCCATCCATCCATCATCCATCCATTATCCATCATTATCCATCCATCCATCCATCATCCATCCATTCATCCATCCATCATCCATCCATTCATCCATCCATCCATTTATCCATCCATCCATTATCCATCCATTATCCATCCATCCATCATCCATCCATTCATCCATCCATCCATTTATCCATCCATCCATTTATCCATCCATCCATTATCCATCCATTATCCATCCATCCATCATCCATGTTTCCATCCATTCATTCATCATCCATCCATCATTCATCCATTCATCCATCCATCCATCATCCATCCATCCATCATCCATTCATGTCTTCATCCATTCATCATCCATCCATCATCCATCCATCCATGTCTCCATCCATCCATGTCTCCATCCATTCATCATCCATCCATCCATGTCTCCATCCATCCATCCATCCATGTCTCCATCCAACATCCATCCATCCATGTCTCCATCCATCCATCATCCATTCATCCATGTCTCCATCCATCCATCATCCATTCATCCATGTCTCCATCCATCCATCCATCCATGTCTCCATCCATGTCTCCATCCATCATCCATCCATCCATGTCTCCATCCATGTCTCCATCCATCATCCATCCATCCATTTCTCCATCCATCCATGTCTCCATCCATCCATCATCCATCCATGTCTCCATCCATCCATCATCCATCCATGTCTCCATCCATTCATCCATCCTCCATCCATCCATCCATCCATCTATCATACATCCATCCACCCATCCATGTCTCCATCCATCCATCCATGTCTTCATCCATTCATCCATCCATGTCTCCATCCATTCATCCATCCATGTCTCCATCCATCCATCCATGTCTTCATCCATTCATCCATCCATGTCTCCATCCATTCATCCATCCATGTCTCCATCCATCCATCCATGTCTTCATCCATTCATCCATCCATGTCTCCATCCATTCATCCATCCATGTCTACATCCATTCATCATCCATCCATCCATTCATAGCTTTCAATATAATTTCTATACTGATGACTCCCACATCTATCTCCTCTATCACCACCCCTCAGCCCACTCCTCCAGTATCACTGATTTACTAAAAGACATATCAGCCTGGATATCACACCATTTCCTCAATCTATCCAAACCCGAGCTCATGATATTTCCTCCCCTGACTTCTCTGCCAAGATCGATGGTCCAACCATAATCTCCTAATCCACTCCCTTGTTATCTCCACTACTGTAACTCCATCCTCATTGGCTTCTCTTCACATAGGCCACGCCCCCAGTCCATCATGAATGCTGCCAGACTCATCCACCTTACCAACCACTCAGTGTCTGATACTCATCTCTACTAATCCCCCCACTGACCTCCATTCAATGTCCTCCACCCCTCTCTACCAATCCCTCCACTGACCTCCATTCAGTGTCCTCCCCCCCTCTCTACTAATCCCCCCACTGACCTCCATTCAGTGTCCTCCACCCCTCTCTACCAATCCCTCCACTGACCTCCATTCAGTGTCCTCTACCCCTCTCTACCAATCCCTCCACTGACCTCCATTCAGTGTCCTCCACCCCCCTCTACCAATCCCTCCACTGATCTCCATTCAGTGTCCTCTACCCCTCTCTACCAATCCCTCCACTGACCTCCATTCAGTGTCCTCCACCCCCCTCTACCAATCCCTCCACTGGCCTCCATTCAGTGTCCTCCACCCCTCTCTACCAATCCCTCCACTGACCTCCATTCAGTGTCCTCCACCCCTCTCTACCAATCCCTCCACTGACCTCCATTCAGTGTCCTCCACCCCTCTCTACCAATCCCTCCACTGACCTCCATTCAGTGTCCTCCACCCCTCTCTACTAATCCCCCCACTGATCTCCATTCAGTGTCCTCTACCCCTCTCTACCAATCCCTCCACTGACCTCCATTCAGTGTCCTCCACCCCTCTCTACCAATCCCTCCACTGGCCTCCATTCAGTGTCCTCTACCCCTCTCTACCAATCCCTCCACTGACCTCCATTCAGTGTCCTCCACCCCCCTCTACCAATCCCTCCACTGGCCTCCATTCAGTGTCCTCCACCCCTCTCTACCAATCCCTCCACTGACCTCCATTCAGTGTCCTCCACCCCTCTCTACCAATCCCTCCACTGACCTCCATTCAGTGTCCTCCACCCCTCTCTACCAATCCCTCCACTGACCTCCATTCAGTGTCCTCCACCCCTCTCTACCAATCCCTCCACTGACCTCCATTCAGTGTCCTCCACCCCTCTCTGCCAATCCCTCCACTGACCTCCATTCAGTGTCCTCCACCCCTCTCTACCAATCCCTCCACTGACCTCCATTCAGTGTCCTCCACCCCCCTCTACCAATCCCTCCACTGGCCTCCATTCAGTGTCCTCCACTCCTCTCTACCAATCCCTCCACTGACCTCCATTCAGTGTCCTCCACCCCTCTCTACCAATCCCTCCACTGACCTCCATTCAGTGTCCTCCACCCCTCTCTACCAATCCCTCCACTGACCTCCATTCAGTGTCCTCCACCCCTCTCTACCAATCCCTCCACTGGTCTCCATTCAGTGTCCTCCACCCCTCTCTGCCAATCCCTCCACTGGCCTCCATTCAGTGTCCTCCACCCCTCTCTACCAATCCCTCCACTGACCTCCATTCAGTGTCCTCCACCCCCCTCTACCAATCCCTCCACTGGTCTCCATTCAGTGTCCTCCACCCCTCTCTACCAATCCCTCCACTGGCCTCCATTCAGTGTCCTCCACCCCTCTCTACCAATCCTTCCACTGACCTCCATTCAGTGTCCTCCACTCCTCTCTGCCAATCCCTCCACTGACCTCCATTCAGTGTCCTCCACCCCTCTCTACCAATCCCTCCACTGACCTCCATTCAGTGTCCTCCACCCCTCTCTACCAATCCCTCCACTGACCTCCATTCAGTGTCCTCCACCCCTCTCTACCAATCCCTCCACTGACCTCCATTCAGTGTCCTCCACCCCTCTCTACCAATCCCTCCACTGACCTCCATTCACTGTCCTCCACCCCTCTCTATCAATCCATCCACTGACCTCCATTCAGTGTCCTCCACCCCTCTCTACCAATCCCTCCACTGGCCTCCATTCAGTGTCCTCCACCCCTCTCTACCAATCCCTCCACCGACCTCCATTCAGTGTCCTCCACCCCTCTCTACCAATCCTTCCACTGGTCTCCATTCAATGTCCTCCACCCCTCTCTACCAATCCCTCCACTGACCTCCATTCAGTGTCCTCCCCCCCTCTCTACCAATCCCTCCACTGGCCTCCATTCAGTGTCCTCTACCCCTCTCTACCAATCCCTCCACTGACCTCCATTCAGTGTCCTCCACCCCCCTCTACCAATCCCTCCACTGGCCTCCATTCAGTGTCCTCCACCCCTCTCTACCAATCCTTCCACTGGTCTCCATTCAATGTCCTCCACCCCTCTCTACCAATCCCTCCACTGGCCTCCATTCAGTGTCCTCCACCCCTCTCTGCCAATCCTTCCACTGGTCTCCATTCAGTGTCCTCCACCCCTCTCTACCAATCCCTCCACTGACCTCCATTCAGTGTCCTCCACCCCTCTCTACCAATCCCTCCACTGACCTCCATTCAGTGTCCTCAACTGCTCTCTACCAATCCCTCCACTGACCTCCATTCACTGTCCTCCACCCCTCTCTATCAATCCATCCACTGACCTCCATTCAGTGTCCTCCACCCCTCTCTACCAATCCCTCCACTGGCCTCCATTCAGTGTCCTCCACCCCTCTCTACCAATCCCTCCACCGACCTCCATTCAGTGTCCTCCACCCCTCTCTACCAATCCTTCCACTGGTCTCCATTCAATGTCCTCCACCCCTCTCTACCAATCCCTCCACTGGTCTCCATTCAGTGTCCTCCACCCCTCTCTACCAATCCCTCCACTGGTCTCCATTCAGTGTCCTCCACCCCTCTCTACCAATCCCTCCACTGACCTCCATTCAGTGTCCTCCACCCCTCTCTACCAATCCCTCCACTGACCTCCATTCAGTGTCTTCCACCCCTCTCTGCCAATCCCTCCACTGGCCTCCATCCAGTGTCCTCCACCCCTCTCTGCCAATCCCTCCACTGGTCTCCATTCAGTGACCTCCACCCCTCTCTGCCAATCCCTCCACTGACCTCCATTCAGTGTCCTCCACCCCTCTCTACTAATCCCCCCACTGACCTCCATTCAGTGCCCTCCACCCCTCTCTACTAATCCCCCCACTGATCTCCATTCAGTGTCCTCCACCCCTCTCTACCAATCCCTCCACTGACCTCCATTCAGTGTCCTCCATCCCTCTCTACCAATCCCTCCACTGACCTCCATTCAGTGTCCTCCACCCCTCTCTGCCAATCCCTCCACTGATCTCCATTCAGTGTCCTCCACTCCTCTCTGCCAATCCCTCCACTGACCTCCATTCAGTGTCCTCCACCCCTCTCTACCAATCCCTCCACTGACCTCCATTCAGTGTCCTCCACCCCTCTCTGCCAATCCCTCCACTGGTCTCCATTCAGTGTCCTCCATCCCTCTCTACCAATCCCTCCACTGACCTCCATTCAGTGTCCTCCACCCCTCTCTACCAATCCCTACACTGACCTCCATTCAGTGTCCTCCACCCCTCTCTACAAATCCCTCCACTGATCTCCATTCAGTGTCCTCCACCCCTCTCTGCCAATCCCTCCACTGGCCTCCATCCAGTGTCCTCCACCCCTCTCTGCCAATCCCTCCACTGGTCTCCATTCAGTGACCTCCACCCCTCTCTGCCAATCCCTCCACTGGTCTCTATTCAGTGTCCTCCACCCCTCTCTACTAATCCCCCCACTGACCTCCATTCAGTGCCCTCCACCCCTCTCTACTAATCCCCCCACTGATCTCCATTCAGTGTCCTCCACCCCTCTCTACCAATCCCTCCACTGACCTCCATTCAGTGTCCTCCATCCCTCTCTACCAATCCCTCCACTGACCTCCATTCAGTGTCCTCCACCCCTCTCTGCCAATCCCTCCACTGATCTCCATTCAGTGTCCTCCACTCCTCTCTGCCAATCCCTCCACTGACTTCCATTCAGTGTCCTCCACCCCTCTCTACCAATCCCTCCACTGACCTCCATTCGGTGTCCTCCACCCCTCTCTGCCAATCCCTCCACTGGTCTCCATTCAGTGTCCTCCATCCTTCTCTACCAATCCCTCCACTGGTCTCCATTCAGTGTCCTCCATCCCTCTCTACCAATCCCTCCACTGACCTCCATTCAGTGTCCTCCACCCCTCTCTACAAATCCCTCCACTGGTCTCCATTCAGTGTCCTCCATCCCTCTCTACCAATCCCTCCACTGACCTCCATTCAGTGTCCTCCACCCCTCTCTACAAATCCCTCCACTGATCTCCATTCAGTGTCCTCCACCCCTCTCTGCCAATCCCTCCACTGACCTCTATTCAGTGTCCTCCACCCCTCTCTACCAATCCCTCCACTGGCCTCCATTCAGTGTCCTCCACCCCTCTCTACAAATCCCTCCACTGATCTCCATTCAGTGTCCTCCACCCCTCTCTGCCAATCCCTCCACTGATCTCCATTCAGTGTCCTCCACTCCTCTCTGCCAATCCCTCCACTGACCTCCATTCAGTGTCCTCCACCCCTCTCTACCAATCCCTCCACTGACCTCCATTCAGTGTCCTCCACCCCTCTCTACCAATCCCTCCACTGACCTCCATTCAGTGTTCTCCACCCCTCTCTACCAATCCCCCCACTGACCTCCATTCAATGTCCTCCACCCCTCTCTACCAATCCCTCCACTGGCCTCCATTCAGTGTCCTCCACCCCTCTCTGCCAATCCCTCCACTGATCTCCATTCAGTGTCCTCCACCCCTCTCTACCAATCCATCCACTGGCCTCCATTCAGTGTCCTCCACCCCTCTCCACCAATCCCTCCACCGACCTCCATTCAGTGTCCTCCACCCCTCTCTACCAATCCCTCCACCGACCTCCATTCAGTGTCCTCCACTCCTCTCTGCCAATCCCCCCACTGACCTCCATTCAATATCCTCCACCCCTCTCTACCAATCCACACACTGACCTCCATTCAGTGTCCTCCACCCCTCTCTATCAATCCATCTACTGACCTCCATTCAGTGTCCTCCACCCCTCTCTGCCAATCCCTCCACTGGCCTCTATTCAGTGTGCTCCACCCCTCTCTACCAATCCCTCCACTGACCTCCATTCAGTGTCCTCCACCCCTCTCTACCACTCCCTCCACTGACCTCCATTCAGTGTCCTCCACCCCTCTCTACCAATCCCTCCACTGGTCTCCATTCAGTGTCCTCCACCCCTCTCTACCAATCCCTCCACTGACCTCCATTCAGTGTCCTCCACCCCCCTCTACCAATCCCTCCACTGGCCTCCATTCAGTGTCCTCCACCCCTCTCTACCAATCCTTCCACTGGTCTCCATTCAATGTCCTCAACCCCTCTCTACCAATCCCTCCACTGACCTCCATTCACTGTCCTCCACCCCTCTCTATCAATCCATCCACTGACCTCCATTCAGTGTCCTCCACCCCTCTCTACCAATCCCTCCACTGGCCTCCATTCAGTGTCCTCCACCCCTCTCTACCAATCCCTCCACTGGCCTCCATTCAGTGTCCTCCACCCCTCTCTACCAATCCCTCCACTGGTCTCCATTCAATGTCCTCCACCCCTCTCTACCAATCCCTCCACTGGTCTCCATTCAGTGTCCTCCACCCCTCTCTACCAATCCCTTCACTGACCTCCATTCAGTGTCCTCCACCCCTCTCTACCAATCCCTCCACTGGCCTCCATTCAGTGTCCTCCACCCCTCTCTACTAATCCCCCCACTGACCTCCATTCAGTGCCCTCCACCCCTCTCTACTAATCCCCACCACTGATCTCCATTCAGTGTCCTCCACCCCTCTCTACCAATCCCTCCACTGACCTCCATTCAGTGTCCTCCATCCCTCTCTACCAATCCCTCCACTGACCTCCATTCAGTGTCCTCCACCCCTCTCTGCCAATCCCTCCACTGATCTCCATTCAGTGTCCTCCACTCCTCTCTGCCAATCCCTCCACTGACCTCCATTCAGTGTCCTCCACCCCTCTCTACCAATCCCTCCACTGACCTCCATTCAGTGTCCTCCACCCCTCTCTGCCAATCCCTCCACTGGTCTCCATTCAGTGTCCTCCATCCCTCTCTACCAATCCCTCCACTGGTCTCCATTCAGTGTCCTCCATCCCTCTCTACCAATCCCTCCACTGACCTCCATTCAGTGTCCTCCACCCCTCTCTACCAATCCCTACACTGACCTCCATTCAGTGTCCTCCACCCCTCTCTACAAATCCCTCCACTGATCTCCATTCAGTGTCCTCCACCCCTCTCTGCCAATCCCTCCACTGGTCTCCATTCAGTGACCTCCACCCCTCTCTGCCAATCCCTCCACTGGTCTCTATTCAGTGTCCTCCACCCCTCTCTACTAATCCCCCCACTGACCTCCATTCAGTGCCCTCCACCCCTCTCTACTAATCCCCCCACTGATCTCCATTCAGTGTCCTCCACCCCTCTCTACCAATCCCTCCACTGACCTCCATTCAGTGTCCTCCATCCCTCTCTACCAATCCCTCCACTGACCTCCATTCAGTGTCCTCCACCCCTCTCTGCCAATCCCTCCACTGATCTCCATTCAGTGTCCTCCACCCCTCTCTGCCAATCCCTCCACTGACCTCCATTCAGTGTCCTCCACCCCTCTCTATCAATCCCTCCACTGACCTCCATTCAGTGTCCTCCATCCCTCTCTACCAATCCCTCCACTGACCTCCATTCAGTGTCCTCCACTCCTCTCTGCCAATCCCTCCACTGACTTCCATTCAGTGTCCTCCACCCCTCTCTACCAATCCCTCCACTGACCTCCATTCAGTGTCCTCCACCCCTCTCTACAAATCCCTCCACTGACCTCCATTCAGTGTCCTCCACCCCTCTCTGCCAATCCCTCCACTGGTCTCCATTCAGTGTCCTCCATCCTTCTCTACCAATCCCTCCACTGGTCTCCATTCAGTGTCCTCCATCCCTCTCTACCAATCCCTCCACTGACCTCCATTCAGTGTCCTCCACCCCTCTCTACAAATCCCTCCACTGGTCTCCATTCAGTGTCCTCCATCCCTCTCTACCAATCCCTCCACTGACCTCCATTCAGTGTCCTCCACCCCTCTCTACAAATCCCTCCACTGGTCTCCATTCAGTGTCCTCCACCCCTCTCTGCCAATCCCTCCACTGACCTCTATTCAGTGTCCTCCACCCCTCTCTACCAATCCCTCCACTGGCCTCCATTCAGTGTCCTCCACCCCTCTCTACAAATCCCTCCACTGATCTCCATTCAGTGTCCTCCACCCCTCTCTGCCAATCCCTCCACTGATCTCCATTCAGTGTCCTCCACTCCTCTCTGCCAATCCCTCCACTGACCTCCATTCAGTGTCCTCCACCCCTCTCTACCAATCCCTCCACTGACCTCCATTCAGTGTCCTCCACCCCTCTCTACCAATCCCTCCACTGACCTCCATTCAGTGTTCTCCACCCCTCTCTACCAATCCCCCCACTGACCTCCATTCAATGTCCTCCACCCCTCTCTACCAATCCCTCCACTGGCCTCCATTCAGTGTCCTCCACCCCTCTCTGCCAATCCCTCCACTGATCTCCATTCAGTGTCCTCCACCCCTCTCTACCAATCCATCCACTGGCCTCCATTCAGTGTCCTCCACCCCTCTCCACCAATCCCTCCACCGACCTCCATTCAGTGTCCTCCACCCCTCTCTACCAATCCCTCCACCGACCTCCATTCAGTGTCCTCCACCCCTCTCTGCCAATCCCCCCACTGACCTCCATTCAATATCCTCCACCCCTCTCTACCAATCCACACACTGACCTCCATTCAGTGTCCTCCACCCCTCTCTATCAATCCATCTACTGACCTCCATTCAGTGTCCTCCACCCCTCTCTGCCAATCCCTCCACTGGCCTCCATTCAGTGTGCTCCACCCCTCTCTACCAATCCCTCCACTGACCTCCATTCAGTGTCCTCCACCCCTCTCTACCACTCCCTCCACTGACCTCCATTCAGTGTCCTCCACCCCTCTCTACCAATCCCTCCACTGGTCTCCATTCAGTGTCCTCCACCCCTCTCTACCAATCCCTCCACTGACCTCCATTCAGTGTCCTCCACCCCCCTCTACCAATCCCTCCACTGGCCTCCATTCAGTGTCCTCCACCCCTCTCTACCAATCCTTCCACTGGTCTCCATTCAATGTCCTCAACCCCTCTCTACCAATCCCTCCACTGACCTCCATTCACTGTCCTCCACCCCTCTCTATCAATCCATCCACTGACCTCCATTCAGTGTCCTCCACCCCTCTCTACCAATCCCTCCACTGGCCTCCATTCAGTGTCCTCCACCCCTCTCTACCAATCCCTCCACTGGCCTCCATTCAGTGTCCTCCACCCCTCTCTACCAATCCCTCCACTGGTCTCCATTCAATGTCCTCCACCCCTCTCTACCAATCCCTCCACTGGTCTCCATTCAGTGTCCTCCACCCCTCTCTACCAATCCCTTCACTGACCTCCATTCAGTGTCCTCCACCCCTCTCTACCAATCCCTCCACTGGCCTCCATTCAGTGTCCTCCACCCCTCTCTACCAATCCCTCCACTGGTCTCCATTCAATGTCCTCCACCCCTCTCTACCAATCCCTCCACTGATCTCCATTCAGTGTCCTCCACCCCTCTCTACCAATCCCTCCACTGACCTCCATTCAGTGTCTTCCACCCCTCTCTGCCAATCCCTCCACTGGCCTCCATCCAGTGTCCTCCATCCCTCTCTACCAATCCCTCCACTGACCTCCATTCAGTGTCCTCCACCCCTCTCTGCCAATCCCTCCACTGATCTCCATTCAGTGTCCTCCACCCCTCTCTACCAATCCCTCCACTGACCTCCATTCAGTGTCCTCCACCCCTCTCTGCCAATCCCTCCACTGGTCTCCATTCAGTGTCCTCCACCCCTCTCTACCAATCCCTCCACTCACCTCCATTCAGTGTCCTCCACCCCTCTCTACCAATCCCTCCACTGACCTCCATTCAGTGTCCTCCACCCCTCTCTACTAATCCCTCCACTGACCTCCATTCAGTGTCCTCCACCCCTCTCTACTAATCCCCCCACTGACCTCCATTCAGTGTCCTCCACCCCTCTCTACTAATCCCTCCACTGACCTCCATTCAGTGTCTTCCACCCCTCTCTACCAATCCCTCCACTGGTCTCCATTCAGTGTCCTCCACCCCTCTCTATCAATCCCTCCACTGGCCTCCACTCAGTATCCTCCACCCCTCTCTACCAATCCCTCCACTGACCTCCATTCAGTGTTCTCCACCCCTCTCTACCAATCCCTCCACTGGCCTCCATTCACTGTCCTCCACCCCTCTCTACTAATCCCCCCACTGACCTCCATTCAGTGCCCTCCACCCCTCTCTACTAATCCCCCCACTGACCTCCATTCAGTGCCCTCCACCCCTCTCTACCAATCCCTCCACTGGTCTCCATTCAGTGTCCTCCACCCCTCTCTACCAATCCCTCCACTGGTCTCCATTCAGTGTCCTCCACCCCTCTCTACCAATCCTTCCACTGGTCTCCATTCAGTGTCCTCCACCCCTCTCTGCCAATCCTTCCACTGGTCTCCATTCAGTGTCATCCACCCCTCTCTACCAATCCCTCCACTGGTCTCCATTCAATGTCCTCAACCGCTCTCTACCAATCCCTCCACTGACCTCCATTCACTGTCCTCCACCCCTCTCTATCAATCCATCCACTGACCTCCATTCAGTGTCCTCCACCCCTCTCTACCAATCCCTCCACTGGCTTCCTTTCAGTGTCCTCCACCCCTCTCTACCAATCCCTCCACCGACCTCCATTCAGTGTCCTCCACCCCTCTCTACCAATCCTTCCACTGGTCTCCATTCAATGTCCTCCACCCCTCTCTACCAATCCCTCCACTGGTCTCCATTCAGTGTCCTCCACCCCTCTCTACCAATCCCTCCACTGACCTCCATTCAGTGTCTTCCACCCCTCTCTGCCAATCCCTCCACTGGCCTCCATCCAGTGTCCTCCACCCCTCTCTGCCAATCCCTCCACTGGTCTCCATTCAGTGACCTCCACCCCTCTCTGCCAATCCCTCCACTGGTCTCTATTCAGTGTCCTCCACCCCTCTCTACTAATCCCCCCACTGATCTCCATTCAGTGTCCTCCACCCCTCTCTACCAATCCCTCCACTGACCTCCATTCAGTGTCCTCCACCCCTCTCTACCAATCCCTCCACTGACCTCCATTCAGTGTCCTCCACCCCTCTCTACTAATCCCCCCACTGATCTCCATTCAGTGTCCTCCACCCCTCTCTACCAATCCCTCCACTGACCTCCATTCAGTGTCCTCCACCCCTCTCTACCAATCCCTCCACTGACCTCCATTCAGTGTCCTCCATCCCTCTCTACCAATCCCTCCACTGACCTCCATTCAGTGTCCTCCACCCCTCTCTGCCAATCCCTCCACTGATCTCCATTCAGTGTCCTCCACTCCTCTCTGCCAATCCCTCCACTGACCTCCATTCAGTGTCCTCCACCCCTCTCTACCAATCCCTCCACTGACCTCCATTCAGTGTCCTCCACCCCTCTCTGCCAATCCCTCCACTGGTCTCCATTCAGTGTCCTCCACCCCTCTCTACCAATCCCTCCACTGATCTCTATTCAGTGTCCTCCACTCCTCTCTGCCAATCCCTCCACTGACCTCCATTCAGTGTCCTCCACCCCTCTCTGCCAATCCCTCCACTGATCTCCATTCAGTGTCCTCCACTCCTCTCTGCCAATCCCTCCACTGACCTCCATTCAGTGTCCTCCACCCCTCTCTACCAATCCCTCCACTGGTCTCCATTCAGTGTCCTCCATCCCTCTCTACCAATCCCTCCACTGACCTCCATTCAGTGTCCTCCACCCCTCTCTACCAATCCCTCCACTGACCTCCATTCAGTGTCCTCCATCCCTCTCTACCAATCCCTCCACTGACCTCCATTCAGTGTCCTCCACCCCTCTCTGCCAATCCCTCCACTGATCTCCATTCAGTGTCCTCCACCCCTCTCTGCCAATCCCTCCACTGACCTCCATTCAGTGTCCTCCACCCCTCTCTATCAATCCCTCCACTGACCTCCATTCAGTGTCCTCCATCCCTCTCTACCAATCCCTCCACTGACCTCCATTCAGTGTCCTCCACTCCTCTCTGCCAATCCCTCCACTGACTTCCATTCAGTGTCCTCCACCCCTCTCTACCAATCCCTCCACTGACCTCCATTCAGTGTCCTCCACCCCTCTCTACAAATCCCTCCACTGACCTCCATTCAGTGTCCTCCACCCCTCTCTGCCAATCCCTCCACTGGTCTCCATTCAGTGTCCTCCATCCTTCTCTACCAATCCCTCCACTGGTCTCCATTCAGTGTCCTCCATCCCTCTCTACCAATCCCTCCACTGACCTCCATTCAGTGTCCTCCACCCCTCTCTACAAATCCCTCCACTGGTCTCCATTCAGTGTCCTCCATCCCTCTCTACCAATCCCTCCACTGACCTCCATTCAGTGTCCTCCACCCCTCTCTACAAATCCCTCCACTGGTCTCCATTCAGTGTCCTCCACCCCTCTCTGCCAATCCCTCCACTGACCTCTATTCAGTGTCCTCCACCCCTCTCTACCAATCCCTCCACTGGCCTCCATTCAGTGTCCTCCACCCCTCTCTACAAATCCCTCCACTGATCTCCATTCAGTGTCCTCCACCCCTCTCTGCCAATCCCTCCACTGATCTCCATTCAGTGTCCTCCACTCCTCTCTGCCAATCCCTCCACTGACCTCCATTCAGTGTCCTCCACCCCTCTCTACCAATCCCTCCACTGACCTCCATTCAGTGTCCTCCACCCCTCTCTACCAATCCCTCCACTGACCTCCATTCAGTGTTCTCCACCCCTCTCTACCAATCCCCCCACTGACCTCCATTCAATGTCCTCCACCCCTCTCTACCAATCCCTCCACTGGCCTCCATTCAGTGTCCTCCACCCCTCTCTGCCAATCCCTCCACTGATCTCCATTCAGTGTCCTCCACCCCTCTCTACCAATCCATCCACTGGCCTCCATTCAGTGTCCTCCACCCCTCTCCACCAATCCCTCCACCGACCTCCATTCAGTGTCCTCCACCCCTCTCTACCAATCCCTCCACCGACCTCCATTCAGTGTCCTCCACCCCTCTCTGCCAATCCCCCCACTGACCTCCATTCAATATCCTCCACCCCTCTCTACCAATCCACACACTGACCTCCATTCAGTGTCCTCCACCCCTCTCTATCAATCCATCTACTGACCTCCATTCAGTGTCCTCCACCCCTCTCTGCCAATCCCTCCACTGGCCTCCATTCAGTGTGCTCCACCCCTCTCTACCAATCCCTCCACTGACCTCCATTCAGTGTCCTCCACCCCTCTCTACCACTCCCTCCACTGACCTCCATTCAGTGTCCTCCACCCCTCTCTACCAATCCCTCCACTGGTCTCCATTCAGTGTCCTCCACCCCTCTCTACCAATCCCTCCACTGACCTCCATTCAGTGTCCTCCACCCCCCTCTACCAATCCCTCCACTGGCCTCCATTCAGTGTCCTCCACCCCTCTCTACCAATCCTTCCACTGGTCTCCATTCAATGTCCTCAACCCCTCTCTACCAATCCCTCCACTGACCTCCATTCACTGTCCTCCACCCCTCTCTATCAATCCATCCACTGACCTCCATTCAGTGTCCTCCACCCCTCTCTACCAATCCCTCCACTGGCCTCCATTCAGTGTCCTCCACCCCTCTCTACCAATCCCTCCACTGGCCTCCATTCAGTGTCCTCCACCCCTCTCTACCAATCCCTCCACTGGTCTCCATTCAATGTCCTCCACCCCTCTCTACCAATCCCTCCACTGGTCTCCATTCAGTGTCCTCCACCCCTCTCTACCAATCCCTTCACTGACCTCCATTCAGTGTCCTCCACCCCTCTCTACCAATCCCTCCACTGGCCTCCATTCAGTGTCCTCCACCCCTCTCTACCAATCCCTCCACTGGTCTCCATTCAATGTCCTCCACCCCTCTCTACCAATCCCTCCACTGATCTCCATTCAGTGTCCTCCACCCCTCTCTACCAATCCCTCCACTGACCTCCATTCAGTGTCTTCCACCCCTCTCTGCCAATCCCTCCACTGGCCTCCATCCAGTGTCCTCCATCCCTCTCTACCAATCCCTCCACTGACCTCCATTCAGTGTCCTCCACCCCTCTCTGCCAATCCCTCCACTGATCTCCATTCAGTGTCCTCCACCCCTCTCTACCAATCCCTCCACTGACCTCCATTCAGTGTCCTCCACCCCTCTCTGCCAATCCCTCCACTGGTCTCCATTCAGTGTCCTCCACCCCTCTCTACCAATCCCTCCACTCACCTCCATTCAGTGTCCTCCACCCCTCTCTACCAATCCCTCCACTGACCTCCATTCAGTGTCCTCCACCCCTCTCTACTAATCCCTCCACTGACCTCCATTCAGTGTCCTCCACCCCTCTCTACTAATCCCCCCACTGACCTCCATTCAGTGTCCTCCACCCCTCTCTACTAATCCCTCCACTGACCTCCATTCAGTGTCTTCCACCCCTCTCTACCAATCCCTCCACTGGTCTCCATTCAGTGTCCTCCACCCCTCTCTATCAATCCCTCCACTGGCCTCCACTCAGTATCCTCCACCCCTCTCTACCAATCCCTCCACTGACCTCCATTCAGTGTTCTCCACCCCTCTCTACCAATCCCTCCACTGGCCTCCATTCACTGTCCTCCACCCCTCTCTACTAATCCCCCCACTGACCTCCATTCAGTGCCCTCCACCCCTCTCTACTAATCCCCCCACTGACCTCCATTCAGTGCCCTCCACCCCTCTCTACCAATCCCTCCACTGGTCTCCATTCAGTGTCCTCCACCCCTCTCTACCAATCCCTCCACTGGTCTCCATTCAGTGTCCTCCACCCCTCTCTACCAATCCTTCCACTGGTCTCCATTCAGTGTCCTCCACCCCTCTCTGCCAATCCTTCCACTGGTCTCCATTCAATGTCCTCAACCGCTCTCTACCAATCCCTCCACTGACCTCCATTCACTGTCCTCCACCCCTCTCTATCAATCCATCCACTGACCTCCATTCAGTGTCCTCCACCCCTCTCTACCAATCCCTCCACTGGCTTCCATTCAGTGTCCTCCACCCCTCTCTACCAATCCCTCCACCGACCTCCATTCAGTGTCCTCCACCCCTCTCTACCAATCCTTCCACTGGTCTCCATTCAATGTCCTCCACCCCTCTCTACCAATCCCTCCACTGGTCTCCATTCAGTGTCCTCCACCCCTCTCTACCAATCCCTCCACTGACCTCCATTCAGTGTCTTCCACCCCTCTCTGCCAATCCCTCCACTGGCCTCCATCCAGTGTCCTCCACCCCTCTCTGCCAATCCCTCCACTGGTCTCCATTCAGTGACCTCCACCCCTCTCTGCCAATCCCTCCACTGGTCTCTATTCAGTGTCCTCCACCCCTCTCTACTAATCCCCCCACTGATCTCCATTCAGTGTCCTCCACCCCTCTCTACCAATCCCTCCACTGACCTCCATTCAGTGTCCTCCACCCCTCTCTACCAATCCCTCCACTGACCTCCATTCAGTGTCCTCCACCCCTCTCTACTAATCCCCCCACTGATCTCCATTCAGTGTCCTCCACCCCTCTCTACCAATCCCTCCACTGACCTCCATTCAGTGTCCTCCACCCCTCTCTACCAATCCCTCCACTGACCTCCATTCAGTGTCCTCCATCCCTCTCTACCAATCCCTCCACTGACCTCCATTCAGTGTCCTCCACCCCTCTCTGCCAATCCCTCCACTGATCTCCATTCAGTGTCCTCCACTCCTCTCTGCCAATCCCTCCACTGACCTCCATTCAGTGTCCTCCACCCCTCTCTACCAATCCCTCCACTGACCTCCATTCAGTGTCCTCCACCCCTCTCTGCCAATCCCTCCACTGGTCTCCATTCAGTGTCCTCCACCCCTCTCTACCAATCCCTCCACTGATCTCTATTCAGTGTCCTCCACTCCTCTCTGCCAATCCCTCCACTGACCTCCATTCAGTGTCCTCCACCCCTCTCTGCCAATCCCTCCACTGATCTCCATTCAGTGTCCTCCACTCCTCTCTGCCAATCCCTCCACTGACCTCCATTCAGTGTCCTCCACCCCTCTCTACCAATCCCTCCACTGGTCTCCATTCAGTGTCCTCCATCCCTCTCTACCAATCCCTCCACTGACCTCCATTCAGTGTCCTCCACCCCTCTCTGCCAATCCCTCCACTGATCTCCATTCAGTGTCCTCCACCCCTCTCTGCCAATCCCTCCACTGATCTCCATTCAGTGTCCTCCGCCCCTCTCTGCCAATCCCTCCACTGACCTCCATTCAGTGTCCTCCACTCCTCTCTGCCAATCCCTCCACTGGTCTCCATTCAGTGTCCTCCACCTCTCTCTACCAATCCCTCCACTGACCTCCATTCAGTGTCCTCCACCCCTCTCTACCAATCCCTCCACTGGTCTCCATTCAGTGTCCTCCACCCCTCTCTACCAATCCCTCCACTGGTCTCCATTCAGTGTCCTCCACCCCTCTCTACCAATCCTTCCACTGGTCTCCATTCAGTGTCCTCCACCCCTCTCTACCAATCCCTCCACTGGTCTCCATTCAGTGTCCTCCACCCCTCTCTACCAATCCTTCCACTGGTCTCCATTCAGTGTCCTCCACTCCTCTCTGCCAATCCCTCCACTGGTCTCCATTCAGTGTCCTCCACCCCTCTCTACCAATCCTTCCACTGGTCTCCATTCAATGTCCTCAACCGCTCTCTACCAATCCCTCCACTGGCCTCCATTCACTGTCCTCCACCCCTCTCTATCAATCCATCCACTGACCTCCATTCAGTGTCCTCCACCCCTCTCTACCAATCCCTCCACTGGCCTCCATTCAGTGTCCTCCACCCCTCTCTACCAATCCCTCCACCGACCTCCATTCAGTGTCCTCCACCCCTCTCTACCAATCCTTCCACTGACCTCCATTCAGTGTCCTCCACCCCTCTCTACCAATCCCTCCACTGGTCTCCATTCAATGTCCTCCACCCCTCTCTACCAATCCCTCCACTGGTCTCCATTCAGTGTCCTCCACCCCTCTCTACCAATCCCTCCACTGACCTCCATTCAGTGTCTTCCACCCCTCTCTGCCAATCCCTCCACTGGCCTCCATCCAGTGTCCTCCACCCCTCTCTGCCAATCCCTCCACTGGTCTCCATTCAGTGACCTCCACCCCTCTCTGCCAATCCCTCCACTGGTCTCTATTCAGTGTCCTCCACCCCTCTCTACTAATCCCCCCACTGACCTCCATTCAGTGCCCTCCACCCCTCTCTACTAATCCCCCCACTGATCTCCATTCAGTGTCCTCCACCCCTCTCTACCAATCCCTCCACTGACCTCCATTCAGTGTCCTCCATCCCTCTCTACCAATCCCTCCACTGATCTCCATTCAGTGTCCTCCACCCCTCTCTACCAATCCCCCCACTGACCTCCATTCAGTGTCCTCCACCCCTCTCTATCAATCCATCCACTGACCTCCATTCAGTGTCCTCCACCCCTCTCTGCCAATCCCTCCACTGATCTCCATTCAGTGTCCTCCACTCCTCTCTGCCAATCCCTCCACTGACCTCCATTCAGTGTCCTCCACCCCTCTCTACCAATCCCTCCACTGACCTCCATTCAGTGTCCTCCACCCCTCTCTGCCAATCCCTCCACTGGTCTCCATTCAGTGTCCTCCATCCCTCTCTACCAATCCCTCCACTGGTCTCCATTCAGTGTCCTCCATCCCTCTCTACCAATCCCTCCACTGACCTCCATTCAGTGTCCTCCACCCCTCTCTGCCAATCCCTCCACTGATCTCCATTCAGTGTCCTCCACTCCTCTCTGCCAATCCCTCCACTGACCTCCATTCAGTGTCCTCCACCCCTCTCTACCAATCCCTCCACTGACCTCCATTCAGTGTCCTCCACCCCTCTCTGCCAATCCCTCCACTGGTCTCCATTCAGTGTCCTCCACCTCTCTCTACCAATCCCTCCACTGACCTCCATTCAGTGTCCTCCACCCCTCTCTACTAATCCCTCCACTGACCTCCATTCAGTGTCCTCCACCCCTCTCTACTAATCCCTCCACTGACCTCCATTCAGTGTCCTCCACCCCTCTCTACTAATCCCTCCACTGACCTCCATTCAGTGTCTTCCACCCCTCTCTACCAATCCCTCCACTGGTCTCCATTCAGTGTCCTCCACCCCTCTCTGCCAATCCCTCCACTGGCCTCCATTCAGTGTCCTCCACCCCTCTCTACCAATCCCTCCACTGACCTCCATTCAGTGTCCTCCACCCCTCTCTACCAATCCCTCCACTGACCTCCATTCAGTGTCCTCCACCCCTCTCTACCAATCCCTCCACTGACCTCCATTCAGTGTCCTCCACCCCTCTCTACCAATCCCTCCACTGACCTCCATTCAGTGTCCTCCACCCCTCTCTACCAATCCCTCCACTGACCTCCATTCAGTGTTCTCCACCCCTCTCTACCAATCCCTCCACTAGCCTCCATTCACTGTCCTCCACCCCTCTCTACTAATCCCCCCACTGACCTCCATTCAGTGCCCTCCACCCCTCTCTACTAATCCCCCCACTGGTCTCCATTCAGTGCCCTCCACCCCTCTCTGCCAATCCCCCCACTGACCTCCATTCAATGTCCTCCACCCCTCTCTACTAATCCCCCCACTGACCACCATTCAGTGTCCTCCACCCCTCTCTACCAATCCCTCCACTGGCCTCCATTCAGTGTCCTCCACCCCTCTCTGCCAATCCCTCCACTGATCTCCATTCAGTGTCCTCCACCCCTCTCTACCAATCCATCCACTGGCCTCCATTCAGTGTCCTCCACCCCTCTCCACCAATCCCTCCACCGACCTCCATTCAGTGTCCTCCACCCCTCTCTACCAATCCCTCCACCGACCTCCATTCAGTGTCCTCCACCCCTCTCTACTAATCCCTCCACCGACCTCCATTCAGTGTCCTCCACCCCTCTCTGCCAATCCCCCCACTGACCTCCATTCAATATCCTCCACCCCTCTCTACCAATCCACCCACTGACCTCCATTCAGTGTCCTCCACCCCTCTCTATCAATCCATCTACTGACCTCCATTCAGTGTCCTCCACCCCTCTCTGCCAATCCCTCCACTGGCCTCCATTCAGTGTGCTCCACCCCTCTCTGCCAATCCCTCCACTGACCTCCATTCAGTGTCCTCCACCCCTCTCTACCAATCCCTCCACTGACCTCCATTCAGTGTCCTCCACCCCTCTCTACCACTCCCTCCACTGACCTCCATTCAGTGTCCTCCACCCCTCTCTACCAATCCCTCCACTGACCTCCATTCAGTGTCCTCCACTCCTCTCTACCAATCCATCCACTGGCCTCCATTCAGTGTCCTCCACCCCTCTCTACCAATCCCTCCACTGATCTCCATTCAGTGTCCTCCACCCCTCTCTACCAATCCCTCCACTGGTCTCCATTCAGTGTCCTCCACCCCTCTCTACCAATCCCTCCACTGACCTCCATTCAGTGTCCTCAACCCCCTCTACCAATCCCTCCACTGGCCTCCATTCAGTGTCCTCCACCCCTCTCTACCAATCCTTCCACTGGTCTCCATTCAATGTCCTCAACCCCTCTCTACCAATCCCTCCACTGACCTCCATTCAGTGTCCTCCACCCCTCTCTACCAATCCCTCCACTGGCCTCCATTCAGTGTCCTCCACCCCTCTCTACCAATCCCTCCACTGGCCTCCATTCAGTGTCCTCCACCCCTCTCTACCAATCCCTCCACTGGTCTCCATTCAATGTCCTCCACCCCTCTCTACCAATCCCTCCACTGGTCTCCATTCAGTGTCCTCCACCCCTCTCTACCAATCCCTCCACTGATCTCCATTCAGTGTCCTCCACCCCTCTCTACCAATCCCTCCACTGACCTCCATTCAGTGTCTTCCACCCCTCTCTGCCAATCCCTCCACTGGCCTCCATCCAGTGTCCTCCATCCCTCTCTACCAATCCCTCCACTGACCTCCATTCAGTGTCCTCCACCCCTCTCTGCCAATCCCTCTACTGGCCTCCATCCAGTGTCCTCCATCCCTCTCTACCAATCCCTCCACTGACCTCCATTCAGTGTCCTCCACTCCTCTCTGCCAATCCCTCCACTGACCTCCATTCAGTGTCCTCCACCCCTCTCTACCAATCCCTCCACTGACCTCCATTCAGTGTCCTCCACCCCTCTCTGCCAATCCCTCCACTGGTCTCCATTCAGTGTCCTCCACCTCTCTCTACCAATCCCTCCACTGACCTCCATTCAGTGTCCTCCACCCCTCTCTACTAATCCCTCCACTGACCTCCATTCAGTGTCCTCCACCCCTCTCTACTAATTCCTCCACTGACCTCCATTCAGTGTCTTCCACCCCTCTCTACCAATCCCTCCACTGGTCTCCATTCAGTGTCCTCCACCCCTCTCTGCCAATCCCTCCACTGGCCTCCATTCAGTGTCCTCCACCCCTCTCTACCAATCCTTCCACTGGTCTCCATTCAATGTCCTCCACCCCTCTCTACCAATCCCTCCACTGACCTCCATTCAGTGTCCTCCCCCCCTCTCTACCAATCCCTCCACTGGTCTCCATTCAGTGTCCTCCACCCCTCTCTACCAATCCCTCCACTGACCTCCATTCAGTGTCCCCCACCCCTCTCTACCAATCCCTCCACTGGCCTCCATTCAGTGTCCTCCACCCCTCTCTGCCAATCCTTCCACTGGTCTCCATTCAATGTCCTCAACCGCTCTCTACCAATCCCTCCACTGACCTCCATTCACTGTCCTCCACCCCTCTCTATCAATCCATCCACTGACCTCCATTCAGTGTCCTCCACCCCTCTCTACCAATCCCTCCACTGGCCTCCATTCAGTGTCCTCCACCCCTCTCTACCAATCCCTCCACCGACCTCCATTCAGTGTCCTCCACCCCACTCTACCAATCCTTCCACTGGTCTCCATTCAATGTCCTCCACCCCTCTCTACCAATCCCTCCACTGGTCTCCATTCAGTGTCCTCCACCCCTCTCTACCAATCCCTCCACTGACCTCCATTCAGTGTCTTCCACCCCTCTCTGCCAATCCCTCCACTGGCCTCCATCCAGTGTCCTCCACCCCTCTCTGCCAATCCCTCCACTGGTCTCCATTCAGTGACCTCCACCCCTCTCTGCCAATCCCTCCACTGGTCTCTATTCAGTGTCCTCCACCCCTCTCTACTAATCCCCCCACTGACCTCCATTCAGTGCCCTCCACCCCTCTCTACTAATCCCCCCACTGATCTCCATTCAGTGTCCTCCACCCCTCTCTACCAATCCCTCCACTGACCTCCATTCAGTGTCCTCCATCCCTCTCTACCAATCCCTCCACTGACCTCCATTCAGTGTCCTCCTCCCCTCTCTACCAATCCCTCCACTGACCTCCATTCAGTGTCCTCCACCCCTCTCTGCCAATCCCTCCACTGGTCTCTATTCAGTGTCCTCCACCCCTCTCTACCAATCCCTCCACTGACCTCCATTCAGTGTCCTCCATCCCTCTCTACCAATCCCTCCACTGACCTCCATTCAGTGTCCTCCACCCCTCTCTACCAATCCCTCCACTGACCTTCATTCAGTGTCCTCCATCCCTCTCTACCAATCCCTCCACTGGTCTCCATTCAGTGTCCTCCATCCCTCTCTACCAATCCCTCCACTGACCTCCATTCAGTGTCCTCCACCCCTCTCTGCCAATCCCTCCACTGATCTCCATTCAGTGTCCTCCACTCCTCTCTGCCAATCCCTCCACTGACCTCCATTCAGTGTCCTCCACCCCTCTCTACCAATCCCTCCACTGACCTCCATTCAGTGTCTTCCACCCCTCTCTACCAATCCCTCCACTGGTCTCCATTCAGTGTCCTCCACCCCTCTCTGCCAATCCCTCCACTGACCTCCATTCAGTGTCCTCCACCCCTCTCTACCAATCCCTCCACTGATCTCCATTCAGTGTCCTCCACTCCTCTCTACCAATCCCTCCACTGACCTCCATTCAGTGTCCTCCACCCCTCTCTACCAATCCCTCCACTGACCTCCATTCAGTGTTCTCCACCCCTCTCTACCAATCCCTCCACTGGCCTCCATTCACTGTCCTCCACCCCTCTCTACTAATCCCCCCACTGACCTCCATTCAGTGCCCTCCACCCCTCTCTACTAATCCCCCCACTGGTCTCCATTCAGTGCCCTCCACCCCTCTCTGCCAATCCCCCCACTGACCTCCATTCAATGTCCTCCACCCCTCTCTACTAATCCCCCCACTGACCACCATTCAGTGTCCTCCACCCCTCTCTACCAATCCCTCCACTGGCCTCCATTCAGTGTCCTCCACCCCTCTCTGCCAATCCCTCCACTGATCTCCATTCAGTGTCCTCCACCCCTCTCTACCAATCCATCCACTGGCCTCCATTCAGTGTCCTCCACCCCTCTCCACCAATCCCTCCACCGACCTCCATTCAGTGTCCTCCACCCCTCTCTACCAATCCCTCAACCGACCTCCATTCAGTGTCCTCCACCCCTCTCTGCCAATCCCCCCACTGACCTCCATTCAATATCCTCCACCCCTCTCTACCAATCCACCCACTGACCTCCATTCAGTGTCCTCCAGCCCTCTCTATCAATCCATCTACTGACCTCCATTCAGTGTCCTCCACCCCTCTCTGCCAATCCCTCCACTGGCCTCCATTCAGTGTGCTCCACCCCTCTCTACCAATCCCTCCACTGACCTCCATTCAGTGTCCTCCACCCCTCTCTACCACTCCCTCCACTGACCTCCATTCAGTGTCCTCCACCCCTCTCTACCAATCCCTCCACTGACCTCCATTCAGTGTCCTCCACTCCTCTCTACCAATCCATCCACTGGCCTCCATTTAGTGTCCTCCACCCCTCTCTACCAATCCTTCCACTGGTCTCCATTCAGTGTCCTCCATCCCTCTGTACCAATCCCTCCACTGACCTCCATTCAGTGTCCTCCACCCCTCTCTACCAATCCCTCCACTGGTCTCCATTCAGTGTCCTCCACCCCTCTCTACCAATCCCTCCACTGACCTCCATTCAGTGTCCTCCACCCCCCTCTACCAATCCCTCCACTGGCCTCCATTCAGTGTCCTCCACCCCTCTCTACCAATCCCTCCACTGACCTCCATTCACTGTCCTCCACCCCTCTCTATCAATCCATCCACTGACCTCCATTCAGTGTCCTCCACCCCTCTCTACCAATCCCTCCACTGGCCTCCATTCAGTGTCCTCCACCCCTCTCTACCAATCCCTCCACTGGCCTCCATTCAGTGTCCTCCACCCCTCTCTACCAATCCCTCCACTGGTCTCCATTCAATGTCCTCGACCCCTCTCTACCAATCCCTCCACTGGTCTCCATTCAGTGTCCTCCACCCCTCTCTACCAATCCCTCCACTGATCTCCATTCAGTGTCCTCCACCCCTCTCTACCAATCCCTCCACTGACCTCCATTCAGTGTCTTCCACCCCTCTCTGCCAATCCCTCCACTGGCCTCCATCCAGTGTCCTCCATCCCTCTCTACCAATCCCTCCACTGACCTCCATTCAGTGTCCTCCACCCCTCTCTGCCAATCCCTCCACTGATCTCCATTCAGTGTCCTCCACTCCTCTCTGCCAATCCCTCCACTGACCTCCATTCAGTGTCCTCAACCCCTCTCTACCAATCCCTCCACTGACCTCCATTCAGTGTCCTCCACCCCTCTCTGCCAATCCCTCCACTGGTCTCCATTCAGTGTCCTCCACCTCTCTCTACCAATCCCTCCACTGACCTCCATTCAGTGTCCTCCACCCCTCTCTACTAATCCCTCCACTGACCTCCATTCAGTGTCCTCCACCCCTCTCTACTAATCCCCCCACTGACCTCCATTCAGTGTCCTCCACCCCTCTCTACTAATCCCTCCACTGACCTCCATTCAGTGTCTTCCACCCCTCTCTACCAATCCCTCCACTGGTCTCCATTCAGTGTCCTCCACCCCTCTCTGCCAATCCCTCCACTGGCCTCCATTCAGTGTCCTCCACCCCTCTCTACCAATCCCTCCACTGACCTCCATTCAGTGTTCTCCACCCCTCTCTACCAATCCCTCCACTGACCTCCATTCAGTGTCCTCCACCCCTCTCTACCAATCCCTCCACTGACCCCCATTCAGTGTCCTCCACCCCTCTCTACTAATCCCCCCACTGACCTCCATTCAGTGCCCTCCACCCCTCTCTACTAATCCCCCCACTGACCTCCATTCAGTGCCCTCCACCCCTCTCTACCAATCCCTCCACTGGTCTCCATTCAGTGTCCTCCACCCCTCTCTACCAATCCCTCCACTGGTCTCCATTCAGTGTCCTCCACCCCTCTCTACCAATCCTTCCACTGGTCTCCATTCAGTGCCCTCCACCCCTCTCTACCAATCCCTCCACTGGCCTCCATTCAGTGTCCTCCACCCCTCTCTACCAATCCCTCCACCGACCTCCATTCAGTGTCCTCCACCCCTCTCTACCAATCCTTCCACTGGTCTCCATTCAATGTCCTCCACCCCTCTCTACCAATCCCTCCACTGGTCTCCATTCAGTGTCCTCCACCCCTCTCTACCAATCCCTCCACTGACCTCCATTCAGTGTCTTCCACCCCTCTCTGCCAATCCCTCCACTGGCCTCCATCCAGTGTCCTCCACCCCTCTCTGCCAATCCCTCCACTGGTCTCCATTCAGTGACCTCCACCCCTCTCTGCCAATCCCCCCACTGACCTCCATTCAGTGCCCTCCACCCCTCTCTACTAATCCCCCCACTGATCTCCATTCAGTGTCCTCCACCCCTCTCTACCAATCCCTCCACTGACCTCCATTCAGTGTCCTCCATCCCTCTCTACCAATCCCTCCACTGACCTCCATTCAGTGTCCTCCACCCCTCTCTGCCAATCCCTCCACTGATCTCCATTCAGTGTCCTCCACTCCTCTCTGCCAATCCCTCCACTGACCTCCATTCAGTGTCCTCCACCCCTCACTACCAATCCCTCCACTGACCTCCATTCAGTGTCCTCCACCCCTCTCTGCCAATCCCTCCACTGGTCTCCATTCAGTGTCCTCCATCCCTCTCTACCAATCCCTCCACTGGTCTCCATTCAGTGTCCTCCATCCCTCTCTACCAATCCCTCCACTGACCTCCATTCAGTGTCCTCCACCCCTCTCTGCCAATCCCTCCACTGATCTCCATTCAGTGTCCTCCACTCCTCTCTGCCAATCCCTCCACTGACCTCCATTCAGTGTCCTCCACCCCTCTCTACCAATCCCTCCACTGACCTCCATTCAGTGTCCTCCACCCCTCTCTGCCAATCCCTCCACTGGTCTCCATTCAGTGTCCTCCACCTCTCTCTACCAATCCCTCCACTGACCTCCATTCAGTGTCCTCCACCCCTCTCTACCAATCCCTCCACTGGTCTCCATTCAGTGTCCTCCACCCCTCTCTACCAATCCCTCCACTGGCCTCCATTCAGTGTCCTCCACCCCTCTCTACCAATCCTTCCACTGGTCTCCATTCAGTGTCCTCCACCCCTCTCTACCAATCCCTCCACTGACCTCCATTCAGTGTCCTCCACCCCTCTCTGCCAATCCTTCCACTGGTCTCCATTCAATGTCCTCAACCGCTCTCTACCAATCCCTCCACTGACCTCCATTCACTGTCCTCCACCCCTCTCTATCAATCCATCCACTGACCTCCATTCAGTGTCCTCCACCCCTCTCTACCAATCCCTCCACTGGCCTCCATTCAGTGTCCTCCACCCCTCTCTGCCAATCCCTCCACCGACCTCCATTCAGTGTCCTCCACCCCTCTCTACCAATCCTTCCACTGGTCTCCATTCAATGTCCTCCACCCCTCTCTACCAATCCCTCCACTGGTCTCCATTCAGTGTCCTCCACCCCTCTCTACCAATCCCTCCACTGACCTCCATTCAGTGTCTTCCACCCCTCTCTGCCAATCCCTCCACTGACCTCCATTCAGTGTCCTCCACCCCTCTCTGCCAATCCCTCCACTGGCCTCCATCCAGTGTCCTCCACCCCTCTCTGCCAATCCCTCCACTGGTCTCCATTCAGTGACCTCCACCCCTCTCTGCCAATCCCTCCACTGGTCTCCATTCAGTGTCCTCCACCTCTCTCTACCAATCCCTCCACTGACCTCCATTCAGTGTCCTCCACCCCTCTCTACCAATCCCTCCACTGACCTCCATTCAGTGTCCTCCATCCCTCTCTACCAATCCCTCCACTGACCTCCATTCAGTGTCCTCCACCCCTCTCTGCCAATCCCTCCACTGATCTCCATTCAGTGTCCTCCACTCCTCTCTGCCAATCCCTCCACTGACCTCCATTCAGTGTCCTCCACCCCTCTCTACCAATCCCTCCACTGACCTCCATTCAGTGTCCTCCACCCCTCTCTGCCAATCCCTCCTCTGGTCTCCATTCAGTGTCCTCCACCCCTCTCTACCAATCCCTCCACTGACCTCCATTCAGTGTCCTCCACCCCTCTCTGCCAATCCCTCCACTGATCTCCATTCAGTGTCCTCCACTCCTCTCTGCCAATCCCTCCACTGACCTCCATTCAGTGTCCTCCACCCCTCTCTACCAATCCCTCCACTGACCTCCATTCAGTGTCCTCCACCCCTCTCTGCCAATCCCTCCACTGGTCTCCATTCAGTGTCCTCCACCTCTCTCTACCAATCCCTCCACTGACCTCCATTCAGTGTCCTCCACCCCTCTCTACTAATCCCTCCACTGACCTCCATTCAGTGTCCTCCACCCCTCTCTACTAATCCCTCCACTGACCTCCATTCAGTGTCCTCCACCCCTCTCTGCCAATCCCTCCACTGGTCTCCATTCAGTGTCCTCCACCTCTCTCTACCAATCCCTCCACTGACCTCCATTCAGTGTCCTCCACCCCTCTCTACTAATCCCTCCACTGACCTCCATTCAGTGTCCTCCACCCCTCTCTACCAATCCCTCCACTGACCTCCATTCAGTGTCTTCCACCCCTCTCTACCAATCCCTCCACTGGTCTCCATTCAGTGTCCTCCACCCCTCTCTGCCAATCCCTCCACTGGCCTCCATTCAGTGTCCTCCACCCCTCTCTACCAATCCCTCCACTGACCTCCATTCAGTGTTCTCCACCCCTCTCTACCAATCCCTCCACTGGCCTCCATTCACTGTCCTCCACCCCTCTCTACTAATCCCCCCACTGACCTCCATTCAGTGCCCTCCACCCCTCTCTACTAATCCCCCCACTGGTCTCCATTCAGTGCCCTCCACCCCTCTCTGCCAATCCCCCCACTGACCTCCATTCAATGTCCTCCACCCCTCTCTACTAATCCCCCCACTGACCACCATTCAGTGTCCTCCACCCCTCTCTACCAATCCCTCCACTGGCCTCCATTCAGTGTCCTCCACCCCTCTCTGCCAATCCCTCCACTGATCTCCATTCAGTGTCCTCCACCCCTCTCTACCAATCCATCCACTGGCCTCCATTCAGTGTCCTCCACCCCTCTCCACCAATCCCTCCACCGACCTCCATTCAGTGTCCTCCACCCCTCTCTACCAATCCCTCCACCGACCTCCATTCAGTGTCCTCCACCCCTCTCTACCAATCCCTCCACCGACCTCCATTCAGTGTCCTCCACCCCTCTCTGCCAATCCCCCCATTGACCTCCATTCAATATCCTCCACCCCTCTCTACCAATCCACCCACTGACCTCCATTCAGTGTCCTCCACCCCTCTCTATCAATCCATCTACTGACCTCCATTCAGTGTGCTCCACCCCTCTCTGCCAATCCCTCCACTGACCTCCATTCAGTGTCCTCCACCCCTCTCTACCAATCCCTCCACTGACCTCCATTCAGTGTCCTCCACCCCTCTCTACCACTCCCTCCACTGACCTCCATTCAGTGTCCTCCACCCCTCTCTACCAATCCCTCCACTGACCTCCATTCAGTGTCCTCCACTCCTCTCTACCAATCCATCCACTGGCCTCCATTCAGTGTCCTCCACCCCTCTCTACCAATCCTTCCACTGGTCTCCATTCAGTGTCCTCCATCCCGCTGTACCAATCCCTCCACTGATCTCCATTCAGTGTCCTCCACCCCTCTCTACCAATCCCTCCACTGGTCTCCATTCAGTGTCCTCCACCCCTCTCTACCAATCCCTCCACTGACCTCCATTCAGTGTCCTCCACCCCCCTCTACCAATCCCTCCACTGGCCTCCATTCAGTGTCCTCCACCCCTCTCTACCAATCCTTCCACTGGTCTCCATTCAATGTCCTCAACCCCTCTCTACCAATCCCTCCACTGACCTCCATTCACTGTCCTCCACCCCTCTCTATCAATCCATCCACTGACCTCCATTCAGTGTCCTCCACCCCTCTCTACCAATCCCTCCACTGGCCTCCATTCAGTGTCCTCCACCCCTCTCTACCAATCCCTCCACTGGCCTCCATTCAGTGTCCTCCACCCCTCTCTACCAATCCCTCCACTGGTCTCCATTCAATGTCCTCCACCCCTCTCTACCAATCCCTCCACTGGTCTCCATTCAGTGTCCTCCACCCCTCTCTACCAATCCCTCCACTGACCTCCATTCAGTGTCTTCCACCCCTCTCTGCCAATCCCTCCACTGGCCTCCATCCAGTGTCCTCCATCCCTCTCTACCAATCCCTCCACTGACCTCCATTCAGTGTCCTCCACCCCTCTCTGCCAATCCCTCTACTGGCCTCCATCCAGTGTCCTCCATCCCTCTCTACCAATCCCTCCACTGACCTCCATTCAGTGTCCTCCACTCCTCTCTGCCAATGCCTCCACTGACCTCCATTCAGTGTCCTCCACCCCTCTCTACCAATCCCTCCACTGACCTCCATTCAGTGTCCTCCACCCCTCTCTGCCAATCCCTCCACTGGTCTCCATTCAGTGTCCTCCACCTCTCTCTACCAATCCCTCCACTGACCTCCATTCAGTGTCCTCCACCCCTCTCTACTAATCCCTCCACTGACCTCCATTCAGTGTCCTCCACCCCTCTCTACTAATCCCCCCACTGACCTCCATTCAGTGTCCTCCACCCCTCTCTACTAATCCCTCCACTGACCTCCATTCACTGTCCTCCACCCCTCTCTATCAATCCATCCACTGACCTCCATTCAGTGTCCTCCACCCCTCTCTACCAATCCCTCCACTGGCCTCCATTCAGTGTCCTCCACCCCTCTCTACCAATCCCTCCACTGGCCTCCATTCAGTGTCCTCCACCCCTCTCTACCAATCCCTCCACTGGTCTCCATTCAATGTCCTCCACCCCTCTCTACCAATCCCTCCACTGGTCTCCATTCAGTGTCCTCCACCCCTCTCTACCAATCCCTCCACTGATCTCCATTCAGTGTCCTCCACCCCTCTCTACCAATCCCTCCACTGACCTCCATTCAGTGTCTTCCACCCCTCTCTGCCAATCCCTCCACTGGCCTCCATCCAGTGTCCTCCATCCCTCTCTACCAATCCCTCCACTGACCTCCATTCAGTGTCCTCCACCCCTCTCTGCCAATCCCTCTACTGGCCTCCATCCAGTGTCCTCCATCCCTCTCTACCAATCCCTCCACTGACCTCCATTCAGTGTCCTCCACTCCTCTCTGCCAATGCCTCCACTGACCTCCATTCAGTGTCCTCCACCCCTCTCTACCAATCCCTCCACTGACCTCCATTCAGTGTCCTCCACCCCTCTCTGCCAATCCCTCCACTGGTCTCCATTCAGTGTCCTCCACCTCTCTCTACCAATCCCTCCACTGACCTCCATTCAGTGTCCTCCACCCCTCTCTACTAATCCCTCCACTGACCTCCATTCAGTGTCCTCCACCCCTCTCTACTAATCCCCCCACTGACCTCCATTCAGTGTCCTCCACCCCTCTCTACTAATCCCTCCACTGACCTCCATTCAGTGTCTTCCACCCCTCTCTACCAATCCCTCCACTGGTCTCCATTCAGTGTCCTCCACCCCTCTCTACCAATCCCTCCACTGATCTCCATTCAGTGTCCTCCACCCCTCTCTACCAATCCCTCCACTGGTCTCCATTCAGTGTCCTCCACCCCTCTCTGCCAATCCCTCCACTGGTCTCCATTCAGTGTCCTCCAGCCCTCTCTACCAATCCCTCCACTGACCTCCATTCAGTGTCCTCCACCCCTCTCTACCAATCCCACCACTGACCTCCATTCAGTGTCCTCCACCCCTCTCTACTAATCCCCCCACTGACCTCCATTCAGTGTCCTCCACCCCTCTCTACCAATCCCTCCACTGGCCTCCATTCAGTGTCCTCCACCCCTCTCTGCCAATCCCTCCACTGGCCTCCATTCAGTGTCCTCCACCCCTCTCTACCAATCCCTCCACTGACCTCCATTCAGTGTTCTCCACCCCTCTCTACCAATCCCTCCACTGACCTCCATTCAGTGTTCTCCACCCCTCTCTACCAATCCCTCCACTGACCTCCATTCAGTGTTCTCCACCCCTCTCTACCAATCCCTCCACTGGTCTCCATTCAGTGTCCTCCACCCCTCTCTGCCAATCCCTCCACTGGCCTCCATTCAGTGTCCTCCACCCCTCTCTACCAATCCCTCCACTGACCTCCATTCAGTGTCCTCCACCCCTCTCTACCAATCCCTCCACTGACCTCCATTCAGTGTCCTCCACCCCTCTCTACTAATCCCTCCACTGACCTCCATTCAGTGTCTTCCACCCCTCTCTACCAATCCCTCCACTGGTCTCCATTCAGTGTCCTCCACCCCTCTCTGCCAATCCCTCCACTGGCCTCCATTCAGTGTCCTCCACCCCTCTCTACCAATCCCTCCACTGACCTCCATTCAGTGTTCTCCACCCCTCTCTACCAATCCCTCCACTGGCCTCCATTCACTGTCCTCCACCCCTCTCTACTAATCCCCCCACTGACCTCCATTCAGTGCCCTCCACCCCTCTCTACTAATCCCCCCACTGACCTCCATTCAGTGCCCTCCACCCCTCTCTACCAATCCCTCCACTGGCCTCCATTCAGTGTCCTCCACCCCTCTCTGCCAATCCCTCCACTGATCTCCATTCAGTGTCCTCCACCCCTCTCTACCAATCCATCCACTGGCCTCCATTCAGTGTCCTCCACCCCTCTCTACCAATCCCTCCACCGACCTCCATTCAGTGTCCTCCACCCCTCTCTACCAATCCCTCCACCGACCTCCATTCAGTGTCCTCCACCCCTCTCTGCCAATCCCCCCACTGACCTCCATTCAATATCCTCCACCCCTCTCTACCAATCCACCCACTGACCTCCATTCAGTGTCCTCCACCCCTCTCTATCAATCCATCTACTGACCTCCATTCAGTGTCCTCCACCCCTCTCTGCCAATCCCTCCACTGGCCTCCATTCAGTGTGCTCCACCCCTCTCTGCCAATCCCTCCACTGACCTCCATTCAGTGTCCTCCACCCCTCTCTACCAATCCCTCCACTGACCTCCATTCAGTGTCCTCCACCCCTCTCTACCACTCCCTCCACTGACCTCCATTCAGTGTCCTCCACCCCTCTCTACCAATCCCTCCACTGACCTCCATTCAGTGTCCTCCACCCCTCTCTACCAATCCCTCCACTGGTCTCCATTCAGTGTCCTCCACCCCTCTCTACCAATCCCTCCACTGACCTCCATTCAGTGTCCTCCACCCCCCTCTACCAATCCCTCCACTGGCCTCCATTCAGTGTCCTCCACCCCTCTCTACCAATCCCTCCACGACCTCCATTCAGTGTCCTCCACCCCTCTCTACCAATCCCTCCACTGATCTCCATTCAGTGTCCTCCATCCCTCTCTACCAATCCCTCCACTGGCCTCCATTCAGTGTCCTCCACCCCTCTCTACCAATCCCTCCACTGACCTCCATTCAGTGTCTTCCACCCCTCTCTGCCAATCCCTCCACTGGCCTCCATCCAGTGTCCTCCATCCCTCTCTACCAATCCCTCCACTGACCTCCATTCAGTGTCCTCCACCCCTCTCTGCCAATCCCTCTACTGGCCTCCATCCAGTGTCCTCCATCCCTCTCTACCAATCCCTCCACTGACCTCCATTCAGTGTCCTCCACTCCTCTCTGCCAATGCCTCCACTGACCTCCATTCAGTGTCCTCCACCCCTCTCTACCAATCCCTCCACTGACCTCCATTCAGTGTCCTCCACCCCTCTCTGCCAATCCCTCCACTGGTCTCCATTCAGTGTCCTCCACCTCTCTCTACCAATCCCTCCACTGACCTCCATTCAGTGTCCTCCACCCCTCTCTACTAATCCCTCCACTGACCTCCATTCAGTGTCCTCCACCCCTCTCTACTAATCCCCCCACTGACCTCCATTCAGTGTCCTCCACCCCTCTCTACTAATCCCTCCACTGACCTCCATTCAGTGTCTTCCACCCCTCTCTACCAATCCCTCCACTGGTCTCCATTCAGTGTCCTCCACCCCTCTCTGCCAATCCCTCCACTGGCCTCCATTCAGTGTCCTCCACCCCTCTCTACCAATCCCTCCACTGACCTCCATTCAGTGTTCTCCACCCCTCTCTACCAATCCCTCCACTGGCCTCCATTCACTGTCCTCCACCCCTCTCTACTAATCCCCCCACTGACCTCCATTCAGTGCCCTCCACCCCTCTCTACTAATCCCCCCACTGACCTCCATTCAGTGCCCTCCACCCCTCTCTACCAATCCCTCCACTGGCCTCCATTCAGTGTCCTCCACCCCTCTCTGCCAATCCCTCCACTGATCTCCATTCAGTGTCCTCCACCCCTCTCTACCAATCCATCCACTGGCCTCCATTCAGTGTCCTCCACCCCTCTCTACCAATCCCTCCACCGACCTCCATTCAGTGTCCTCCACCCCTCTCTACCAATCCCTCCACCGACCTCCATTCAGTGTCCTCCACCCCTCTCTGCCAATCCCCCCACTGACCTCCATTCAATATCCTCCACCCCTCTCTACCAATCCACCCACTGACCTCCATTCAGTGTCCTCCACCCCTCTCTATCAATCCATCTACTGACCTCCATTCAGTGTCCTCCACCCCTCTCTGCCAATCCCTCCACTGGCCTCCATTCAGTGTGCTCCACCCCTCTCTGCCAATCCCTCCACTGACCTCCATTCAGTGTCCTCCACCCCTCTCTACCAATCCCTCCACTGACCTCCATTCAGTGTCCTCCACCCCTCTCTACCACTCCCTCCACTGACCTCCATTCAGTGTCCTCCACCCCTCTCTACCAATCCCTCCACTGACCTCCATTCAGTGTCCTCCACCCCTCTCTACCAATCCCTCCACTGGTCTCCATTCAGTGTCCTCCACCCCTCTCTACCAATCCCTCCACTGACCTCCATTCAGTGTCCTCCACCCCCCTCTACCAATCCCTCCACTGGCCTCCATTCAGTGTCCTCCACCCCTCTCTACCAATCCCTCCACGACCTCCATTCAGTGTCCTCCACCCCTCTCTACCAATCCCTCCACTGATCTCCATTCAGTGTCCTCCATCCCTCTCTACCAATCCCTCCACTGGCCTCCATTCAGTGTCCCCCACCCCTCTCTACCAATCCCTCCACTGGCCTCCATTCAGTGTCCTCCACCCCTCTCTGCCAATCCCTCCACTGATCTCCATTCAGTGTCCTCCACCCCTCTCTACCAATCCATCCACTGGCCTCCATTCAGTGTCCTCCACCCCTCTCTACCAATCCCTCCACGACCTCCATTCAGTGTCCTCCACCCCTCTCTACCAATCCCTCCACGACCTCCATTCAGTGTCCTCCACCCCTCTCTACCAATCCCTCCACCGACCTCCATTCAGTGTCCTCCACCCCTCTCTACCAATCCCTCCACTGACCTCCATTCAGTGTCCTCCACCCCTCTCTGCCAATCCCTCCACTGGCCTCCACTCAGTATCCTCCACCCCTCTCTACCAATCCCCCCACTGACCTCCATTCAGTGTCCTCCCCCCCTCTCTACCAATCCCTCCACTGACCACCATTCAGTGTCCTCCACCCCTCTCTACCAATCCCTCCACTGACCTCCATTCACTGTCCTCCACCCCTCTCTATCAATCCATCCACTGACCTCCATTCAGTGTCCTCCACCCCTCTCTACCAATCCCTCCACTGGCCTCCATTCAGTGTCCTCCACCCCTCTCTACCAATCCCTCCACCGACCTCCATTCAGTGTCCTCCACCCCTCTCTACCAATCCCTCCACTGATCTCCATTCAGTGTCCTCCACCCCTCTCTACCAATCCCTCCACTGATCTCCATTCAGTGTCCTCCACCCCTCTCTACCAATCCCTCCACTGATCTCCATTCAGTGTCCTCCAACCCTCTCTACCAATCCCTCCACTGACCTCCATTCAGTGTCTTCCACCCCTCTCTGCCAATCCCTCCACTGGCCTCCATCCAGTGTCCTCCACCCCTCTCTGCCAATCCCTCCACTGGTCTCCATTCAGTGTCCTCAACCCCTCTCTACCAATCCCTCCACTGACCTCCATTCAGTGTCCTCCACCCCTCTCTACCAATCCCTCCACTGACCTCCATTCAGTGTCCTCCACCCCTCTCTACCAATCCCTACACTGACCTCCATTCAGTGTCCTCCACCCCTCTCTACCAATCCCTCCACTGATCTCCATTCAGTGTCCTCCACCCCTCTCTACCAATCCCTCCACTGGTCTCCATTCAGTGTCCTCCACCCCTCTCTACCAATCCCTCCACTGGCCTCCATCCAGTGTCCTCCACCCCTCTCTACCAATCCCCCCACTGGTCTCCATTCAGTGTCCTCCACCCCTCTCTACCAATCCCTCCACTGACCTCCATTCAGTGTCCTCCACCCCTCTCTACCAATCCCTCCACTGGTCTCCATTCAGTGACCTCCACCCCTCTCTGCCAATCCCTCCACTGGTCTCCATTCAGTGTCCTCAACCCCTCTCTGCCAATCCCTCCACTGGCCTCCATCCAGTGTCCTCCACCCCTCTCTGCCAATCCCTCCACTGGTCTCCATTCAGTGTCCTCCACCTCTCTCTACCAATCCCTCCACTGACCTCCATTCAGTGTCCTCCACCCCTCTCTACTAATCCCTCCACTGACCTCCATTCAGTGTCCTCCACCCCTCTCTATCAATCCCTCCACTGGTCTCCATTCAGTGTCCTCCACCCCTCTCTACCAATCCCTCCACTGACCTCCATTCAGTGTCCTCCACCCCTCTCTACCAATCCCTCCACTGACCTCCATTCAGTGTCCTCCACCCCTCTCTACCAATCCCTCCACTGACCTCCATTCAGTGTCCTCCACCCCTCTCTACCAATCCCTCCACTGACCTCCATTCAGTGTCCTCCACCCCTCTCTACTAATCCCTCCACTGACCTCCATTCAGTGTCTTCCACCCCTCTCTACCAATCCCTCCACTGGTCTCCATTCAGTGTCCTCCACCCCTCTCTGCCAATCCCTACACTGACCTCCATTCAGTGTTCTCCACCCCTCTCTACCAATCCCTCCACTGGCCTCCATTCACTGTCCTCCACCCCTCTCTACTAATCCCCCCACTGACCTCCATTCAGTGCCCTCCACCCCTCTCTACTAATCCCCCCACTGATCTCCATTCAGTGTCCTCCACCCCTCTCTACCAATCCCTCCACTGACCTCCATTCAGTGTCCTCCACCCCTCTCTACCAATCCCTCCACTGATCTCCATTCAGTGTCCTCCACCCCTCTCTACCAATCCCTCCACTGGTCTCCATTCAGTGTCCTCCATCCCTCTCTACCAATCCCTCCACTGACCTCCATTCAGTGTCCTCCACCCCTCTCTACCAATCCCTCCACTGATCTCCATTCAGTGTCCTCCACCCCTCTCTACCAATCCCTCCACTGGTCTCCATTCAGTGTCCTCCACCCCTCTCTACCAATCCCTCCACTGACCTCCATTCAGTGTCCTCCACCCCTCTCTGCCAATCCCTCCACTGGTCTCCATTCAGTGTCCTCCACCCCTCTCTACCAATCCCTCCACTGATCTCCATTCAGTGTCCTCCACCCCTCTCCACCAATCCCTCCACTGACCTCCATTCAGTGTCCTCCACATCTCTCTACCAATCCCTCCACTGACCTCCATTCAGTGTCCTCCACCCCTCTCTACTAATCCCTCCACTGACCTCCATTCAGTGTCCTCCACCCCTCTCTACTAATCCCTCCACTGACCTCCATTCAGTGTCTTCCACCCCTCTCTACCAATCCCTCCACTGGTCTCCATTCAGTGTCCTCCACCCCTCTCTGCCAATCCCTCCACTGGCCTCCATTCAGTGTCCTCCACCCCTCTCTACCAATCCCTCCACTGACCTCCATTCAGTGTTCTCCACTCCTCTCCACCAATCCCTCCACTGACCTCCATTCAGTGTCCTCCACATCTCTCTACCAATCCCTCCACTGACCTCCATTCAGTGTCCTCCACCCCTCTCTACTAATCCCTCCACTGACCTCCATTCAGTGTCCTCCACCCCTCTCTACTAATCCCTCCACTGACCTCCATTCAGTGTCTTCCACCCCTCTCTACCAATCCCTCCACTGGTCTCCATTCAGTGTCCTCCACCCCTCTCTGCCAATCCCTCCACTGGCCTCCATTCAGTGTCCTCCACCCCTCTCTACCAATCCCTCCACTGACCTCCATTCAGTGTTCTCCACTCCTCTCTACCAATCCCTCCACTGGCCTCCATTCAGTGTCCTCCACCCCTCTCTACCAATCCCTCCACTGACCTCCATTCAGTGTCCTCCACCCCTCTCTGCCAATCCCTCCACTGGTCTCCATTCAGTGTCCTCCACCCCTCTCTACCAATCCCTCCACTGATCTCCATTCAGTGTCCTCCACCCCTCTCCACCAATCCCTCCACTGACCTCCATTCAGTGTCCTCCACATCTCTCTACCAATCCCTCCACTGACCTCCATTCAGTGTCCTCCACCCCTCTCTACTAATCCCTCCACTGACCTCCATTCAGTGTCCTCCACCCCTCTCTACTAATCCCTCCACTGACCTCCATTCAGTGTCTTCCACCCCTCTCTACCAATCCCTCCACTGGTCTCCATTCAGTGTCCTCCACCCCTCTCTGCCAATCCCTCCACTGGCCTCCATTCAGTGTCCTCCACCCCTCTCTACCAATCCCTCCACTGGCCTCCATTCAGTGCCCTCCACCCCTCTCTACTAATCCCCCCACTGGTCTCCATTCAGTGCCCTCCACCCCTCTCTGCCAATCCCCCCACTGACCACCATTCAGTGTCCTCCACCCCTCTCTACCAATCCCTCCACTGGCCTCCATTCAGTGTCCTCCACCCCTCTCTGCCAATCCCTCCACTGATCTCCATTCAGTGTCCTCCACCCCTCTCTACCAATCCATCCACTGGCCTCCATTCAGTGTCCTCCACCCCTCTCTACCAATCCCTCCACCGACCTCCATTCAGTGTCCTCCACCCCTCCCTACCAATCCCTCCACCGACCTCCATTCAGTGTCCTCCACCCCTCTCTGCCAATCCCCCCACTGACCTCCATTCAATATCCTCCACCCCTCTCTACCAATCCACCCACTGACCTCCATTCAGTGTCCTCCACCCCTCTCTGCCAATCCCTCCACTGGCCTCCATTCAGTGTGCTCCACCCCTCTCTGCCAATCCCTCCACTGACCTCCATTCAGTGTCCTCCACCCCTCTCTACCAATCCCTCCACTGACCTCCATTCAGTGTCCTCCACCCCTCTCTACCAATCCCTCCACTGGTCTCCATTCAGTGTCCTCCACCCCTCTCTACCAATCCCTCCACTGACCTCCATTCAGTGTCCTCCACCCCTCTCTACCAATCCCTCCACTGGTCTCCATTCAGTGTCCTCCACCCCCCTCTACCAATCCCTCCACTGGCCTCCATTCAGTGTCCTCCACCCCTCTCTACCAATCCCTCCACTGGTCTCCATTCAGTGTCCTCCACCCCTCTCTACCAATCCCTCTACTGACCTCCATTCAGTGTCCTCCACCCCTCTCTACCAATCCCTCCACTGATCTCCATTCAGTGTCCTCCATCCCTCTCTACCAATCCCTCCACTGGCCTCCATTCAGTGTCCCCCACCCCTCTCTACCAATCCCTCCACTGGCCTCCATTCAGTGTCCTCCACCCCTCTCTGCCAATCCCTCCACTGATCTCCATTCAGTGTCCTCCACCCCTCTCTACCAATCCATCCACTGGCCTCCATTCAGTGCCCTCCACCCCTCTCTACCAATCCCTCCACAACCTCCATTCAGTGTCCTCCACCCCTCTCTACCAATCCCTCCACCGACCTCCATTCAGTGTCCTCCACCCCTCTCTGCCAATCCCTCCACTGACCTCTATTCAGTGTCCTCCACCCCTCTCTACCAATCCCTCCACTGACCTCCACTCAGTATCCTCCACCCCTCTCTACCAATCCCTCCACTGACCTCTATTCAGTGTCCTCCACCCCTCTCTACCAATCCCTCCACTGACCTCCATTCAGTGTCCTCCACCCCTCTCTACTAATCCCCCCACTGACCTCCATTCAGTGTCCTCCACCCCTCTCTACCAATCCCTCCACTGATCTCCATTCAGTGTCCTCCACCCCTCTCTACCAATCCCTCCACTGATCTCCATTCAGTGTCCTCCACCCCTCTCTACCAATCCCTCCACTGGCCTCCATCCAGTGTCCTCCACCCCTCTCTGCCAATCCCTCCACTGGTCTCCATTCAGTGTCCTCCACCCCTCTCTGCCAATCCCTTCACTGACCTCCATTCAGTGTCCTCCAACCCTCTCTACCAATCCCTCCACTGATCTCCATTCAGTGTCCTCCAACCCTCTCTGCCAATCCCTCCACTGACCTCCATTCAGTGTCCTCCAACCCTCTCTACCAATCCCTCCACTGATCTCCATTCAGTGTCCTCCAACCCTCTCTACCAATCCCTCCACTGACCTCCATTGAGTGTCCTCCACCCCTCTCTACCAATCCCTCCACTGGTCTCCATTCAGTGTCCTCCACCCCTCTCTACCAATCCCTCCACTGGCCTCCATCCAGTGTCCTCCACCCCTCTCTGCCAATCCCTCCACTGGTCTCCATTCAGTGTCCTCCACCCCTCTCTACCAATCCCTCCACTGGCCTCCATTCAGTGTCCTCCACCCCTCTCTACCAATCCCTCCACTGACCTCCATTCAGTGTCCTCCATCCCTCTCTACCAATCCCTCCACTGACCTCCATTCAGTGTCCTCCACCCCTCTCTACTAATCCCTCCACTGACCTCCATTCAGTGTCCTCCACCCCTCTCTACTAATCCCTCCACTGACCTCCATTCAGTGTCTTCCAGCCCTCTCTACCAATCCCTCCACTGGTCTCCATTCAGTGTCCTCCACCCCTCTCTACTAATCCCTCCACTGACCTCCATTCAGTGTCTTCCAGCCCTCTCTACCAATCCCTCCACTGACCTCCATTCAGTGTCTTCCACCCCTCTCTACCAATCCCTCCACTGGCCTCCATTCACTGTCCTCCACCCCTCTCTACTAATCCCCCCACTGACCTCCATTCAGTGTCCTCCACCCCTCTCTACCAATCCCTCCACTGGCCTCCATTCACTGTCCTCCACCCCTCTCTACTAATCCCCCCACTGACCTCCATTCAGTGCCCTCCATCCCTCTCTACTAATCCCCCCACTGATCTCCATTCAGTGCCCTCCACCCCTCTCTACCAATCCCTCCACTGACCTCCATTCAGTGTCCTCCACCCCTCTCTACCAATCCCTCCACTGACCTCCATTCAGTGTCCTCCACTCCTCTCTGCCAATCCCTCCACTGACCTCCATTCACTGTCCTCCACCCCTCTCTACTAATCCCCCCACTGACCTCCATTCAGTGCCCTCCATCCCTCTCTACCAATCCCCCCTCTGATCTCCATTCAGTGCCCTCCACCCCTCTCTACCAATCCCTCCACTGACCTCCATTCAGTGTCCTCCACCCCTCTCTACCAATCCCTCCACTGACCTCCATTCAGTGCCCTCCACCCCTCTCTACCAATCCCTCCACTGACCTCCATTCAGTGTCCTCCACCCCTCTCTACCAATCCCTCCACTGACCTCCATTCAGTGTCCTCCACTCCTCTCTGCCAATCCCTCCACTGACCTCCATTCAGTGTCCTCCACCCCTCTCTACCAATCCCTCCACTGACCTCCATTCAGTGTCCTCCACTCCTCTCTGCCAATCCCTCCACTGACCTCCATTCAGTGTCCTCCACCCCTCTCTACCAATCCCTCCACTGACCTCCATTCAGTGCCCTCCACCCCTCTCTACCAATCCCTCCACTGACCTCCATTCAGTGTCCTCCACCCCTCTCTACCAATCCCTCAACTGACCTCCATTCAGTGTCCTCCACTCCTCTCTGCCAATCCCTCCACTGACCTCCATTCAGTGTCCTCCACCCCTCTCTACCAATCCCTCCACTGACCTCCATTCAGTGTCCTCCACTCCTCTCTGCCAATCCCTCCACTGACCTCCATTCAGTGTCCTCCACCCCTCTCTACCAATCCCTCCACTGACCTCCATTCAGTGTCCTCCACCCCTCTCTGCCAATCCCTCCACTGGTCTCCATTCAGTGTCCTCCACCCCTCTCTACCAATCCCTCCACTGACCTCCATTCAGTGTCCTCCACCTCTCTCTACCAATCCCTCCACTGACCTCCATTCAGTGTCCTCCACCCCTCTCTACTAATCCCTCCACTGACCTCCATTCAGTGTCTTCCACCCCTCTCTACCAATCCCTCCACTGGTCTCCATTCAGTGTCCTCCACCCCTCTCTACTAATCCCTCCACTGACCTCCATTCAGTGTCCTCCACCCCTCTCTACTAATCCCTCCACTGACCTCCATTCAGTGTCTTCCACCCCTCTCTACCAATCCCTCCACTGGTCTCCATTCAGTATCCTCCACCCCTCTCTGCCAATCCCTCCACTGGCCTCCATTCAGTGTCCTCCACCCCTCTCTACCAATCCCTCCACTGACCTCCATTCAGTGTTCTCCACCCCTCTCTACCAATCCCTCCACTGGCCTCCATTCACTGTCCTCCACCCCTCTCTACTAATCCCCCCACTGACCTCCATTCAGTGCCCTCCACCCCTCTCTACTAATCCCCCCACTGACCACCATTCAGTGTCCTCCACCCCTCTCTGCCAATCCCTCCACTGATCTCCATTCAGTGTCCTCCACTCCTCTCTGCCAATCCCTCCACTGACCTCCATTCAGTGTCCTCCACCCCTCTCTACCAATCCCTCCACTGACCTCCATTCAGTGTCCTCCACCCCTCTCTGCCAATCCCTCCACTGGTCTCCATTCAGTGTCCTCCATCCCTCTCTACCAATCCCTCCACTGGTCTCCATTCAGTGTCCTCCATCCCTCTCTACCAATCCCTCCACTGACCTCCATTCAGTGTCCTCCACCCCTCTCTACCAATCCCTACACTGACCTCCATTCAGTGTCCTCCACCCCTCTCTACAAATCCCTCCACTGATCTCCATTCAGTGTCCTCCACCCCTCTCTGCCAATCCCTCCACTGGCCTCCATCCAGTGTCCTCCACCCCTCTCTGCCAATCCCTCCACTGATCTCCATTCAGTGTCCTCCACTCCTCTCTGCCAATCCCTCCACTGACCTCCATTCAGTGTCCTCCACCCCTCTCTACCAATCCCTCCACTGACCTCCATTCAGTGTCCTCCACCCCTCTCTACCAATCCCTCCACTGACCTCCATTCAGTGTTCTCCACCCCTCTCTACCAATCCCCCCACTGACCTCCATTCAATGTCCTCCACCCCTCTCTACCAATCCCTCCACTGGCCTCCATTCAGTGTCCTCCACCCCTCTCTGCCAATCCCTCCACTGATCTCCATTCAGTGTCCTCCACCCCTCTCTACCAATCCATCCACTGGCCTCCATTCAGTGTCCTCCACCCCTCTCCACCAATCCCTCCACCGACCTCCATTCAGTGTCCTCCACCCCTCTCTACCAATCCCTCCACCGACCTCCATTCAGTGTCCTCCACCCCTCTCTGCCAATCCCCCCACTGACCTCCATTCAATATCCTCCACCCCTCTCTACCAATCCACACACTGACCTCCATTCAGTGTCCTCCACCCCTCTCTATCAATCCATCTACTGACCTCCATTCAGTGTCCTCCACCCCTCTCTGCCAATCCCTCCACTGGCCTCCATTCAGTGTGCTCCACCCCTCTCTACCAATCCCTCCACTGACCTCCATTCAGTGTCCTCCACCCCTCTCTACCACTCCCTCCACTGACCTCCATTCAGTGTCCTCCACCCCTCTCTACCAATCCCTCCACTGGTCTCCATTCAGTGTCCTCCACCCCTCTCTACCAATCCCTCCACTGACCTCCATTCAGTGTCCTCCACCCCCCTCTACCAATCCCTCCACTGGCCTCCATTCAGTGTCCTCCACCCCTCTCTACCAATCCTTCCACTGGTCTCCATTCAATGTCCTCAACCCCTCTCTACCAATCCCTCCACTGACCTCCATTCACTGTCCTCCACCCCTCTCTATCAATCCATCCACTGACCTCCATTCAGTGTCCTCCACCCCTCTCTACCAATCCCTCCACTGGCCTCCATTCAGTGTCCTCCACCCCTCTCTACCAATCCCTCCACTGGCCTCCATTCAGTGTCCTCCACCCCTCTCTACCAATCCCTCCACTGGTCTCCATTCAATGTCCTCCACCCCTCTCTACCAATCCCTCCACTGGTCTCCATTCAGTGTCCTCCACCCCTCTCTACCAATCCCTTCACTGACCTCCATTCAGTGTCCTCCACCCCTCTCTACCAATCCCTCCACTGGCCTCCATTCAGTGTCCTCCACCCCTCTCTACCAATCCCTCCACTGGCCTCCATTCAGTGTCCTCCACCCCTCTCTACCAATCCCTCCACTGGTCTCCATTCAATGTCCTCCACCCCTCTCTACCAATCCCTCCACTGATCTCCATTCAGTGTCCTCCACCCCTCTCTACCAATCCCTCCACTGACCTCCATTCAGTGTCTTCCACCCCTCTCTGCCAATCCCTCCACTGGCCTCCATCCAGTGTCCTCCATCCCTCTCTACCAATCCCTCCACTGACCTCCATTCAGTGTCCTCCACCCCTCTCTGCCAATCCCTCCACTGATCTCCATTCAGTGTCCTCCACCCCTCTCTACCAATCCCTCCACTGACCTCCATTCAGTGTCCTCCACCCCTCTCTGCCAATCCCTCCACTGGTCTCCATTCAGTGTCCTCCACCTCTCTCTACCAATCCCTCCACTGACCTCCATTCAGTGTCCTCCACCCCTCTCTACTAATCCCTCCACTGACCTCCATTCAGTGTCCTCCACCCCTCTCTACTAATCCCCCCACTGACCTCCATTCAGTGTCCTCCACCCCTCTCTACTAATCCCTCCACTGACCGCCATTCAGTGTCTTCCACCCCTCTCTACCAATCCCTCCACTGGTCTCCATTCAGTGTCCTCCACCCCTCTCTGCCAATCCCTCCACTGGCCTCCATTCAGTGTCCTCCACCCCTCTCTACCAATCCCTCCACTGACCTCCATTCAGTGTTCTCCACCCCTCTCTACCAATCCCTCCACTGGCCTCCATTCACTGTCCTCCACCCCTCTCTACTAATCCCCCCACTGACCTCCATTCAGTGCCCTCCACCCCTCTCTACTAATCCCCCCACTGACCTCCATTCAGTGCCCTCCACCCCTCTCTTCCAATCCCTCCACTGGTCTCCATTCAGTGTCCTCCACCCCTCTCTACCAATCCTTCCACTGGTCTCCATTCAGTGTCCTCCACCCCTCTCTGCCAATCCTTCCACTGGTCTCCATTCAGTGTCATCCACCCCTCTCTACCAATCCCTCCACTGGTCTCCATTCAATGTCCTCAACCGCTCTCTACCAATCCCTCCACTGACCTCCATTCAGTGTCCTCCACCCCTCTCTACCAATCCCTCCACTGGCTTCCATTCAGTGTCCTCCACCCCTCTCTACCAATCCCTCCACCGACCTCCATTCAGTGTCCTCCACCCCTCTCTACCAATCCTTCCACTGGTCTCCATTCAATGTCCTCCACCCCTCTCTACCAATCCCTCCACTGGTCTCCATTCAGTGTCCTCCACCCCTCTCTACCAATCCCTCCACTGACCTCCATTCAGTGTCTTCCACCCCTCTCTGCCAATCCCTCCACTGGCCTCCATCCAGTGTCCTCCACCCCTCTCTGCCAATCCCTCCACTGACCTCCATTCAGTGACCTCCACCCCTCTCTGCCAATCCCTCCACTGGTCTCTATTCAGTGTCCTCCACCCCTCTCTACTAATCCCCCCACTGACCTCCATTCAGTGTCCTCCACCTCTCTCTACCAATCCCTCCACTGACCTCCATTCAGTGTCCTCCACCCCTCTCTACTAATCCCTCCACTGACCTCCATTCAGTGTCCTCCACCCCTCTCTACCAATCCCTCCACTGGTCTCCATTCAGTGTCCTCCACCCCTCTCTACTAATCCCTCCACTGACCTCCATTCAGTGTCCTCCACCCCTCTCTACTAATCCCTCCACTGACCTCCATTCAGTGTCTTCCACCCCTCTCTACCAATCCCTCCACTGGTCTCCATTCAGTATCCTCCACCCCTCTCTGCCAATCCCTCCACTGGCCTCCATTCAGTGTCCTCCACCCCTCTCTACCAATCCCTCCACTGACCTCCATTCAGTGTTCTCCACCCCTCTCTACCAATCCCTCCACTGGCCTCCATTCACTGTCCTCCACCCCTCTCTACTAATCCCCCCACTGACCTCCATTCAGTGCCCTCCACCCCTCTCTACTAATCCCCCCACTGACCACCATTCAGTGTCCTCCACCCCTCTCTGCCAATCCCTCCACTGATCTCCATTCAGTGTCCTCCACTCCTCTCTGCCAATCCCTCCACTGACCTCCATTCAGTGTCCTCCACCCCTCTCTACCAATCCCTCCACTGACCTCCATTCAGTGTCCTCCACCCCTCTCTGCCAATCCCTCCACTGGTCTCCATTCAGTGTCCTCCATCCCTCTCTACCAATCCCTCCACTGGTCTCCATTCAGTGTCCTCCATCCCTCTCTACCAATCCCTCCACTGACCTCCATTCAGTGTCCTCCACCCCTCTCTACCAATCCCTACACTGACCTCCATTCAGTGTCCTCCACCCCTCTCTACAAATCCCTCCACTGATCTCCATTCAGTGTCCTCCACCCCTCTCTGCCAATCCCTCCACTGGCCTCCATCCAGTGTCCTCCACCCCTCTCTGCCAATCCCTCCACTGGTCTCCATTCAGTGACCTCCACCCCTCTCTGCCAATCCCTCCACTGGTCTCTATTCAGTGTCCTCCACCCCTCTCTACTAATCCCCCCACTGACCTCCATTCAGTGCCCTCCACATCTCTCTACCAATCCCTCCACTGACCTCCATTCAGTGTCCTCCACCCCTCTCTACTAATCCCTCCACTGACCTCCATTCAGTGTCCTCCACCCCTCTCTACAAATCCCTCCACTGGTCTCCATTCAGTGTCCTCCATCCCTCTCTACCAATCCCTCCACTGACCTCCATTCAGTGTCCTCCACCCCTCTCTACAAATCCCTCCACTGATCTCCATTCAGTGTCCTCCATCCCTCTCTACCAATCCCTCCACTGACCTCCATTCAGTGTCCTCCACCCCTCTCTACAAATCCCTCCACTGACCTCCATTCAGTGTCCTCCACCCCTCTCTGCCAATCCCTCCACTGATCTCCATTCAGTGTCCTCCACTCCTCTCTGCCAATCCCTCCACTGACCTCCATTCAGTGTCCTCCACCCCTCTCTACCAATCCCTCCACTGACCTCCATTCAGTGTCCTCCACCCCTCTCTACCAATCCCTCCACTGACCTCCATTCAGTGTTCTCCACCCCTCTCTACCAATCCCCCCACTGACCTCCATTCAATGTCCTCCACCCCTCTCTACCAATCCCTCCACTGGCCTCCATTCAGTGTCCTCCACCCCTCTCTGCCAATCCCTCCACTGATCTCCATTCAGTGTCCTCCACCCCTCTCTACCAATCCATCCACTGGCCTCCATTCAGTGTCCTCCACCCCTCTCCACCAATCCCTCCACCGACCTCCATTCAGTGTCCTCCACCCCTCTCTACCAATCCCTCCACCGACCTCCATTCAGTGTCCTCCACCCCTCTCTGCCAATCCCCCCACTGACCTCCATTCAATATCCTCCACCCCTCTCTACCAATCCACACACTGACCTCCATTCAGTGTCCTCCACCCCTCTCTATCAATCCATCTACTGACCTCCATTCAGTGTCCTCCACCCCTCTCTGCCAATCCCTCCACTGGCCTCCATTCAGTGTGCTCCACCCCTCTCTACCAATCCCTCCACTGACCTCCATTCAGTGTCCTCCACCCCTCTCTACCACTCCCTCCACTGACCTCCATTCAGTGTCCTCCACCCCTCTCTACCAATCCCTCCACTGGTCTCCATTCAGTGTCCTCCACCCCTCTCTACCAATCCCTCCACTGACCTCCATTCAGTGTCCTCCACCCCCCTCTACCAATCCCTCCACTGGCCTCCATTCAGTGTCCTCCACCCCTCTCTACCAATCCTTCCACTGGTCTCCATTCAATGTCCTCAACCCCTCTCTACCAATCCCTCCACTGACCTCCATTCACTGTCCTCCACCCCTCTCTATCAATCCATCCACTGACCTCCATTCAGTGTCCTCCACCCCTCTCTACCAATCCCTCCACTGGCCTCCATTCAGTGTCCTCCACCCCTCTCTACCAATCCCTCCACTGGCCTCCATTCAGTGTCCTCCACCCCTCTCTACCAATCCCTCCACTGGTCTCCATTCAATGTCCTCCACCCCTCTCTACCAATCCCTCCACTGGTCTCCATTCAGTGTCCTCCACCCCTCTCTACCAATCCCTTCACTGACCTCCATTCAGTGTCCTCCACCCCTCTCTACCAATCCCTCCACTGGCCTCCATTCAGTGTCCTCCACCCCTCTCTACCAATCCCTCCACTGGCCTCCATTCAGTGTCCTCCACCCCTCTCTACCAATCCCTCCACTGGTCTCCATTCAATGTCCTCCACCCCTCTCTACCAATCCCTCCACTGATCTCCATTCAGTGTCCTCCACCCCTCTCTACCAATCCCTCCACTGACCTCCATTCAGTGTCTTCCACCCCTCTCTGCCAATCCCTCCACTGGCCTCCATCCAGTGTCCTCCATCCCTCTCTACCAATCCCTCCACTGACCTCCATTCAGTGTCCTCCACCCCTCTCTGCCAATCCCTCCACTGATCTCCATTCAGTGTCCTCCACCCCTCTCTACCAATCCCTCCACTGACCTCCATTCAGTGTCCTCCACCCCTCTCTGCCAATCCCTCCACTGGTCTCCATTCAGTGTCCTCCACCTCTCTCTACCAATCCCTCCACTGACCTCCATTCAGTGTCCTCCACCCCTCTCTACTAATCCCTCCACTGACCTCCATTCAGTGTCCTCCACCCCTCTCTACTAATCCCCCCACTGACCTCCATTCAGTGTCCTCCACCCCTCTCTACTAATCCCTCCACTGACCGCCATTCAGTGTCTTCCACCCCTCTCTACCAATCCCTCCACTGGTCTCCATTCAGTGTCCTCCACCCCTCTCTGCCAATCCCTCCACTGGCCTCCATTCAGTGTCCTCCACCCCTCTCTACCAATCCCTCCACTGACCTCCATTCAGTGTTCTCCACCCCTCTCTACCAATCCCTCCACTGGCCTCCATTCACTGTCCTCCACCCCTCTCTACTAATCCCCCCACTGACCTCCATTCAGTGCCCTCCACCCCTCTCTACTAATCCCCCCACTGACCTCCATTCAGTGCCCTCCACCCCTCTCTTCCAATCCCTCCACTGGTCTCCATTCAGTGTCCTCCACCCCTCTCTACCAATCCTTCCACTGGTCTCCATTCAGTGTCCTCCACCCCTCTCTGCCAATCCTTCCACTGGTCTCCATTCAGTGTCATCCACCCCTCTCTACCAATCCCTCCACTGGTCTCCATTCAATGTCCTCAACCGCTCTCTACCAATCCCTCCACTGACCTCCATTCAGTGTCCTCCACCCCTCTCTACCAATCCCTCCACTGGCTTCCATTCAGTGTCCTCCACCCCTCTCTACCAATCCCTCCACCGACCTCCATTCAGTGTCCTCCACCCCTCTCTACCAATCCTTCCACTGGTCTCCATTCAATGTCCTCCACCCCTCTCTACCAATCCCTCCACTGGTCTCCATTCAGTGTCCTCCACCCCTCTCTACCAATCCCTCCACTGACCTCCATTCAGTGTCTTCCACCCCTCTCTGCCAATCCCTCCACTGGCCTCCATCCAGTGTCCTCCACCCCTCTCTGCCAATCCCTCCACTGACCTCCATTCAGTGACCTCCACCCCTCTCTGCCAATCCCTCCACTGGTCTCTATTCAGTGTCCTCCACCCCTCTCTACTAATCCCCCCACTGACCTCCATTCAGTGCCCTCCACCCCTCTCTACTAATCCCCCCACTGATCTCCATTCAGTGTCCTCCACCCCTCTCTACCAATCCCTCCACTGACCTCCATTCAGTGTCCTCCACCCCTCTCTACCAATCCCTCCACTGACCTCCATTCAGTGTCCTCCACCCCTCTCTACTAATCCCCCCACTGATCTCCATTCAGTGTCCTCCACCCCTCTCTACCAATCCCTCCACTGACCTCCATTCAGTGTCCTCCACCCCTCTCTACCAATCCCTCCACTGACCTCCATTCAGTGTCCTCCATCCCTCTCTACCAATCCCTCCACTGACCTCCATTCAGTGTCCTCCACCCCTCTCTACCAATCCCTCCACTGACCTCCATTCAGTGTCCTCCACCCCTCTCTGCCAATCCCTCCACTGGTCTCCATTCAGTGTCCTCCACCCCTCTCTACCAATCCCTCCACTGGTCTCCATTCAGTGTCCTCCACCCCTCTCTACCAATCCCTCCACTGGTCTCCATTCAGTGTCCTCCACCCCTCTCTGCCAATCCCTTCACTGGCCTCCATTCAGTGTCCTCCACCCCTCTCTGCCAATCCCTCCACTGATCTCCATTCAGTGTCCTCCACTCCTCTCTGCCAATCCCTCCACTGACCTCCATTCAGTGTCCTCCACCCCTCTCTACCAATCCCTCCACTGACCTCCATTCAGTGTCCTCCACCCCTCTCTGCCAATCCCTCCACTGGTCTCCATTCAGTGTCCTCCACCCCTCTCTACCAATCCCTCCACTGATCTCCATTCAGTGTCCTCCACTCCTCTCTGCCAATCCCTCCACTGACCTCCATTCAGTGTCCTCCACCCCTCTCTGCCAATCCCTCCACTGATCTCCATTCAGTGTCCTCCACTCCTCTCTGCCAATCCCTCCACTGACCTCCATTCAGTGTCCTCCACCCCTCTCTACCAATCCCTCCACTGGTCTCCATTCAGTGTCCTCCATCCCTCTCTACCAATCCCTCCACTGACCTCCATTCAGTGTCCTCCACCCCTCTCTGCCAATCCCTCCACTGATCTCCATTCAGTGTCCTCCACCCCTCTCTACCAATCCCTCCACTGACCTCCATTCAGTGTCCTCTACCCCTCTCTACCAATCCCTCCACTGATCTCCATTCAGTGTCCTCCACCCCTCTCTACCAATCCCTCCACTGACCTCCATTCAGTGTCCTCCACCTCTCTCTACCAATCCCTCCACTGACCTCCATTCAGTGTCCTCCACCCCTCTCTACCAATCCCTCCACTGGTCTCCATTCAGTGTCCTCCACCCCTCTCTACCAATCCCTCCACTGGTCTCCATTCAGTGTCCTCCACCCCTCTCTACCAATCCTTCCACTGGTCTCCATTCAGTGTCCTCCACCCCTCTCTGCCAATCCTTCCACTGGTCTCCATTCAATGTCCTCAACCGCTCTCTACCAATCCCTCCACTGACCTCCATTCACTGTCCTCCACCCCTCTCTATCAATCCATCCACTGACCTCCATTCAGTGTCCTCCACCCCTCTCTACCAATCCCTCCACTGACCTCCATTCAGTGTCCTCCACCCCTCTCTGCCAATCCCTCCACTGATCTCCATTCAGTGTCCTCCACCCCTCTCTACCAATCCCTCAACTGACCTCCATTCAGTGTCCTCCACTCCTCTCTGCCAATCCCTCCACTGACCTCCATTCAGTGTCCTCCACCCCTCTCTACCAATCCCTCCACTGACCTCCATTCAGTGTCCTCCACTCCTCTCTGCCAATCCCTCCACTGACCTCCATTCAGTGTCCTCCACCCCTCTCTACCAATCCCTCCACTGACCTCCATTCAGTGTCCTCCACCCCTCTCTGCCAATCCCTCCACTGGTCTCCATTCAGTGTCCTCCACCCCTCTCTACCAATCCCTCCACTGACCTCCATTCAGTGTCCTCCACCTCTCTCTACCAATCCCTCCACTGACCTCCATTCAGTGTCCTCCACCCCTCTCTACTAATCCCTCCACTGACCTCCATTCAGTGTCCTCCACCCCTCTCTACCAATCCCTCCACTGGTCTCCATTCAGTGTCCTCCACCCCTCTCTACTAATCCCTCCACTGACCTCCATTCAGTGTCCTCCACCCCTCTCTACTAATCCCTCCACTGACCTCCATTCAGTGTCTTCCACCCCTCTCTACCAATCCCTCCACTGGTCTCCATTCAGTATCCTCCACCCCTCTCTGCCAATCCCTCCACTGGCCTCCATTCAGTGTCCTCCACCCCTCTCTACCAATCCCTCCACTGACCTCCATTCAGTGTTCTCCACCCCTCTCTACCAATCCCTCCACTGGCCTCCATTCACTGTCCTCCACCCCTCTCTACTAATCCCCCCACTGACCTCCATTCAGTGCCCTCCACCCCTCTCTACTAATCCCCCCACTGACCACCATTCAGTGTCCTCCACCCCTCTCTGCCAATCCCTCCACTGATCTCCATTCAGTGTCCTCCACTCCTCTCTGCCAATCCCTCCACTGACCTCCATTCAGTGTCCTCCACCCCTCTCTACCAATCCCTCCACTGACCTCCATTCAGTGTCCTCCACCCCTCTCTGCCAATCCCTCCACTGGTCTCCATTCAGTGTCCTCCATCCCTCTCTACCAATCCCTCCACTGGTCTCCATTCAGTGTCCTCCATCCCTCTCTACCAATCCCTCCACTGACCTCCATTCAGTGTCCTCCACCCCTCTCTACCAATCCCTACACTGACCTCCATTCAGTGTCCTCCACCCCTCTCTACAAATCCCTCCACTGATCTCCATTCAGTGTCCTCCACCCCTCTCTGCCAATCCCTCCACTGGCCTCCATCCAGTGTCCTCCACCCCTCTCTGCCAATCCCTCCACTGGTCTCCATCCAGTGTCCTCCACCCCTCTCTGCCAATCCCTCCACTGACCTCCATTCAGTGCCCTCCACATCTCTCTACCAATCCCTCCACTGACCTCCATTCAGTGTCCTCCACCCCTCTCTACTAATCCCTCCACTGACCTCCATTCAGTGTCCTCCACCCCTCTCTACAAATCCCTCCACTGATCTCCATTCAGTGTCCTCCATCCCTCTCTACCAATCCCTCCACTGACCTCCATTCAGTGTCCTCCACCCCTCTCTACCAATCCCTCCACTGGCCTCCATTCAGTGTCCTCCACCCCTCTCTACCAATCCCTCCACTGACCTCCATTCAGTGTCCTCCACCCCTCTCTACCAATCCCTCCACTGGCCTCCATTCAGTGTCCTCCACCCCTCTCTACCAATCCCTCCACTGACCTCCATTCAGTGTCCTCCACCCCTCTCTACAAATCCCTCCACTGGTCTCCATTCAGTGTCCTCCATCCCTCTCTACCAATCCCTCCACTGACCTCCATTCAGTGTCCTCCACCCCTCTCTACAAATCCCTCCACTGATCTCCATTCAGTGTCCTCCATCCCTCTCTACCAATCCCTCCACTGACCTCCATTCAGTGTCCTCCACCCCTCTCTACAAATCCCTCCACTGATCTCCATTCAGTGTCCTCCACCCCTCTCTGCCAATCCCTCCACTGATCTCCATTCAGTGTCCTCCACTCCTCTCTGCCAATCCCTCCACTGACCTCCATTCAGTGTCCTCCACCCCTCTCTACCAATCCCTCAACTGACCTCCATTCAGTGTCCTCCACCCCTCTCTACCATTCCCTCCACTGACCTCCATTCAGTGTTCTCCACCCCTCTCTACCAATCCCCCCACTGACCTCCATTCAATGTCCTCCACCCCTCTCTACCAATCCCTCCACTGGCCTCCATTCAGTGTCCTCCACCCCTCTCTGCCAATCCCTCCACTGATCTCCATTCAGTGTCCTCCACCCCTCTCTACCAATCCATCCACTGGCCTCCATTCAGTGTCCTCCACCCCTCTCCACCAATCCCTCCACCGACCTCCATTCAGTGTCCTCCACCCCTCTCTACCAATCCCTCCACCGACCTCCATTCAGTGTCCTCCACCCCTCTCTGCCAATCCCCCCACTGACCTCCATTCAATATCCTCCACCCCTCTCTACCAATCCACACACTGACCTCCATTCAGTGTCCTCCACCCCTCTCTATCAATCCATCTACTGACCTCCATTCAGTGTCCTCCACCCCTCTCTGCCAATCCCTCCACTGGCCTCCATTCAGTGTGCTCCACCCCTCTCTACCAATCCCTCCACTGACCTCCATTCAGTGTCCTCCACCCCTCTCTACCACTCCCTCCACTGACCTCCATTCAGTGTCCTCCACCCCTCTCTACCAATCCCTCCACTGGTCTCCATTCAGTGTCCTCCACCCCTCTCTACCAATCCCTCCACTGACCTCCATTCAGTGTCCTCCACCCCCCTCTACCAATCCCTCCACTGGCCTCCATTCAGTGTCCTCCACCCCTCTCTACCAATCCTTCCACTGGTCTCCATTCAATGTCCTCAACCCCTCTCTACCAATCCCTCCACTGACCTCCATTCACTGTCCTCCACCCCTCTCTATCAATCCATCCACTGACCTCCATTCAGTGTCCTCCACCCCTCTCTACCAATCCCTCCACTGGCCTCCATTCAGTGTCCTCCACCCCTCTCTACCAATCCCTCCACTGGCCTCCATTCAGTGTCCTCCACCCCTCTCTACCAATCCCTCCACTGGTCTCCATTCAATGTCCTCCACCCCTCTCTACCAATCCCTCCACTGGTCTCCATTCAGTGTCCTCCACCCCTCTCTACCAATCCCTTCACTGACCTCCATTCAGTGTCCTCCACCCCTCTCTACCAATCCCTCCACTGGCCTCCATTCAGTGTCCTCCACCCCTCTCTACCAATCCCTCCACTGGCCTCCATTCAGTGTCCTCCACCCCTCTCTACCAATCCCTCCACTGGTCTCCATTCAATGTCCTCCACCCCTCTCTACCAATCCCTCCACTGATCTCCATTCAGTGTCCTCCACCCCTCTCTACCAATCCCTCCACTGACCTCCATTCAGTGTCTTCCACCCCTCTCTGCCAATCCCTCCACTGGCCTCCATCCAGTGTCCTCCATCCCTCTCTACCAATCCCTCCACTGACCTCCATTCAGTGTCCTCCACCCCTCTCTGCCAATCCCTCCACTGATCTCCATTCAGTGTCCTCCACCCCTCTCTACCAATCCCTCCACTGACCTCCATTCAGTGTCCTCCACCCCTCTCTGCCAATCCCTCCACTGGTCTCCATTCAGTGTCCTCCACCTCTCTCTACCAATCCCTCCACTGACCTCCATTCAGTGTCCTCCACCCCTCTCTACTAATCCCTCCACTGACCTCCATTCAGTGTCCTCCACCCCTCTCTACTAATCCCCCCACTGACCTCCATTCAGTGTCCTCCACCCCTCTCTACTAATCCCTCCACTGACCGCCATTCAGTGTCTTCCACCCCTCTCTACCAATCCCTCCACTGGTCTCCATTCAGTGTCCTCCACCCCTCTCTGCCAATCCCTCCACTGGCCTCCATTCAGTGTCCTCCACCCCTCTCTACCAATCCCTCCACTGACCTCCATTCAGTGTTCTCCACCCCTCTCTACCAATCCCTCCACTGGCCTCCATTCACTGTCCTCCACCCCTCTCTACTAATCCCCCCACTGACCTCCATTCAGTGCCCTCCACCCCTCTCTACTAATCCCCCCACTGACCTCCATTCAGTGCCCTCCACCCCTCTCTTCCAATCCCTCCACTGGTCTCCATTCAGTGTCCTCCACCCCTCTCTACCAATCCTTCCACTGGTCTCCATTCAGTGTCCTCCACCCCTCTCTGCCAATCCTTCCACTGGTCTCCATTCAGTGTCATCCACCCCTCTCTACCAATCCCTCCACTGGTCTCCATTCAATGTCCTCAACCGCTCTCTACCAATCCCTCCACTGACCTCCATTCAGTGTCCTCCACCCCTCTCTACCAATCCCTCCACTGGCTTCCATTCAGTGTCCTCCACCCCTCTCTACCAATCCCTCCACCGACCTCCATTCAGTGTCCTCCACCCCTCTCTACCAATCCTTCCACTGGTCTCCATTCAATGTCCTCCACCCCTCTCTACCAATCCCTCCACTGGTCTCCATTCAGTGTCCTCCACCCCTCTCTACCAATCCCTCCACTGACCTCCATTCAGTGTCTTCCACCCCTCTCTGCCAATCCCTCCACTGGCCTCCATCCAGTGTCCTCCACCCCTCTCTGCCAATCCCTCCACTGACCTCCATTCAGTGACCTCCACCCCTCTCTGCCAATCCCTCCACTGGTCTCTATTCAGTGTCCTCCACCCCTCTCTACTAATCCCCCCACTGACCTCCATTCAGTGCCCTCCACCCCTCTCTACTAATCCCCCCACTGATCTCCATTCAGTGTCCTCCACCCCTCTCTACCAATCCCTCCACTGACCTCCATTCAGTGTCCTCCACCCCTCTCTACCAATCCCTCCACTGACCTCCATTCAGTGTCCTCCACCCCTCTCTACTAATCCCCCCACTGATCTCCATTCAGTGTCCTCCACCCCTCTCTACCAATCCCTCCACTGACCTCCATTCAGTGTCCTCCACCCCTCTCTACCAATCCCTCCACTGACCTCCATTCAGTGTCCTCCATCCCTCTCTACCAATCCCTCCACTGACCTCCATTCAGTGTCCTCCACCCCTCTCTACCAATCCCTCCACTGACCTCCATTCAGTGTCCTCCACCCCTCTCTGCCAATCCCTCCACTGGTCTCCATTCAGTGTCCTCCACCCCTCTCTACCAATCCCTCCACTGGTCTCCATTCAGTGTCCTCCACCCCTCTCTACCAATCCCTCCACTGGTCTCCATTCAGTGTCCTCCACCCCTCTCTGCCAATCCCTTCACTGGCCTCCATTCAGTGTCCTCCACCCCTCTCTGCCAATCCCTCCACTGATCTCCATTCAGTGTTCTCCACTCCTCTCTGCCAATCCCTCCACTGACCTCCATTCAGTGTCCTCCACCCCTCTCTACCAATCCCTCCACTGACCTCCATTCAGTGTCCTCCACCCCTCTCTGCCAATCCCTCCACTGGTCTCCATTCAGTGTCCTCCACCCCTCTCTACCAATCCCTCCACTGATCTCCATTCAGTGTCCTCCACTCCTCTCTGCCAATCCCTCCACTGACCTCCATTCAGTGTCCTCCACCCCTCTCTGCCAATCCCTCCACTGATCTCCATTCAGTGTCCTCCACTCCTCTCTGCCAATCCCTCCACTGACCTCCATTCAGTGTCCTCCACCCCTCTCTACCAATCCCTCCACTGGTCTCCATTCAGTGTCCTCCATCCCTCTCTACCAATCCCTCCACTGACCTCCATTCAGTGTCCTCCACCCCTCTCTGCCAATCCCTCCACTGATCTCCATTCAGTGTCCTCCACCCCTCTCTACCAATCCCTCCACTGACCTCCATTCAGTGTCCTCTACCCCTCTCTACCAATCCCTCCACTGATCTCCATTCAGTGTCCTCCACCCCTCTCTACCAATCCCTCCACTGACCTCCATTCAGTGTCCTCCACCTCTCTCTACCAATCCCTCCACTGACCTCCATTCAGTGTCCTCCACCCCTCTCTACCAATCCCTCCACTGGTCTCCATTCAGTGTCCTCCACCCCTCTCTACCAATCCCTCCACTGGTCTCCATTCAGTGTCCTCCACCCCTCTCTACCAATCCTTCCACTGGTCTCCATTCAGTGTCCTCCACCCCTCTCTGCCAATCCTTCCACTGGTCTCCATTCAATGTCCTCAACCGCTCTCTACCAATCCCTCCACTGACCTCCATTCACTGTCCTCCACCCCTCTCTATCAATCCATCCACTGACCTCCATTCAGTGTCCTCCACCCCTCTCTACCAATCCCTCCACTGGCCTCCATTCAGTGTCCTCCACCCCTCTCTACCAATCCTTCCACTGGTCTCCATTCAATGTCCTCCACCCCTCTCTACCAATCCCTCCACTGGTCTCCATTCAGTGTCCTCCACCCCTCTCTACCAATCCCTCCACTGACCTCCATTCAGTGTCTTCCACCCCTCTCTGCCAATCCCTCCACTGGCCTCCATCCAGTGTCCTCCACCCCTCTCTGCCAATCCCTCCACTGGTCTCCATTCAGTGACCTCCACCCCTCTCTGCCAATCCCTCCACTGGTCTCTATTCAGTGTCCTCCACCCCTCTCTACTAATCCCCCCACTGACCTCCATTCAGTGCCCTCCACCCCTCTCTACTAATCCCCCCACTGATCTCCATTCAGTGTCCTCCACCCCTCTCTACCAATCCCTCCACTGACCTCCATTCAGTGTCCTCCATCCCTCTCTACCAATCCCTCCACTGACCTCCATTCAGTGTCCTCCACCCCTCTCTGCCAATCCCTCCACTGATCTCCATTCAGTGTCCTCCACTCCTCTCTGCCAATCCCTCCACTGACCTCCATTCAGTGTCCTCCACCCCTCTCTACCAATCCCTCCACTGACCTCCATTCAGTGTCCTCCACACCTCTCTGCCAATCCCTCCACTGGTCTCCATTCAGTGTCCTCCATCCCTCTCTACCAATCCCTCCACTGGTCTCCATTCAGTGTCCTCCATCCCTCTCTACCAATCCCTCCACTGACCTCCATTCAGTGTCCTCCACCCCTCTCTGCCAATCCCTCCACTGATCTCCATTCAGTGTCCTCCACCCCTCTCTACTAATCCCCCCACTGATCTCCATTCAGTGTCCTCCACCCCTCTCTACCAATCCCTCCACTGACCTCCATTCAGTGTCCTCCACCCCTCTCTACCAATCCCTCCACTGACCTCCATTCAGTGTCCTCCACCCCTCTCTACTAATCCCCCCACTGATCTCCATTCAGTGTCCTCCACCCCTCTCTACCAATCCCTCCACTGACCTCCATTCAGTGTCCTCCACCCCTCTCTACCAATCCCTCCACTGACCTCCATTCAGTGTCCTCCATCCCTCTCTACCAATCCCTCCACTGACCTCCATTCAGTGTCCTCCACCCCTCTCTGCCAATCCCTCCACTGATCTCCATTCAGTGTCCTCCACTCCTCTCTGCCAATCCCTCCACTGACCTCCATTCAGTGTCCTCCACCCCTCTCTACCAATCCCTCCACTGACCTCCATTCAGTGTCCTCCACCCCTCTCTGCCAATCCCTCCACTGGTCTCCATTCAGTGTCCTCCACCCCTCTCTACCAATCCCTCCACTGATCTCCATTCAGTGTCCTCCACTCCTCTCTGCCAATCCCTCCACTGACCTCCATTCAGTGTCCTCCACCCCTCTCTGCCAATCCCTCCACTGATCTCCATTCAGTGTCCTCCACTCCTCTCTGCCAATCCCTCCACTGACCTCCATTCAGTGTCCTCCACCCCTCTCTACCAATCCCTTCACTGGTCTCCATTCAGTGTCCTCCATCCCTCTCTACCAATCCCTCCACTGACCTCCATTCAGTGTCCTCCACCCCTCTCTGCCAATCCCTCCACTGATCTCCATTCAGTGTCCTCCACCCCTCTCTACCAATCCCTCCACTGACCTCCATTCAGTGTCCTCTACCCCTCTCTACCAATCCCTCCACTGATCTCCATTCAGTGTCCTCCACCCCTCTCTACCAATCCCTCCACTGACCTCCATTCAGTGTCCTCCACCTCTCTCTACCAATCCCTCCACTGACCTCCATTCAGTGTCCTCCACCCCTCTCTACCAATCCCTCCACTGGTCTCCATTCAGTGTCCTCCACCCCTCTCTACCAATCCCTCCACTGGTCTCCATTCAGTGTCCTCCACCCCTCTCTACCAATCCTTCCACTGGTCTCCATTCAGTGTCCTCCACCCCTCTCTGCCAATCCTTCCACTGACCTCCATTCAGTGTCCTCCACCCCTCTCTACCAATCCCTCCACTGGTCTCCATTCAATGTCCTCAACCGCTCTCTACCAATCCCTCCACTGACCTCCATTCACTGTCCTCCACCCCTCTCTATCAATCCATCCACTGACCTCCATTCAGTGTCCTCCACCCCTCTCTACCAATCCCTCCACTGGCCTCCATTCAGTGTCCTCCACCCCTCTCTACCAATCCCTCCACCGACCTCCATTCAGTGTCCTCCACCCCTCTCTACCAATCCCTCCACGACCTCCATTCAGTGTCTTCCACCCCTCTCTACCAATCCCTCCACTGGTCTCCATTCAGTGTCCTCCACCCCTCTCTACCAATCCCTCCACTGGTCTCCATTCAGTGTCCTCCACCCCTCTCTACTAATCCCCCCACTGACCACCATTCAGTGTCCTCCACCCCTCTCTACCAATCCCTCCACTGGTCTCCATTCAGTGTCCTCCACCCCTCTCTGCCAATCCCTCCACTGACCTCCATTCAGTGTCCTCCACCCCTCTCTACCAATCCCTCCACTGACCTCCATTCACTGTCCTCCACCCCTCTCTACCAATCCTTCCACTGGTCTCCATTCAATGTCCTCAACCGCTCTCTACCAATCCCTCCACTGACCTCCATTCACTGTCCTCCACCCCTCTCTACCAATCCTTCCACTGGTCTCCATTCAATGTCCTCCACCCCTCTCTACCAATCCCTCCACTGGTCTCCATTCAGTGTCCTCCACCCCTCTCTACCAATCCCTCCACTGACCTCCATTCAGTGTCTTCCACCCCTCTCTGCCAATCCCTCCACTGGCCTCCATCCAGTGTCCTCCACCCCTCTCTGCCAATCCCTCCACTGGTCTCCATTCAGTGACCTCCACCCCTCTCTGCCAATCCCTCCACTGGTCTCTATTCAGTGTCCTCCACCCCTCTCTACTAATCCCCCCACTGACCTCCATTCAGTGCCCTCCACCCCTCTCTACTAATCCCCCCACTGATCTCCATTCAGTGTCCTCCACCCCTCTCTACCAATCCCTCCACTGACCTCCATTCAGTGTCCTCCATCCCTCTCTACCAATCCCTCCACTGACCTCCATTCAGTGTCCTCCACCCCTCTCTGCCAATCCCTCCACTGATCTCCATTCAGTGTCCTCCACTCCTCTCTGCCAATCCCTCCACTGACCTCCATTCAGTGTCCTCCACCCCTCTCTACCAATCCCTCCACTGACCTCCATTCAGTGTCCTCCACCTCTCTCTACCAATCCCTACACTGGTCTCCATTCAGTGTCCTCCATCCCTCTCTACCAATCCCTCCACTGACCTCCATTCAGTGTCCTCCACCCCTCTCTGCCAATCCCTCCACTGATCTCCATTCAGTGTCCTCCACTCCTCTCTGCCAATCCCTCCACTGACCTCCATTCAGTGTCCTCCACCCCTCTCTACCAATCCCTCCACTGACCTCCATTCAGTGTCCTCCACCCCTCTCTGCCAATCCCTCCACTGGTCTCCATTCAGTGTCCTCCACCTCTCTCTACCAATCCCTCCACTGACCTCCATTCAGTGTCCTCCACCCCTCTCTACTAATCCCTCCACTGACCTCCATTCAGTGTCCTCCACCCCTCTCTACTAATCCCTCCACTGACCTCCATTCAGTGTCCTCCACCCCTCTCTACTAATCCCTCCACTGACCTCCATTCAGTGTCTTCCACCCCTCTCTACCAATCCCTCCACTGGTCTCCATTCAGTGTCCTCCACCCCTCTCTGCCAATCCCTCCACTGGCCTCCATTCAGTGTCCTCCACCCCTCTCTACCAATCCCTCCACTGACCTCCATTCAGTGTTCTCCACCCCTCTCTACCAATCCCTCCACTGGCCTCCATTCACTGTCCTCCACCCCTCTCTACTAATCCCCCCACTGACCTCCATTCAGTGCCCTCCACCCCTCTCTACTAATCCCCCCACTGGTCTCCATTCAGTGCCCTCCACCCCTCTCTGCCAATCCCCCCACTGACCTCCATTCAATGTCCTCCACCCCTCTCTACTAATCCCCCCACTGACCACCATTCAGTGTCCTCCACCCCTCTCTACCAATCCCTCCACTGGCCTCCATTCAGTGTCCTCCACCCCTCTCCACCAATCCCTCCACCGACCTCCATTCAGTGTCCTCCACCCCTCTCTACCAATCCCTCCACCGACCTCCATTCAGTGTCCTCCACCCCTCTCTACCAATCCCTCCACCGACCTCCATTCAGTGTCCTCCACCCCTCTCTGCCAATCCCCCCACTGACCTCCATTCAATATCCTCCACCCCTCTCTACCAATCCACCCACTGACCTCCATTCAGTGTCCTCCACCCCTCTCTATCAATCCATCTACTGACCTCCATTCAGTGTCCTCCACCCCTCTCTGCCAATCCCTCCACTGGCCTCCATTCAGTGTGCTCCACCCCTCTCTGCCAATCCCTCCACTGACCTCCATTCAGTGTCCTCCACCCCTCTCTACCAATCCCTCCACTGACCTCCATTCAGTGTCCTCCACCCCTCTCTACCACTCCCTCCACTGACCTCCATTCAGTGTCCTCCACCCCTCTCTACCAATCCCTCCACTGACCTCCATTCAGTGTCCTCCACTCCTCTCTACCAATCCATCCACTGGCCTCCATTCAGTGTCCTCCACCCCTCTCTACCAATCCCTCCACTGATCTCCATTCAGTGTCCTCCACCCCTCTCTACCAATCCCTCCACTGGTCTCCATTCAGTGTCCTCCACCCCTCTCTACCAATCCCTCCACTGACCTCCATTCAGTGTCCTCCACCCCCCTCTACCAATCCCTCCACTGGCCTCCATTCAGTGTCCTCCACCCCTCTCTACCAATCCTTCCACTGGTCTCCATTCAATGTCCTCAACCCCTCTCTACCAATCCCTCCACTGACCTCCATTCAGTGTCCTCCACCCCTCTCTACCAATCCCTCCACTGGCCTCCATTCAGTGTCCTCCACCCCTCTCTACCAATCCCTCCACTGGCCTCCATTCAGTGTCCTCCACCCCTCTCTACCAATCCCTCCACTGGTCTCCATTCAATGTCCTCCACCCCTCTCTACCAATCCCTCCACTGGTCTCCATTCAGTGTCCTCCACCCCTCTCTACCAATCCCTCCACTGATCTCCATTCAGTGTCCTCCACCCCTCTCTACCAATCCCTCCACTGACCTCCATTCAGTGTCCTCCACCCCTCTCTACCAATCCCTCCACTGACCTCCATTCAGTGTCCTCCACCCCTCTCTACCAATCCCTCCACTGGCCTCCATTCAGTGTCCTCCACCCCTCTCTACCAATCACTCCACTGGTCTCCATTCAGTGTCCTCCACCCCTCTCTACCAATCCCTCCACTGACCTCCATTCAATGTCCTCCACCCCTCTCTACCAATCCCTCCACTGGCCTCCATTCAGTGTCCTCCATCCCTCTCTACCAATCCCTCCACTGACCTCCATTCAGTGTCCTCCATCCCTCTCTACCAATCCCTCCACTGACCTCCATTCAGTGTCCTCCACCCCTCTCTACCAATCCCTCCACTGACCTCCATTCAATGTCCTCCACCCCTCTCTACCAATCCCTCCACTGACCTCCATTCAGTGTCCTCCACCCCTCTCTACCAATCCCTCCACTGGCCTCCATTCAGTGTCCTCCACCCCTCTCTACCAATCACTCCACTGGTCTCCATTCAGTGTCCTCCACCCCTCTCTACCAATCCCTCCACTGACCTCCATTCAATGTCCTCCACCCCTCTCTACCAATCCCTCCACTGGCCTCCATTCAGTGTCCTCCACCCCTCTCTACCAATCTCTCCACTGGTCTCCATTCAGTGTCCTCCACCCCTCTCTACCAATCCCTCCACTGACCTCCATTCAGTGTCCTCCACTCCTCTCTACCAATCCCCCCACTGGCCTCCATTCAATGTCCTCCACCCCTCTCTACCAATCCCTCCACTGGCCTCCATTCAGTGTCCTCCACCCCTCTCTACCAATCCCTCCACTGGTCTCCTTTCAGTGTCCTCCACCCCTCTCTACCAATCCCTCCACTGATCTCCATTCAGTGTCCTCCACCCCTCTCTACCAATCCCTCCACTGACCTCCATTCAGTGTCCTCCACCCCTCTCTACCAATCCCTCCACTGACCTCCATTCAGTGTCCTCCATCCCTCTCTACCAATCCCTCCACTGACCTCCATTCAGTGTCCTCCACTCCTCTCTACCAATCCCTCCACTCAGTGTCCTCCACCCCTCTCTACCAATCCCTCCACTGGTCTCCTTTCAGTGTCCTCCACCCCTCTCTGCCAATCCCTCTACTGGCCTCCATCCAGTGTCCTCCATCCCTCTCTACCAATCCCTCCACTGACCTCCATTCAGTGTCCTCCACTCCTCTCTGCCAATCCCTCCACTGACCTCCATTCAGTGTCCTCCACCCCTCTCTACCAATCCCTCCACTGACCTCCATTCAGTGTCCTCCATCCCTCTCTACCAATCCCTCCACTGACCTCCATTCAGTGTCCTCCACTCCTCTCTACCAATCCCTCCACTCAGTGTCCTCCACCCCTCTCTACCAATCCCTCCACTGACCTCCATTCAGTGTCCTCCACCCCTCTCTGCCAATCCCTCTACTGGCCTCCATCCAGTGTCCTCCATCCCTCTCTACCAATCCCTCCACTGACCTCCATTCAGTGTCCTCCACTCCTCTCTGCCAATCCCTCCACTGACCTCCATTCAGTGTCCTCCACCCCTCTCTACCAATCCCTCCACTGACCTCCATTCAGTGTCCTCCACCCCTCTCTGCCAATCCCTCCACTGGTCGCCATTCAGTGTCCTCCACCTCTCTCTACCAATCCCTCCACTGACCTCCATTCAGTGTCCTCCACCCCTCTCTACTAATCCCTCCACTGACCTCCATTCAGTGTCCTCCACCCCTCTCTACTAATCCCTCCACTGACCTCCATTCAGTGTCTTCCACCCCTCTCTACCAATCCCTCCACTGGTCTCCATTCAGTGTCCTCCACCCCTCTCTGCCAATCCCTCCACTGGCCTCCATTCAGTGTCCTCCACCCCTCTCTACCAATCCTTCCACTGGTCTCCATTCAATGTCCTCCACCCCTCTCTACCAATCCCTCCACTGACCTCCATTCAGTGTCCTCCCCCCCTCTCTACCAATCCCTCCACTGGTCTCCATTCAGTGTCCTCCACCCCTCTCTACCAATCCCTCCACTGACCTCCATTCAGTGTCCCCCACCCCTCTCTACCAATCCCTCCACTGGCCTCCATTCAGTGTCCTCCACCCCTCTCTGCCAATCCTTCCACTGGTCTCCATTCAATGTCCTCAACCGCTCTCTACCAATCCCTCCACTGACCTCCATTCAATGTCCTCCACCCCTCTCTATCAATCCATCCACTGACCTCCATTCAGTGTCCTCCACCCCTCTCTACCAATCCCTCCACCGACCTCCATTCAGTGTCCTCCACCCCACTCTACCAATCCTTCCACTGGTCTCCATTCAATGTCCTCCACCCCTCTCTACCAATCCCTCCACTGGTCTCCATTCAGTGTCCTCCACCCCTCTCTACCAATCCCTCCACTGGTCTCCATTCAGTGTCCTCCACCCCTCTCTACCAATCCCTCCACTGACCTCCATTCAGTGTCTTCCACCCCTCTCTGCCAATCCCTCCACTGGCCTCCATCCAGTGTCCTCCACCCCTCTCTGCCAATCCCTCCACTGGTCTCCATTCAGTGACCTCCACCCCTCTCTGCCAATCCCTCCACTGGTCTCTATTCAGTGTCCTCCACCCCTCTCTACTAATCCCCCCACTGACCTCCATTCAGTGCCCTCCACCCCTCTCTACTAATCCCTCCACTGACCTCCATTCAGTGTCCTCCATCCCTCTCTACCAATCCCTCCACTGACCTCCATTCAGTGTCCTCCACCCCTCTCTACCAATCCCTCCACTGACCTCCATTCAGTGTCCTCCATCCCTCTCTACCAATCCCTCCACTGACCTCCATTCAGTGTCCTCCACCCCTCTCTACCAATCCCTCCACTGACCTCCATTCAGTGTCCTCCACCCCTCTCTACCAATCCCTCCACTGATCTCCATTCAGTGTCCTCCACTCCTCTCTGCCAATCCCTCCACTGACCTCCATTCAGTGTCCTCCACCCCTCTCTACCAATCCCTCCACTGACCTCCATTCAGTGTCCTCCACCCCTCTCTGCCAATCCCTCCACTGGTCTCTATTCAGTGTCCTCCACCCCTCTCTACCAATCCCTCCACTGACCTCCATTCAGTGTCCTCCATCCCTCTCTACCAATCCCTCCACTGACCTCCATTCAGTGTCCTCCACCCCTCTCTACCAATCCCTCCACTGACCTCCATTCAGTGTCCTCCATCCCTCTCTACCAATCCCTCCACTGGTCTCCATTCAGTGTCCTCCATCCCTCTCTACCAATCCCTCCACTGACCTCCATTCAGTGTCCTCCACTCCTCTCTGCCAATCCCTCCACTGACCTCCATTCAGTGTCCTCCACCCCTCTCTACCAATCCCTCCACTGACCTCCATTCAGTGTCTTCCACCCCTCTCTACCAATCCCTCCACTGACCTCCATTCAGTGTCCTCCACCCCTCTCTACCAATCCCTCCACTGACCTCCATTCAGTGTCCTCCACCCCTCTCTGCCAATCCCTCCACTGGCCTCCATTCAGTGTCCTCCACCCCTCTCTACCAATCCCTCCACTGATCTCCATTCAGTGTCCTCCACTCCTCTCTACCAATCCCTCCACTGACCTCCATTCAGTGTCCTCCACCCCTCTCTACCAATCCCTCCACTGACCTCCATTCAGTGTTCTCCACCCCTCTCTACCAATCCCTCCACTGGCCTCCATTCACTGTCCTCCACCCCTCTCTACTAATCCCCCCACTGACCTCCATTCAGTGCCCTCCACCCCTCTCTACTAATCCCCCCACTGGTCTCCATTCAGTGCCCTCCACCCCTCTCTGCCAATCCCCCCACTGACCTCCATTCAATGTCCTCCACCCCTCTCTACTAATCCCCCCACTGACCACCATTCAGTGTCCTCCACCCCTCTCTACCAATCCCTCCACTGGCCTCCATTCAGTGTCCTCCACCCCTCTCTGCCAATCCCTCCACTGATCTCCATTCAGTGTCCTCCACCCCTCTCTACCAATCCATCCACTGGCCTCCATTCAGTGTCCTCCACCCCTCTCCACCAATCCCTCCACCGACCTCCATTCAGTGTCCTCCACCCCTCTCTACCAATCCCTCCACCGACCTCCATTCAGTGTCCTCCACCCCTCTCTGCCAATCCCCCCACTGACCTCCATTCAATATCCTCCACCCCTCTCTACCAATCCACCCACTGACCTCCATTCAGTGTCCTCCACCCCTCTCTATCAATCCATCTACTGACCTCCATTCAGTGTCCTCCACCCCTCTCTGCCAATCCCTCCACTGGCCTCCATTCAGTGTGCTCCACCCCTCTCTACCAATCCCTCCACTGACCTCCATTCAGTGTCCTCCACCCCTCTCTACCACTCCCTCCACTGACCTCCATTCAGTGTCCTCCACCCCTCTCTACCAATCCCTCCACTGACCTCCATTCAGTGTCCTCCACTCCTCTCTACCAATCCATCCACTGGCCTCCATTCAGTGTCCTCCACCCCTCTCTACCAATCCTTCCACTGGTCTCCATTCAGTGTCCTCCATCCCTCTGTACCAATCCCTCCACTGGTCTCCATTCAGTGTCCTCCACCCCTCTCTACCAATCCCTCCACTGACCTCCATTCAGTGTCCTCCACCCCCCTCTACCAATCCCTCCACTGGCCTCCATTCAGTGTCCTCCACCCCTCTCTACCAATCCCTCCACTGACCTCCATTCACTGTCCTCCACCCCTCTCTATCAATCCATCCACTGACCTCCATTCAGTGTCCTCCACCCCTCTCTACCAATCCCTCCACTGGCCTCCATTCAGTGTCCTCCACCCCTCTCTACCAATCCCTCCACTGGCCTCCATTCAGTGTCCTCCACCCCTCTCTACCAATCCCTCCACTGGTCTCCATTCAATGTCCTCCACCCCTCTCTACCAATCCCTCCACTGGTCTCCATTCAGTGTCCTCCACCCCTCTCTACCAATCCCTCCACTGATCTCCATTCAGTGTCCTCCACCCCTCTCTACCAATCCCTCCACTGACCTCCATTCAGTGTCTTCCACCCCTCTCTACTAATCCCTCCACTGACCTCCATTCAGTGTCCTCCACCCCTCTCTACTAATCCCTCCACTGACCTCCATTCAGTGTCTTCCACCCCTCTCTACCAATCCCTCCACTGGTCTCCATTCAGTGTCCTCCACCCCTCTCTACCAATCCCTCCACTGATCTCCATTCAGTGTCCTCCACCCCTCTCTACTAATCCCTCCACTGACCTCCATTCAGTGTCCTCCACCCCTCTCTACCAATCCCTCCACTGACCTCCATTCAGTGTCTTCCACCCCTCTCTGCCAATCCCTCCACTGGCCTCCATCCAGTGTCCTCCATCCCTCTCTACCAATCCCTCCACTGACCTCCATTCAGTGTCCTCCACCCCTGTCTGCCAATCCCTCCACTGATCTCCATTCAGTGTCCTCCACTCCTCTCTGCCAATCCCTCCACTGACCTCCATTCAGTGTCCTCCACCCCTCTCTACCAATCCCTCCACTGACCTCCATTCAGTGTCCTCCACCCCTCTCTGCCAATCCCTCCACTGGTCTCCATTCAGTGTCCTCCACCTCTCTCTACCAATCCCTCCACTGACCTTCATTCAGTGTCCTCCACCCCTCTCTACTAATCCCTCCACTGACCTCCATTCAGTGTCCTCCACCCCTCTCTACTAATCCCCCCACTGACCTCCATTCAGTGTCCTCCACCCCTCTCTACTAATCCCTCCACTGACCTCCATTCAGTGTCCTCCACCCCTCTCTACTAATCCCCCCACTGACCTCCATTCAGTGTCTTCCACCCCTCTCTACCAATCCCTCCACTGGTCTCCATTCAGTGTCCTCCACCCCTCTCTGCCAATCCCTCCACTGGCCTCCATTCAGTGTCCTCCACCCCTCTCTACCAATCCCTCCACTGACCTCCATTCAGTGTTCTCCACCCCTCTCTACCAATCCCTCCACTGACCTCCATTCAGTGTCCTCCACCCCTCTCTACCAATCCCTCCACTGACCTCCATTCAGTGTCCTCCACCCCTCTCTACTAATCCCCCCACTGACCTCCATTCAGTGCCCTCCACCCCTCTCTACCAATCCCTCCACTGGTCTCCATTCAGTGTCCTCCACCCCTCTCTACCAATCCCTCCACTGGTCTCCATTCAGTGTCCTCCACCCCTCTCTACCAATCCTTCCACTGGTCTCCATTCAGTGTCCTCCACCCCTCTCTACCAATCCCTCCACTGGCCTCCATTCAGTGTCCTCCACCCCTCTCTACCAATCCCTCCACCGACCTCCATTCAGTGTCCTCCACCCCTCTCTACCAATCCTTCCACTGGTCTCCATTCAATGTCCTCCACCCCTCTCTACCAATCCCTCCACTGGTCTCCATTCAGTGTCCTCCACCCCTCTCTACCAATCCCTCCACTGACCTCCATTCAGTGTCTTCCACCCCTCTCTGCCAATCCCTCCACTGGCCTCCATCCAGTGTCCTCCACCCCTCTCTGCCAATCCCTCCACTGGTCTCCATTCAGTGACCTCCACCCCTCTCTGCCAATCCCCCCACTGACCTCCATTCAGTGCCCTCCACCCCTCTCTACTAATCCCCCCACTGATCTCCATTCAGTGTCCTCCACCCCTCTCTACCAATCCCTCCACTGACCTCCATTCAGTGTCCTCCATCCCTCTCTACCAATCCCTCCACTGACCTCCATTCAGTGTCCTCCACCCCTCTCTGCCAATCCCTCCACTGATCTCCATTCAGTGTCCTCCACTCCTCTCTGCCAATCCCTCCACTGACCTCCATTCAGTGTCCTCCACCCCTCTCTACCAATCCCTCCACTGACCTCCATTCAGTGTCCTCCACCCCTCTCTGCCAATCCCTCCACTGGTCTCCATTCAGTGTCCTCCATCCCTCTCTACCAATCCCTCCACTGGTCTCCATTCAGTGTCCTCCATCCCTCTCTACCAATCCCTCCACTGACCTCCATTCAGTGTCCTCCACCCCTCTCTGCCAATCCCTCCACTGATCTCCATTCAGTGTCCTCCACCCCTCTCTACCAATCCCTCCACTGACCTCCATTCAGTGTCCTCCATCCCTCTCTACCAATCCCTCCACTGACCTCCATTCAGTGTCCTCCACCCCTCTCTGCCAATCCCTCCACTGATCTCCATTCAGTGTCCTCCACCCCTCTCTACCAATCCCTCCACTGACCTCCATTCAGTGTCCTCCATCCCTCTCTACCAATCCCTCCACTGACCTCCATTCAGTGTCCTCCACCCCTCTCTGCCAATCCCTCCACTGATCTCCATTCAGTGTCCTCCACCCCTCTCTACCAATCCCTCCACTGACCTCCATTCAGTGTCCTCCACCCCTCTCTGCCAATCCCTCCACTGATCTCCATTCAGTGTCCTCCACCCCTCTCTACCAATCCCTCCACTGACCTCCATTCAGTGTCCTCCACCCCTCTCTACCAATCCCTCCACTGACCTCCATTCAGTGTCCTCCACCCCTCTCTGCCAATCCCTCCACTGGTCTCCATTCAGTGTCCTCCACCTCTCTCTACCAATCCCTCCACTGACCTCCATTCAGTGTCCTCCACCCCTCTCTACCAATCCCTCCACTGGTCTCCATTCAGTGTCCTCCACCCCTCTCTGCCAATCCTTCCACTGGTCTCCATTCAATGTCCTCAACCGCTCTCTACCAATCCCTCCACTGACCTCCATTCACTGTCCTCCACCCCTCTCTATCAATCCATCCACTGACCTCCATTCAGTGTCCTCCACCCCTCTCTACCAATCCCTCCACTGGCCTCCATTCAGTGTCCTCCACCCCTCTCTGCCAATCCCTCCACCGACCTCCATTCAGTGTCCTCCACCCCTCTCTACCAATCCTTCCACTGGTCTCCATTCAATGTCCTCCACCCCTCTCTACCAATCCCTCCACTGGTCTCCATTCAGTGTCCTCCACCCCTCTCTACCAATCCCTCCACTGACCTCCATTCAGTGTCTTCCACCCCTCTCTGCCAATCCCTCCACTGACCTCCATTCAGTGTCCTCCACCCCTCTCTGCCAATCCCTCCACTGGCCTCCATCCAGTGTCCTCCACCCCTCTCTGCCAATCCCTCCACTGGTCTCCATTCAGTGACCTCCACCCCTCTCTACTAATCCCTCCACTGGCCTCCATTCAGTGTCTTCCACCCCTCTCTGCCAATCCCTCCACTGGTCTCCATTCAGTGTCCTCCACCTCTCTCTACCAATCCCTCCACTGACCTCCATTCAGTGTCCTCCACCCCTCTCTACCAATCCCTCCACTGACCTCCATTCAGTGTCCTCCATCCCTCTCTACCAATCCCTCCACTGACCTCCATTCAGTGTCCTCCACCCCTCTCTGCCAATCCCTCCACTGATCTCCATTCAGTGTCCTCCACTCCTCTCTGCCAATCCCTCCACTGACCTCCATTCAGTGTCCTCCACCCCTCTCTACCAATCCCTCCACTGACCTCCATTCAGTGTCCTCCACCCCTCTCTGCCAATCCCTCCTCTGGTCTCCATTCAGTGTCCTCCACCCCTCTCTACCAATCCCTCCACTGACCTCCATTCAGTGTCCTCCACCCCTCTCTGCCAATCCCTCCACTGATCTCCATTCAGTGTCCTCCACTCCTCTCTGCCAATCCCTCCACTGACCTCCATTCAGTGTCCTCCACCCCTCTCTACCAATCCCTCCACTGACCTCCATTCAGTGTCCTCCACCCCTCTCTGCCAATCCCTCCACTGACCTCCATTCAGTGTCCTCCACCCCTCTCTACTAATCCCTCCACTGACCTCCATTCAGTGTCCTCCACCCCTCTCTACTAATCCCTCCTCTGGTCTCCATTCAGTGTCTTCCACCCCTCTCTACCAATCCCTCCACTGGTCTCCATTCAGTGTCCTCCATCCCTCTCTACCAATCCCTCCACTGACCTCCATTCAGTGTCCTCCACCCCTCTCTGCCAATCCCTCCACTGATCTCCATTCAGTGTCCTCCACTCCTCTCTGCCAATCCCTCCACTGACCTCCATTCAGTGTCCTCCACCCCTCTCTACCAATCCCTCCACTGACCTCCATTCAGTGTCCTCCACCCCTCTCTACCAATCCCTCCACTGACCTCCATTCAGTGTCCTCCACCCCTCTCTGCCAATCCCTCCACTGGTCTCCATTCAGTGTCCTCCACCTCTCTCTACCAATCCCTCCACTGACCTCCATTCAGTGTCCTCCACCCCTCTCTACTAATCCCTCCACTGACCTCCATTCAGTGTCCTCCACCCCTCTCTACTAATCCCTCCACTGACCTCCATTCAGTGTCCTCCACCCCTCTCTACTAATCCCTCCACTGACCTCCATTCAGTGTCTTCCACCCCTCTCTACCAATCCCTCCACTGGTCTCCATTCAGTGTCCTCCACCCCTCTCTGCCAATCCCTCCACTGGCCTCCATTCAGTGTCCTCCACCCCTCTCTACCAATCCCTCCACTGACCTCCATTCAGTGTTCTCCACCCCTCTCTACCAATCCCTCCACTGGCCTCCATTCACTGTCCTCCACCCCTCTCTACTAATCCCCCCACTGACCTCCATTCAGTGCCCTCCACCCCTCTCTACTAATCCCCCCACTGGTCTCCATTCAGTGCCCTCCACCCCTCTCTGCCAATCCCCCCACTGACCTCCATTCAATGTCCTCCACCCCTCTCTACTAATCCCCCCACTGACCACCATTCAGTGTCCTCCACCCCTCTCTACCAATCCCTCCACTGGCCTCCATTCAGTGTCCTCCACCCCTCTCTGCCAATCCCTCCACTGATCTCCATTCAGTGTCCTCCACCCCTCTCTACCAATCCATCCACTGGCCTCCATTCAGTGTCCTCCACCCCTCTCCACCAATCCCTCCACCGACCTCCATTCAGTGTCCTCCACCCCTCTCTACCAATCCCTCCACCGACCTCCATTCAGTGTCCTCCACCCCTCTCTACCAATCCCTCCACCGACCTCCATTCAGTGTCCTCCACCCCTCTCTGCCAATCCCCCCATTGACCTCCATTCAATATCCTCCACCCCTCTCTATCAATCCATCTACTGACCTCCATTCAGTGTGCTCCACCCCTCTCTACCAATCCCTCCACTGGCCTCCATTCAGTGTGCTCCACCCCTCTCTACCAATCCCTCCACTGACCTCCATTCAGTGTCCTCCACCCCTCTCTACCACTCCCTCCACTGACCTCCATTCAGTGTCCTCCACCCCTCTCTACCAATCCCTCCACTGACCTCCATTCAGTGTCCTCCACCCCTCTCTACCAATCCCTCCACTGACCTCCATTCAGTGTCCTCCACCCCTCTCTGCCAATCCCTCCACTGATCTCCATTCAGTGTCCTCCACCCCTCTCTACAACTCCCTCCACTGACCTCCATTCAGTGTCCTCCACCCCTCTCTACCAATCCCTCCACTGGTCTCCATTCAGTGTCCTCCACCCCTCTCTACCAATCCCTCCACTGACCTCCATTCAGTGTCTTCCACCCCTCTCTGCCAATCCCTCCACTGACCTCCATTCAGTGTCCTCCACCCCTCTCTGCCAATCCCTCCACTGGCCTCCATCCAGTGTCCTCCACCCCTCTCTGCCAATCCCTCCACTGGTCTCCATTCAGTGACCTCCACCCCTCTCTACTAATCCCTCCACTGGCCTCCATTCAGTGTCTTCCACCCCTCTCTGCCAATCCCTCCACTGGTCTCCATTCAGTGTCCTCCACCTCTCTCTACCAATCCCTCCACTGACCTCCATTCAGTGTCCTCCACCCCTCTCTACCAATCCCTCCACTGACCTCCATTCAGTGTCCTCCATCCCTCTCTACCAATCCCTCCACTGACCTCCATTCAGTGTCCTCCACCCCTCTCTGCCAATCCCTCCACTGATCTCCATTCAGTGTCCTCCACTCCTCTCTGCCAATCCCTCCACTGGCCTCCATCCAGTGTCCTCCATCCCTCTCTACCAATCCCTCCACTGACCTCCATTCAGTGTCCTCCACCCCTCTCTGCCAATCCCTCTACTGGCCTCCATCCAGTGTCCTCCATCCCTCTCTACCAATCCCTCCACTGACCTCCATTCAGTGTCCTCCACTCCTCTCTGCCAATGCCTCCACTGACCTCCATTCAGTGTCCTCCACCCCTCTCTACCAATCCCTCCACTGACCTCCATTCAGTGTCCTCCACCCCTCTCTGCCAATCCCTCCACTGGTCTCCATTCAGTGTCCTCCACCTCTCTCTACCAATCCCTCCACTGACCTCCATTCAGTGTCCTCCACCTCTCTCTACCAATCCCTCCACTGACCTCCATTCAGTGTCCTCCACCCCTCTCTACTAATCCCCCCACTGACCTCCATTCAGTGTCCTCCACCCCTCTCTACTAATCCCTCCACTGACCTCCATTCAGTGTCTTCCACCCCTCTCTACCAATCCCTCCACTGGTCTCCATTCAGTGTCCTCCACCCCTCTCTGCCAATCCCTCCACTGGCCTCCATTCAGTGTCCTCCACCCCTCTCTACCAATCCCTCCACTGACCTCCATTCAGTGTTCTCCACCCCTCTCTACCAATCCCTCCACTGGCCTCCATTCACTGTCCTCCACCCCTCTCTACTAATCCCCCCACTGACCTCCATTCAGTGCCCTCCACCCCTCTCTACTAATCCCCCCACTGACCTCCATTCAGTGCCCTCCACCCCTCTCTACCAATCCCTCCACTGGCCTCCATTCAGTGTCCTCCACCCCTCTCTGCCAATCCCTCCACTGATCTCCATTCAGTGTCCTCCACCCCTCTCTACCAATCCATCCACTGGCCTCCATTCAGTGTCCTCCACCCCTCTCTACCAATCCCTCCACCGACCTCCATTCAGTGTCCTCCACCCCTCTCTACCAATCCCTCCACCGACCTCCATTCAGTGTCCTCCACCCCTCTCTGCCAATCCCCCCACTGACCTCCATTCAATATCCTCCACCCCTCTCTACCAATCCACCCACTGACCTCCATTCAGTGTCCTCCACCCCTCTCTATCAATCCATCTACTGACCTCCATTCAGTGTCCTCCACCCCTCTCTGCCAATCCCTCCACTGGCCTCCATTCAGTGTGCTCCACCCCTCTCTGCCAATCCCTCCACTGACCTCCATTCAGTGTCCTCCACCCCTCTCTACCAATCCCTCCACTGACCTCCATTCAGTGTCCTCCACCCCTCTCTACCACTCCCTCCACTGACCTCCATTCAGTGTCCTCCACCCCTCTCTACCAATCCCTCCACTGACCTCCATTCAGTGTCCTCCACCCCTCTCTACCAATCCCTCCACTGGTCTCCATTCAGTGTCCTCCACCCCTCTCTACCAATCCCTCCACTGACCTCCATTCAGTGTCCTCCACCCCCCTCTACCAATCCCTCCACTGGCCTCCATTCAGTGTCCTCCACCCCTCTCTACCAATCCCTCCACGACCTCCATTCAGTGTCCTCCACCCCTCTCTACTAATCCCTCCACTGATCTCCATTCAGTGTCCTCCATCCCTCTCTACCAATCCCTCCACTGGCCTCCATTCAGTGTCCCCCACCCCTCTCTACCAATCCCTCCACTGGCCTCCATTCAGTGTCCTCCACCCCTCTCTGCCAATCCCTCCACTGATCTCCATTCAGTGTCCTCCACCCCTCTCTACCAATCCATCCACTGGCCTCCATTCAGTGTCCTCCACCCCTCTCTACCAATCCCTCCACGACCTCCATTCAGTGTCCTCCACCCCTCTCTACCAATCCCTCCACCGACCTCCATTCAGTGTCCTCCACCCCTCTCTGCCAATCCCTCCACTGACCTCTATTCAGTGTCCTCCACCCCTCTCTACCAATCCCTCCACTGACCTCCATTCAGTGTCCTCCACCCCTCTCTGCCAATCCCTCCACTGGCCTCCACTCAGTATCCTCCACCCCTCTCTACCAATACCCCCACTGACCTCCATTCAGTGTCCTCCCCCCCTCTCTACCAATCCCTCCACTGACCACCATTCAGTGTCCTCCACCCCTCTCTACCAATCCCTCCACTGACCTCCATTCACTGTCCTCCACCCCTCTCTATCAATCCATCCACTGACCTCCATTCAGTGTCCTCCACCCCTCTCTACCAATCCCTCCACTGGCCTCCATTCAGTGTCCTCCACCCCTCTCTACCAATCCCTCCACCGACCTCCATTCAGTGTCCTCCACCCCTCTCTACCAATCCTTCCACTGATCTCCATTCAGTGTCCTCCACCCCTCTCTACCAATCCCTCCACTGATCTCCATTCAGTGTCCTCCACCCCTCTCTACCAATCCCTCCACTGATCTCCATTCAGTGTCCTCCAACCCTCTCTACCAATCCCTCCACTGACCTCCATTCAGTGTCTTCCACCCCTCTCTGCCAATCCCTCCACTGGCCTCCATCCAGTGTCCTCCACCCCTCTCTGCCAATCCCTCCACTGGTCTCCATTCAGTGTCCTCAACCCCTCTCTACCAATCCCTCCACTGATCTCCATTCAGTGTCCTCCACCCCTCTCTACCAATCCCTCCACTGGTCTCCACTCAGTGTCCTCCACCCCTCTCTACCAATCCCTCCACTGACCTCCATTCAGTGTCCTCCACCCCTCTCTACCAATCCCTACACTGACCTCCATTCAGTGTCCTCCACCCCTCTCTACCAATCCCTCCACTGATCTCCATTCAGTGTCCTCCACCCCTCTCTACCAATCCCTCCACTGGTCTCCATTCAGTGTCCTCCACCCCTCTCTACCAATCCCTCCACTGGCCTCCATCCAGTGTCCTCCACCCCTCTCTACCAATCCCCCCACTGGTATCCATTCAGTGTCCTCCACCCCTCTCTACCAATCCCTCCACTGACCTCCATTCAGTGTCCTCCACCCCTCTCTACCAATCCCTCCACTGGTCTCCATTCAGTGACCTCCACCCCTCTCTGCCAATCCCTCCACTGGTCTCCATTCAGTGTCCTCAACCCCTCTCTGCCAATCCCTCCACTGGTCTCCATTCAGTGTCCTCCACCCCTCTCTACCAATCCCTCCACTGGCCTCCATCCAGTGTCCTCCACCCCTCTCTGCCAATCCCTCCACTGGTCTCCATTCAGTGTCCTCCACCTCTCTCTACCAATCCCTCCACTGACCTCCATTCAGTGTCCTCCACCCCTCTCTACTAATCCCTCCACTGACCTCCATTCAGTGTCCTCCACCCCTCTCTATCAATCCCTCCACTGGTCTCCATTCAGTGTCCTCCACCCCTCTCTACCAATCCCTCCACTGGTCTCCATTCAGTGTCCTCCACCCCTCTCTACCAATCCCTCCACTGACCTCCATTCAGTGTCCTCCACCCCTCTCTACCAATCCCTCCACTGACCTCCATTCAGTGTCCTCCACCCCTCTCTACCAATCCCTCCACTGACCTCCATTCAGTGTCCTCCACCCCTCTCTACTAATCCCTCCACTGACCTCCATTCAGTGTCTTCCACCCCTCTCTACCAATCCCTCCACTGGTCTCCATTCAGTGTCCTCCACCCCTCTCTACCAATCTCTCCACTGGTCTCCATTCAGTGTCCTCCACCCCTCTCTGCCAATCCCTACACTGACCTCCATTCAGTGTTCTCCACCCCTCTCTACCAATCCCTCCACTGGCCTCCATTCACTGTCCTCCACCCCTCTCTACTAATCCCCCCACTGACCTCCATTCAGTGCCCTCCACCCCTCTCTACTAATCCCCCCACTGATCTCCATTCAGTGTCCTCCACCCCTCTCTGCCATTCCCTCCACTGATCTCCATTCAATGTCCTCCACCCCTCTCTACCAATCCCTCCACTGACCTCCATTCAGTGTCCTCCACCCCTCTCTACCAATCCCTCCACTGATCTCCATTCAGTGTCCTCCACCCCTCTCTACCAATCCCTCCACTGGTCTCCATTCAGTGTCCTCCATCCCTCTCTACCAATCCCTCCACTGACCTCCATTCAGTGTCCTCCACCCCTCTCTACCAATCCCTCCACTGGTCTCCATTCAGTGTCCTCCACCCCTCTCTGCCAATCCCTCCACTGGTCTCCATTCAGTGTCCTCCACTCCTCTCTGCCAATCCCTCCACTGACCTCCATCCAGTGTCCTCCACCCCTCTCTACCAATCCCTCCACTGACCTCCATTCAGTGTCCTCCACCCCTCTCTGCCAATCCCTCCACTGGTCTCCATTCAGTGTCCTCCACCCCTCTCTACCAATCCCTCCACTGATCTCCATTCAGTGTCCTCCACCCCTCTCCACCAATCCCTCCACTGACCTCCATTCAGTGTCCTCCACATCTCTCTACCAATCCCTCCACTGACCTCCATTCAGTGTCCTCCACCCCTCTCTACTAATCCCTCCACTGACCTCCATTCAGTGTCCTCCACCCCTCTCTACTAATCCCTCCACTGACCTCCATTCAGTGTCCTCCACCCCTCTCTACTAATCCCTCCACTGACCTCCATTCAGTGTCTTCCACCCCTCTCTACCAATCCCTCCACTGGTCTCCATTCAGTGTCCTCCACCCCTCTCTGCCAATCCCTCCACTGGCCTCCATTCAGTGTCCTCCACCCCTCTCTACCAATCCCTCCACTGACCTCCATTCAGTGTTCTCCACTCCTCTCTACCAATCCCTCCACTGGCCTCCATTCACTGTCCTCCACCCCTCTCTACCAATCCCCCCACTGACCTCCATTCAGTGCCCTCCACCCCTCTCTACTAATCCCCCCACTGGTCTCCATTCAGTGCCCTCCACCCCTCTCTGCCAATCCCCCCACTGACCTCCATTCAATGTCCTCCACCCCTCTCTACTAATCCCCCCACTGACCACCATTCAGTGTCCTCCACCCCTCTCTACCAATCCCTCCACTGGCCTCCATTCAGTGTCCTCCACCCCTCTCTGCCAATCCCTCCACTGATCTCCATTCAGTGTCCTCCACCCCTCTCTACCAATCTATCCACTGGCCTCCATTCAGTGTCCTCCACCCCTCTCTACCAATCCCTCCACCGACCTCCATTCAGTGTCCTCCACCCCTCCCTACCAATCCCTCCACCGACCTCCATTCAGTGTCCTCCACCCCTCTCTGCCAATCCCCCCACTGACCTCCATTCAATATTCTCCACCCCTCTCTACCAATCCACCCACTGACCTCCATTCAGTGTCCTCCACCCCTCTCTATCAATCCATCCACTGACCTCCATTCAGTGTCCTCCACCCCTCTCTGCCAATCCCTCCACTGGCCTCCATTCAGTGTGCTCCACCCCTCTCTGCCAATCCCTCCACTGACCTCCATTCAGTGTCCTCCACCCCTCTCTACCAATCCCTCCACTGACCTCCATTCAGTGTCCTCCACCCCTCTCTACCAATCCCTCCACTGGTCTCCATTCAGTGTCCTCCACCCCTCTCTACCAATCCCTCCACTGACCTCCATTCAGTGTCCTCCACCCCTCTCTACCAATCCCTCCACTGACCTCCATTCAGTGTCCTCCACTCCTCTCTACCAATCCATCCACTGGCCTCCATTCAGTGTCCTCCACCCCTCTCTACCACTCCCTCCACTGACCTCCATTCAGTGTCCTCCACCCCTCTCTACCAATCCCTCCACTGACCTCCATTCAGTGTCCTCCACTCCTCTCTACCAATCCTTCCACTGGCCTCCATTCAGTGTCCTCCACCCCTCTCTACCAATCCTTCCACTGACCTCCATTCAGTGTCCTCCACCCCTCTCTACCAATCCCTCCACTGACCTCCATTCAGTGTCCTCCACTCCTCTCTACCAATCCATCCACTGGCCTCCATTCAGTGTCCTCCACCCCTCTCTACCAATCCTTCCACTGGCCTCCATTCAGTGTCCTCCACCCCTCTCTACCAATCCCTCCACTGGCCTCCATTCAGTGTCCTCCACCCCTCTCTACCAATCCCTCCACTGGTCTCCATTCAGTGTCCTCCACCCCTCTCTACCAATCCCTCCACTGACCTCCATTCAGTGTCCTCCACCCCCCTCTACCAATCCCTCCACTGGCCTCCATTCAGTGTCCTCCACCCCTCTCTACCAATCCCTCCACTGGTCTCCATTCAGTGTCCTCCACCCCTCTCTACCAATCCCTCCACTGACCTCCATTCAGTGTCCTCCACCCCTCTCTACCAATCCCTCCACTGACCTCCATTCAGTGTCCTCCACCCCTCTCTACCAATCCCTCCACTGACCTCCATTCAGTGTCCTCCACCCCTCTCTACCAATCCCTCCACTGGTCTCCATTCAGTGTCCTCCACCCCTCTCTGCCAATCCCTCCACTGGTCTCCATTCAGTGTCCTCCATCCCTCTCTACCAATCCCTCCACTGGTCTCCATTCAGTGTCCTCCATCCCTCTCTACCAATCCCTCCACTGACCTCCATTCAGTGTCCTCCACCCCTCTCTGCCAATCCCTCCACTGATTTCCATTCAGTGTCCTCCACTCCTCTCTGCCAATCCCTCCACTGACCTCAATTCAGTGTCCTCCACTCCTCTCTGCCAATCCCTCCACTGACCTCCATTCAGTGCCCTCCACCCCTCTCTGCCAATCCATCCACTGACCTCCATTCAGTGTCCTCCACCCCTCTCTGCCATTCCCTCCACTGGCCTCCATTCAGTGTCCTCCACCCCTCTCTACCAATCCCCCCACTGACCTCCATTCAGTGTCCTCCATCCCTCTCTACCAATCCCTCCACTGACCTCCATTCAGTGTCCTCCACCCCTCTCTGCCAATCCCTCCACTGATCTCCATTCAGTGTCCTCCACTCCTCTCTGCCAATCCCTCCACTGACCTCCATTCAGTGTCCTCCACCCCTCTCTACCAATCCCTCCACTGACCTCCATTCAGTGTCCTCCACCCCTCTCTGCCAATCCCTCCACTGGTCTCCATTCAGTGTCCTCCACCCCTCTCTACTAATCCCTCCACTGACCTCCATTCAGTGTCCTCCACCCCTCTCTACCAATCCCTCCACTGGTCTCCATTCAGTGTCCTCCACCCCTCTCTGCCAATCCCTCCACTGGCCTCCATTCAGTGTCCTCCACCCCTCTCTACCAATCCCTCCACTGACCTCCATTCAGTGTCTTCCACCCCTATCTACCAATCCCTCCACTGGTCTCCATTCAGTGTCCTCCACCCCTCTCTGCCAATCCCTCCACTGGCCTCCATTCAGTGTCCTCCACCCCTCTCTACCAATCCCTCCACTGACCTCCATTCAGTGTTCTCCACCCCTCTCTACCAATCCCTCCACTGGCCTCCATTCACTGTCCTCCACCCCTCTCTACTAATCCCCCCACTGACCTCCATTCAGTGCCCTCCACCCCTCTCTACTAATCCCCCCACTGGTCTCCATTCAGTGCCCTCCACCCCTCTCTGCCAATCCCCCCACTGACCTCCATTCAATGTCCTCCACCCCTCTCTACCAATCCCCCCACTGACCACCATTCAGTGTCCTCCACCCCTCTCTACCAATCCCTCCACTGGCCTCCATTCAGTGTCCTCCACCCCTCTCTGCCAATCCCTCCACTGATCTCCATTCAGTGTCCTCCACCCCTCTCTACCAATCCATCCACTGGCCTCCATTCAGTGTCCTCCACCCCTCTCTACCAATCCCTCCACCGACCTCCATTCAGTGTCCTCCACCCCTCTCTACCAATCCCTCCACCGACCTCCATTTAGTGTCCTCCACCCCTCTCTGCCAATCCCCCCACTGACCTCCATTCAATATCCTCCACCCCTCTCTACCAATCCACCCACTGACCTCCATTCAGTGTCCTCCACCCCTCTCTATAAATTCATCCACTGACCTCCATTCAGTGTCCTCCACCCCTCTCTGCCAATCCCTCCACTGACCTCCATTCAGTGTGCTCCACCCCTCTCTGCCAATCCCTCCACTGACCTCCATTCAGTGTCCTCCACCCCTCTCTACCAATCCCTCCACTGACCTCCATTCAGTGTCCTCCAACCCTCTCTACCACTCCCTCCACTGACCTCCATTCAGTGTCCTCCACCCCTCTCTACCAATCCCTCCACTGACCTCCATTCAGTGTCCTCCACTCCTCTCTACCAATCCATCCACTGGCCTCCATTCAGTGTCCTCCACCCCTCTCTGCCAATCCCTCCACTGATCTCCATTCAGTGTCCTCCACCCCTCTCTACCAATCCATCCACTGGCCTCCATTCAGTGCCCTCCACCCCTCTCTACCAATCCCTCCACGACCTCCATTCAGTGTCCTCCACCCCTCTCTACCAATCCCTCCACCGACCTCCATTCAGTGTCCTCCACCCCTCTCTGCCAATCCCTCCACTGACCTCTATTCAGTGTCCTCCACCCCTCTCTACCAATCCCTCCACTGACCTCCATTCAGTGTCCTCCACCCCTCTTTGCCAATCCCTCCACTGATCTCCATTCAATGTCCTCCACCCCTCTCTACCAATCCCTCCACCGACCTCCATTCAGTGTCCTCCACCCCTCTCTGCCAATCCCTCCACTGGCCTCCACTCAGTATCCTCCACCCCTCTCTACCAATCCCTCCACTGACCTCTATTCAGTGTCCTCCACCCCTCTCTACCAATCCCTCCACTGACCTCCATTCAGTGTCCTCCACCCCTCTCTACTAATCCCCCCACTGACCTCCATTCAGTGTCCTCCACCCCTCTCTACCAATCCCTCCACTGATCTCCATTCAGTGTCCTCCACCCCTCTCTACCAATCCCTCCACTGATCTCCATTCAGTGTCCTCCACCCCTCTCTACCAATCCCTCCACTGGCCTCCATCCAGTGTCCTCCACCCCTCTCTGCCAATCCCTCCACTGGTCTCCATTCAGTGTCCTCCACCCCTCTCTGCCAATCCCTCCACTGACCTCCATTCAGTGTCCTCCACCCCTCTCTGCCAATCCCTCCACTGACCTCCATTCAGTGTCCTCCACCCCTCTCTACCAATCCCTCCACTGACCTCCATTCAGTGTCCTCCAACCCTCTCTACCAATCCCTCCACTGATCTCCATTCAGTGTCCTCCACCCCTCTCTGCCAATCCCTCCACTGGTCTCCATTCAGTGTCCTCCACCCCTCTCTACCAATCCCTCCACTGGCCTCCATCCAGTGTCCTCCACCCCTCTCTGCCAATCCCTCCACTGACCTCCATTCAGTGTCCTCCACCCCTCTCTACCAATCCCTCCACTGACCTCCATTCAGTGTCCTCCACCCCTCTCTGCCAATCCCTCCACTGGTCTCCATTCAGTGTCCTCCACCTCTCTCTACCAATCCCTCCACTGACCTCCATTCAGTGTCCTCCACCCCTCTCTACCAATCCCTCCACTGACCTCCATTCAGTGTCCTCCACCCCTCTCTACTAATCCCTCCATTGACCTCCATTCAGTGTCCTCCACCCCTCTCTACTAATCCCTCCACTGACCTCCATTCAGTGTCCTCCACCCCTCTCTACTAATCCCTCCACTGACCTCCATTCAGTGTCTTCCACCCCTATCTACCAATCCCTCCACTGGTCTCCATTCAGTGTCCTCCACCCCTCTCTGCCAATCCCTCCACTGGCCTCCATTCAGTGTCCTCCACCCCTCTCTACCAATCCCTCCACTGACCTCCATTCAGTGTCCTCCACCCCTCTCTACTAATCCCTCCACTGACCTCCATTCAGTGTCTTCCACCCCTATCTACCAATCCCTCCACTGGTCTCCATTCAGTGTCCTCCACCCCTCTCTGCCAATCCCTCCACTGGCCTCCATTCAGTGTCCTCCACCCCTCTCTACCAATCCCTCCACTGACCTCCATTCAGTGTCCTCCACCCCTCTCTACTAATCCCTCCACTGGCCTCCATTCAGTGTCCTCCACCCCTCTCTACCAATCCCTCCACTGACCTCCATTCAATGTCCTCCACCCCTCTCTACTAATCCCCCCACTGACCACCATTCAGTGTCCTCCACCCCTCTCTGCCAATCCCTCCACTGATCTCCATTCAGTGTCCTCCACCCCTCTCTACCAATCCATCCACTGACCTCCATTCAGTGTCCTCCACCCCTCTCTACCAATCCCTCCACCGACCTCCATTCAGTGTCCTCCACCCCTCTCTACCAATCCCTCCACCGACCTCCATTTAGTGTCCTCCACCCCTCTCTGCCAATCCCCCCACTGACCTCCATTCAATATCCTCCACCCCTCTCTACCAATCCACCCACTGACCTCCATTCAGTGTCCTCCACCCCTCTCTATAAATCCATCCACTGACCTCCAATCAGTGTCCTCCACCCCTCTCTGCCAATCCCTCCACTGGCCTCCATTCAGTGTGCTCCACCCCTCTCTGCCAATCCCTCCACTGACCTCCATTCAGTGTCCTCCACCCCTCTCTACCAATCCCTCCACTGACCTCCATTCAGTGTCCTCCAACCCTCTCTACCACTCCCTCCACTGACCTCCATTCAGTGTCCTCCACCCCTCTCTACCAATCCCTCCACTGACCTCCATTCAGTGTCCTCCACTCCTCTCTACCAATCCATCCACTGGCCTCCATTCAGTGTCCTCCACCCCTCTCTACCAATCCTTCCACTGGTCTCCATTCAGTGTCCTCCACCCCTCTGTACCAATCCCTCCACTGATCTCCATTCAGTGTCCTCCACCCCTCTCTACCAATCCCTCCACTGGTCTCCATTCAGTGTCCTCCACCCCTCTCTACCAAGCCCTCCACTGACCTCCATTCAGTGTCCTCCACCCCCCTCTACCAATCCCTCCACTGGCCTCCATTCAGTGTCCTCCACCCCTCTCTACCAATCCCTCCACTGGCCTCCATTCAGTGTCCTCCACCCTTCTCTACCAATCCCTCCACTGGTCTCCATTCAGTGTCCTCCACCCCTCTCTACCAATCCCTCCACTGACCTCCATTCAGTGTCCTCCACCCCCCTCTACCAATCCCTCCACTGGCCTCCATTCAGTGTCCTCCACCCCTCTCTACCAATCCCTCCACTGGTCTCCATTCAGTGTCCTCCACCCCTCTCTACCAATCCCTCTACTGACCTCCATTCAGTGTCCTCCACCCCTCTCTGCCAATCAATCCACTGATCTCCATTCAGTGTCCTCCACCCCTCTCTACCAATCCATCCACTGGCCTCCATTCAGTGCCCTCCACCCCTCTCTACCAATCCCTCCACGACCTCCATTCAGTGTCCTCCACCCCTCTCTACCAATCCCTCCACCGACCTCCATTCAGTGTCCTCCACCCCTCTCTGCCAATCCCTCCACTGACCTCTATTCAGTGTCCTCCACCCCTCTCTACCAATCCCTCCACTGACCTCCACTCAGTATCCTCCACCCCTCTCTACCAATCCCTCCACTGACCTCTATTCAGTGTCCTCCACCCCTCTCTACCAATCCCTCCACTGACCTCCATTCAGTGTCCTCCACCCCTCTCTACTAATCCCCCCACTGACCTCCATTCAGTGTCCTCCACCCCTCTCTACCAATCCCTCCACTGATCTCCATTCAGTGTCCTCCACCCCTCTCTACCAATCCCTCCACTGATCTCCATTCAGTGTCCTCCACCCCTCTCTACCAATCCCTCCACTGGCCTCCATCCAGTGTCCTCCACCCCTCTCTGCCAATCCCTCCACTGGTCTCCATTCAGTGTCCTCCACCCCTCTCTGCCAATCCCTCCACTGACCTCCATTCAGTGTCCTCCAACCCTCTCTACCAATCCCTCCACTGATCTCCATTCAGTGTCCTCCACCCCTCTCTACCAATCCCTCCACTGACCTCCATTCAGTGTCCTCCACCCCTCTCTACCAATCCCTCCACTGGTCTCCATTCAGTGTCCTCCACCCCTCTCTACCAATCCCTCCACTGGCCTCCATCCAGTGTCCTCCACCCCTCTCTGCCAATCCCTCCACTGGTCTCCATTCAGTGTCCTCCACCCCTCTCTACCAATCCCTCCACTGGCCTCCATCCAGTGTCCTCCACCCCTCTCTGCCAATCCCTCCACTGACCTCCATTCAGTGTCCTCCACCCCTCTCTACTAATCCCTCCACTGACCTCCATTCAGTGTCTTCCACCCCTCTCTACCAATCCCTCCACTGGTCTCCATTCAGTGTCCTCCACCCCTCTCTACCAATCCCTCCACTGCCCTCCATTCAGTGTCCTCCACCCCTCTCTGCCAATCCCTCCACTGGCCTCCATTCACTGTCCTCCACCCCTCTCTACTAATCCCCCCACTGACCTCCATTCAGTGTCCTCCACCCCTCTCTACCAATCCCTCCACTGGCCTCCATTCACTGTCCTCCACCCCTCTCTACTAATCCCCCCACTGATCTCCATTCAGTGCCCTCCACCCCTCTCTACCAATCCCTCCACTGACCTCCATTCAGTGTCCTCCACCCCTCTCTACCAATCCCTCCACTGACCTCCATTCAGTGTCCTCCACTCCTCTCTGCCAATCCCTCCACTGACCTCCATTCACTGTCCTCCACCCCTCTCTACTAATCCCCCCACTGACCTCCATTCAGTGCCCTCCATCCCTCTCTACTAATCCCCCCACTGATCTCCATTCAGTGCCCTCCACCCCTCTCTACCAATCCCTCCACTGACCTCCATTCAGTGTCCTCCACCCCTCTCTACCAATCCCTCCACTGACCTCCATTCAGTGCCCTCCACCCCTCTCTACCAATCCCTCCACTGACCTCCATTCAGTGTCCTCCACCCCTCTCTACCAATCCCTCCACTGACCTCCATTCAGTGTCCTCCACTCCTCTCTGCCAATCCCTCCACTGACCTCCATTCAGTGTCCTCCACCCCTCTCTACCAATCCCTCCACTGACCTCCATTCAGTGTCCTCCACTCCTCTCTGCCAATCCCTCCACTGACCTCCATTCAGTGTCCTCCACCCCTCTCTACCAATCCCTCCACTGACCTCCATTCAGTGCCCTCCACCCCTCTCTACCAATCCCTCCACTGACCTCCATTCAGTGTCCTCCACCCCTCTCTACCAATCCCTCAACTGACCTCCATTCAGTGTCCTCCACTCCTCTCTGCCAATCCCTCCACTGACCTCCATTCAGTGTCCTCCACCCCTCTCTACCAATCCCTCCACTGACCTCCATTCAGTGTCCTCCACCCCTCTCTGCCAATCCCTCCACTGGTCTCCATTCAGTGTCCTCCACCTCTCTCTACCAATCCCTCCACTGACCTCCATTCAGTGTCCTCCACCCCTCTCTACTAATCCCTCCACTGACCTCCATTCAGTGTCCTCCACCCCTCTCTACTAATCCCTCCACTGACCTCCATTCAGTGTCCTCCACCCCTCTCTACTAATCCCTCCACTGACCTCCATTCAGTGTCTTCCACCCCTCTCTACCAATCCCTCCACTGGTCTCCATTCAGTATCCTCCACCCCTCTCTGCCAATCCCTCCACTGGCCTCCATTCAGTGTCCTCCACCCCTCTCTACCAATCCCTCCACTGACCTCCATTCAGTGTTCTCCACCCCTCTCTACCAATCCCTCCACTGGCCTCCATTCACTGTCCTCCACCCCTCTCTACTAATCCCCCCACTGACCTCCATTCAGTGCCCTCCACCCCTCTCTACTAATCCCCCCACTGACCACCATTCAGTGTCCTCCACCCCTCTCTACCAATCCCTCCACCGACCTCCATTTAGTGTCCTCCACCCCTCTCTACCAATCCCTCCACTGACCTCCATTCAGTGTCCTCCACTCCTCTCTGCCAATCCCTCCACTGACCTCCATTCAGTGTCCTCCACCCCTCTCTACTAATCCCTCCACTGACCTCCATTCAGTGTCCTCCACCCCTCTCTACTAATCCCTCCACTGACCTCCATTCAGTGTCTTCCACCCCTCTCTACCAATCCCTCCACTGGTCTCCATTCAGTATCCTCCACCCCTCTCTGCCAATCCCTCCACTGGCCTCCATTCAGTGTCCTCCACCCCTCTCTACCAATCCCTCCACTGACCTCCATTCAGTGTTCTCCACCCCTCTCTAACAATCCCTCCACTGGCCTCCATTCACTGTCCTCCACCCCTCTCTACTAATCCCCCCACTGACCTCCATTCAGTGCCCTCCACCCCTCTCTACTAATCCCCCCACTGACCACCATTCAGTGTCCTCCACCCCTCTCTACCAATCCCTCCACCGACCTCCATTTAGTGTCCTCCACCCCTCTCTACTAATCCCCCCACTGACCTCCATTCAGTGCCCTCCACCCCTCTCTACTAATCCCCCCACTGACCACCATTCAGTGTCCTCCACCCCTCTCTGCCAATCCCCCCACTGACCTCCATTCAATATCCTCCACCCCTCTCTACCAATCCACCCACTGGCCTCCATTCAGTGTCCTCCACCCCTCTCTACCAATCCCTCCACCGACCTCCATTCAGTGTCCTCCACCCCTCTCTACCAATCCCTCCACCGACCTCCATTTAGTGTCCTCCACCCCTCTCTGCCAATCCCCCCACTGACCTCCATTCAATATCCTCCACCCCTCTCTACCAATCCACCCACTGACCTCCATTCAGTGTCCTCCACCCCTCTCTATCAATCCATCCACTGACCTCCATTCAGTGTCCTCCACCCCTCTCTGCCAATCCCTCCACTGGCCTCCATTCAGTGTGCTCCACCCCTCTCTGCCAATCCCTCCACTGACCTCCATTCAGTGTCCTCCACCCCTCTCTGCCAATCCCTCCACTGACCTCCATTCAGTGTCCTCCAACCCTCTCTGCCAATCCCTCCACTGACCTCCATTCAGTGTCCTCCAACCCTCTCTACCACTCCCTCCACTGACCACCATTCAGTGTCCTCCACCCCTCTCTACCAATCCCTCCACTGACCTCCATTCAGTGTCCTCCACTCCTCTCTACCAATCCATCCACTGGCCTCCATTCAGTGTCCTCCACCCCTCTCTACCAATCCTTCCACTGGTCTCCATTCAGTGTCCTCCACCCCTCTGTACCAATCCCTCCACTGACCTCCATTCAGTGTCCTCCACCCCTCTCTACCAATCCCTCCACTGGTCTCCATTCAGTGTCCTCCACCCCTCTCTACCAAGCCCTCCACTGACCTCCATTCAGTGTCCTCCACCCCCCTCTACCAATCCCTCCACTGGCCTCCATTCAGTGTCATCCACCCCTCTCTACCAATCCCTCCACTGGCCTCCATTCAGTGTCCTCCACCCCTCTCTACCAATCCCTCCACTGGTCTCCATTCAGTGTCCTCCACCCCTCTCTACCAATCCCTCCACTGACCTCCATTCAGTGTCCTCCACCCCCCTCTACCAATCCCTCCACTGGCCTCCATTCAGTGTCCTCCACCCCTCTCTACCAATCCCTCCACTGGTCTCCATTCAGTGTCCTCCACCCCTCTCTACCAATCCCTCCACTGATCTCCATTCAGTGTCCTCCATCCCTCTCTACCAATCCCTCCACTGGCCTCCATTCAGTGTCCCCCACCCCTCTCTACCAATCCCTCCACTGGCCTCCATTCAGTGTCCTCCACCCCTCTCTACCAATCCCTCCACGACCTCCATTCAGTGTCCTCCACCCCTCTCTACCAATCCCTCCACCGACATCCATTCAGTGTCCTCCACCCCTCTCTGCCAATCCCTCCACTGACCTCTATTCAGTGTCCTCCACCCCTCTCTACCAATCCCTCCACTGACCTCCATTCAGTGTCCTCCACCCCTCTCTGCCAATCCCTCCACTGATCTCCATTCAATGTCTTCCACCCCTCTCTACCAATCCCTCCACCGACCTTCATTCAGTGTCCTCCACCCCTCTCTGCCAATCCCTCCACTGGCCTCCACTCAGTATCCTCCACCCCTCTCTACCAATCCCTCCACTGACCTCCATTCAGTGTCCTCCACCCCTCTCTACTAATCCCCCCACTGACCTCCATTCAGTGTCCTCCACCCCTCTCTACTAATCCCTCCACTGACCACCATTCAGTGTCCTCCACCCCTCTCTACCAATCCCTCCACTGACCTCCATTCAGTGTCCTCCAGCCCTCTCTACCAATCCCACCACTGGCCTCCATTCAGTGTCCTCCACCCCTCTCTACCAATCTCTCCACTGACCTCCATTCAGTGTCCTCCACCCCTCTCTACCAATCCCTCCACTGACCTCCATTCAGTGTCCTCCACCCCTCTCTACCAGTCCCTCCACTGGTCTCCATTCAGTGTCCTCCACCCCTCTCTACCAATCCCTCCACTGGTCTCCATTCAATGTCCTCAACCCCTCTCTACCAATCCCTCCACTGATCTCCATTCAGTGTCCTCCACCCCTCTCTACCAATCCCTCCACTGATCTCCATTCAGTGTCCTCCACCCCTCTCTACCAATCCCTCCACTGGCCTCCATCCAGTGTCCTCCACCCCTCTCTGCCAATCCCTCCACTGGTCTCCATTCAGTGTCCTCCACCCCTCTCTACCAATCCCTCCACTGACCTCCATTCAGTGTCCTCCACCCCTCTCTACCAATCCCTCCACTGGCCTCCATCCAGTGTCCTCCACCCCTCCCTGCCAATCCCTCCACTGGTCTCCATTCAGTGTCCTCCACCCCTCTCTGCCAATCCCTCCACTGGTCTCCATTCAGTGTCCTCAACCCCTCTCTACCAATCCCTCCACTGATCTCCATTCAGTGTCCTCCACCCCTCTCTACCAATCCCTCCACTGGTCTCCATTCAGTGTCCTCCACCCCTCTCTACCAATCCCTCCACTGATCTCCATTCAGTGTCCTCCACCCCTCTCTACCAATCCCTCCACTGGCCTCCATCCAGTGTCCTCCACCCCTCTCTGCCAATCCCTCCACTGGTCTCCATTCAGTGTCCTCCACCCCTCTCTACTAATCCCTCCACTGACCTCCATTCAGTGTCCTCCACCCCTCTCTACTAATCCCTCCACTGACCTCCATTCAGTGTCTTCCACCCCTCTCTACCAATCCCTCCACTGGTCTCCATTCAGTGTCCTCCACTCCTCTCTACCATTCTCTCCACTGGTCTCCATTCAGTGTCCTCCACCCCTCTCTGCCAATCCCTACACTGACCTCCATTCAGTGTTCTCCACCCCTCTCTACCAATCCCTCCACTGGCCTCCATTCACTGTCCTCCACCCCTCTCTACTAATCCCCCCACTGACCTCCATTCAGTGCCCTCCACCCCTCTCTACTAATCCCCCCACTGATCTCCATTCAGTGCCCTCCACCCCTCTCTGCCAATCCCCCCACTGACCTCCATTCAATGTCCTCCACCCCTCTCTACTAATCCCCCCACTGACCTCCATTCAGTGTCCTCCACCCCTCTCTGCCAATCCCTCCACTGGCCTCCATTCACTGTCCTCCACCCCTCTCTACTAATCCCCCCACTGACCTCCATTCAGTGCCCTCCACCCCTCTCTACTAATCCCCCCACTGATCTCCATTCAGTGCCCTCCACCCCTCTCTGCCAATCCCCCCACTGACCTCCATTCAATGTCCTCCACCCCTCTCTACCAATCCCCCCACTGACCTCCATTCAGTGTCCTCCACCCCTCTCTATCAATCCATCCACTGACCTCCATTCAGTGTCCTCCACCCCTCTCTGCCAATCCCTCCACTGGCCTCCATTCAGTGTCCTCCACCCCTCTCTACCAATCCCTCCACTGACCTCCATTCAGTGTCCTCCATCCCTCTCTACCAATCCCTCCACTGACCTCCATTCAGTGTCCTCCACCCCTCTCTACTAATCCCCCCACTGACCTCCATTCAGTGCCCTCCACCCCTCTCTACTAATCCCCCCACTGGTCTCCATTCAGTGCCCTCCACCCCTCTCTGCCAATCCCCCCACTGACCTCCATTCAGTGTCCTCCACCCCTCTCTACCAATCCCTCCACTGGCCTCCATTCAGTGTCCTCCACCCCTCTCTACCAATCCCTCCACTGACCTCCATTCAGTGTCCTCCATCCCTCTCTACCAATCCCTCCACTGACCTCCATTCAGTGTCCTCCACCCCTCTCTGCCAATCCCTCCACTGATCTCCATTCAGTGTTCTCCACTCCTCTCTGCCAATCCCTCCACTGACCTCCATTCAGTGTCCTCCACCCCTCTCTACCAATCCCTCCACTGACCTCCATTCAGTGTCCTCCACCCCTCTCTGCCAATCCCTCCACTGGTCTCCATTCAGTGTCCTCCATCCCTCTCTACCAATCCCTCCACTGACCTCCATTCAGTGTCCTCCACCCCTCTCTGCCAATCCCTCCACTGGTCTCCATTCAGTGTCCTCCACCTCTCTCTACCAATCCCTCCACTGACCTCCATTCAGTGTCCTCCACCCCTCTCTGCCAATCCCTCCACTGGCCTCCATTCAGTGTCCTCCACCCCTCTCTACCAATCCCTCCACTGACCTCCATTCAGTGTTCTCCACCCCTCTCTACCAATCCCTCCACTGCCCTCCATTCACTGTCCTCCACCCCTCTCTACTAATCCCCCCACTGGTCTCCATTCAGTGTCCTCCACCCCTCTCTACCAATCCCTCCACTGATCTCCATTCAGTGTCCTCAACCCCTCTCTACTAATCCCCCCACTGACCTCCATTCAATATCCTCCACCTCTCTCTACCAATCCACCCACTGACCTCCATTCAGTGTCCTCCACCCCTCTCTATCAATCCATCCACTGACCTCCATTCAGTGTCCTCCACCTCTCTCTGCCAATCCCTCCACTGGCCTCCATTCAGTGTGCTCCACCCCTCTCTGCCAATCCCTCCACTGACCTCCATTCAGTGTCCTCCACCCCTCTCTACCAATCCATCCACTGGCCTCCATTCAGTGTCCTCCACCCCTCTCTACCAATCCTTCCACTGGTCTCCATTCAGTGTCCTCCACACCTCTCTACCAATCCCTCCACTGGCCTCCACTCAGTGTCCTCCACCCCTCTCTACCAATCCCTCCACTGACCTCCATTCAGTGTCCTCCACCCCTCTCTACCAATCCCTCCACTGACCTCCATTCAGTGTCCTCCACCCCTCTGTACCAATCCCTCCACTGACCTCCATTCAGTGTCCTCCACCCCCCTCTACCAATCCCTCCACTGGCCTCCATTCAGTGTCCTCCACCACTCTCTACCAATCCCTCCACTGGCCTCCATTCAGTGTCCTCCACCCCTCTCTACCAATCCCTCCACTGGTCTCCATTCAGTGTCCTCCACCCCTCTCTACCAATCCCTCCACTGACCTCCATTCAGTGTCCTCCACCCCCCTCTACCAATCCCTCCACTGGCCTCCATTCAGTGTCCTCCGCCCCTCTCTACCAATCCCTCCACTGGTCTCCATTCAGTGTCCTCCACCCCTCTCTACCAATCCCTCCACTGACCTCCATTCAGTGTCCTCCACCCCTCTCTACCAATCCCTCCACTGATCTCCATTCAGTGTCCTCCACCCCCCTCTACCAATCCCTCCACTGGCCTCCATTCAGTGTCCCCCCACCCCTCTCTACCAATCCCTCCACTGGCCTCCATTCAGTGTCCTCCACCCCTCTCTGCCAATCCCTCCACTGATCTCCATTCAGTGTCCTCCACCCCTCTCTACCAATCCATCCACTGGCCTCCATTCAGTGTCCTCCACCCCTCTCTACCAATCCCTCCACGACCTCCATTCAGTGTCCTCCACCCCTCTCTACCAATCCCTCCACCGACCTCCATTCAGTGTCCTCCACCCCTCTCTACCAATTCCTCCACCGACCTCCATTCAGTGTCCTCCACCCCTCTCTGCCAATCCCTCCACTGACCTCTATTCAGTGTCCTCCACCCCTCTCTACCAATCCCTCCACTGACCTCCATTCAGTGTCCTCCACCCCTCTCTGCCAATCCCTCCACTGATCTCCATTCAATGTCCTCCACCCCTCTCTACCAATCCCTCCACTGACCTCCATTCAGTGTCCCCCACCCCTCTCTGCCAATCCCTCCACTGACCTCTATTCAGTGTCCTCCACCCCTCTCTACCAATCCCTCCACTGACCTCCATTCAGTGTCCTCCACCCCTCTCTGCCAATCCCTCCACTGATCTCCATTCAATGTCCTCCACCCCTCTCTACCAATCCCTCCACTGACCTCCATTCAGTGTCCTCCACCCCTCTCTGCCAATCCCTCCACTGGCCTCCACTCAGTATCCTCCACCCCTCTCTACCAATCCCTCCACTGACCTCTATTCAGTGTCCTCCACCCCTCTCTACCAATCCCTCCACTGACCTCCATTCAGTGTCCTCCACCCCTCTCTACTAATCCCCCCACTGACCTCCATTCAGTGTCCTCCACCCCTCTCTACCAATCCCTCCACTGGTCTCCATTCAATGTCCTCAACCCCTCTCTACCAATCCCTCCACTGACCTCCATTCAGTGTCCTCCACCCCTCTCTACCAATCCCTCCACTGATCTCCATTCAGTGTCCTCCACCCCTCTCTGCCAATCCCTCCACTGATCTCCATTCAGTGTCCTCCACCCCTCTCTACCAATCCCTCCACTGGCCTCCATCCAGTGTCCTCCACCCCTCTCTGCCAATCCCTCCACTGGTCTCCATTCAGTGTCCTCCACCCCTCTCTGCCAATCCCTCCACTGGTCTCCATTCAGTGTCCTCCACCCCTCTCTGCCAATCCCTCCACTGGTCTCCATTCAGTGTCCTCCACCCCTCTCTGCCAATCCCTCCACTGATCTCCATTCAGTGTCCTCCACCCCTCTCTACCAATCCCTCCACTGACCTCCATTCAGTGTCCTCCACCCCTCTCTACCAATCTCTCCACTGACCTCCATTCAGTGTCCTCCACCCCTCTCTACCAATCCCTCCACTGACCTCCATTCAGTGTCCTCCACTCCTCTCTACCAATCCATCCACTGGCCTCCATTCAGTGTCCTCCACCCCTCTCTACCAATCCCTCCACTGGTCTCCATTCAGTGTCCTCCACCCCTCTCTACCAATCCCTCCACTGATCTCCATTCAGTGTCCTCCACCCCTCTCTACCAATCCCTCCACTGGTCTCCATTCAGTGTCCTCCACCCCTCTCTACCAATCCCTCCACTGACCTCTATTCAGTGTCCTCCACCCCCCTCTACCAATCCCTCCACTGGCCTCCATTCAGTGTCCTCCACCCCCCTCTACCAATCCCTCCACTGGCCTCCATTCAGTGTCCTCCACCCCTCTCTACCAATCCCTCCACTGATCTCCATTCAGTGTCCTCCACCCCTCTCTACCAATCCCTCCACTGGTCTCCATTCAGTGTCCTCCACCCCTCTCTACCAATCCCTCCACTGACCTCTATTCAGTGTCCTCCACCCCCCTCTACCAATCCCTCCACTGGCCTCCATTCAGTGTCCTCCACCCCTCTCTACCAATCCCTCCACTGGCCTCCATTCAGTGTCCTCCACCCCTCTCTACCAATCCCTCCACTGGTCTCCATTCAGTGTCCTCCACCCCTCTCTACCAATCCCTCCACTGACCTCCATTCAGTGTCCTCCACCCCTCTCTACCAATCCCTCCACTGATCTCCATTCAGTGTCCTCCACCCCCCTCTACCAATCCCTCCACTGGCCTCCATTCAGTGTCCTCCACCCCTCTCTACCAATCCCTCCACTGGCCTCCATTCAGTGTCCTCCACCCCTCTCTACCAATCCCTCCACTGACCTCCATTCAGTGTCCTCCACCCCTCTCTGCCAATCCCTCCACTGACCTCTATTCAGTGTCCTCCACCCCTCTCTACCAATCCCTCCACTGACCTCCATTCAGTGTCCTCCACCCCTCTCTACCAATCCCTCCACTGATCTCCATTCAATGTCCTCCACCCCTCTCTACCAATCCCTCCACTGACCTCCATTCATTGTCCTCCACCCCTCTCTGCCAATCCCTCCACTGACCTCCATTCAGTGTCCTCCACCCCTCTCTACCAATCCCTCCACTGTTCTCCATTCAGTGTCCTCCACCCCTCTCTACCAATCCCTCCACTGACGTCCATTCAGTGTCCTCCACCCCTCTCTGCCAATCCCTCCACTGGCCTCCATTCAGTGTCCTCCACCCCTCTCTACCAATCCCTCCACTGACCTCCATTCAGTGTCCTCCACCCCTCTCTACCAAAACCTCCACTGACCTCCATTCAGTGTCCTCCACCCCTCTCTACCAATCCCTCCACTGACCTCCATTCAGTGTCCTCCACCCCTCTCTACCAATCCCTCCACTGGCTTCCATTCAGTGTCCTCCACCCCTCTCTACCAATCCCTCCACTGGCCTCCATTCAGTGTCCTCCACCCCTCTCTACCAATCCCTCCACTGACCTCCATTCAGTGTCCTCCACCCCTCTCTACCAATCCCTCCACTGACCTCCATTCAGTGTCCTCCACCCCTCTCTACCAATCCCTCCACTGACCTCCATTCAGTGTCCTCCACCCCTCTCTACCAATCCCTCCACTGGCCTCCATTCAGTGTCCTCCACCCCTCTCTACCAATCCCTCCACTGGCCTCCATTCAGTGTCCTCCACCCCTCTCTACCAATCCCTCCACTGACCTCCATTCAGTGTCCTCCACCCCTCTCTACCAATCCCTCCACTGACCTCCATTCAGTGTCCTCCACCCCTCTCTACCAATCCCTCCACTGACCTCCATTCAGTGTCCTCCACCCCTCTCTGCCAATCCCTCCACTGGTCTCCATTCAGTGTCTTCCACCCCTCTCTGCCAATCCCTCCACTGATCTCCATTCAGTGTCCTCCACCCCTCTCTACCAATCCCTCCACTGACCTCCATTCAGTGTCCTCCACCCCTCTCTACCAATCCCTCCACTGATCTCCATTCAATGTCCTCCACCCCTCTCTACCAATCCCTCCACTGACCTCCATTCATTGTCCTCCACCCCTCTCTACCAATCCCTCCACTGGCCTCCATTCAGTGTCCTCCACCCCTCTCTGCCAATCCCTCCACTGATCTCCATTCAGTGTCCTCCACCCCTCTCTACCAATCCCTCCACTGACCTCCATTCAGTGTCCTCCACCCCTCTCTACCAATCCCTCCACTGGCCTCCATTCAGTGTCCTCCACCCCTCTCTACCAATCCCTCCACTGGCCTCCATTCAGTGTCCTCCACCCCTCTCTACCAATCCCTCCACTGACCTCCATTCAGTGTCCTCCACCCCTCTCTACCAATCCCTCCACTGACCTCCATTCAGTGTCCTCCACCCCTCTCTACCAATCCCTCCACTGACCTCCATTCAGTGTCCTCCACTCCTCTCTACCAATCCCTCCACTGGCCTCCATTCAGTGTCCTCCACCCCTCTCTACCAATCCCTCCACTGACCTCCATTCAGTGTCCTCCACCCCTCTCTACCAATCCCTCCACTGACCTCCATTCAGTGTCCTCCACCCCTCTCTACCAATCCCTCCACTGATCTCCATTCAGTGTCCTCCCCCCCTCTCTACCAATCCCTCCACTGGCCTCCATTCAGTGTCCTCCACCCCTCTCTACCAATCCCTCCACTGGCCTCCATTCAGTGTCCTCCACCCCTCTCTACCAATCCCTTCACTGATCTCCATTCAGTGTCCTCCCCCCCTCTCTACCAATCCCTCCACTGACCTCCATTCAGTGTCCTCCACCCCTCTCTACCAATCCCTCCACTGGCCTCCATTCAGTGTCCTCCACCCCTCTCTACCGATCCCTCCACTGGTCTCCATTCAGTGTCCTCCACCCCTCTCTACCAATCCCTCCACTGGCCTACATTCAGTGTCCTCCACCCCTCTCTACCAATCCCTCCACTGACCTCCATTCAGTGTCCTCCACCCCTCTCTACCAATCCCTCCACTGACCTCCATTCAGTGTCCTCCACCCCTCTCTGCCAATCCCTCCACTGATCTCCATTCAGTGTCCTCCACCCCTCTCTACCAATCCCTCCACTGACCTCCATTCAGTGTCCTCCACCCCTCTCTACCAATCTCTCCACTGGTCTCCATTCAGTGTCCTCCACCCCTCTCTCCCAATCCCTCCACTGACCTCCATTCAGTGTCCTCCACCCCTCTCTACCAATCCCTCCACTGACCTCCATTCAGTGTCCTCCACCCCTCTCTACCAATCCCTCCACTGGTCTCCATTCAGTGTTCTCCACCCCTCTCTACCAATCCCTCCACTGGCCTCCATTCACTGTCCTCCACCCCTCTCTACTAATCCCCCCACTAACCTCCATTCAGTGCCCTCCACCCCTCTCTGCCAATCCCTCCACTGATCTCCATTCAGTGTCCTCCACTCCTCTCTGCCAATCCCTCCACTGACCTCCATTCAGTGTCCTCCACCCCTCTCTACCAATCCCTCCACTGACCTCCATTCAGTGTCCTCCACCCCTCTCTACCAATCCCTCCACTGACCTCCATTCAGTGTTCTCCACCCCTCTCTACCAATCCCTCCACTGGCCTCCATTCACTGTCCTCCACCCCTCTCTACTAATCCCCCCACTAACCTCCATTCAGTGCCCTCCACCCCTCTCTGCCAATCCCTCCACTGATCTCCATTCAGTGTCCTCCACCCCTCTCTACCAATCCCTCCACTGACCTCCATTCAGTGTCCTCCACCCCTCTCTGCCAATCCCTCCACTGGTCTCCATTCAGTGTCCTCCATCCCTCTCTACCAATCCCTCCACTGACCTCCATTCAGTGTCCTCCACCCCTCTCTGCCAATCCCTCCACTGACCTCCATTCAGTGTCCTCCACCCCTCTCTACCAATCCCTCCACTGGTCTCCATTCAGTGTCCTCCATCCCTCTCTACCAATCCCTCCACTGACCTCCATTCAGTGTCCTCCACCCCTCTCTGCCAATCCCTCCACTGACCTCCATTCAGTGTCCTCCACTCCTCTCTGCCAATCCCTCCACTGACCTCCATTCAGTGTCCTCCACCCCTCTCTACTAATCCCCCCACTGACCTCCATTTAGTGCCCTCCACCCCTCTCTACTAATCCCCCCACTGATCTCCATTCAGTGTCCTCCACCCCTCTCTATCAATCCATCCACTGACCTCCATTCAGTGTCCTCCACCCCTCTCTGCCAATCCCTCCACTGATCTCCATTCAGTGTCCTCCACCCCTCTCTACCAATCCCTCCACTGACCTCCATTCAGTGTCCTCCACCCCTCTCTGCCAATCCCTCCACTGATCTCCATTCAGTGTCCTCCACTCCTCTCTGCCAATCCCTCCACTGACCTCCATTCAGTGTCCTCCACCCCTCTCTACCAATCCCTCCACTGACCTCCATTCAGTGTCCTCCACCCCTCTCTGCCAATCCCTCCACTGGTCTCCATTCAGTGTCCTCCATCCCTCTCTACCAATCCCTCCACTGGTCTCCATTCAGTGTCCTCCATCCCTCTCTACCAATCCCTCCACTGACCTCCATTCAGTGTCCTCCACCCCTCTCTGCCAATCCCTCCACTGATCTCCATTCAGTGTCCTCCACTCCTCTCTGCCAATCCCTCCACTGACCTCCATTCAGTGTCCTCCACCCCTCTCTACCAATCCCTCCACTGACCTCCATTCAGTGTCCTCCACCCCTCTCTACAAATCCCTCCACTGACCTCCATTCAGTGTCCTCCACCCCTCTCTGCCAATCCCTCCACTGGTCTCCATTCAGTGTCCTCCACCTCTCTCTACCAATCCCTCCACTGACCTCCATTCAGTGTCCTCCACCCCTCTCTACTAATCCCTCCATTGACCTCCATTCAGTGTCCTCCACCCCTCTCTACTAATCCCTCCACTGACCTCCATTCAGTGTCCTCCACCCCTCTCTGCCAATCCCTCCACTGGCCTCCATTCAGTGTCCTCCACCCCTCTCTACCAATCCCTCCACTGACCTCCATTCAGTGTTCTCCACCCCTCTCTACCAATCCCTCCACTGGCCTCCATTCACTGTCCTCCACCCCTCTCTACTAATCCCCCCACTGACCTCCATTCAGTGCCCTCCACCCCTCTCTACTAATCCCCCCACTGGTCTCCATTCAGTGCCCTCCACCCCTCTCTGCCAATCCCCCCACTGACCTCCATTCAATGTCCTCCACCCCTCTCTACCAATCCCCCCACTGACCACCATTCAGTGTCCTCCACCCCTCTCTACCAATCCCTCCACTGGCCTCCATTCAGTGTCCTCCACCCCTCTCTGCCAATCCCTCCACTGATCTCCATTCAGTGTCCTCCACCCCTCTCTACCAATCCATCCACCGACCTCCATTCAGTGTCCTCCACCCCTCTCTACCAATCCCTCCACCGACCTCCATTTAGTGTCCTCCACCCCTCTCTGCCAATCCCCCCACTGACCTCCATTCAATATCCTCCACCCCTCTCTACCAATCCACCCACTGACCTCCATTCAGTGTCCTCCACCCCTCTCTATAAATTCATCCACTGACCTCCATTCAGTGTCCTCCACCCCTCTCTGCCAATCCCTCCACTGACCTCCATTCAGTGTGCTCCACCCCTCTCTGCCAATCCCTCCACTGACCTCCATTCAGTGTCCTCCACCCCTCTCTACCAATCCCTCCACTGACCTCCATTCAGTGTCCTCCAACCCTCTCTACCACTCCCTCCACTGACCTCCATTCAGTGTCCTCCACCCCTCTCTACCAATCCCTCCACTGACCTCCATTCAGTGTCCTCCACTCCTCTCTACCAATCCATCCACTGGCCTCCATTCAGTGTCCTCCACCCCTCTCTGCCAATCCCTCCACTGATCTCCATTCAGTGTCCTCCACCCCTCTCTACCAATCCATCCACTGGCCTCCATTCAGTGCCCTCCACCCCTCTCTACCAATCCCTCCACGACCTCCATTCAGTGTCCTCCACCCCTCTCTACCAATCCCTCCACCGACCTCCATTCAGTGTCCTCCACCCCTCTCTGCCAATCCCTCCACTGACCTCTATTCAGTGTCCTCCACCCCTCTCTACCAATCCCTCCACTGACCTCCATTCAGTGTCCTCCACCCCTCTTTGCCAATCCCTCCACTGATCTCCATTCAATGTCCTCCACCCCTCTCTACCAATCCCTCCACCGACCTCCATTCAGTGTCCTCCACCCCTCTCTGCCAATCCCTCCACTGGCCTCCACTCAGTATCCTCCACCCCTCTCTACCAATCCCTCCACTGACCTCTATTCAGTGTCCTCCACCCCTCTCTACCAATCCCTCCACTGACCTCCATTCAGTGTCCTCCACCCCTCTCTACTAATCCCCCCACTGACCTCCATTCAGTGTCCTCCACCCCTCTCTACCAATCCCTCCACTGATCTCCATTCAGTGTCCTCCACCCCTCTCTACCAATCCCTCCACTGATCTCCATTCAGTGTCCTCCACCCCTCTCTACCAATCCCTCCACTGGCCTCCATCCAGTGTCCTCCACCCCTCTCTGCCAATCCCTCCACTGGTCTCCATTCAGTGTCCTCCACCCCTCTCTGCCAATCCCTCCACTGACCTCCATTCAGTGTCCTCCAACCCTCTCTACCAATCCCTCCACTGATCTCCATTCAGTGTCCTCCACCCCTCTCTGCCAATCCCTCCACTGGTCTCCATTCAGTGTCCTCCACCCCTCTCTACCAATCCCTCCACTGGTCTCCATTCAGTGTCCTCCACCCCTCTCTACCAATCCCTCCACTGGCCTCCATTCAGTGTCCTCCACCCCTCTCTACCAATCCCTCCACTGGCCTCCATCCAGTGTCCTCCACCCCTCTCTGCCAATCCCTCCACTGACCTCCATTCAGTGTCCTCCACCCCTCTCTGCCAATCCCTCCACTGGTCTCCATTCAGTGTCCTCCATCCCTCTCTACCAATCCCTCCACTGGTCTCCATTCAGTGTGCTCCATCCCTCTCTACCAATCCCTCCACTGACCTCCATTCAGTGTCCTCCACCCCTCTCTGCCAATCCCTCCACTGATCTCCATTCAGTGTCCTCCACTCCTCTCTGCCAATCCCTCCACTGACCTCCATTCAGTGTCCTCCACCCCTCTCTACCAATCCCTCCACTGACCTCCATTCAGTGTCCTCCACCCCTCTCTGCCAATCCCTCCACTGGTCTCCATTCAGTGTCCTCCACCTCTCTCTACCAATCCCTCCACTGACCTCCATTCAGTGTCCTCCACCCCTCTCTACCAATCCCTCCACTGACCTCCATTCAGTGTCCTCCACCCCTCTCTACTAATCCCTCCATTGACCTCCATTCAGTGTCCTCCACCCCTCTCTACTAATCCCTCCACTGACCTCCATTCAGTGTCCTCCACCCCTCTCTACTAATCCCTCCACTGACCTCCATTCAGTGTCTTCCACCCCTATCTACCAATCCCTCCACTGGTCTCCATTCAGTGTCCTCCACCCCTCTCTGCCAATCCCTCCACTGATCTCCATTCAGTGTCCTCCACCCCTCTCTACCAATCCATCCACTGACCTCCATTCAGTGTTCTCCACCCCTCTCTACCAATCCCTCCACCGACCTCCATTCAGTGTCCTCCACCCCTCTCTACCAATCCCTCCACCGACCTCCATTTAGTGTCCTCCACCCCTCTCTGCCAATCCCCCCACTGACCTCCATTCAATATCCTCCACCCCTCTCTACCAATCCACCCACTGACCTCCATTCAGTGTCCTCCACCCCTCTCTGCCAATCCCTCCACTGATCTCCATTCAGTGTCCTCCACTCCTCTCTGCCAATCCCTCCACTGACCTCCATTCAGTGTCCTCCACCCCTCTCTACCAATCCCTCCACTGACCTCCATTCAGTGTCCTCCACCCCTCTCTGCCAATCTCTCCACTGGTCTCCATTCAGTGTCCTCCACCCCTCTCTCCCAATCCCTCCACTGACCTCCATTCAGTGTTCTCCACCCCTCTCTACCAATCCCTCCACTGGCCTCCATTCACTGTCCTCCACCCCTCTCTACTAATCCCCCCACTAACCTCCATTCAGTGCCCTCCACCCCTCTCTGCCAATCCCTCCACTGATCTCCATTCAGTGTCCTCCACCCCTCTCTACCAATCCCTCCACTGACCTCCATTCAGTGTCCTCCACCCCTCTCTGCCAATCCCTCCACTGGTCTCCATTCAGTGTCCTCCATCCCTCTCTACCAATCCCTCCACTGACCTCCATTCAGTGTCCTCCACCCCTCTCTGCCAATCCCTCCACTGACCTCCATTCAGTGTCCTCCACCCCTCTCTACCAATCCCTCCACTGGTCTCCATTCAGTGTCCTCCATCCCTCTCTACCAATCCCTCCACTGACCTCCATTCAGTGTCCTCCACCCCTCTCTGCCAATCCCTCCACTGACCTCCATTCAGTGTCCTCCACTCCTCTCTGCCAATCCCTCCACTGACCTCCATTCAGTGTCCTCCACCCCTCTCTACTAATCCCCCCACTGACCTCCATTTAGTGCCCTAAACCCCTCTCTACTAATCCCCCCACTGATCTCCATTCAGTGTCCTCCACCCCTCTCTATCAATCCATCCACTGACCTCCATTCAGTGTCCTCCACCCCTCTCTGCCATTCCCTCCACTGGCCTCCATTCAGTGTCCTCCACCCCTCTCTACCAATCCCTCCACTGACCTCCATTCAGTTTCCTCCACCCCTCTCTACCAATCCCTCCACTGACCTCCATTCAGTGTCCTCCACCCCTCTCTGCCATTCCCTCCACTGGTCTCCATTCAGTGTCCTCCACCCCTCTCTACCAATCCCTCCACTGACCTCCATTCAGTGTCCTCCACCCCTCTCTACCAATCCCTCCACTGACCTCCATTCAGTGTCCTCCACCCCTCTCTGCCAATCCCTCCACTGATCTCCATTCAGTGTCCTCCACTCCTCTCTGCCAATCCCTCCACTGACCTCCATTCAGTGTCCTCCACCCCTCTCTACCAATCCCTCCACTGACCTCCATTCAGTGTCCTCCACCCCTCTCTGCCAATCCCTCCACTGGTCTCCATTCAGTGTCCTCCATCCCTTTCTACCAATCCCTCCACTGGTCTCCATTCAGTGTCCTCCATCCCTCTCTACCAATCCCTCCACTGACCTCCATTCAGTGTCCTCCACCCCTCTCTGCCAATCCCTCCACTGATCTCCATTCAGTGTCCTCCACTCCTCTCTGCCAATCCCTCCACTGACCTCCATTCAGTGTCCTCCACCCCTCTCTACCAATCCCTCCACTGACCTCCATTCAGTGTCCTCCACCCCTCTCTACAAATCCCTCCACTGACCTCCATTCAGTGTCCTCCACCCCTCTCTGCCAATCCCTCCACTGGTCTCCATTCAGTGTCCTCCACCTCTCTCTACCAATCCCTCCACTGACCTCCATTCAGTGTCCTCCACCCCTCTCTACTAATCCCTCCATTGACCTCCATTCAGTGTCCTCCACCCCTCTCTACTAATCCCTCCACTGACCTCCATTCAGTGTCCTCCACCCCTCTCTACTAATCCCTCCACTGACCTCCATTCAGTGTCTTCCACCCCTCTCTACCAATCCCTCCACTGGTCTCCATTCAGTGTCCTCCACCCCTCTCTGCCAATCCCTCCACTGGCCTCCATTCAGTGTCCTCCACCCCTCTCTACCAATCCCTCCACTGACCTCCATTCAGTGTTCTCCACCCCTCTCTACCAATCCCTCCACTGGCCTCCATTCACTGTCCTCCACCCCTCTCTACTAATCCCCCCACTGACCTCCATTCAGTGTCTTCCACCCCTCTCTACCAATCCCTCCACTGGTCTCCATTCAGTGTCCTCCACCCCTCTCTGCCAATCCCTCCACTGGCCTCCATTCAGTGTCCTCCACCCCTCTCTACCAATCCCTCCACTGACCTCCATTCAGTGTTCTCCACCCCTCTCTGCCAATCCCCCCACTGACCTCCATTCAATGTCCTCCACCCCTCTCTACTAATCCCCCCACTGACCACCATTCAGTGTCCTCCACCCCTCTCTACCAATCCCTCCACTGGCCTCCATTCAGTGTCCTCCACCCCTCTCTGCCAATCCCTCCACTGATCTCCATTCAGTGTCCTCCACCCCTCTCTACCAATCCTTCCACTGACCTCCATTCAGTGTCCTCCACCCCTCTCTACCAATCCCTCCACCGACCTCCATTCAGTGTCCTCCACCCCTCTCTACCAATCCCTCCACTGACCTCCATTCAGTGTCCTCCACCCCTCTCTACCAATCCATCCACTGGCCTCCATTCAGTGTCCTCCACCCCTCTCTACCAATCCCTCCACCGACCTCCATTCAGTGTCCTCCACCCCTCTCTACCAATCCCTCCACCGACCTCCATTTAGTGTCCTCCACCCCTCTCTGCCAATCCCCCCACTGACCTCCATTCAATATCCTCCACCCCTCTCTACCAATCCACCCACTGACCTCCATTCAGTGTCCTCCACCCCTCTCTATCAATCCATCCACTGACCTCCATTCAGTGTCCTCCACCCCTCTCTGCCAATCCCTCCACTGGCCTCCATTCAGTGTGCTCCACCCCTCTCTGCCAATCCCTCCACTGACCTCCATTCAGTGTCCTCCACCCCTCTCTACCAATCCCTCCACTGACCTCCATTCAGTGTCCTCCAACCCTCTCTACCACTCCCTCCACTGACCTCCATTCAGTGTCCTCCACCCCTCTCTACCAATCCCTCCACTGACCTCCATTCAGTGTCCTCCACTCCTCTCTACCAATCCATCCACTGGCCTCCATTCAGTGTCCTCCACCCCTCTCTACCAATCCTTCCACTGGTCTCCATTCAGTGTCCTCCACCCCTCTGTACCAATCCCTCCACTGACCTCCATTCAGTGTCCTCCACTCCTCTCTACCAATCCATCCACTGGCCTCCATTCAGTGTCCTCCACCCCTCTCTACCAATCCTTCCACTGGTCTCCATTCATTGTCCTCCACCCCTCTGTACCAATCCCTCCACTGACCTCCATTCAGTGTCCTCCTCCCCTCTCTACCAATCCCACCACCGACCTCCATTCAGTGTCCTCCACCCCTCTCTACCAATCCCTCCACCGACCTCCATTTAGTGTCCTCCACCCCTCTCTGCCAATCCCCCCACTGACCTCCATTCAATATCCTCCACCCCTCTCTACCAATCCACCCACTGACCTCCATTCAGTGTCCTCCACCCCTCTCTATCAATCCATCCACTGACCTCCATTCAGTGTCCTCCACCCCTCTCTGCCAATCCCTCCACTGGCCTCCATTCAGTGTGCTCCACCCCTCTCTGCCAATCCCTCCACTGACCTCCATTCAGTGTCCTCCACCCCTCTCTACCAATCCCTCCACTGACCTCCATTCAGTGTCCTCCAACCCTCTCTACCACTCCCTCCACTGACCTCCATTCAGTGTCCTCCACCCCTCTCTACCAATCCCTCCACTGACCTCCATTCAGTGTCCTCCACCCCTCTCTACCAATCCCTCCACTGACCTCCATTCAGTGTCCTCCACTCCTCTCTACCAATCCATCCACTGGCCTCCATTCAGTGTCCTCCACCCCTCTCTACCAATCCTTCCACTGGTCTCCATTCAGTGTCCTCCACCCCTCTGTACCAATCCCTCCACTGACCTCCATTCAGTGTCCTCCACTCCTCTCTACCAATCCATCCACTGGCCTCCATTCAGTGTCCTCCACCCCTCTCTACCAATCCTTCCACTGGTCTCCATTCAGTGTCCTCCACCCCTCTGTACCAATCCCTCCACTGATCTCCATTCAGTGTCCTCCACCCCTCTCTACCAATCCCTCCACTGGTCTCCATTCAGTGTCCTCCACCCCTCTCTACCAAGCCCTCCACTGACCTCCATTCAGTGTCCTCCACCCCCCTCTACCAATCCCTCCACTGGCCTCCATTCAGTGTCCTCCACCCCTCTCTACCAATCCCTCCACTGGCCTCCATTCAGTGTCCTCCACCCTTCTCTACCAATCCCTCCACTGGTCTCCATTCAGTGTCCTCCACCCCTCTCTACCAATCCCTCCACTGACCTCCATTCAGTGTCCTCCACCCCCCTCTACCAATCCCTCCACTGGTCTCCATTCAGTGTCCTCCACCCCTCTCTACCAATCCCTCCACTGACCTCCATTCAGTGTCCTCCACTCCTCTCTGCCAATCCCTCCACTGGTCTCCATTCAGTGTCCTCCACCCCTCTCTACCAATCCCTCCACTGACCTCCATTCAGTGTCCTCCACCCCTCTCTACCAATCCCTCCACTGGTCTCCATTCAGTGTCCTCCACCCCTCTCTACCAATCCCTCTACTGACCTCCATTCAGTGTCCTCCACCCCTCTCTACCAATCCCTCCACTGACCTCCATTCAGTGTCCTCCACCCCTCTCTACCAATCCCTCCACTGGTCTCCATTCAGTGTCCTCCACCCCTCTCTACCAATCCCTCTACTGACCTCCATTCAGTGTCCTCCACCCCTCTCTACCAATCCCTCCACTGATCTCCATTCAGTGTCCTCCATCCCTCTCTACCAATCCCTCCACTGGCCTCCATTCAGTGTCCCCCACCCCTCTCTACCAATCCCTCCACTGGCCTCCATTCAGTGTCCTCCACCCCTCTCTGCCAATCCCTCCACTGATCTCCATTCAGTGTCCTCCACCCCTCTCTACCAATCCATCCAATGGCCTCCATTCAGTGTCCTCCACCCCTCTCTACCAATCCCTCCACGACCTCCATTCAGTGTCCTCCACCCCTCTCTACCAATCCCTCCACCGACCTCCATTCAGTGTCCTCCACCCCTCTCTACCAATCCCTCCACTGACCTCCATTCAGTGTCCTCCACCCCTCTCTGCCAATCCCTCCACTGACCTCTATTCAGTGTCCTCCACCCCTCTCTACCAATCCCTCCACTGACCTCCATTCAGTGTCCTCCACCCCTCTTTGCCAATCCCTCCACTGATCTCCATTCAATGTCCTCCACCCCTCTCTACCAATCCCTCCACCGACCTCCATTCAGTGTCCTCCACCCCTCTCTGCCAATCCCTCCACTGGCCTCCACTCAGTATCCTCCACCCCTCTCTACCAATCCCTCCACTGACCTCTATTCAGTGTCCTCCACCCCTCTCTACCAATCCCTCCACTGATCTCCATTCAATGTCCTCCACCCCTCTCTACCAATCCCTCCACTGATCTCCATTCAGTGTCCTCCACCCCTCTCTACCAATCCCTCCACTGGCCTCCATCCATTTTCTTCCCCCCCCCTCTGCCAATCCCTCCACTGGTCTCCATTCAGTGTCCTCCACCCCTCTCTACCAATCCCTCCACGACCTCCATTCAGTGTCCTCCACCCCTCTCTACCAATCCCTCCACCGACCTCCATTCATTGTCCTCCACCGCTCTCTACCAATCCCTCCACTGGTCTCCATTCAGTGTCCTCCACCCCTCTCTACCAATCCCTCCACTGGCCTCCATCCAGTGTCCTCCACCCCTCTCTGCCAATCCCTCCACTGGTCTCCATTCAGTGTCCTCCACCCCTCTCTACTAATCCCTCCACTGACCTCCATTCAGTGTCCTCCACCCCTCTCTACTAATCCCTCCACTGACCTCCATTCTGTGTCTTCCACCCCTCTCTACCAATCCCTCCACTGGTCTCCATTCAGTGTCCTCCACCCCTCTCTACCAATCTCTCCACTGGTCTCCATTCAGTGTCCTCCACCCCTCTCTGCCAATCCCTACACTGACCTCCATTCAGTGTTCTCCACCCCTCTCTACCAATCCCTCCACTGGCCTCCATTCACTGTCCTCCACCCCTCTCTACTAATCCCCCCACTGACCTCCATTCAGTGCCCTCCATCCCTCTCTACTAATCCCCCCACTGATCTCCATTCAGTGCCCTCCACCCCTCTCTACCAATCCCTCCACTGACCTCCATTCAGTGTCCTCCACTCCTCTCTGCCAATCCCTCCACTGACCTCCATTCAGTGTCCTCCACCCCTCTCTACCAATCCCTCCACTGACCTCCATTCAGTGTCCTCCACCCCTCTCTACCAATCCCTCCACTGCCCTCCATTCAGTGTCCTCCAACCCTCTCCACCAATCCCTCCACTGGTCTCCATTCAGTGTCCTCCACCTCTCTCTACCAATCCCTCCACTGACCTCCATTCAGTGTCCTCCACCCCTCTCTACCAATCCCTCCACTGCCCTCCATTCTGTGTCTTCCACCCCTCTCTACCAATCCCTCCACCGACCTCCATTCAGTGTCCTCCACCCCTCTCTACCAATCCCTCCACTGACCTCCATTCAATGCCCTCCACCCCTCTCTACCAATCCCTCCACTGGTCTCCATTCAGTGCCCTCCACCCCTCTCTACCAATCCCCCCACTGACCTCCATTCAGTGTCCTCCACCCCTCTCTACCAATCCCTCCACTGACCTCCATTCAGTGTCCTCCACCCCTCTCTACCAATCCCTCCACTGACCTCCATTCAGTGTCCTCCACCCCTCTCTACCAATCCCTCCACTGACCTCCATTCAGTGTTCTCCACCCCTCTCTACCAATCCCTCCACTGGTCTCCATTCAGTGTCCTCCACCCCTCTCTGCCAATCCCTCCACTGACCTCCATTCAGTGTCCTCCACCCCTCTCTACCAATCCCTCCACTGACCTCCATTCAGTGTCGTCCACCCCTCTCTGCCAATCCCTCCACTGGTCTCCATTCAGTATCCTCCACCCCTCTCTGCCAATCCCTCCACTGGCCTCCATTCAGTGTCCTCCACCCCTCTCTACCAATCCCTCCACTGACCTCCATTCAGTGTTCTCCACCCCTCTCTACCAATCCCTCCACTGGCCTCCATTCAGTGTCCTCCACTCCTCTCTGCCAATCCCTCCACTGACCTCCATTCAGTGTCCTCCACCCCTCTCTACCAATCCCTCCACTGACCTCCATTCAGTGTCCTCCACCCCTCTCTACCAATCCCTCCACTGCCCTCCATTCAGTGTCCTCCAACCCTCTCCACCAATCCCTCCACTGGTCTCCATTCAGTGTCCTCCACCTCTCTCTACCAATCCCTCCACTGACCTCCATTCAGTGTCCTCCACCCCTCTCTACCAATCCCTCCACTGCCCTCCATTCTGTGTCTTCCACCCCTCTCTACCAATCCCTCCACCGACCTCCATTCAGTGTCCTCCACCCCTCTCTACCAATCCCTCCACTGACCTCCATTCAATGCCCTCCACCCCTCTCTACCAATCCCTCCACTGGTCTCCATTCAGTGCCCTCCACCCCTCTCTACCAATCCCCCCACTGACCTCCATTCAGTGTCCTCCACCCCTCTCTACCAATCCCTCCACTGACCTCCATTCAGTGTCCTCCACCCCTCTCTACCAATCCCTCCACTGACCTCCATTCAGTGTCCTCCACCCCTCTCTACCAATCCCTCCACTGACCTCCATTCAGTGTTCTCCACCCCTCTCTACCAATCCCTCCACTGGTCTCCATTCAGTGTCCTCCACCCCTCTCTGCCAATCCCTCCACTGACCTCCATTCAGTGTCCTCCACCCCTCTCTACCAATCCCTCCACTGACCTCCATTCAGTGTCGTCCACCCCTCTCTGCCAATCCCTCCACTGGTCTCCATTCAGTATCCTCCACCCCTCTCTGCCAATCCCTCCACTGGCCTCCATTCAGTGTCCTCCACCCCTCTCTACCAATCCCTCCACTGACCTCCATTCAGTGTTCTCCACCCCTCTCTACCAATCCCTCCACTGGCCTCCATTCACTGTCCTCCACCCCTCTCTACTAATCCCCCCACTGACCTCCATTCAGTGCCCTCAACCCCTCTCTACTAATCCCCCCACTGGTCTCCATTCAGTGCCCTCCACCCCTCTCTGCCAATCCCCCCACTGACCTCCATTCAGTGCCCTCCACCCCTCTCTGCCAATCCCCCCACTGACCTCCATTCAGTGTCCTCCACCCCTCTCTACCAATCTCTCCACTGGTCTCCATTCAATGTCCTCCTTCCCTCTCTACTAATCCCCCCACTGACCACCATTCAGTGTCCTCCACCCCTCTCTACCAATCCCTCCACCGACCTCCATTTAGTGTCCTCCACCCCTCTCTGCCAATCCCCCCACTGACCTCCATTCAATATCCTCCACCCCTCTCTACCAATCCACCCACTGGCCTCCATTCAGTGTCCTCCACCCCTCTCTACCAATCCCTCCACCGACCTCCATTCAGTGTCCTCCACCCCTCTCTACCAATCCCTCCACCGACCTCCATTTAGTGTCCTCCACCCCTCTCTGCCAATCCCCCCACTGACCTCCATTCAGTGTCCTCCACCCCTCTCTACCAATCCACTCACTGACCTCCATTCAGTGTCCTCCACCCCTCTCTACCAATCCACTCACTGACCTCCATTCAGTGTCCTCCACCCCTCTCTATCAATCCATCCACTGACCTCCATTCAGTGTCCTCCACCCCTCTCTGCCAATCCCTCCACTGGCCTCCATTCAGTGTGCTCCACCCCTCTCTGCCAATCCCTCCACTGACCTCCATTCAGTGTCCTCCACCCCTCTCTACCAATCCCTCCACTGACCTCCATTCAGTGTCCTCCAACCCTCTCTACCACTCCCTCCACTGACCTCCATTCAGTGTCCTCCACCCCTCTCTACCAATCCCTCCACTGACCTCCATTCAGTGTCCTCCACTCCTCTCTACCAATCCATCCACTGGCCTCCATTCAGTGTCCTCCACCCCTCTCTACCAATCCTTCCACTGGTCTCCATTCAGTGTCCTCCACCCCTCTGTACCAATCCCTCCTCTGATCTCCATTCAGTGTCCTCCACCCCTCTCTACCAATCCCTCCACTGGTCTCCATTCAGTGTCCTCCACCCCTCTCTACCAAGCCCTCCACTGACCTCCATTCAGTGTCCTCCACCCCCCTCTACCAATCCCTCCACTGGCCTCCATTCAGTGTCCTCCACCCCTCTCTACCAATCCCTCCACTGGCCTCCATTCAGTGTCCTCCACCCCTCTCTACCAATCCCTCCACTGACCTCTATTCAGTGTCCTCCACCCCTCTCTACCAATCCCTCCACTGACCTCCATTCAGTGTCCTCCACCCCTCTCTACCAATCCCTCCACTGATCTCCATTCAGTGTCCTCCACCCCTCTCTACCAATCCCTCCACTGACCTCCATTCAGTGTCCTCCACCCCTCTCTACCAATCCCTCCACTGACCTCCATTCAGTGTTCTCCACCCCTCTCCACCAATCCCTCCACTGACCTCCATTCAGTGTCCTCCACCCCTCTCTACCAATCCCTCCACTGACCTCCATTCAGTGTTCTCCACCCCTCTCCACCAATCCCTCCACTGACCTCCATTCAGTGTCCTCCACCCCTCTCTACCAATCCCTCCACCGACCTCCATTTAGTGTCCTCCACCCCTCTCTACCAATCCCTCCACTGACCTCCATTCAGTGTCCTCCACCCCTCTCTACCAATCCCTCCACTGACCTCCATTCAGTGTTCTCCACCCCTCTCCACCAATCCCTCCACTGACCTCCATTCAGTGTCCTCCACCCCTCTCTACCAATCCCTCCACCGACCTCCATTTAGTGTCCTCCACCCCTCTCTACCAATCCCCCCACTGACCTCCATTCAGTGTCCTCCACTCCTCTCTACCAATCTCTCCACTGGTCTCCATTCAGTGTCCTCCACCCCTCTCTATCAATCCATCCACTGACCTCCATTCAGTGTCCTCCACCCCTCTCTGCCAATCCCTCCACTGGCCTCCATTCAGTGTCCTCCACCCCTCTCTACCAATCCCTCCACTGACCTCCATTCAGTGTCCTCCATCCCTCTCTACCAATCCCTCCACTGACCTCCATTCAGTGTCCTCCACCCCTCTCTGCCAATCCCTCCACTGGTCTCCATTCAGTGTCCTCCACCTCTCTCTACCAATCCCTCCACTGACCTCCATTCAGTGTCCTCCACCCCTCTCTACTAATCCCTCCACTGACCTCCATTCAGTGTCCTCCACCCCTCTCTACTAATCCCTCCACTGACCTCCATTCAGTGTCCTCCACCCCTCTCTACTAATCCCTCCACTGACCTCCATTCAGTGTCTTCCACCCCTCTCTACCAATCCCTCCACTGGTCTCCATTCAGTGTCCTCCACCCCTCTCTGCCAATCCCTCCACTGACCTCCATTCAGTGTCCTCCACCCCTCTCTACCAATCCCTCCACTGACCTCCATTCAGTGTTCTCCACCCCTCTCTACCAATCCCTCCACTGGCCTCCATTCACTGTCCTCCACCCCTCTCTACTAATCCCCCCACTGACCTCCATTCAGTGCCCTCCACCCCTCTCTGCCAATCCCCCCACTGGTCTCCATTCAGTGTTCTCCACCCCTCTCTACCAATCCCTCCACTGGCCTCCATTCAGTGTCCTCCACCCCTCTCTACCAATCCCTCCACTGACCTCCATTCAGTGTCCTCCACCCCTCTCTACCAATCCCTCCACTGGCCTCCATTCAGTGTCCTCCACCCCTCTCTACCAATCCCTCCACTGACCTCCATTCAGTGTCCTCCATCCCTCTCTACCAATCCCTCCACTGACCTCCATTCAGTGTCCTCCACCCCTCTCTGCCAATCCCTCCACTGATCTCCATTCAGTGTCCTCCACTCCTCTCTGCCAATCCCTCCACTGACCTCCATTCAGTGTCCTCCACCCCTCTCTACCAATCCCTCCACTGACCTCCATTCAGTGTCCTCCACCCCTCTCTGCCAATCCCTCCACTGGTCTCCATTCAGTGTCCTCCATCTCTCTCTACCAATCCCTCCACTGACCTCCATTCAGTGTCCTCCACCCCTCTCTGCCAATCCCTCCACTGGTCTCCATTCAGTGTCCTCCATCCCTCTCTGCCAATCCCTCCACTGACCTCCATTCAGTGTCCTCCACCCCTCTCTACCAATCCCTCCACTGACCTCCATTCAGTGTCCTCCAACCCTCTCTACCACTCCCTCCACTGACCTCCATTCAGTGTCCTCCACCCCTCTCTACCAATCCCTCCACTGACCTCCATTCAGTGTCCTCCACTCCTCTCTACCAATCCATCCACTGGCCTCCATTCAGTGTCCTCCACCCCTCTCTACCAATCCTTCCACTGGTCTCCATTCAGTGTCCTCCACCCCTCTGTACCAATCCCTCCTCTGATCTCCATTCAGTGTCCTCCACCCCTCTCTACCAATCCCTCCACTGGTCTCCATTCAGTGTCCTCCACCCCTCTCTACCAAGCCCTCCACTGACCTCCATTCAGTGTCCTCCACCCCCCTCTACCAATCCCTCCACTGGCCTCCATTCAGTGTCCTCCACCCCTCTCTACCAATCCCTCCACTGGCCTCCATTCAGTGTCCTCCACCCCTCTCTACCAATCCCTCCACTGACCTCTATTCAGTGTCCTCCACCCCTCTCTACCAATCCCTCCACTGACCTCCATTCAGTGTCCTCCACCCCTCTCTACCAATCCCTCCACTGATCTCCATTCAGTGTCCTCCACCCCTCTCTACCAATCCCTCCACTGACCTCCATTCAGTGTCCTCCACCCCTCTCTACCAATCCCTCCACTGACCTCCATTCAGTGTTCTCCACCCCTCTCCACCAATCCCTCCACTGACCTCCATTCAGTGTCCTCCACCCCTCTCTACCAATCCCTCCACTGACCTCCATTCAGTGTTCTCCACCCCTCTCCACCAATCCCTCCACTGACCTCCATTCAGTGTCCTCCACCCCTCTCTACCAATCCCTCCACCGACCTCCATTTAGTGTCCTCCACCCCTCTCTACCAATCCCTCCACTGACCTCCATTCAGTGTCCTCCACCCCTCTCTACCAATCCCTCCACTGACCTCCATTCAGTGTTCTCCACCCCTCTCCACCAATCCCTCCACTGACCTCCATTCAGTGTCCTCCACCCCTCTCTACCAATCCCTCCACCGACCTCCATTTAGTGTCCTCCACCCCTCTCTACCAATCCCCCCACTGACCTCCATTCAGTGTCCTCCACTCCTCTCTACCAATCTCTCCACTGGTCTCCATTCAGTGTCCTCCACCCCTCTCTATCAATCCATCCACTGACCTCCATTCAGTGTCCTCCACCCCTCTCTGCCAATCCCTCCACTGGCCTCCATTCAGTGTCCTCCACCCCTCTCTACCAATCCCTCCACTGACCTCCATTCAGTGTCCTCCATCCCTCTCTACCAATCCCTCCACTGACCTCCATTCAGTGTCCTCCACCCCTCTCTGCCAATCCCTCCACTGGTCTCCATTCAGTGTCCTCCACCTCTCTCTACCAATCCCTCCACTGACCTCCATTCAGTGTCCTCCACCCCTCTCTACTAATCCCTCCACTGACCTCCATTCAGTGTCCTCCACCCCTCTCTACTAATCCCTCCACTGACCTCCATTCAGTGTCCTCCACCCCTCTCTACTAATCCCTCCACTGACCTCCATTCAGTGTCTTCCACCCCTCTCTACCAATCCCTCCACTGGTCTCCATTCAGTGTCCTCCACCCCTCTCTGCCAATCCCTCCACTGACCTCCATTCAGTGTCCTCCACCCCTCTCTACCAATCCCTCCACTGACCTCCATTCAGTGTTCTCCACCCCTCTCTACCAATCCCTCCACTGGCCTCCATTCACTGTCCTCCACCCCTCTCTACTAATCCCCCCACTGACCTCCATTCAGTGCCCTCCACCCCTCTCTGCCAATCCCCCCACTGGTCTCCATTCAGTGTTCTCCACCCCTCTCTACCAATCCCTCCACTGGCCTCCATTCAGTGTCCTCCACCCCTCTCTACCAATCCCTCCACTGACCTCCATTCAGTGTCCTCCACCCCTCTCTACCAATCCCTCCACTGGCCTCCATTCAGTGTCCTCCACCCCTCTCTACCAATCCCTCCACTGACCTCCATTCAGTGTCCTCCATCCCTCTCTACCAATCCCTCCACTGACCTCCATTCAGTGTCCTCCACCCCTCTCTGCCAATCCCTCCACTGATCTCCATTCAGTGTCCTCCACTCCTCTCTGCCAATCCCTCCACTGACCTCCATTCAGTGTCCTCCACCCCTCTCTACCAATCCCTCCACTGACCTCCATTCAGTGTCCTCCACCCCTCTCTGCCAATCCCTCCACTGGTCTCCATTCAGTGTCCTCCATCTCTCTCTACCAATCCCTCCACTGACCTCCATTCAGTGTCCTCCACCCCTCTCTGCCAATCCCTCCACTGGTCTCCATTCAGTGTCCTCCATCCCTCTCTGCCAATCCCTCCACTGACCTCCATTCAGTGTCCTCCACCCCTCTCTACCAATCCCTCCACTGGTCTCCATTCAGTGTCCTCCACCCCTCTCTGCCAATCCCTCCACTGGCCTCCATTCAGTGTCCTCCACCCCTCTCTACCAATCCCTCCACTGACCTCCATTCGGTGTTCTCCACCCCTCTCTACCAATCCCTCCACTGGCCTCCATTCACTGTCCTCCACCCCTCTCTACTAATCCCCCCACTGACCTCCATTCAGTGCCCTCCACCCCTCTCTACCAATCCCTCCACTGACCTCCATTCAGTGTCCTCCACCCCTCTCTACTAATCCCCCCACTGACCTCCATTCAGTGCCCTCCACCCCTCTCTACCAATCCCTCCACTGACCTCCATTCAGTGTCCTCCACCCCTCTCTACTAATCCCCCCACTGACCTCCATTCAGTGCCCTCCACCCCTCTCTACCAATCCCCCCACTGGTCTCCATTCAGTGCCCTCCACCCCTCTCTGCCAATCCCCCCACTGACCTCCATTCAGTGTCCTCCACCCCTCTCTACCAATCCCTCCACTGGCCTCCATTCAGTGTCCTCCACCCCTCTCTACCAATCCCTCCACTGACCTCCATTCAGTGTCCTCCATCCCTCTCTACCAATCCCTCCACTGACCTCCATTCAGTGTCCTCCACCCCTCTCTGCCAATCCCTCCACTGATCTCCATTCAGTGTCCTCCACCCCTCTCTACCAATCCCACCACTGACCTCCATTCAGTGTCCTCCACCCCTCTCTACCAATCCCTCCACTGGCCTCCATCCAGTGTCCTCCACCCCTCTCTACCAATCCCTCCACTGACCTCCATTCAGTGTCCTCCACCCCTCTCTGCCAATCCCTCCACTGACCTCCATTCAGTGTCCTCCACCCCTCTCTACCAATCCCTCCACTGACCTCCATTCAGTGTCCTCCACCCCTCTCTGCCAATCCCTCCACTGGTCTCCATTCAGTGTCCTCCATCCCTCTCTGCCAATCCCTTCACTGACCTCCATTCAGTGTCCTCCACCCCTCTCTACCAATCCCTCCACTGACCTCCATTCAGTGTCCTCCACCCCTCTCTGCCAATCCCTCCACTGACCTCCATTCAGTGTCCTCCACCCCTCTCTACCAATCCCTCCACTGGTCTCCATTCAGTGTCCTCCACCCCTCTCTACCAATCCCTCCACTGATCTCCATTCAGTGTCCTCCACCCCTCTCTACCAATCCCTCCACTGGCCTCCATCCAGTGTCCTCCACCCCTCTCTGCCAATCCCTCCACTGGTCTCCATTCAGTGTCCTCCACCCCTCTCTGCCAATCCCTCCACTGGTCTCCATTCAGTGTCCTCCACCCCTCTCTACCAATCCCTCCACTGATCTCCATTCAGTGTCCTCCACCCCTCTCTACCAATCCCTCCACTGGTCTCCATTCAGGGTCCTCCACCCCTCTCTACCAATCCCTCCACTGGCCTCCATCCAGTGTCCTCCACCCCTCTCTGCCAATCCCTCCACTGGCCTCCATTCAGTGTCCTCCACCCCTCTCTGCCAATCCCTCCACTGGTCTCCATTCAGTGTCCTCCACCCCTCTTTGCCAATCCCTCCACTGACCTCCATTCAGTGTCCTCCACCCCTCTCTACTAATCCCTCCACTGACCTCCATTCAGTGTCCTCCACCCCTCTCTACTAATCCCTCCACTGACCTCCATTCAGTGTCCTCCACTCCTCTCTACCAATCCCTCCACTGACCTCCATTCAGTGTCCTCCACCCCTCTCTACCAATCCCCCCACTGACCTCCATCCAGTGTGCTCCACTCCTCTCTACCAATCCATCCACTGGCCTCCATTCAGTGTCCTCCACTCCTCTCTACCAATCCCTCCACTGATCTCCATTCAGTGTCCTCCACCCCTCTCTACCAATCCCTCCACTGACCTCCATTCAGTGTCCTCCACCCCTCTCTACCAATCCCTCCACTGGCCTCCATCCAGTGTGCTCCACTCCTCTCTACCAATCCATCCACTGGCCTCCATTCAGTGTCCTCCACCCCTCTCTACTAATCCCTCCACTGACCTCCATTCAGTGTCCTCCACTCCTCTCTACCAATCCCTCCACTGATCTCCATTCAGTGTCCTCCACCCCTCTCTACCAATCCCTCCACTGACCTCCATTCAGTGTCCTCCACCCCTCTCTACCAATCCCCCCACTGACCTCCATCCAGTGTGCTCCACTCCTCTCTACCAATCCATCCACTGGCCTCCATTCAGTGTCCTCCACCCCTCTCTACCAATCCTTCCACTGGTCTCCATTCAGTGTCCTCCACCCCTCTCTACCAATCCCTCCACTGAACTCCATTCAGTGTCCTCCACCCCTCTCTACCAATCCCTCCACTGACCTCCATTCAGTGTCCTCCATCCCTCTCTACCAATCCCTCCACTGGTCTCCATTCAGTGTCCTCCACCCCTCTCTACCAATCCCTCCACTGACCTCTATTCAGTGTCCTCCACCCCCCTCTACCAATCCCTCCACTGGCCTCCATTCAGTGTCCTCCACCCCCCTCTACCAATCCCTCCACTGGCCTCCATTCAGTGTCCTCCACCCCTCTCTACCAATCCCTCCACTGATCTCCATTCAGTGTCCTCCACCCCTCTCTACTAATCCCTCCACTGGTCTCCATTCAGTGTCCTCCACCCCTCTCTACCAATCCCTCCACTGACCTCTACTCAGTGTCCTCCACCCCCCTCTACCAATCCCTCCACTGGCCTCCATTCAGTGTCCTCCACCCCTCTCTACCAATCCCTCCACTGGCCTCCATTCAGTGTCCTCCACCCCTCTCTACCAATCCCTCCACTGATCTCCATTCAGTGTCCTCCACCCCCCTCTACCAATCCCTCCACTGGCCTCCATTCAGTGTCCTCCACCCCTCTCTACCAATCCCTCCACTGGCCTCCATTCAGTGTCCTCCACCCCTCTCTGCCAATCCCTCCAGTGATCTCCATTCAGTGTCCTCCACCCCTCTCTACCAATCCATCCACTGGCCTCCATTCAGTGTCCTCCACCCCTCTCTACCAATCCCTCCACTGACCTCCATTCAGTGTCCTCCACCCCTCTCTGCCAATCCCTCCACTGACCTCTATTCAGTGTCCTCCACCCCTCTCTACCAATCCCTCCACTGACGTCCATTCAGTGTCCTCCACCCCTCTCTGCCAATCCCTCCACTGGCCTCCATTCAGTGTCCTCCACCCCTCTCTACCAATCCCTCCACTGACCTCCATTCAGTGTCCTCCACCCCTCTCTACCAATCCCTCCACTGATCTCCATTCAGTGTCCTCCCCCCCTCTCTACCAATCCCTCCACTGGCCTCCATTCAGTGTCCTCCACCCCTCTCTACCAATCCCTCCACTGGCCTCCATTCAGTGTCCTTCCCCCCTCTCTACCAATCCCTCCACTGACCTCCATTCAGTGTCCTCCACCCCTCTCTACCAATCCCTCCACTGACCTCCATTCAGTGTCCTCCACCCCTCTCTACCAAAACCTCCACTGACCTCCATTCAGTGTCCTCCACCCCTCTCTACCAATCCCTCCACTGACCTCCATTCAGTGTCCTCCACCCCTCTCTACCAATCCCTCCACTGACCTCCATTCAGTGTTCTCCACCCCTCTCTGCCAATCCCTCCACTGACCTCCATTCAGTGTCCTCCACCCCTCTCTACCAATCCCTCCACTGATCTCCATTCAGTGTCCTCCACCCCTCTCTACCAATCCCTCCACTGACCTCCATTCAGTGTCCTCCACCCCTCTCTACCAATCCCTCCACTGGCCTCCATTCAGTGTCCTCCACCCCTCTCTACCAATCCCTCCACTGGCCTCCATTCAGTGTCCTCCACCCCTCTCTACCAATCCCTCCACTGACCTCCATTCAGTGTCCTCCACCCCTCTCTACCAATCCCTCCACTGACCTCCATTCAGTGTCCTCCACCCCTCTCTGCCAATCCCTCCACTGATCTCCATTCAGTGTCCTCCACCCCTCTCTACCAATCCCTCCACTGACCTCCATTCAGTGTCCTCCACCCCTCTCTACCAATCCCTCCACTGGCCTCCATTCAGTGTCCTCCACCCCTCTCTACCAATCCCTCCACTGGCCTCCATTCAGTGTCCTCCACCCCTCTCTACCAATCCCTCCACTGACCTCCATTCAGTGTCCTCCACCCCTCTCTACCAATCCCTCCACTGACCTCCATTCAGTGTCCTCCACCCCTCTCTACCAATCCCTCCACTGACCTCCATTCAGTGTCCTCCACCCCTCTCTACCAATCCCTCCACTGGCCTCCATTCAGTGTCCTCCACCCCTCTCTACTAATCCCTCCACTGGTCTCCATTCAGTGTCCTCCACCCCTCTCTACCAATCCCTCCACTGGTCTCCATTCAGTGTCCTCCACCCCTATCTACCAATCCCTCCACTGACCTCCATTCAGTGTCCTCCACCCCTCTCTACCAATCCCTCCACTGACCTCCATTCAGTGTCCTCCACCCCTCTCTACCAATCCCTCCACTGACCTCCATTCAGTGTCCTCCACCCCTCTCTACCAATCCCTCCACTGATCTCCATTCAGTGTCCTCCCCCCCTCTCTACCAATCCCTCCACCGACCTCCATTCAGTGTCCTCCACCCCTCTCTACCAATCCCTCCACTGGCCTCCATTCAGTGTCCTCCACCCCTCTCTACCGATCCCTCCACTGGTCTCCATTCAGTGTCCTCTACCCCTCTCTACCAATCCCTCCACTGGCCTACATTCAGTGTCCTCCACCCCTCTCTACCAATCCCTCCACTGACCTCCATTCAGTGTCCTCCACCCCTCTCTACCAATCCCTCCACTGACCTCCATTCAGTGTCCTCCACCCCTCTCTACCAATCCCTCCACTGATCTCCATTCAGTGTCCTCCACCCCTCTCTACCAATCCCTCCACTGGTCTCCATTCAGTGTCCTCCACCCCTCTCTACCAATCCCTCCACTGACCTCCATTCAGTGTCCTCCACCCCTCTCTACCAATCCCTCCACTGACCTCCATTCAGTGTCCTCCACCCCTCTCTACCAATCCCTCCACTGGCCTCCATTCAGTGTCCTCCACCCCTCTCTACCAATCCCTCCACTGACCTCCATTCAGTGTCCTCCACCCCTCTCTACCAATCCCTCCACTGACCTCCATTCAGTGTCCTCCACCCCTCTCTACCAATCCCTCCACTGACCTCCATTCAGTGTCCTCCACCCCTCTCTGCCAATCCCTCCACTGATCTCCATTCAGTGTCCTCCACCCCTCTCTACCAATCCCTCCACTGACCTCCATTCAGTGTCCTCCACCCCTCTCTACCAATCCCTCCACTGGCCTCCATTCAGTGTCCTCCACCCCTCTCTACCAATCCCTCCACTGGCCTCCATTCAGTGTCCTCCACCCCTCTCTACCAATCCCTCCACTGGCCTCCATTCAGTGTCCTCCACCCCTCTCTACCAATCCCTCCACTGACCTCCATTCAGTGTCCTCCACCCCTCTCTACCAATCCCTCCACTGACCTCCATTCAGTGTCCTCCACCCCTCTCTACCAATCCCTCCACTGACCTCCATTCAGTGTCCTCCACCCCTCTCTACCAATCCCTCCACTGACCTCCATTCAGTGTCCTCCACCCCTCTTTGCCAATCCCTCCACTGACCTCCATTCAGTGTCCTCCACCCCTCTCTACCAATCCCTCCACTGGCCTCCATTCAGTGTCCTCCACCCCTCTCTACCAATCCCTCCACTGGCCTCCATTCAGTGTCCTCCACCCCTCTCTACCAATCCCTCCACTGACCTCCATTCAGTGTCCTCCACCCCTCTCTACCAATCCCTCCACTGACCTCCATTCAGTGTCCTCCACCCTTCTCTACCAATCCCTCCACTGACCTCCATTCAGTGTCCTCCACCCCTCTCTACCAATCCCTCCACTGACCTCCATTCAGTGTCCTCCACCCCTCTTTGCCAATCCCTCCACTGACCTCTATTCAGTGTCCTCCACCCCTCTCTACCAATCCCTCCACTGGCCTCCATTCAGTGTCCTCCACCCCTCTCTACCAATCCCTCCACTGGCCTCCATTCAGTGTCCTCCACCCCTCTCTACCAATCCCTCCACTGACCTCCATTCAGTGTCCTCCACCCCTCTCTACCAATCCCTCCACTGACCTCCATTCAGTGTCCTCCACCCCTCTCTACCAATCCCTCCACTGACCTCCATTCAGTGTCCTCCACCCCTCTCTACCAATCCCTCCACTGGCCTCCATTCAGTGTCCTCCACCCCTCTCTACCAATCCCTCCACTGACCTCCATTCAGTGTCCTCCACCCCTCTCTACCAATCCCTCCACTGACCTCCATTCAGTGTCCTCCACCCCTCTCTACCAATCCCTCCACTGACCTCCATTCAGTGTCCTCCACCCCTCTCTACCAATCCCTCCACTGACCTCCATTCAGTGTCCTCCACCCCTCTTTGCCAATCCCTCCACTGACCTCTATTCAGTGTCCTCCACCCCTCTCTACCAATCCCTCCACTGGCCTCCATTCAGTGTCCTCCACCCCTCTCTACCAATCCCTCCACTGGCCTCCATTCAGTGTCCTCCACCCCTCTCTACCAATCCCTCCACTGACCTCCATTCAGTGTCCTCCACCCCTCTCTACCAATCCCTCCACTGACCTCCATTCAGTGTCCTCCACCCCTCTCTACCAATCCCTCCACTGACCTCCATTCAGTGTCCTCCACCTCTCTCTACCAATCCCTCCACTGACCTCCATTCAGTGTCCTCCACCCCTCTCTACCAATCCCTCCACTGACCTCCATTCAGTGTCCTCCACCCCTCTCTACCAATCCCTCCACTGACCTCCATTCAGTGTCCTCCACCCCTCTCTACCAATCCCTCCACTGACCTCCATTCAGTGTCCTCCACCCCTCTTTGCCAATCCCTCCACTGACCTCCATTCAGTGTCCTCCACCCCTCTCTACCAATCCCTCCACTGACCTCCATTCAGTGTCCTCCACCCCTCTCTACCAATCCCTCCACTGACCACCATTCAGTGTCCTCCACCCCTCTCTACCAATCCCTCCACTGACCTCCATTCAGTGTCCTCCACCCCTCTCTACCAATCCCTCCACTGACCTCCATTCAGTGTCTTCCACCCCTCTCTACCAATCCCTCCACTGGTCTCCATTCAGTGTCCTCCACCCCTCTCTACCAATCCCTCCACTGACCTCCATTCAGTGTCCTCCACCCCTCTCTACCAATCCCTCCACTGACCTCCATTCAGTGTCCTCCACCCCTCTCTACCAATCCCTCCACTGACCTCCATTCAGTGTCTTCCACCCCTCTCTACCAATCCCTCCACTGATCTCCATTCAGTGTCCTCCACCCCTCTCTACCAATCCCTCCACTGACCTCCATTCAGTGTCCTCCACCCCTCTCTACCAATCCCTCCACTGACCTCCATTCAGTGTCCTCCACCCCTCTCTACCAATCCCTCCACTGGCCTCCATTCAGTGTCCTCCACCCCCCTCTACCAATCCCTCCACTGGCCTCCATTCAGTGTCCTCCACCCCTCTCTACCAATCCCTCCACTGGCCTCCATTCAGTGTCCTCCACCCCTCTCTGCCAATCCCTCCAGTGATCTCCATTCAGTGTCCTCCACCCCTCTCTACCAATCCATCCACTGGCCTCCATTCAGTGTCCTCCACCCCTCTCTACCAATCCCTCCACTGACCTCCATTCAGTGTCCTCCACCCCTCTCTGCCAATCCCTCCACTGATCTCCATTCAGTGTCCTCCACCCCTCTCTACCAATCCCTCCACTGACCACCATTCAGTGTCCTCCACCCCTCTCTACCAATCCCTCCACTGACCTCCATTCAGTGTCCTCCACCCCTCTCTACCAATCCCTCCACTGACCTCCATTCAGTGTCCTCCACCCCTCTCTGCCAATCCCTCCACTGGCCTCCATTCAGTGTCCTCCACCCCTCTCTACCAATCCCTCCACTGATCTCCATTCAGTGTCCTCCCCCCCTCTCTACCAATCCCTCCACTGGCCTCCATTCAGTGTCCTCCACCCCTCTCTACCAATCCCTCCACTGGCCTCCATTCAGTGTCCTCCCCCCCTCTCTACCAATCCCTCCACCGACCTCCATTCAGTGTCCTCCACCCCTCTCTACCAATCCCTCCACTGACCTCCATTCAGTGTCCTCCACCCCTCTCTACCAATCCCTCCACTGACCTCCATTCAGTGTCCTCCACCCCTCTCTACCAATCCCTCCACTGACCTCCATTCAGTGTCCTCCACCCCTCTCTGCCAATCCCTCCACTGGCCTCCATTCAGTGTCCTCCCCCCCTCTCTACCAATCCCTCCACTGACCTCCATTCAGTGTCCTCCACCCCTCTCTACCGATCCCTCCACTGGTCTCCATTCAGTGTCCTCCACCCCTCTCTACCAATCCCTCCACTGACCTCCATTCAGTGTCCTCCACCCCTCTCTACCAATCCCTCCACTGACCTCCATTCAGTGTCCTCCACCCCTCTCTACCAATCCCTCCACTGACCTCCATTCAGTGTCCTCCACCCCTCTCTGCCAATCCCTCCACTGATCTCCATTCAGTGTCCTCCACCCCTCTCTACCAATCCCTCCACTGACCTCCATTCAGTGTCCTCCACCCCTCTCTACCAATCCCTCCACTGGCCTCCATTCAGTGTCCTCCACCCCTCTCTACCAATCCCTCCACTGGCCTCCATTCAGTGTCCTCCACCCCTCTCTACCAATCCCTCCACTGACCTCCATTCAGTGTCCTCCACCCCTCTCTACCAATCCCTCCACTGACCTCCATTCAGTGTCCTCCACCCCTCTCTGCCAATCCCTCCACTGATCTCCATTCAGTGTCCTCCACCCCTCTCTACCAATCCCTCCACTGGTCTCCATTCAGTGTCCTCCACCCCTCTCTACCAATCCCTCCACTGACCTCCATTCAGTGTCCTCCACCCCTCTCTACCAATCCCTCCACTGGCCTCCATTCAGTGTCCTCCACCCCTCTCTACCAATCCCTCCACTGACCTCCATTCAGTGTCCTCCACCCCTCTCTACCAATCCCTCCACTGACCTCCATTCAGTGTCCTCCACCCCTCTCTGCCAATCCCTCCACTGATCTCCATTCAGTGTCCTCCACCCCTCTCTACCAATCCCTCCACTGACCTCCATTCAGTGTCCTCCACCCCTCTCTACCAATCCCTCCACTGGCCTCCATTCAGTGTCCTCCACCCCTCTCTACCAATCCCTCCACTGGCCTCCATTCAGTGTCCTCCACCCCTCTCTACCAATCCCTCCACTGACCTCCATTCAGTGTCCTCCACCCCTTTCTACCAATCCCTCCACTGACCTCCATTCAGTGTCCTCCACCCCTCTCTACCAATCCCTCCACTGACCTCCATTCAGTGTCCTCCACCCCTCTCTACCAATCCCTCCACTGGCCTCCATTCAGTGTCCTCCACCCCTCTCTACCAATCCCTCCACTGACCTCCATTCAGTGTCCTCCACCCCTCTCTACCAATCCCTCCACTGGCCTCCATTCAGTGTCCTCCACCCCTCTCTACCAATCCCTCCACTGATCTCCATTCAGTGTCCTCCCCCCCTCTCTACCAATCCCTCCACTGACCTCCATTCAGTGTCCTCCACCTCTCTCTACCAATCCCTCCACTGACCTCCATTCAGTGTCCTCTACCCCTCTCTACCAATCCCTCCACTGACCTCCATTCAGTGTCCTCCACCTCTCTCTACCAATCCCTCCACTGACCTCCATTCAGTGTCCTCCACCCCTCTCTACCAATCCCTCCACTGACCTACATTCAGTGTCCTCCACCCCTCTCTACCAATCCCTCCACTGACCTCCATTCAGTGTCCTCCACCCCTCTCTACCAATCCCTCCACTGACCTCCATTCAGTGTCCTCCACCCCTCTCTACCAATCCCTCCACTGACCTCCATTCAGTGTCCTCCACCCCTCTCTGCCAATCCCTCCACTGATCTCCATTCAGTGTCCTCCACCCCTCTCTACCAATCCCTCCACTGACCTCCATTCAGTGTCCTCCACCCCTCTCTACCAATCCCTCCACTGACCTCCATTCAGTGTCCTCCACCCCTCTCTACCAATCCCTCCACCGACCTCCATTCAGTGTCCTCCACCCCTCTCTACCAATCCCTCCACTGATCTCCATTCAGTGTCCTCCACCCCTCTCTACCAATCCCTCCACTGACCTCCATTCAGTGTCCTCCACCCCTCTCTACCAATCCCTCCACTGACCTTCATTCAGTGTCCTCCACCCCTCTCTACCAATCCCTCCACTGATCTCCATTCAGTGTCCTCCACCCCTCTCTACTAATCCCTCCACTGACCTCCATTCAGTGTCCTCCACCCCTCTCTACCAATCCCTCCACTGACCTCCATTCAGTGTCCTCCACCCCTCTCTACCAATCCCTCCACTGACCTCCATTCAGTGTCCTCCACCCCTCTCTACCAATCCCTCCACTGACCTCCACTCAGTGTCCTCCACCCCTCTCTACCAATCCACTCACTGACCTCCATTCAGTGTCCTCCACCCCTCTCTACCAATCCACTCACTGACCTCCATTCAGTGTCCTCCACCCCTCTCTACCAATCCACTCACTGACCTCCATTCAGTGTCCTCCACCCCTCTCTACCAATCCCTCCACTGGCCTCCATTCAGTGTCCTCCACCCCTCTCTACCAATCCCTCCACTGGCCTCCATTCAGTGTCCTCCACCCCTCTCTACCAATCCCTCCACTGACCTCCATTCAGTGTCCTCCACCCCTCTCTACCAATCCCTCCACTGACCTCCATTCAGTGTCCTCCACCCCTCTCTACCAATCCCTCCACTGACCTCCATTCAGTGTCCTCCACCCCTCTCTACCAATCCCTCCACTGACCTCCATTCAGTGTCCTCCACCCCTCTTTGCCAATCCCTCCACTGACCTCCATTCAGTGTCCTCCACCCCTCTCTACCAATCCCTCCACTGGCCTCCATTCAGTGTCCTCCACCCCTCTCTACCAATCCCTCCACTGGCCTCCATTCAGTGTCCTCCACCCCTCTCTACCAATCCCTCCACTGACCTCCATTCAGTGTCCTCCACCCCTCTCTACCAATCCCTCCACTGACCTCCATTCAGTGTCCTCCACCCCTCTCTACCAATCCCTCCACTGACCTCCATTCAGTGTCCTCCACCCCTCTCTACCAATCCCTCCACTGACCTCCATTCAGTGTCCTCCACCCCTCTTTGCCAATCCCTCCACTGACCTCTATTCAGTGTCCTCCACCCCTCTCTACCAATCCCTCCACTGGCCTCCATTCAGTGTCCTCCACCCCTCTCTACCAATCCCTCCACTGGCCTCCATTCAGTGTCCTCCACCCCTCTCTACCAATCCCTCCACTGACCTCCATTCAGTGTCCTCCACCCCTCTCTACCAATCCCTCCACTGACCTCCATTCAGTGTCCTCCACCCCTCTCTACCAATCCCTCCACTGACCTCCATTCAGTGTCCTCCACCCCTCTCTACCAATCCCTCCACTGACCTCCATTCAGTGTCCTCCACCCCTCTTTGCCAATCCCTCCACTGACCTCTATTCAGTGTCCTCCACCCCTCTTTGCCAATCCCTCCACTGACCTCTATTCAGTGTCCTCCACCCCTCTTTGCCAATCCCTCCACTGGCCTCCATTCAGTGTCCTCCACCCCTCTCTACCAATCCCTCCACTGACCTCCATTCAGTGTCCTCCACCCCTCTCTACCAATCCCTCCACTGACCTCCATTCAGTGTCCTCCACCCCTCTCTACCAATCCCTCCACTGACCTACATTCAGTGTCCTCCACCTCTCTCTACCAATCCCTCCACTGACCTCCATTCAGTGTCCTCCACCCCTCTCTACCAATCCCTCCACTGACCTCCATTCAGTGTCCTCCACCCCTCTCTACCAATCCCTCCACTGACCTCCATTCAGTGTCCTCCACCCCTCTCTACCAATCCCTCCACTGGCCTCCATTCAGTGTCCTCCACCCCTCTCTACCAATCCCTCCACTGACCTCCATTCAGTGTCCTCCACCCCTCTCTACCAATCCCTCCACTGACCTCCATTCAGTGTCCTCCACCCCTCTCTACCAATCCCTCCACTGACCTCCATTCAGTGTCCTCCACCTCTCTCTACCAATCCCTCCACTGACCTCCATTCAGTGTCCTCCACCCCTCTCTACCAATCCCTCCACTGACCTCCATTCAGTGTCCTCCACCCCTCTCTACCAATCCCTCCACTGACCTCCATTCAGTGTCCTCCACCCCTCTCTACCAATCCCTCCACTGACCTCCATTCAGTGTCCTCCACCCCTCTCTACCAATCCCTCCACTGACCTCCATTCAGTGTCCTCCACCCCTCTTTGCCAATCCCTCCACTGACCTCCATTCAGTGTCCTCCACCCCTCTCTACCAATCCCTCCACTGGCCTCCATTCAGTGTCCTCCACCCCTCTCTACCAATCCCTCCACTGACCTCCATTCAGTGTCCTCCACCCCTCTCTACCAATCCCTCCACTGGCCTCCATTTAGTGTCCTCCACCCCTCTCTACCAATCCCTCCACTGACCTTCATTCAGTGTCCTCCACCCCTCTCTACCAATCCCTCCACTGATCTCAATTCAGTGTCCTCCCCCCCTCTCTACCAATCCCTCCACTGGCCTCCATTCAGTGTCCTCCACCCCTCTCTACCAATCCCTCCACTGGCCTCCATTCAGTGTCCTCCACCCCTCTCTACCAATCCCTCCACTGATCTCCATTCAGTGTCCTCCCCCCCTCTCTACCAATCCCTCCACTGACCTCCATTCAGTGTCCTCCACCCCTCTCTACCAATCCCTCCACTGACCTCCATTCAGTGTCCTCCACCCCTCTCTACCAATCCCTCCACTGACCTCCATTCAGTGTCCTCCACCCCTCTCTACCAATCCCTCCACTGACCTCCATTCAGTGTCCTCCACCCCTCTCTGCCAATCCCTCCACTGATCTCCATTCAGTGTCCTCCACCCCTCTCTACCAATCCCTCCACTGACCTCCATTCAGTGTCCTCCACCCCTCTCTACCAATCCCTCCACTGGCCTCCATTCAGTGTCCTCCACCCCTCTCTACCAATCCCTCCACTGACCTCCATTCAGTGTCCTCCACCCCTCTCTACCAATCCCTCCACTGGCCTCCATTCAGTGTCCTCCACCCCTCTCTACCAATCCCTCCACTGACCTCCATTCAGTGTCCTCCACCCCTCTCTACCAATCCCTCCACTGACCTCCATTCAGTGTCCTCCACCCCTCTCTGCCAATCCCTCCACTGATCTCCATTCAGTGTCCTCCACCCCTCTCTACCAATCCCTCCACTGACCTCCATTCAGTGTCCTCCACCCCTCTCTACCAATCCCTCCACTGGCCTCCATTCAGTGTCCTCCACCCCTCTCTACCAATC